>NC_056429.1:16268473-16965973 GCF_018296145.1 Oncorhynchus tshawytscha
CATTTCATTTTCTATTCTGAAACATTGTCTACTTGATCGTTTTACAGTAGTCCTACTTACAGTGGTAGCCTGCTCACCTGCTCTCCCTTTGGATGTATAGAGCAAAAACATACAATTATCAAATAAGCCCAAGTAAATGGGATGTGCATGGTCATTTGTTGTATGGCTAATTCGGGAATATGAACTCATCATGGCCAGAAAAGGAAAATTTAGTCTGTAATAGTTATGACAGGTATATTCATTATGCATTATGTTTATGAATTAAATATTGTATACTTGAGAAATTTGACATTACAGTATTCAGATGTAGACCAGCCTAAAAAAGTCAATGGAAAAGGTGAACAGTCTGTTCCACCGTTAAACTGCGCTTTGGATCGCATCGCATAGAGCAAAATACTTAAAATAGCTTATTTATTTACTACTGTGAAGTAGGTCCAATTTCTTGAGAGATGGGATGAATGGTGGCCTTTCCTAACTTGTTGTAGGCCTATAGGCTATTTCGTGGGAATTAAACCATCCCAGTCAGAAAAGGTGAGGAATTTATTCTGTAATGGTCATGGAAATGACATAAACAATAGGAACTGGATGCCGATTTATAATTATTTTAGAACACAAAAATAAAATCAATAGATTTTTGCTCTTCTCACTAATCATTTCCACAGTTTGCAGGAAGATAAGCACATTCTCACATCAAGTTCAGTTTTTATAAATGCCAACGTTTGCGTGAAAACTAGTGCATGCATGTTCTGGGGCATATCTCCTGGAGGGGTATGGAGACAGATCTCCTGGAGGGGTATGGAGACAGATCTCCTGGAGGGGTATGGAGACAGATCTCTTGGAGGGGTACGGAGACAGATCTCCTGGAGGGGTACGGAGACAGATCTCCCGGAGGGGTACGGAGACAGATCTCCCGGAGGGGTACGGAGACAGATCTCCCGGAGGGGTACGGAGACAGATCTCCTAGAGGTGTACGGAGACAGATCTCCTGGAGGGGTATGGAGACAGATCTCCTAGAGGGGTAGTGAGACAGATCTCCTGGAGGGGTAGTGAGACAGATCTCCTGGAGGGGTAGTGAGACAGATCTCCTGGAGGGGTAGTGAGACAGATCTCCTGGAGGGGTAGTGAGACAGATCTCCTGGAGGGGTAGTGAGACAGATCTCCTGGAGGGGTAGTGAGACAGATCTCCTGGAGGGGTAGTGAGACAGATCTCCTAGAGGGGTAGTGAGACAGATCTCCTAGAGGGGTATGGAGACAGATCTCCTAGAGGGGTAGTGAGACAGATCTCCTAGAGGGGTATGGAGACAGATGGTGTGCGGCCACCGTGCAGTGCCACTTCCTTTTGGCCAGCCCAGTGTCGTCACAGTCACACACAGCTGTCCATTTGTCCTCTGATGTGAACCCCACTTGGAGGGTAGTCTGAAGATTAACAAACTCCACTGGGCTGCTATAGTCCACACTATCTGCTATATCACTATAACCTAGGAACATCAGAAGAAACTCAATAGGAAAATACAGAGCCAACTGGCTCAATGACAGAGTCAGTCTGAATAGGCAGTCTGATAGAGTTAGAAAGAACTGTACGTATGATGCTCTTGTAGTGTGTGTGTGTGTGTGTGTGTGTGTGTGTGTGTGTGTGTGTGTGTGTGTGTGTGTGTGTGTGCTATCTGCGTGACTGACTACACTTAATGGAGGGCTTCAGAGCCAGGGGACCGCATGTCAACCATCCAGCCAGCGCCCAGGACAGAAACGCACACACACACACACACACACACACACTCTTCCTGACCACATCTGGGAGCTGTAAATCTCTCAACGCCACTGCTGCTCTCCACTCCCCCTTCTCCTCTCCTCCCCCTTCTCCTCTCCTCCCCCCTTCTTCTCCCCCTTTTTCGTCCCCTCCCCTTCTCCTTTGCCCCCTTCCCCTCTTCCCCCACCTTTTCCTCTCTCCCCTCCCCTCACCTTCTCCTTTCCTCCCCTCCCCCTCTCCACCCCCTTCTCCTTTCCTCCCCTCCCCTTCTCCTTTCCTCCCCTCCCCTTCTCCTTTCCTCCCCTCCCCTTCTCCTTTCCTCCCCTCCTCTTCTCCTTTTCTCCCCTCCTCTTCTCCTTTTCTCCCCTCCTCTTCTCCTTTTCTCCCCTCCTCTTCTCCTTTTCTCCCCTCCTCTTCTCCTTTTCTCCCCTTCTCCTCTCCTCTCTTCTCCCCCCGTTCTCCTCTCCTCCCCTCCCCTTCCCCCTTCTCCTCTCCCCCTTCTTTCCTCCCCTCCACCCTTCTCCCCCATCTCCTCTCTTTCTCCTCTCCCCCCTCTCCTGTCTCCAATACTGAGAATGTTGTTGTTGTTGTTCAGCCGGCTACTTGCAAATTTATTTTTATATTTTAAGGTACAAAAAACATGTTTTTTAATTAAATACAATACTTTGCAAAAGTATATTATATTTTGATACATTGGTCTTTATGGAATTTTGTAATTGTCATTTAATCCCGTGTGTGTGTGTGTGTGTGTGTGTGTGTGTGTGTGTGTGTGTGTGTGTAGTGGTGTAAAGTACTTAAGTAAAAATACTTTAAAGTACTACTTAAGTAGTTTTTTGGGGTATCTGTACTTTACTTTACTACACTGAACAAAAACATAAATGCAACACGTAACATTTCCAAGAAATGTCCAACATTTTGTGCACATATTTGTTTACATCCCTATTAGTGAGCCTATTAGGGGGCATGGGTGGGCCTGGTCCTTCTCAGTTCCATTTGAATTTGTTTAAAAACAGTTTAACTGGGAATCAAGAAATGCTAAATTGGCATGCGGCATCGGGTTTTCCAAAGCAGCTGTTATAGGAGTGCCCACGTCCCAAATCTGTTAGAGCGTCTGGCTCAGCCTTACCCATGTAGACCAGAGATATGGGCATGTTCCATGACACAACCACACTAGCAGTTGATAGTTGATGAAACATGTATTATATCACTGATTATAGTAATGTCAACAACACATATTCACTCAGTAATAAACCATATATCATGTCTGGGGGGCATTTCTGTATGTGTTAACCTACAGCATAGTACAGTGATGTTACAGCAAGTAGGCCAAACCCTTTCGGTGATATTAAAGGATATCACACACAAAAACATAATTCACTTCTAAACACTATCAAAACACAAGCCCAGGCAGTGAACTCCCGGGCAGAGTTTATGCGTCGCCTACTACTACAGTGTAACTCCATACACTGGAACATGAACAGTACTGTAACTACACAACTACTGTACCAATAAAACATACAGTAACTGGAGTACATCAGATATGCTTTTGCAGCTTTAAATGAAAGGGAACATAGCTACACATAGTGGTTGAACTGAGTACACCGAGTACAGTTCACCCACTGTGAGATGAATAAACTGAGTACAGTTCACCCACTATGAGATGAATAAACTGAGTACAGTTCACCCACTGTGAGATGAATAAACTGAGTACAGTTCACCCACTGTGAGATGAATAAACTGAGTACAGTTCACCCACTGTGAGATGAATAAACTGAGTACAGTTCACCACTATGAGATGAATAAACTGAGTACAGTTCACCCACTGTGAGATGAATAAACTGAGTACAGTTCACCCACTGTGAGATGAATAAACTGAGTACAGTTCACCCACTGTGAGATGAATAAACTGAGTACAGTTCACCCACTGTGAGATGAATAAACTGAGTACAGTTCACCCACGGTGAGATGAATAAACTGAGTACAGTTCACCCACTGTGAGATGAATAAACTGAGTACAGTTCACCCACTGTGAGATGAATAAACTGAGTACAGTTCACCACTATGAGATGATTAAACTGAGTACTTAGGCGTTCAAGTACTGTACAAGTGACTTCCGCCAAAGTCGGCTCCTCTCCTTGTTCGGGCGGCGTTCGGCGGTTGACGTCACTGGCTTTCTAGCCATCGCTGCTGCATTTTCTCATTGTTCCATTTGTTTTGTCTTGTTCCCTGCACACCTGGTTTTCATTCCCCAATCACACTGCATGTATTTATTCCTCTGTTTCCCTCCATGTCTTTGTGTGAAGTTGTTTCGTGTTACGTGTGTTATGTGACGCGCCAGGCTGGTTGTCCAATATCCGTGTTTATTTCACAAAGTATGTTATTTGGTAAACTATAGCTTTTGTGACTGTTTGAGCGCTTTGCACTTTTGCCATTGTTGCTGGAGGTTTTGACGCAATTGCGTCCGTCTGCTGTTTGCTCCTGCCTCAAAGTGTGCGCCTGTTCACAACTCTCTGCTCTCCTGCACCTGACTCCGCTACCAGTATGCACACCCGTGACAACAAGAGTGTAAAGGAAAAGCGCCATCTACTGTTGGGAGGGAGAAAAGGATCATTTGTGCTTTAGACACGTCTTCACACATCCCTTATAAAAGATCCAAGACATCTTCTATTATTCACATGATCTCATATGATGCCCTTCATTTGTGAAGTGTTCAAGGCCAGCAAACAGCCATATTCAACAGTGTAGTGTTCAAGGCCAGCAAACAGCCATATTCAACAGTGTAGTGTTCAAGGCCAGCAAACAGTCATATTCAACAGTGTAGTGTTCAAGGCCAGCAAACAGCCATATTCAGTGTAGTGTTCAAGGCCAGCAAACAGCCATATTCAACAGTGTAGTGTTCAAGGCCAGCAAACAGTCATATTCAACAGCGTAGTGTTCAAGGCCAGCAAACAGCCATATTCAACAGTGTAGTGTTCAAGGCCAGCAAACAGTCATATTCAACAGCGTAGTGTTCAAGGCCAGCAAACAGCCATATTCAACAGCGTAATGTTCAAGGCCAGCAAACAGTCATATTCAACAGTGTAGTGTTCAAGGCCAGCAAACAGCCATATTCAACAGTGTAGTGTTCAAGGCCAGCAAACAGCCATATTCAACAGCGTAGTGTTCAAGGTCAGCAAACAGCCATATTCAACAGCGTAGTGTTCAAGGCCAGCAAACAGCCATATTCAGTGTAGTGTTCAAGGCCAGCAAACAGCCATATTCAACAGCGTAGTGTTCAAGGCCAGCAAACAGCCATATTCAGTGTAGTGTTCAAGGCCAGCAAACAGCCATATTCAACAGCGTAGTGTTCAAGGCCAGCAAACAGCCATATTCAACAGCGTAGTGTTCAAGGTCAACAAACAGCCATATTCAACAGTGTAGTGTTCAAGGCCAGCAAACAGCCATATTCAACAGCGTAGTGTTCAAGGCCAGCAAACAGCCATATTCAGTGTAGTGTTCAGGGCCAGCAAACAGCCATATTCAACAGCGTAGTGTTCAAGGCCAGCAAACAGTCATATACAACAGTGTCGTGTTCAAGGCCAGCAAACAGCCATATTCAACAGTGTAGTGTTCAAGGCCAGCAAACAGTCATATTCAACAGTGTAGTGTTCAAGGCCAGCAAACAGCCATATTCAACAGCACATAAGGGAATGCTACATAAAGTAGATTATGGCCTTATTGTGGACACAGTAATAGAGAAAATTTGGATTTTGTTAAAACAATATATTGCCAGGGGAATCCAAAACTGCATGACAGTCTTCTAAACTTCATTTAATCATTTTTCCAGGGTTGGAACTATCAGATTTGTGATGCTCAATACCATTTGGATAGTTGTTTGTCAGCTTATATAAGATGTCACACTTCAGTCACTCCGTTTTGATGCAGATGGAGTATATCATTAGAGTATAGGGGGTGGGGGGTTAGTGAGTTATAGTAATAGTGTAAAACCAAGCATGCAGTACAGTACCTTCTTGAATTCAAGTGGTGAGTTGAGACTGAGTCCTGGACCTTTGCCATGAGCGGGCTGGTCAACAAACTGCAAGAGAGAAGCATTTGTGTTCCTTTTACAAAATCTCTAGGCTGGGAGTTTGTCAGGAGAGGAGGGAGGGAGGGAGGGAGGGAGGGAGGGAGGGAGGGAGGGAGGGAGGGAGGGAGGGAGGGAGGGAGGGAGGGAGGGAGGGAGGGGGAGGGAGGGAGGGAGGGAGGGAGGGAAAGAAAGAGATTGAATCAGAGGAGGAATGCAGAATGAGAATGGTGTTAGAGGTGGTATTGGATTAGCTGGGCTGGGGAAGAGGTCAAGAGGAGAACAGAGAATGCCTACTGTGTGGTGTGTGTACACACTGAGAGAAACACACTCTCACACACATTCACAAGCACAAATGCACGCACACACACGCTCCCCTTTATACTCGAGTCCATTGCATGTCTGTGCTCCCCCTTCCCAAAAAATGAAATTACATATAAATACATTCAATTTGTGTAAATAGGTTATGCCCAACACTTCACTCTACAAACTCTGCCATAGATGGCTAGTAATAGGGTTAAGAGATGAAACGGCTCAAGACAAATTACAACAGATTTCCTAATTAAACACATTTCTAGCTGAATTCTCTGTGATTTTACAGTCTTTCTTGACCCCCCAAAATAAAACAGTCCCACCCAACAGACCACTATCATCATGTAACAACTAGCCAACTAGTCACCTTGTAAACATGTCCCCAACAAACTGGGCTGTTTTCTCCAACTCTAGGATAATCCCTTATTTACCGTTGTAATAACCAGGGTTTCAAGCACTCAATAGGCCATTTAACCCTCTAGTGAGTTGAACAGAGCAGCTTTCCATTGACAGGAAGGGCACTTTGGCCTAACAAAAGGCTTTATGCCCTATGGAGTAGGGATGGACCTCTGTAAGGGGCAGGGAGGCATCTATGGGGTAGCCCTTTATGCTTGTACCCGTATGTATACAGGTTGAAAATGGCAGATTTGGACACTGATAAGCGCCTAAATTGGAACACAGTGGCTGCACAGTAACAGCTAAACATGACATCAAAGCTCAGGGTCTCCGCATCAAATCTCTGTATTGTTTATGACTGACAGCCGTTCTGAACTTGAGCACCATCCCTCCTGGTAATTGGGCAACTTTTGGAAATGTTATGTTGTCTGAGTGAGGGAAATGCTGTAAATGATGAGGATTTGATGTATTTTGAAAGATAAGATGTTGAGGATGATAATAAATACCACTTTGATGTCATTCAAGCAAGACAAACAACACCCTTGAGAACACATTTCCATATCATAAAACTCAGATAATAAAGTGTCAACATGTAGTATCACTATGTTTGATGTACAAGATGACATAGGGTTATACCATGGTTTTCCTGAACAGAATGAACTGTTGTTTGTTGTATTGTGAAGAAAATTTGCTGCAGCACACGCATCTGAATGCCCTCATGACTCCATTCTATGTGCACCAAAATGACCATCTGCTTCTCTGAATTTCCTAGTGAAAGCCTAACACTGTAAGATTGTATTTTATAATTTAGCAAGTCACGTTGGCAATAGAACAAGCTTTCAAATGATGCCCACCTGTCCCAGACCGCAATTTATAATGGACCGATTTTGTGTAAGCAACAACAGTAATTCTGTAAGGTCCGGATGCCGGGTTGTGTTCCAAACAAAACAACTACAAGTGTGCTGCTCTAGTTCCTCAAAGGCAGAGCTAAGAGAGCTAAAAAAAGCACCTTATAGTTGAAGATTTCTTTGTGTCATAAAAGTGCATTGAAATGACTTAGGAACTGTGCACACTTTAGAGAGGTGTGTGTCCACTTGGAGACACCAGTTAGTCCTCTCAATCAAAGCCTTGTCATTTGTATTGTCTTATGTTGCACCTACAACACAATTTCTTATCATGTTACTGAACGTTTCAGAATATTTCCAGATTTTGTTATCAACAAATGTGGCGAAAAGTACAGTAAATGTAAAATGCACATATAATCAACAGTGTAATTTTGGATTGTTTTGTCCTAACATTTAGTCTAATAATTTTCCCATAATCTCCAAACTGTTCCCTTTTAATTGGTGCCATGTTTATACATATGCTTATCATATTTCTTCTGTAAGAAACATTTCAATTTAGCCCTATCCATATAGGCCAATTCCCACGAGTGTAAGGGGTTAAAAAGTTGATAAGGGTAAGAGCATGGGTACAATACAATGGCTGTATGGAAGATGAATGTGAGGTAGATGTTCTGTAGTGTAGTGAGTGACGGGGTAGTGAGGTACTTACTGTGATGCGTCTGTCACCACGGGTAAAGGTGTGTCTTCGCTGACATAGTCCATGTCATCACTCAAGCTGTTGCCCCGGGAGATGCCTATGGAAGGCCCGTCCAGGTTTTTCTTAACTGTGCGAGGCAATGCAAGAGTCTTGGTGACATATTCAAGGATTTAGTTCAATGCAACTTCCAATTTTCTAAGTGAGGAGAAAATACACTCTTAGAAAAAAAGGTGCTGTCTCGAACCTAAAAGGGTTCTTCGGCTGTCCCCAAAGGAGAACCCTTTGAAGAAACATTTTTGGTTCCAGGTAGAACCCTTTTCCACTGAGGGTTCTACATGGAACCCAAAATGGTTCAATCTAGAACCAAAAAGATCTTGACTTAGAACCAAAAAGGGTTCTCCTATAGGGACAACAGAAAAAAAACTATTTTGGAACCCTTTTTTCTAATTTATAGGCTTATTTATTGAAAAGTAAAGAGAAAGTACAGGATAGCTAGTAAAGAAGTGTAAGAGTCTACCTGGAGAGGCAGGACAGCTCAGATTGAAAGAGGACCATGAGTGCTGAACGCCTGCAGTCAAGAAAGAAAGAACGTGTGAAAGACAAGTGGAATAGACACACAATGTGCTGACTAGTCAATGAAGTGTACAGTCCACCATTGTATTGTATCATCACACTAAGATGAGGTTGTTTTGGTGTGTGAACATGATGATTGATAACATCCCTTCCAAACCTCTACAGCAGGTTTGGTTAGTGCAACTAAAAACCATTGCAAAGGTTTGTAAGGACCTAGTCCAACAGTCCGCAAAGCCTGCAATCTCATCCTCCAATGGAGACGTTTCTTTAGAAGTGCCTAATTGTCTTTTTGTCTATTGTACTTTGTTTTTTGAGTATGCATACATGTGTATAGATGATGTAATGTATTATATATCACACCTGTGCCATGTTTGACTATGATAGTTTTTTAGTGTCTCAAAACTCAATTTGAGTGGTCCACAATGTGCATTAAAAATAATCTGTATTATTTGTTATTGTATCATTGTGGAGTGACAAACTTTTCTAAACTAATCTAGTTTCAGGAACTGGGTTCTGTGCAGCTCCTCCACCTCTCTCTCATTCAGGGGGACCGGGGACGCGAGCGGAATTATCTGCTACACAAACACTGCAGGCTTATTAATATCTGGCTTGTCAGAGCAAACACACTGGGTTAGAAGCCCCAGAGAATGAAAACAAGCAGGGCCCAGAGAGAGAGAGAGTGGGGGGAAAGAGTGAGACAGAGTGAGAGAGAGAGCAGGAGACTGGCTGGAGAGAGAGAGCCCCATTGAGAAGGGAGATTCTCACAGACGACGGCCGGGCCAGAGGGCCAGACAGATAAGTGGAGCGATAAGCCGGACGTTGACTAAATCAAACAATGCCCAGTTTATTTCTGACCACTGGAGCTCCACAATGGCCTCTTATCACCCCGACCTCCCTCCCAGTCCCCCGGCCCTTGGCCTCTGTCCCCTGTTCCAGCCCTCACCCCGGCTGGTGTTGGCTGGACAGACAGAAAAGAAAACACCAGGGCTGGTCGATAGGACAGGAGGGAGTCCAGAGCCTGCCTGCGTCGGTCTCTCTGCTGGCTTCCCGTTTGCTCCGGTTTGTGACAAAGCGCGAGTCTAATTAAAATACTGTCTGGGCAGTTGTAAAAACCAAATAACTAATGATTAACACAGAGGATCTCTTAAAAGGACAAAGGATTGAGTCGTTAACTGCGTGAGTTGAAGCTGGAGTGTGTCAATAAGTCTGGAGACCATGGAGTGATGTCATCTAGGAGATATTACACTTGTGACACGTGTTAGAGAGATAGTGTTAGTGGGAGGAGCTATAGGAGGACGGGCTCATTGTAATGGCTGGAATGGAATCAATGGAACAGTATCAAACACATCAAACATACGGAAACCACGTTTGACTCCGTTCCATCAATTCCATTCCAGCCATTACAATGAGCCCGTCCTCCTATCGCTCCTCCCACCAGCCTCCTTGGTTACAGAGAGGCGGAGGACTCACCTGTTTGTCTGAACATCCGGATGATGCCTGAGGAGGAAAATAAATAACATTTCAAAATGATGTCCTCAAAAACACTGGCTTAATATGGAGTGATGTCATCTAGGAGATATTACACTTGTGACACGTGTTAGAGAGATAGTGTTAGTGGGAGGAGCTATAGGAGGACCGGCTCATTGTAATGGCTCATTGTAACATAATGGCTAATTGTAACATAATGTATACAGAGAAATCAATCTACACAACCGATGGCGTGGGATATGGACAACACCAGATCACTTTTGAGGTCAGAAAACATGATAAACTTAGATGTTAGCATCATATATGACTTTAATTATGGATGTAAGAGAGTGCAAATGTCATTGCTGTTCTATAAACCCTTTTCATCAGCAACACAGTTAACACTTGTTTTCTGCAACAAAATAATCCATTTAAACAACCCATCATCTGCAAGGACATTTGAATCTGAAGATGTCTGTTTTCTGCACTGTTAGCAGTAGAACGTACACCACGTTGCCTGGACTCTAAACATTATCATTAGTGACAACATGCTGTTGAGAGTGTGGTGAGCATGGCTACTTAAAAGTCTTTATGACATCAACAGACAGCCTTTCAAAAGCCTTGGCTCCACTAACTAGCCTCAGCATCCAAAAAACATGCAATTTGACAAATGTGCATTTTTTTCCCCACTCTAAAGTTCAAAGGCAGTGAGACATATGTTCCTGTTCATTATCTAAGTTATATCCCACCAAACAAGATAGCATTTTCCCCCATAACTCCTTTTTCTACTGGTGACGTTCTGCGTTTATGTCCCTCTCCCTCCTTTTATGATTATGTGCTTTGACAGGAAAAACTCATAAAGGACACTTATTAACCTCCAGACTGGGACGATTCATTTGGCAGGGGTTAGAGGTTTACACAGGAAGTCCCCCCCACCGGTAGATGGTGCAATGGAAAAGTCCAATCTATCATTAATATGGAGTAATGGGTCTCAGCAGCACCAGTATGGACCACTGGATTTCATCTGGAGGTGGATGGACAGGGCACGAGAGTTTGGGAAAATAATAATATTTTTAGATAGCATCTTAGACAACAACAGGTTAGACTACGTGGCTAGCTAGCAACATCAGGTGAATACTGAGTAACTGAATGTAAAATCTGTGGGAATGTAATCACTGATTCAACACAAAACATTATAGCTTTCTGACTGACTCTTGCCACAACAGGTCTACCTCCTAAGTATTTTTTTATTTAAAAAAAATGTACACTACCGTTCAAAGGTTTGGTGTCACTTAGAAATGTCCTTGTTTTTAAAAGAAAAGCAAATTTGTTGTCCAATAAAACAACATCAAATTGATTAGAAATACAGTGTAGACATTGTTAATGTTGTAAATGACTAATGTAGCTGGAAACAGCAGATTTTTAATGGAATATCTACATAGGTGTACAGAGGCCCATTAACAGCAACCATCACTCCTGTGTTCCAATGGCACGTTGTGTTAGCTAATCAAAGATTATCACTATCAAAGGCTAATGGATCATTAGAAAACCCTTTTGCAATTATGTTAGCACAGCTTAAAACGGTTGTCCTGATTAAATAAGCAATAAAACGGACCTTCTTTAGACTAGTTGAGTATCTGGAGCATCGGAATTTGTGAGTTCGATTACAGACTCAAAATGACTGGAAACAAAGACCTTTTTTCTGAAACTCGTCAGTCTATTCTTTTTTCTGAGAAATGCGAGAAATTGCCAAGAAACTGAAGATCTGGAACAGCGCTGTGTACTACTCCCTTCACAGAACAGCACAAACTGTCTCTAACCAGAATAGAAAGAGGAGTGGGAGGCCCGGGTGCACAACTGAGCAAGAGGACAAGTACATTAGAGCGTCTAGTTTGAGAAATAGACGCCTCACAAGTCCTCAACTGGCAACTTCATTAAATAGTACCCGCAAAACACCAGTCTCAACGTCAACAGTGAAGAGACGACTCCGGGATGCTGGCCTTCTAGGCAGAGTTCCTCTGTCCGTTGTCTGTTCTTTTGCCCATCTTAATATTTTATTTTTATTGGCCAATCTGAGATATGTCTTTTCTTTGCAACTCTGCCTAGAAGACCAGCATCCCGGAATCGCCTCTTCACTGTTGACGTTGAGACTGGTGTTTTGTACTATTTAATGAAGCTACCATGGCCCAGAGTCAGTTAGGGCAGCAAAGAAGCCAACATCAGGGACAGACTGATATTCTGCAAAAGGTACAGGGCTTGGACTGCTGAGGACTGGAGTAAAGTCATTTTCTCTGATGAATCCCCTTTCCGATTGTTTGGGGCATCCGTAAAAAAGCTTGTCCGGAGAAGACAAGGTGAGCGCTACCATCAGTCCTGTGTCATGCCAACAGTAAAGCATCCTGAGACCATTCATGTGTGGGGTTGCTTCTCAGCCAAGGGAGTGGGCTCACTCACAATTTTGCCTAAGAACACAGTCATGGATAAAGAATGGTACCAACACATCCTCCGAGAGCAACTTCAACCATCCAGGAACAGTTTGGTGACGAACAATGCCTTTTCCAGCATGATGGAGCATCTTGCCATAAGACAAAAGTGATAACTAAGTGGCCCGGGGAACAAAACATAGATATTTTGGGTCCATGGCCAGGAAACTCCCCAGACCTTAATCCCATTGAGAACTTGTGGTCAATACTCAAGAGGTGGGTGAACAGACAAAACCCCACAAATTCTGACAAACTCCAAGAATTGATTATGCAAGAATGGGCTGCCATCAGTCAGGATGTGGCCCAGAAGTTGATTTACAGGTCTTGAAAAAGAAGGGTCAACACTGCAAATATTGACTCTTTGCATCAGCTTCATGTAATTGTCAATAAAAGCCTTTGACACTTATGAAATGCTTGTAATTATACTTCAGTATTCCATAGTAACATCTGACAAAATTATCTAATGACACTGAAGCAGCAAACTTTGTGGAAATTAATATTTGTGTCATTCTCAAAACTTTTGGCCACGACTGTACTTGTCCTCTTGCTCAGTTGTGCACCCAGGCCTCCCACTCCTCTTTCTATTCTGGTTAGAGACAGTTTGTGCTGTTCTGTGAAGGGAGTAGTACACAGCGCTGTTCCAGATCTTCAGTTTCTTGGCAATTTCTCGCATTTCTCAGAAAAAGAATAGACTGACGAGTTTCTGGACATTTTGAGCCTGTAATCGAACCCACAGATGATGATGCTCCAGATACTCAACTAGTCCAAAGACGGTCAGTTTTATTGCTTATTTAATCAGGACAACCGTTTTCAGCTGTGCTAACATAATTGCAAAAGGGTTTTCTAATGATCAATTAGCCTTTGATAGTGATAAACTTGGATTAGCTAACACAACGTGCCATTGGAACACAGAAGTGACTGTTGGTGATAATGGACCTCTGTACGCTTATGTAGATATTCCCAAAAAATCTGCTGTTTCTAGCTACAATAGTCATTTACAACATTAATAACAATGTGTACACTGTATTTCTAATCAATTTCATGTTATTTTAATCGACAAAATATTAGCTTTTCTTGAAAAACAAGGACATTTCTAAATGACCCCAAACTTTTAAACGGTAGTGTAGGTAAAATCAATCAGATAGTGTGATTGTCTGATGTCTGTGAAGTGTACAAGTGGAGCAGTAAAGAACTTGTATACATAACATCTAATCACCTCTGACTCTAATGACTTCCATTTGGCTTGTTCTGGCCCTGCTGGTGCTGGACCCTAACCCAGGCACGTGGCAGCCATCTTGTGTCTGACTGTCTGTCACACGGCCCCTGTTCTTTTCTCTGAATGACTGACTGACATTCAAGCTCTCTATCTTGAGAGGCTAGTTAAGGACCATATCACCTACATCTGAGCCGATAAGCTAGACCCACTGCAATTTGCATATCACCCCAACAGATCCACGGACAACGCAGTCGCCATTGCAGTGAACACTGCCCTATCCCACCTGGACAAGAGAAATACCTATGGAAGAATGCTGTTCATTGACTACAGCTCAGTTTTTAACGCCATAGTACCCTGATCATATTACTCCAGTGCTAGCCTCCCTACACTGTCTTCCTATCAAGGCAAGGGCTGATTTCAAGGTTTTACTGCTAACCTACAAAGCATTACATGGGCTTGCTCCTACCCATCTCTCTGATTTGGTCCTGCCGTACATACCTACACGTATGCTACGGTCACAAGACGCAGGCCTCCTAATTGTCCCTAGAATTTCTAAGCAAACAGCTGGAGGGCAGGGCTTTCTCCTATAGAGCTCCATTGTTATGGAATGATCTGCCTACCCATGTGAGAGACGCAAACTCGGTCTCAACCTTTAAGTCTTTACTGAAGACTCATCTCTTCAGTGGGTCATATGATTGAGTGTAGTCTGGCCCAGGAGTGTGAAGGTGAACGGAAAGGCTCTGGAGCAACGAACCGCCCTTGCTGTCTCTGCCTGGCCGGTTCCCCTCTTTCCACTGGGATTCTCTGCCTCTAACTCTATTACAGGGGCTGAGTCACTGTCCCTAGGACGGGTGCGTCACTTGAGTGGGTTGAGTCACTGATGTGATCTTCCTGTCCGGGTTGGCGCCCCCCCTTGGGTTGTGCCGTGGCAGAGATCTTTGTGGGCTGTACTAGGCCTTGTCTCAGGATGGTAAGTTGGTGGTTGAAGATATCCCTCTAGTGGTGTGGGGGCTGTGCTTTGGCAAAGTGGGTGGGGTTATATCCTTCCTGTTTGGCACTGTCTGGGGGTATCATCGGTTGGGGCCACAGTGTCTCCTGACTCCTCCTGTCTCAGCCTCCAGTATTTATGCTGCAGTAGTTTGTGTGTTGGGGGGCTAGGGTCAGTTTGTTATATCTGGAGTACTTCTCCTGTCTTATCCGGTGTCCTGTGTGAATTTAAGTATGCTCTCTCTAATTCTCTCTTTCTCTCTTTCTTTCTCTCTCTCAGAGGACCTGAGCCCTAGGACCATGCCTCAGGACCACCTGGCATGATGACTCCTTGCTGTCCCCAGTCCACCTGGCCGTGCTGCTGCTCCAATTTCAACTGTTCTGCCTGCAGCTATGGAATCCTGACCTGTTCACCGGACGTGCTACCTGTCCCAGACCTATTATTTGACCATGCTGGTCATTTATGAACATTTGAACATCTTGGCCATGTTCTGTTATAATCTCCACCTGGCACAGCCAGAAGAGGACTGGCCACCCCTCATAGCCTGGTTCCTCTCTAGGTTTCTTCCTAGGTTTTGGCCTTTCTAGGGAGTTTTTCCTAGCCAATGTGCTTCTACACCTGCATTGCTTGCTGTTTGGGGTTTTAGGCTGGGTTTCTGTACAGCACTTTGAGATATCAGCTGATGTACGAAGGGCTATATAGTACATTTGATTTGATTCAAGCTCATCACTAAGCTCAGGGCCCTGGGTCTCAACCCCTCACTGTCCAACTGTGTCCTGGACTTCCTGACAGGCCGACCCCAAGTTGTGAAGGTAGGCAACAACACCTCCGCCACGCTGACCCTCAACACGGGGACCCCATAGGGGGTTGACTTTGCAGCCCCCTCCTGTACTCCGTGGACACCCACGTCTCCAACTCAATCATCACATTTGCTGACGACACAACACCGGTAGGCCTGATTACCAACAACGAGACAGTGTACAGGGACGAGGTGGGCTCCCTGGCAGAGTGGTGCCAGGAAATTAACCTCTCCCTCAGTGTCCAAAAAACGAAGGAGCTGATCAGGGACTTCAGGAGACAGAGAGAGCACGCCCCCCATCCACGTCGACAGAGCTGCAGTGGAGAGGGTCAAAAGCTTCAAGTTCCTCTGCGTGCACATCACTGACAACCTGAAATGGTCCCTTCATACAGACGTCGTGGTGAACAAGGTGCAACAGTGCATCTTCAAACTTAGGAGGATGAAGAAATGTGGCTTGGCCCCTAAGACGCTCACAAACTTTTACAGATGCACCATTGAGAGCATCTTGTCAGGCTATATCACCACCTGGTACGGCAATTGCATTCTCCAGAACCACAGGGCTCTCCAGAGGGTGGTGCTGTCAGCCCAACACATCACCGGCACACTGCCTGCCCTCCAGGACATCTACAGCACCCGGTGTCACAGGAAGGCCAAGATGATCATCAACGACCTCAGCCACCCGAACCATGGCCTGTTCACCCTTCTACCATCTAGAAGGCAGAGACAGTACAGATGTATCAAAGCTGGGAACAAAAGACTGATAAACAGCTTCTATCTCCAAACCATCAGACTGTTAAACAGTTACCACGAGTGGCCTCCGCCCAGTACCCTTCCCTGAACCTTAGTCACTGTTACTAGACGGCTACCACCAGGTACTCTACCCTGCACCACAGAGACTGCTAACCTATGTACATCGTCATTGAACACTGGTCACTTTAATAATGTTTACATACTGTTTTGCCCACTTCATGTGTACAGTTGAAGTCGGAAGTTTACATACACTTAGCTTGGAGTCATTAAACTCATTTTTCAACCACTATAGTTTTGGCAAGTCGGTTAGGACATCTACTTTGTGCATGACACAAGTATTTTTTCCAACAATTGTTTCCATACAGATTATTTCACTTATAATTCACTGTATCACAATTCCAGTGGGTCAGAAGATTACAAACACGAAATTGTCTGTGCCTTAAACAGCTTGGAAAATTCCAGAAAATGATGTCATGGCTTTAGAAGCTTTTGATAGGCTAATTGACATCATTTGAGTCAATTAGAGGTGTACCTGTGTATATTTCAGGACCTACCTTCAAACTCAGTGCCTCTTTGCTTGATATCATGGGGAAATCCAAAGAAATCAGCCAAGACCTCAGCGAGCAATTTCCAAATGCCTGAAGGTACCACGTTCATCTGTACAAACAATAGTACGCAAGTATAAACACCATGGGACCTCGCAGCCGTCATACCGCTCAGGAAGGAGACGCGTTCTGTCTCCTAGAGATGAACATGCTTTGGTGCAAAAAGTACAAATCAATCCCAGAACAACAGAAAAGGACCTTGTGAAGATGCTGGAGGAAACAGGTACAAAAGTATCTATATCACAGTAAAACGAGTCCTACATCGACATAACCTAAAAGGCCGCTCAGCAAGGAAGAAACCACTGCTCCAAAACCGCCATAAAGAAGCCAGACTACGGTTTGCAACTGCACATGGGGACAAAGATCGTACTTTTTGACCTGATGACACAAAAATAGAACTGTTTGGCCATAATGACCATCGTTATGTTTGGAGGAAAAAGGGGGATGCTTGCAAGCCGAAGAACACCATCCGAACCGTGAAGCACAGGGTTGGAAGCATCATGTTGTAGGGGTGCTTTGCTGCAGGAGGGACTGGTGCACTTCACAAAATAGATGGCATCATGAGAAATGAAAATTATGTGGATATATTGAAGCAACATCTCAAGACATCAGTCAGAAAGTTAAAGCTTGGTCGCAAATGGGTCTTCCAAATGAACAATGACCCCAAGCATAATTCCAAAGTTGTGGCAAAATGGCTTAAGGACAACAAAGTCAAGGTATTGGAGTGGCCATAACAAAGCCATGACCTCAATACTATAGAAGATTTCTGGGCAGAATTGAAAAAGCGTGTGCGAGCAAGGAGGCCTACAAACCTGAATCAGTTACACCAGCTCTGTCAGGAGGAATGGGCCAAAACTTATTGTGGGAAGCTTGTGGAAGGCTACCCAAAACGTTTGACCCAAGTTAAACAATTTAAAGGCAATGCTACCAAATACTAATTGAATGTATGTAAACTTCTGACCCACTGGGAATGTGATGAAAGAAATAAAAGCTGAAATAAATCATTCTCTCTACTATTATTCTGACATTTCACATTCTTAAAATAAAGTGCCGATCCTAACTGACCTAAGACAGGGAATTGTTACTTGGATTAAGTGTCAGGAAATATGAAAAACTGAGTTTAAATGTATTTGGCTAAGGTCTATGTAAACTTCCGATTTCAACTGTATATACTGTATTCTAGCCATGGCTAATCCTATATAACTTTTATTTTTCTGGATTATGTGTGTATTTTAATTTTAATTTTATTTTTTATGCTAGTTATTACTGTATGGATGGAGCTAGAATCACAAGCATTTGCTGCACCTGTGATAACGTCTGCAAATCTGTGTACGCAACCAATCATCATTGATTTGATTTGTATCATGAACAACCAGCTTCACAACACCTCAGTCAGTCCTCATAGCTACCTACCATCCCTATTCTCTCCCTCACTCTCTTTATGGGGGAGGAGAGAGTCAATCACACCACTGTGTCATGTCCCATCCACATGGCATACATTGCACAGATTCATCATTACTTACAATTTACACCATGAGCATTAAACTGGATGGTAAATAGCTACAGATAAGAACATTGTATCCTCACGTCTGAAATATAGTCTACTCCCAAGGGGATTGAGTTCCTCCTATTTCTATATCACTGTTGGAATCTCAAACAGAGGACTCCAACTGTCCCATGCAAATGTTTGTCTCTCTTGTCTCCACTGGCCCCTAACCAGTCAAGTCACCAGGGTTTACTCACCAAGCATCCAATATCTCTGTTTTACTGAAATGATGGATTTTCAATGCGCAAAACATAAGGCTGCATGACATCATTTCAAGGGGCCTTTAAATACATTATTTTGTCAAATGAAGTTTGAAAAGGAAGAAAAAACTGTTTCATAACTGTGGTAATTCACTTTGGAAAATGCTCCTCATAGGACATCTGCTTCTATCACAGCTGGCTCAAACATGCATGACCCATGGTTATTTCTCTGAAAAATACCTCAACACAGGGCACCATTCAATAGTATGCCATGCTCTCAATTGAGACTTATCGTCAATTAAGGCATGGGAGTCTGTTTGCAATATACTGTAGTGTCAAGTACTGCTTTTCAGTTCATAGTTTTAACAGTTCCTAGAAAGCACTAGTATTGTATATGCTGGTTCAAGTAGTCTATGTGTTCCTCGTAAAACAAACCACTACATATTACACATTATAAACTGGGAGGTTTGAGCCCTGAATGCTGATTGGCTGATAGCCATGGTATATCAGACCGTATACCACAGGTATAACAAAACATTTATTTTTACTGCTCTAATTATGTTGGTAAACAGTTTATAATAGCAATAAGGCACCTCAGGGGTTTGTGCGTCATGCATAAGAACAGCCCTTAGCCGTGGTATACTGGCCATATAGATCCAAGAGGCATCTAAAGATTATATATATATATATATATATATATATATATATTTTTTTTTTGAACTGCATTGTTGGTTAGTGGCTCGTAAGTAAGCAATTCACTAAGGTCTACACCTGTTATATTCGGCGCATGTGACTAATAACATGTGATTTGATATATCACACCCCCTTGTGCCTTATTGCTTAATTCCAATACCAATGAGCTTGTTACCTATACACCTTTACACACAATGTGTTCAGATATGCCCAGTATGGCAGTATCTATCTTCACTTGAAGCCAACCAATAGGAGCATCTGTAAGATGACCAACTGCATGTGTAGAGAAACTAGGACCGGGACGATACCACTATACCACTATCGCAAACTGTTTGGTCCTTTTAAAAACCTGCTATATGTAAAATAGCATGTGCTATAACTTGGAAAATAAATAAAGGTGACTGGATTACAACATAATGTTTGTTTCCAGCATTAGGGCTGTTTTTCTAAAGAAGTTAAATCCGCTTCGTGTTTTGATTCAACCTCCCTAAGACAGGGGGTAACCTTGATCATTTATTGTTAAAACGAGAGGCTGCCTGGATCTTTAATTTAAAGACCCTTGCTCCCTTCGGTCTCAATGTAGACTTTGATCTGAAGCCCTTCTTGTGATTATTGTGACTTTGCCATTGTAATTGTTTGTAAGCTTGTGTAGTCTAAAATGAATCTATGGTCGTATGCTATCCATTTGTTGTTTGTATGCTGTTCTTTGTATGCCATTTTAATATTTGAGAATTAACCAATGATATTAGGCCACTCTTGGCCATGATTACAGACACCTGTGTGTCGAGTCATCAAGCAGTGTTTGTGATTATACCCTGATGAAGACAGCTTGGCTGTCGAAATGTTGGTAATTAAATTTTTGCATCTGAGCTCCTAGAGTGTGCGGCTCTCTTTTATTTTCAAATTGATTCAGTTATATACCTTGGGGTTCTTCTAGAAAGAAGGGGACCTCTTTCTTCTCGTCGTTATCTTCGATGTGGTCGAAGGTGATCTGAGGAATGGACATCTTCCTCGCTCCAAGGATGGTCATGGAGCCATTGTCACGAACCATCTTCAGTTTCCTCTTGGTGCGCTTGTTCAACACAGACAGACACAAGAATGCATCACCAGGGCTTTCCTGAACACAAACTCAGCTTTGGTTAAACTCAGGGCCAGGAGTTTTCCTAGTCAGGTTAATGTTCTCCTGTTGGAATATTTTTCATCTGAGTTTAGAGGAAAGTCTTTGTCCTCAGGCCTGGAGGGAAGCCAAAGTAATTCTGCTACCCTACAGTGGTAAAGCGGCCTTTACTGGTTCTAACAGCAGACCTATAAGCTTGCTGCCAGCTCTTAGCAAACTGTTGGAAAAAATTGTGTTTGACTAAAATTGTGTTTGACCAATGCTATTGTTAAATGCGGAAGACAGATTTCAGTTGTACAACTGACTAGGTATCCCCCTTTCCTTTAATAAACTGGTCCTGAACAGCAATGTATTTGTACAAATCATTCATTTTGTTCTAGACCTGGTAATGAATGGTGTGGCTGTTGAACAAATTGAGGAGACTAAATTACTTTCCATTACCTTAGACTGTAAACTGTCATGGTCAAAACATATAGATTCAATGGTTATAAAGATGGGGAGAGTTCTGTCCGTAATAAAGAGATGCTCTGCTTTTTTGCACCACACTCCAAAAAGCAAGTTCTGCAGACTCTAGTTTAGTCTAATCTTGATTATTGTCCAGTCGTGTGGTCCAGGGCTGCAAGGAAAGACCTAGTTAAGCTGCAGCTGGCCCAGAACAGAGCGGGACGTTCTGCTCCCCATTGTAATCAGAGGGCTGATATAAATACTATACATGCCAGTCTCTCTTGACTAAGAGTTGAGGAGAGACTGATCACTTCTTTTTATAAGAAACAATAATGTCTTGAAAATCCCAAATTGTTTACATAGTCAACTTACACACAGCTCTGACACACACACTTATCCCACCAGACATGCCACCAAGGGTCTTTTTACAGTCCCCAAATCCAGAATAAATTCAAGAAAGTGTACAGTATTATATAGGGACCTTATTGCATGGAACTTCCTTCCATCTCATATTATTGCTCAAATAAACAGCAAACCTAGTTTTAAAAAACAGATTGACCTAGATAGTTAGTGTGGATGCATTGATATGTAGGCTATGTGTGCCTTTAAAAAAATGTATGTAGTTCTGTCCTGCTGTTCTTGTTTATTGATGTTCTGTATTATGTTTAATGTTTTGTGTGGACCCCAGGAAGTCTAGCTGCTGCTTTTGCAACATCTAATGGGGATCCTAATAAAATACCAAATACCAAGTCACATGTGGCCATTCCCTACCTTCATGTGTTAGACAAGTTGTTGTGGTTGTGTTTTTATGGTTTAGCACTATCACTTGTCATTCATTCCTGATTTGCTATTTTCTAACATGGCTTATACTACCCAGTAAACTTTGATTCCTAACCATTCAGAACACAGAAACCTCAGTATCTGTTTTGTAAGCAATGATTTGTGCACCTTTAAACCTTCAAATAATACACTGTGTTAGTCATATCTTCTTGTACTATAGCATGGTGATTAAGGCCATGTCTTCAAATCTGTGCTGGTTTAACTGAGGTCAACGCTCTTTGAGTCTCTGAATTCCTCGGGGCCTTCATTGTGCTCCACTCCATCACCTAGAGGCAGCACGTCACTAACTGACTGCTTTATAGAAACACAATGATTTTTACTCAATGACACACACAGTGTCCTGGCATTGACACTGGCCCATAGTCCTGTCCAAATACCAGAATGGGTCTGAATCCTGAATGACTCATTAAGAGCAGAGGGGAGAGAGAGGAGAGAGAGAGAAAGAGGGAAAGAGGAGGGAGAGAGAGAGAGAGGAGAGAGAGAGAAAGAGGGAAAGAGGAGGGAGAGAGAGAGAGAGAGAGAGAGAGAAGTCACATGCCGAAACAGAAAGTGACAGAAGCAGCCTTCACTCTCCCCAATGTGTGGGTTCAATGCCGAACAATTTTTGTTGTTGTTGCTGTTCTACCAACACAAAGGTTTCCTCCCATGAGAAAGGCGGCAATGACAACATCTCAACTGACTGTGTCTTTGTGTGGGGGAGACAAAGGCCCGGAATCATCCTGGGGGGCTCAAACACGAGACGTATGTGGCAGGGTCTACAGTCAATCACGGATTACAAAAAGAAAACCAGCCCGGTCGCGGACATCAACGTCTTGCATCCAGACAAATTTAACATCTTCTTTGCTCGCTTTGAGGACACTACAGTGTCACTGACACGGCCCGCTACCAAAGCGGGCCGTGTCAACTTGAGTAAAACATTTAAACGTGTTAACCCTCGCAAGGCTGCCGGCCCAGATGGCATCCCTAGCCGCATCCTCAGAGTAGGCGCAGACAAGCTGGCTGGCGTGTTTACAGACATATTCAATCAATCCATATCCCAGTCTCCCTATCCCAGTCCCCACATGCTTCAAGATGGCCACATTGTTCCTGTTCCCAAGAAAGCTAAGGTATCTGAACTAAATGACTATCGCCCCGTTGCACTCACTTCTGTCATCATGAAGTGCTTTGAGAGACTAGTCAAGGAGCATATCACCTCCACCCTACCTGATACCCTAGACCCACTCCAATTTGCCTACAGCCCCAATTGGTCCACTGACGATGCAATCGCCATCACACTGCACACTGTCCTATCCTACCTGGACAAGAGGAATACCTATGTAAGAATGCTGTTCATTGACTACAGCTCAGCATTTAATACCATAGTATCCTCCAAACTCGTCATTAAGCTCGAGACCCTGGGTCCTGGACTTTCTGATACACCGCCCCCAGGTGGTGAAGGTAGGAAACAACATCTCCACCCCGCTGATCCTCAACACTGGGACCCCACAAGGGTGCGTTCTCAGCCCTCTCCTGTATTCCCTGTTCACCTATGACTGCGTGGCCATGCACACTTCCAACACAATCATCAAGTTTGCACACGACAATACAGTGGTAGACTTGATTACCAACAACAACAATGAGATGGCCTACAGGGAGGAGGTGACTGCCCTCGGAGTGTGGTGTCAGGAAAATAACCTCTCACTCAACGTCAACAAAACAAAGGAGATGATCGTGGAGCACCCCCCCTATGCACATCGAAGGGACAGTAGTGGAGAAAGTGGAAAGGTTTAAGTTCCTCGGCGTACACATCACGGAGAAGGAGAAGTCACGGACAAACTGAAATGGTCCACCCACACAGACAGCATGGTGAAGAAGGTGCAACAGTGCCTCTTCAACCTCAGGAGGCTTAGGAAATTTGGCTTGTCACCTAAAACATTCACAAACTTTTACAGATGCACAATCGGGAGCATCCTGTCGGGCTGTATCACCGCCAGGTACGGCAACTGCACTGCCCTCAACCGCAAGGCTCTCCTTAGGGTGGTGCGGTCTGCACAACGCATCACCGGGGGCAAACTACCCCGCTATCATCCAGAAGGCGAGGTCAGTAATGGTGCATCAAAGCTGGGACTGAGAGACTGAAAAACAGATTCTATCTCAAGGCCATCAGACTGTTAAACAGCCATCACTAACATAGAGAGGCTGCTGTCAACATACAGACTCAAATCTCTGGCCATTTTAATAAATTGACTTAATAAAGGTATCACTAGTCACCTTAAATAACGCCACTTTAATAATGTTTACATATCCTACATTACTCATCTCATATGTACATGCTGTTCTGTACCATCTACAGTACTGCACCTTGCCTATGCCTATCATTAGTCACTTTAAATAACGGCACTTTAATAATGTTTACATATCCTACATTTCTCATCTCATATGTATATACTGTATTCTATACCATCTACTGCATCTTGCCTATGCCGCACGGCCATCGCTCATCCAGATATTTATATGTACATATTCGTATTCATCCCTTACATTTGTGTGTATAAGGTAGTTGTTGTGAATTTGTTCGATTACTTATTAGATATTACTGCATTGTCAGAACTAGAAGCACAAGCATTTCACTACACTCGCATTAACATCTGCTAACATTGTGTATGACCAATCAAATTTGATTTGATTTTGATTTGACTGGCTCTTGCCTCGAGCAGTAAGGCATACGGGGGGGTTGAGATGGTGAAAGGGAGTGGGTGGGGGGCTTAACTTGTTCTTTCGTAGATCCATGCCCTAAGCACCACCACATTACTAATGTATTTAAAATCCACACTGTCAAAGTGAATATGTGTCTGTACCATGTGTCTGTCTGTCTGTCTGTCTGTCTGTCTGTCTGTCTGTCTGTCTGTCTGTCTGTCTGTCTGTCTGTATGTAGGATGGAAGACTCATATCACCAGCAAACAGCTTTTTCCTGAGGGCAGCTCTCTTTCTGACATCTCCTCTGGGAATTGAGACAGGATGCAAGCTCTCCAAGAGACAGGTTGACAGATATGTTAGCTGTTGATTGACAAAGCAGCTATACTGCATCAGTAGAATGCCTCTCTGAACAGGGATAAAGGTGTATAAAGTGTGTGTTATAACTGAAGAAGTGAGGTAGTGTTTACCTTGTTTCTGAGGTTTGGGTTGTTGTTTTCAGAGTTCATGGGGGGAATGTAGTCTCCGGTGAGGACATACATCTTCCAGGTGGCGGGACACCCTTCTCGTTTCTCTGCTGCATAGCAGCGCCACAGCGTCTGAAAAAGAGGATGGACAAACTGAACCAGTGTGATAAGTGTCCTAGCATATTTACCCACGGTAAACACAGATGGTGAGCTGATCACCTGGACATTATCTCAGCTCTGGGTAGAAGCTGCCCTCAGGCACAGATCTAGGATCAGACCTGTCCTAACCTTAACCATTATGTGGACAACAGCTAAACTGACCTTGGATCAGTGTTTAAGGGCAACAATGTGTTCTGACAGAACTCTTCCCTCTGAAGTAGATTCCTGGTTTAACAACTTCATATGGCCATTCACATGTAGCCATTCACATGTAGCCATTCACATGTAGCCATTCACATGTAGCCATTCACATGTAGCCATTCACATGTAGCCATTCACATGTAGCCATTCATGTAGCCATTCACATGTAACCATTCACATGTAGCCATTCATATAACCATTAATATAACCATTCACATGTAGCCATTCATAACCATTCATATGTAGCCATTCACATGTAGCCATTCATGTAGCCATTCACATGTAGCCATTCACATAACCATTCACATGTAGCCATTCACATTTAGCCATTCACATGTATTCAATGTAGCCATTCATATAACCATTCATATAACCATTAATATAACCATTCATATAACCATTCATATAACCATTAATATAACCATTCACAGTATAACCATTCACATAACCATTCACATAACCATTCACATAACCATTCATATAACCATTCATATAACCATTCATATAACCATTCATATAACCATTCACAGTATAACCATTCATATAAGCATTCACATATAACCATTCACATACAGTATAACCATTCATATAACCATTCACATACAGTATAACCATTCATATAACCATTCACATACAGTATAACCATTCATATAACCATTCACATACAGTATAACCATTCATATAACCATTCATATAACCATTCACATACAGTATAACCATTCACATACAGTATAACCATTCATATAGCCATTCATATAACCATTCACATACCGTATAACCATTCATATAACCATTCACATACAGTATAACCATTCATATAAGCATTCACATACAGTATAACCATTCATATAACCATTCACATAACCATTCACATACAGTATAACCATTCACATAACCATTCACATACAGTATAACCATTCACATACAGTATAACCATTCATATAACCATTCATATAACCATTCACATAACCATTCGCATACAGTATAATCATTCACATACAGTATAACCATTCATATAACCATATAACCATTAATATAACCATTCATATAACCATTCACAGTATAACCATTCACATTACCATTCATATAACCATTCATATAACCATTCATATAACCATTCATATAACCATTAATATAACCATTCATATAACCATTCACAGTATAACCATTCACATAACCATTCACATAACCATTCACATTACCATTCACATAACCATTCATATAACCATTAATATAACCATTCACAGTATAACCATTCACATAACCATTCACATAACCATTCATATAACCATTCATATAACCATTCATATAACCATTCATATAACCATTCACAGTATAACCATTCATATAAGCATTCACATATAACCATTCACATACAGTATAACCATTCATATAACCATTCACATACAGTATAACCATTCATATAACCATTCACATAACCATTCGCATACAGTATAACCATTCACATACAGTATAACCATTCATATAACCATTCATATAACCATTAATATAACCATTCATATAACCATTCACAGTATAACCATTCATAACCATTCACATTACCATTCATATAACCATTCATATAACCATTAATATAACCATTCATATAACCATTCATATAACCATTAACAGTATAACCATTCACATAACCATTCACATAACCATTCACATTACCATTCATATAACCATTCATATAACCATTAATATAACCATTCACAGTATAACCATTCACATAACCATTCACATAACCATTCATATAACCATTCATATAACCATTCATATAACCATTCATATAACCATTCATATAACCATTCATATAACCATTCACAGTATAACCATTCATATAAGCATTCACATATAACCATTCACATACAGTATAACCATTCATATAACCA
The DNA here is from genome assembly GCF_018296145.1 of Oncorhynchus tshawytscha. Lineage (NCBI taxonomy): Eukaryota > Metazoa > Chordata > Actinopteri > Salmoniformes > Salmonidae > Oncorhynchus > Oncorhynchus tshawytscha. Next base: position 16,295,650 of record NC_056429.1, read on the forward strand.
TTCACATACAGTATAACCATTCATATAACCATTCACATACAGTATAACCATTCATATAACCATTCACATACAGTATAACCATTCATATAACCATTCATATAACCATTCACATACAGTATAACCATTCACATACAGTATAACCATTCATATAACCATTCACATACAGTATAACCATTCATATAACCATTCACATACAGTATAACCATTCATATAACCATTCACATACAGTATAACCATTCACATAACCATTCACATACAGTATAACCATTCACATACAGTATAACCATTCATATAACCATTCATATAACCATTCACATAACCATTCGCATACAGTATAATCATTCACATACAGTATAACCATTCATATAACCATTCATATAACCATTCACATATAACCATTCATATACAGTATAACCATTCATATAACCATTCACATACAGTATAACCATTCACATACAGTATAACCATTCACATACAGTATAACCATTCATATAACCATTCATATAACCATTCACATATAACCATTCACATACAGTATAACCATTCATATAACCATTCACATACAGTATAACCATTCACATACAGTATAACCATTCATATAACCATTCACATATAACCATTCACATACAGTATAACCATTCATATAACCATTCACATACAGTATAACCATTCACATATAACCATTCACATACAGTATAACCATTCATATAACCATTCACATAACCATTCACATATAACCATTCACATACAGTATAACCATTCACATAACCATTCACATACAGTATAACCATTCATATAACCATTCACATATAACCATTCACATATAACCATTCACATATAACCATTCACATATAACCATTCACATATAACCAGTCACATAAAACCATTCACATATAACCATTCATATAATCATTCACATATAACCATTCATATAATCATTCACATATAACCATTCACATATAACCATTCACATAAAACCATTCACATATAACCATTCATATAACCATTCACATACAGTATAACCATTCACATATAACCATTCATATAACCATTCACATATAACCATTCACATATAACCAGTCACATACAGTATAACCATTCACATATAATCATTCATATAATCATTCATATAACCATTCACATATAACCATTCACATATAACCATTCATATAATCATTCATATAACCATTCACATATAATCATTCATATAATCATTCATATAACCATTCACATATAACCATTCACATATAATCATTCACATATAACCATCATATAACCATTCACATACAGTATAACCATTCATATAACCATTCACATATAACCATTCACATATAACCATTCATATAACCAGTCACATACAGTATAACCATTCACATACAGTATAACCATTCATATAACCATTCACATATAACCAATCATATAACCATTCACATAAAACCATTCACATATAACCATTCACATATAACCATTCACATACAGTATAACCATTCATATAACCATTCACATATAACAATTCACATATAACCATTCATATAACCATTCACATATAACCATTCACATACAGTATAACCATTCACATATAACCATTCACATATAACCATTCATTAACACATATAACCATTCACATACAGTATAACCATTCACATATAACCATTCACATATAACCATTCACATATAACCATTCACATATAACCATTCATATAACCATTCACATATAACAATTCACATATAACCATTCATATAACCATTCACATATAACCATTCACATATAACCATTCATATAACCATACACATACAGTATAACCATTCACATATATAACCATTCATATATAACCAATTCACATATAACCATTCACATATAACCATTCACATACAGTATAACCATTCATATATAACCAATCACATATAACCATTCACATACAGTATAACCATTCACATATAAACCATTCATATAACCACTCACATATAACCATTCACATATAACAATTCATATAACCATTCACATACAGTATAACCATTCACATACAGTATAACCATTCATATAACCATACACATACAGTATAACCATTCATATAACCATTACAGTATAACCATTCATATAACCATTCACATACAGTATAACCATTCATATAACCATTCACATATAACCATTCACATAATCATTCACATATAACCATTAACATATAACCATTCACATACAGTATAACCATTCACATATAACCATTCACATATAATCATTCATATAACCATTCACATATAACCATTCATATAATCATTCACATATAACCATTCATATAACCATTCACATATAACCATTCATATAATCATTCACATATAACCATTAATATAACCATTCACATACAGTATAATCATTCATATAACCAGTCACATACAGTATAATCATTCATATAACCATTCACATATAACCATTCATATAATCATTCACATATAACCATTAATATAACCATTCACATACAGTATAACCATTCACATATAACCATTCACATATAATCATTCATATATAACCAGTCATTACAGTATAACCATTCACATACAGTATAACCATTCACATATAACCATCCACATACAGTATAACCATTCACATATAACCATACACATACAGTATAACCATTCACATACAGTATAACCATTCACATATAACCATTCACATACAGTATAACCATCCACATATAACCATTCACATACAGCATAACCATTCACATATAACCATTCATATAACCAGTCACATACAGTATAACCATTCACATATAACCATTCACATATAACCATTCATATAACCAGTCACATACAGTATAACCATTCACATATAACCATTCATATAACCATTCACATACAGTATAACCATTCACATATAACCATACACATACAGTATAACCATTCACATACAGTATAACCATTCACATATAACCATTCACATACAGTATAACCATTCACATATAACCATTCACATACAGTATAACCATTCACATACAGTATAACCATTCACATACAGTATAACCATTCACATACAGTATAACCATTCACATACAGCATAACCATTCACATATAACCATTCACATACAGTATAACCATTCATAAACCATTCACATATAACCATTCACATATAACCAGTCACATACAGTATAACCATTCACATATAACCATTCACATACAGTATAACCATTCACATATAACCATTCATATAACCATTCACATACAGTATAACCATTCACATATAACCATTCACATACAGTATAACCATTCACATATAACCATTCACATACAGTATAACCATTCACATACAGTATAACCATTCACATACAGTATAACCATTCACATACAGTATAACCATTCACATATAACCATTCACATACAGTATAACCATTCATATAACAATTCACATATAACCATTCATATAACCATTCACATATAACCATTCACATATAACCATTCATATAACCATTCACATATAACCATTCACATACAGTATAACCATTCACATATAACCATTCACATACAGTATAACCATTCACATATAACCATTCACATATAACCATTCACATATAACCATTCATGTAACAATTCACATATAACCATTCATATAACCAGTCACATACAGTATAACCATTCACATATTACCATTCACATACAGTATAACCATTCACATATAACCATTCACATACAGTATAACCATTCACATACAGTATAACCATTCATATAACCATTCACATACAGTATAACCATTCACATACAGTATAACCATTCATATAACCATACATATAACCATTCATATAACCATTCACATATAACCATTCACATATAACCATTCACATATAACCATTCACATATAACCATTCACATACAGTATAACCATTCACATATAACCATTCACATATAACCATTCACATACAGTATAACCATTCACATATAACCATTCACATACAGTATAACCATTCACATATAACCATTCACATATAACCATTCATATAACAATTCACATATAACCATTCACATATAACCATTCATATAACCAGTCACATACAGTATAACCATTCATATAACCATTCACATACAGTATAACCATTCACATATAACCATTCACATACAGTATAACCATTCACATACAGTATAACCATTCACATATAACCATTCATATAACCATTCACATATAACCATTCACATATAACCATTCACATACAGTATAATCATTCACATACAGTATAATCATTCATATAAACCATTCACATATAATCATTCACATATAACCATTAATATAACCATTCACATACAGTATAATCATTCATATAACCAGTCACATACAGTATAATCATTCATATAACCATTCACATATAACCATTCATATAATCATTCACATATAACCATTAATATAACCATTCACATACAGTATAACCATTCACATATAACCATTCACATATAACCATTCATATAACCAGTCACATACAGTATAACCATTCACATATAACCATTCATATAACCATTCACATATAACCATTCACATACAGTATAACCATTCACATACAGTATAACCATCCACATATAACCATTCACATACAGCATAACCATTCACATATAACCATTCACATACAGTATAACCATTCATAAACAATTCACATATAACCATTCACATATAACCAGTCACATACAGTATAACCATTCACATATAACCATTCACATATAACCATTCACATATAACCATTCACATATAACCATTCATATAACCAGTCACATACAGTATAACCATTCACATATAACCATTCACATACAGTATAACCATTCACATATAACCATTCATATAACCAGTCACATACAGTATAACCATTCACATATAACCATTCACATACAGTATAACCATTCACATACAGTATAACCATTCACATATAACCATTCACATACAGTATAACCATTCACATATAACCATTCACATACAGTATAACCATTCATATAACCAGTTCATACAGTATAACCATTCACATATAACCATTCACATACAGTATAACCATTCATATAACCAGTCACATACAGCATAACCATTCACATATAACCATTCACATACAGTATAACCATTCATAATCAATTCACATATAACCATTCACATATAACCAGTCACATACAGTATAACCATTCACATATAACCATTCACATACAGCATAACCATTCACATATAACCAGTCACATACAGTATAACCATTCACATATAACCATTCACATATAACCATTCATATAACCAGTCACATACAGTATAACCATTCACATATTACCATTCACATACAGTATAACCATTCACATATAACCATTCACATACAGTATAACCATTCACATAACCATTCACATACAGTATAACCATTCAAATATAACCATTCACATACAGTATAACCATTCATATAACAATTCACATATAACCATTCATATAACCATTCACATATAACCATTCACATACAGTATAACCATTCACATATAACCATTCACATACAGTATAACCATTCACATACAGTAAACCATTCACATATAACCATTCACATACAGTATAACCATTCACATATAACCATTCACATATAACCATTCACATATAACCATTCACATATAACAATTCACATATAACCATTCATATAACCATTCACATACAGTATAACCATTAACATATAACCATTCACATACAGTATAACCATTCACATACAGTATAACCATTCATATAACCATTCACATACAGTATAACCATTCACATACAGTATAACCATTCATATAACAATTCACATATAACCATTCATATAACCATTCACATATAACCATTCACATATAACCATTCATATAACCATTCACATATAACCATTCACATACAGTATAACCATTCACATATAACCATTCACATACAGTATAACCATTCACATACAGTATAACCATTCACATATAACCATTCACATACAGTATAACCATTCACATATAACCATTCACATATAACCATTCATGTAACAATTCACATATAACCATTCATATAACCATTCACATACAGTATAACCATTCATATAACCATTCACATATAACCATTCACATACAGTATAACCATTCATATATAACCATTCACATATAACCATTCACATATAACCATTCACATACAGTATAACCATTCACATATAACCATTCACATATAACCATTCACATATAACCATTCACATATAACCATTCACATATAACCATTCACATATAACCATTCACATATAACCATTCACATACAGTATAACCATTCATATAACCATTCACATATAACAATTCACATATAACCATTCATATAACCTTTCACATATAACCATTCACATTTAACCATTCACATATAACCATTCACATATAACCATTCACATACAGTATAACCATTCACATATAACCATTCACATATAACCATTCACATATAACCATTCATGTAACAATTCACATATAACCATTCATATAACCATCACATACAGTATAACCATTCACATATAACCATTCACATACAGTATAACCATTCACATATAACCATTCACATACAGTATAACCATTCACATACAGTATAACCATTCATATAACCATTCACATACAGTATAACCATTCACATACAGTATAACCATTCATATAACATACATATAACCATTCATATAACCATTCACATAACCATTCACATATAACCATTCACATATAACCATTCATATAACCATTCACATATAACCATTCACATACAGTATAACCATTCACATATAACCATTCACATACAGTATAACCATTCATATAACCAGTCACATACAGTATAACCATTCATGTAACAATTCACATATAACCATTCATATAACCATTCACATACAGTATAACCATTCATATAACCATTCACATATAACCATTCACATACAGTATAACCATTCATATAACCATTCACATACAGTATAACCATTCACATATAACCATTCACATACAGTATAACCATTCACATATAACCATTCACATATAACCATTCATATAACCATTCACATATAACCATTCACATATAACCATTCACATATAACCATTCACATATAACCAGTCACATACAGTATAACCATTCACATACAGTATAATCATTCATATAACCATTCACATATAACCATTCATATAATCATTCACATATAACCATTAATATAACCATTCACATACAGTATAACCATTCACATATAACCATTCACATATAACCAGTCACATACAGTATAACCATTCACATATAACCATTCACATACAGTATAACCATTCATAAACCATTCACATATAACCATTCACATATAACCATTCACATACAGTATAACCATTCACATATAACCATTCACATACAGTATAACCATTCATATAACCAGTCACATACAGTATAACCATTCACATATAACCATTCACATATAACCATTCATATAACCAGTCACATACAGTATAACCATTCATATAACCATTCACATACAGTATAACCATTCACATATAACCATTCACATACAGTATAACCATCCACATACAGTATAACCATTCATATAACAATTCACATATAACCATTCATATCACCATTCACATATAACCATTCACATATAACCATTCATATAACCATTCACATACAGTATAACCATTCACATACAGTATAACCATTCACATATAACCATTCACATATAACCATTCACATATAACCATTCACATATAACCATTCACATATAACCATTCATATAACCAGTCACATACAGTATAACCATTCACATATTACCATTCACATACAGTATAACCATTCACATATAACCATTCACATACAGTATAACCATTCACATACAGTATAACCATTCATATAACCATTCACATACAGTATAACCATTCACATACAGTATAACCATTCATATAACAGTTCACATATAACCATTCATATAACCATTCACATATAACCATTCACATATAACCATTCATATAACCATTCACATATAACCATTCATAACAATTCACATATAACCATTCATATAACCATTCACATACAGTATAACCATTCACATATAACCATTCACATATAACCATTCACATATAACCATTCACATATAACCATTCATAACCATTCACATATAACCATTCATATAACCATTCACATACAGTATAACCATTCATATAACCATTCACATATAACCATTCACATACAGTATAACCATTCATATAACCATTCACATACAGTATAACCATTCACATATAACCATTCACATACAGTATAACCATTCACATATAACCATTCACATATAACCATTCACATATAACCATTCACATATAACCAGTCACATACAGTATAACCATTCACATACAGTATAATCATTCATATAACCATTCACATATAACCATTCATATAATCATTCACATATAACCATTAATATAACCATTCACATACAGTATAACCATTCACATATAACCATTCACATATAACCATTCATATAACCAGTCACATACAGTATAACCATTCACATATAACCATTCACATATAACCATTCACATACAGTATAACCATTCACAAACCATTCACATATAACCATTCACATACAGTATAACCATTCACATATAACCATTCACATATAACCATTCACATATAACCATTCACATACAGTATAACCATTCACATATAACCATTCACATACAGTATAACCATTCATATAACAATTCACATATAACCATTCATATAACCATTCACATATAACCATTCACATATAACCATTCATATAACCATTCACATATAACCATTCACATACAGTATAACCATTCACATATAACCATTCACATACAGTATAACCATTCACATATAACCATTCACATATAACCATTCATATAACAATTCACATATAACCATTCACATATAACCATTCATGTAACAATTCACATATAACCATTCATATAACCATTCACATACAGTATAACCATTCATATAACCATTCACATATAACCATTCACATACAGTATAACCATTCATATAACCATTCACATACAGTATAACCATTCACATATAACCATTCACATACAGTATAACCATTCACATATAACCATTCACATATAACCATTCACATATAACCATTCACATATAACCATTCACATATAACCATTCACATACAGTATAACCATTCACATATAACCATTCACATATAACCATTCACATATAACCATTCACATATAACCATTCACATATAACCATTCACATATAACCAGTCACATACAGTATAACCATTCATATAACCATTCACATATAACCATTCATATAATCATTCACATATAACCATTAATATAACCATTCACATACAGTATAACCATTCACATATAACCATTCACATATAACCATTCATATAACCAGTCACATACAGTATAACCATTCACATATAACCATTCATATAACCATTCACATACAGTATAACCATTCACATATAACCATTCACATACAGTATAACCATTCACATACAGTATAACCATTCACATATAACCATTCATAAACCATTCACATATAACCATTCACATATAACCATTCACATACAGTATAACCATTCACATATAACCATTCACATACAGTATAACCATTCACATATAACCATTCACATATAACCATTCATGTAACAATTCACATATAACCATTCACATATAACCATTCATGTAACCATTCATGTAACAATTCACATATAACCATTCATATAACCATTCACATACAGTATAACCATTCATATAACCATTCACATATAACCATTCACATACAGTATAACCATTCATATAACCATTCACATACAGTATAACCATTCACATATAACCATTCACATACAGTATAACCATTCATGTAACAATTCACATATAACCATTCATATAACCATTCACATACAGTATAACCATTCATATAACCATTCACATATAACCATTCACATACAGTATAACCATTCATATAACCATTCACATACAGTATAACCATTCACATATAACCATTCACATATAACCATTCATATAACCATTCACATATAACCATTCACATATAACCAGTCACATACAGTATAACCATTCACATACAGTATAATCATTCATATAACCATTCACATATAACCATTCATATAATCATTCACATATAACCATTCACATATAACCATTCATATAACCATTCACATACAGTATAACCATTCACATATAACCATTCACATATAACCATTCATATAACCAGTCACATACAGTATAACCATTCACATACAGTATAACCATTCATATAACCATTCACATATAACCATTCACATATAACCAATCATATAACCATTCACATATAACCATTCACATATAACCATTCACATACAGTATAACCATTCATATAACCATTCACATATAACCATTCACGTATAACAATTCACATATAACCATTCATATAACCTTTCACATACAGTATAACCATTCACATACAGTATAACCATTCATATATAACCATTCACATATAACCATTCACATACAGTATAACCATTCACATATAACCATTCACATATAACCATTCACATACAGTATAACCATTCACATATAACCATTCACATATAACCATTCACATACAGTATAACCATTCACATATAACCATTCACATACAGTATAACCATTCACATACAGTATAACCATTCACATATAACCATTCACATACAGTATAACCATTCACATATAACCATTCACATACAGTATAACCATTCACATACAGTATAACCATTCACATATAACCATTCACATACAGTATAACCATTCACATATAACCATTCACATATAACCATTCATATATAACCATTCACATACAGTATAACCATTCACATATAACCATTCACATACAGTATAACCATTCACATATAACCATTCACATATAACCATTCACATACAGTATAACCATTCACATATAACCATTCACATATAACCATTCACATATAACCATTCATATAACCATTCACATATAACCATTCACATAACCATTCACATACAGTATAACCATTCACATATAACCATTCACATATAACCATTCATATATAACCATTCACATACAGTATAACCATTCACATATAACCATTCACATACAGTATAACCATTCACATATAACCATTCACATACAGTATAACCATTCACATATAACCATTCACATACAGTATAACCATTCACATACAGTATAACCATTCATATAACCATTCACATATAACAATTCTCATATAACCATACACATACAGTATAACCATTCACATACAGTATAACCATTCATATAACCATACACATACAGTATAACCATTCATATAACCATACACATACAGTATAACCATTCATATAACCATACACATACAGTATAACCATTCACATACAGTATAACCATTCATATATAACCAATCACATATAACCATTCACATATAACCATTCACATACAGTATAACCATTCACATATAACCATTCACATACAGTATAACCATTCACATATAACCATTCACATATAACCATTCACATACAGTATAACCATTCACATATAACCATTCACATATAACCATTCACATACAGTATAACCATTCACATATAACCATTCACATACAGTATAACCATTCACATATAACCATTCACATATAACCATTCACATATAACCATTCACATATAACCATTCACATATAACCATTCACATATAACAATTCACATATAACCATTCATATAACCATACACATACAGTATAACCATTCACATACAGTATAACCATTCATATAACCATACACATACAGTATAACCATTCATATAACCATACACATACAGTATAACCAGTCACATACAGTATAACCATTCACATATAACCATACACATACAGTATAACCATTCACATACAGTATAACCATTCACATATAACCATACACATACAGTATAACCATTCACATACAGTATAACCATTCACATATAACCATTCACATACAGTATAACCATCCACATATAACCATTCACATACAGCATAACCATTCACATAACCAGTCACATACAGTATAACCATTCACATATAACCATTCACATATAACCATTCATATAACCAGTCACATACAGTATAACCATTCACATATAACCATTCATATAACCATTCACATACAGTATAACCATTCACATATAACCATACACATATAACCATTCACATACAGTATAACCATTCACATATAACCATTCATGTAACATACATATAACCATTCATATAACCATTCACATACAGTATAACCATTCATATAACCATTCACATATAACCATTCACATACAGTATAACCATTCATATAACCATTCACATACAGTATAACCATTCACATATAACCATTCATATAACCATTCACATATAACCATTCACATATAACCATTCACATATAACCAGTCACATACAGTATAACCATTCACATACAGTATAATCATTCATATAACAATTCACATATAACCATTCATATAATCATTCACATATAACCATTCACATATAACCATTCACATAAAACCATTCACATATAACCATTCATATAACCATTCACATACAGTATAACCATTCACATATAACCATTCACATATAACCATTACATATAACCATTCACATACAGTATAACCATTCACATATAACCATTCACATATAACCATTCACATACAGTATAACCATTCATAAACCATTCACATATAACCATTCACATATAACCATTCACATACAGTATAACCATTCACATATAACCATTCACATACAGTATAACCATTCATATAACAATTCACATATAACCATTCATATAACCATTCATATAACCATTCACATATAACCATTCACATACAGTATAACCATTCACATATAACCATTCACATACAGTATAACCATTCACATATAACCATTCACATATAACCATTCATGTAACAATTCATATAACCATTCACATATAACCATTCACATATAACCATTCACATATAACCATATAACCATTCATATAACCATTCACATACAGTATAACCATTCATATAATATAACCATTCATATAACCATTCACATACAGTATAACCATTCACATATAACCATTCATTACAGTATAACCATTCATGTAACATTCACATATAACCATTCATATAACCATTCACATACAGTATAACCATTCATATAACCATTCACATATAACCATTCACATACAGTATAACCATTCATATAACCATTCACATACAGTATAACCATTCACATATAACCATTCACATATAACCATTCATATAACCATTCACATATAACCATTCACATATAACCAGTCACATACAGTATAACCATTCACATACAGTATAATCATTCATATAACCATTCACATATAACCATTCATATAATCATTCATATAACCATTCACATATTCATATAACCATTCACATACAGTATAACCATTCACATATAACCATTCACATATAACCATTCATATAACCAGTCACATACAGTATAACCATTCACATATAAACCATTCATATAACCATTCACATATAACCATTCACATATAACCATTCATATAACCATTCACATATAACCATTCACATATAACCATTCACATACAGTATAACCATTCACATATAACCATTCACATATAACCATTCACGTATAACCATTCACATATAACCATTCATAATAACCATTCACATACAGTATAACCATTCACATATAACCATTCATGTAACAATTCACATATAACCATTCATATAACCATTCATATAACCATTCACATATAACCATTCACATACAGTATAACCATTCACATATAACCATTCACATACAGTATAACCATTCACATATAACCATTCACATACAGTATAACCATTCATATAACAATTCACATATAACCATTCATATAACCATTCATATAACCATTCACATATAACCATTCACATACAGTATAACCATTCACATACAGTATAACCATTCACATATAACCATTCACATACAGTATAACCATTCACATATAACCATTCACATAACCATAACCATTCATGTAACAATTCACATATAACCATTCACATATAACCATTCACATATAACCATTCATGTAACCATTCATGTAACCATTCACATATAACCATTCATATAACCATTCACATATATAACCATTCATATAACCATTCCATATATAACCATTCACATATAACAGTATAACCATTCATATAACAATTCACATATAACCATTCACGTATAACATTCATATCATATAACCATTCATATATAACCATTCACATACAGTATAACCATTCACATATAACCATTCATAAACCATTCACATATAACCATTCACATATAACCATTCACATACAGTATAACCATTCACATATAACCATTCACATATAACCATTCACATACAGTATAACCATTCACATATAACCATTCACATATAACCATTCACATACAGTATAACCATTCACATATAACCATTCACATATAACCATTCACACAGTATAACCATTCACATATAACCATTAACCATTCACAGTATAACCATTCACATATAACATATAACCATTCATACAGTATAACCATTCACATATAACCATTCACATATAACCATTCACATATAAACCATTCACATATAACCATTCATATATTCATAACCATTCACATACAGTATAACCATTCACATATAACCATTCACATATAACCATTCATTCACATATAACCAATCATATAACCATTCACATAAAACCATTCACATATAACCATTCACATATAACCATTCACATACAGTATAACCATTCATATAACCATTCACATATAACAATTCACATATAACCATTCATATAACCTTTCACATATAACCATTCACATTTAACCATTCACATATAACCATTCACATATAACCATTCACATACAGTATAACCATTCACATACAGTATAACCATTCATATAACCATTCACATATAACAATTCTCATATAACCATTCACATATAACCATTCACATACAGTATAACCATTCATATAACCATAACATACAGTATAACCATTCATATAACCATTACAGTATAACCATTCACATATAACCATTCATATAACCAGTCACATACAGTATAACCATTCACATATAACCATTCACATATAACCATTCACATACAGTATAACCATTCATAAACCATTCACATATAACCATTCACATACAGTATAACCATTCACATATAACCATTCACATACAGTATAACCATTCATATAACAATTCACATATAACCATTCATATAACCATTCACATATAACCATTCACATATAACCATTCATATAACCATTCACATATAACCATTCACATACAGTATAACCATTCACATACAGTATAACCATTCACATATAACCATTCACATACAGTATAACCATTCACATACAGTATAACCATTCACATATAACCATTCACATACAGTATAACCATTCATATAACCATTCACATATAACCATTCACATATAACCATTCATAACCATTCATGTAAACCATTCATATAACCATTCACATACAGTATAACCATTCATATAACCATTCACATATAACCATTCACATATAACCATTCATATAACCATTCACATACAGTATAACCATTCACATATAACCATTCACATACAGTATAACCATTCATATAACCATTCACATATAACCATTCACATAACAATTCACATATAACCATTCATATATAACCATTCACATACAGTATAACCATTCACATATAACCATTCATTAAAACACATATAACCATTCACATACAGTAACCATTCACATAACCATTCACATATAACCATTCACATACAGTAAACCATTCACATATAACCATTCACATATAACCATTCACATACAGTATAACCATTCACATATAACCATTCACATATAACCATTCACATACAGTATAACCATTCACATATAACCATTCACATACAGTATAACCATTCACACAGTATAACCATTCACATATAACCATTCACATACAGTATAACCATTCATTCATATAACCATTCACATACAGTATAACCATTCACATACAGTATAACCATTCACATATAACCATTCACATACAGTATAACCATTCACATATAACCATTCACATATAACCATTCATATATAACCATTCACATACAGTATAACCATTCACATATAACCATTCACATATAACCATTCATATATAACCATTCACATATAACCATTCACATACAGTATAACCATTCACATATAACCATTCACATATAACCATTCATATATAACAATTCACCATTCATATAACCATTCATATAACCATTCATATAACCATTCACATACAGTATAACACATTTCACATATAACCATTCATTCACATACATATAACCATTCACATATAACCATTCACATACAGTATAACCATTCACATATAACCATTCACATACAGTATAACCATTCACATATAACCATAACATTCACATATTCATTCATATAACCATTCACATATAACCATTCATATAACCATTCACATACAGTATAACCATTCATATAACCATACACATACAGTATAACCATTCATATAACCATACACATACAGTATAACCATTCACATACAGTATAACCATTCATATATAACCATTCACATACAGTATAACCATTCACATATAACCATTCATATAACCATTCACATACAGTATAACCATTCACATATAACCATTCACATACAGTATAACCATTCACATATAACCATTCACATATAACCATTCACATATAACCATTCACATACAGTATAACCATTCACATATAACCATTCACATATAACCATTCACATACAGTATAACCATTCACATATAACCATTCACATATAACCATTCACATACAGTATAACCATTCACATATAACCATTCACATACAGTATAACCATTCACATATAACCATTCACATATAACCATTCACATATAACCATTCACATACAGTATAACCATTCACATATAACCATTCACATATAACCATTCACATATAACAATTCACATATAACCATTCATATAACCATACACATACAGTATAACCATTCACATACAGTATAACCATTCATATAACCATACACATACAGTATAACCATTCATATAACCATACACATACAGTATAACCAGTCACATACAGTATAACCATTCACATATAACCATACACATACAGTATAACCATTCACATACAGTATAACCATTCACATACAGTATAACCATTCACATATAACCATACACATACAGTATAACCATTCACATATAACCATTCACATACAGTATAACCATCCACATATAACCATTCACATACAGTATAACCATTCACATATAACCATTCACATATAACCATTCACATACAGTATAACCATTCATATAACCATTCATATAACCATTCACATAACCATTCACATACAGTATAACCATTCACATATAACCATTCACATATAACCATTCATATAACATATATAACCATTCACATATAACCATTATATAACCATTCACATACAGTATAACCATTCACATACAGTATAACCATTCACATATAACCATTCACATACAGTATAACCATTCACATATAACCATTCACATACAGCATACCCATTCACATATAACCAGTACAGTATAACCATTCACATATAACCATTCACATACATTCATATAACCATTCACATACAGCATAACCATTCACATACAGTATAAACCATTCACATATAACCAATCACATACAGTATAACCATTCACATATAACCATTCACATACAGTATAACCATTCACATATAACCATTCACATACAGCATAACCATTCACATATAACCATTCATACATATAACCATTCATATAACCATTCACATATAACCATTCACATATAACAATTCACATACAGTATAACCATTCATATAACCATTCACATATAACCATTCAAATATAACCATTCACATATAACCATTCATATAACCATTCACATATAACCATTCACATATAACCATTCACATATAACCAGTCACATAAAACCATTCACATATAACCATTCATATATAACCATTCACATATAACCATTCATATATAACCATTCACATATAACCATTCACATATAACCATTCACATATAACCAGTCACATAAAACCATTCACATATAACCATTCATATAATCATTCACATATAACCATTCATATAATCATTCACATATAACCATTCACATATAACCATTCACATAAAACCATTCACATATAACCATTCATATAACCATTCACATATAACCATTCATATAACCATTCACATATAACCATTCACATATAACCATTCACATACAGTATAACCATTCACATACAGTATAACCATTCATATAACCATTCACATATAACCATTCACAGTATAATCATTCATATAACCATTCACATATAACCATTCATATAACCATTCACATACAGTATAACCATTCACATATAACCATTCACATATAACCATTCATATAACCATTCACATACAGTATAACCATTCACATACAGTATAACCATTCATATAACCATTCACATATAACCATTCACATATAACCATTCACGTATAACAATTCACATATAACCATTCATATAACCTTTCACATACAGTATAACCATTCACATACAGTATAACCATTCATATATAACCATTCACATATAACCATTCACATACAGTATAACCATTCACATATAACCATTCACATACAGTATATCCATTCACATATAACCATTCATGTAACAATTCACATATAACCATTCACATATAACCATTCACATACAGTATAACCATTCACATATAACCATTCACATATAACCATTCACATATAACCATTCACATATAACCATTCACATATAACCATTCACATATAACCATTCACATATAACCATTCACATATAACCATTCACATATAACCATTCACATATAACCATTCACATACAGTATAACCATTCACATATAACCATTCACATATAACCATTCACATATAACCATTCACATATAACCATTCATATAACCATTCACATACAGTATAACCATTCATATAACCATACACATACAGTATAACCAGTCACATACAGTATAACCATTCACATATAACAATTCACATATAACCATTCACATACAGTATAACCATTCACATATAACCATTCACATATAACCATTCACATATAACCATTCACATATAACCATTCATATAACCATACACATACAGTATAACCATTCATATAACCATACACATACAGTATAACCAGTCACATACAGTATAACCATTCACATATAACCATTCACATATAACCATTCACATACAGTATAACCATTCACATATAACCATTCACATACAGTATAACCATTCACATATAACCATTCACATATAACCATTCACATATAACCATTCACATACAGTATAACCATTCACATATAACAATTCACATATAACCATTCACATACAGTATAACCATTCACATATAACCATTCACATATAACCATTCACATATAACAATTCACATATAACCATTCATATAACCATACACATACAGTATAACCATTCATATAACCATTCACATACAGTATAACCAGTCACATACAGTATAACCATTCACATATAACCATACACATACAGTATAACCATTCACATACAGTATAACCATTCACATATAACCATACACATACAGTATAACCATTCACATACAGTATAACCATCCACATATAACCATTCACATACAGCATAACCATTCACATATAACCATTCATATAACCAGTCACATACAGTATAACCATTCACATATAACCATTCACATATAACCATTCACATATAACCATTCATATAACCAGTCACATACAGTATAACCATTCACATATAACCATTCACATATAACCATTCATATAACCAGTCACATACAGTATAACCATTCACATATAACCATTCACATACAGTATAACCATTCACATATAACCATTCACATACAGTATAACCATTCACATATAACCATTCACATATAACCATTCATATATAACAATTCACATACAGTATAACCATTCATATAACCATTCACATACAGTATAACCATTCACATATAACCATTCACATACAGTATAACCATTCACATATAACCATTCACATACAGTATAACCATTCACATATAACCATTCACATACAGTATAACCATTCACATATAACCATTCACATACAGTATAACCATTCACATATAACCATTCACATACAGTATAACCATTCACATATAACCATTCACATACAGTATAACCATTCACATACAGTATAACCATTCACATATAACCATTCACATATAACCATTCATATAACCAGTCACATACATTATAACCATTCACATATAACCATTCACATATAACCATTCATATAACCAGTCACATACAGTATAACCATTCACATATAACCATTCACATACAGTATAACCATTCACATATAACCATTCACATACAGTATAACCATTCACATACAGTATAACCATTCATATAACCATTCACATACAGTATAACCATTCACATATAACCATTCACTCACAGTATAACCATTCACATATAACCATTCACATACAGTATAACCATTCACATATAACCATTCACATACAGTATAACCATTCACATACAGTATAACCATTCACATATAACCATTCACATACAGCATAACCATTCACATATAACCATTCACATACAGTATAACCATTCACATATAACCATTCACATACAGTATAACCATTCACATATAACCATTCACATATAACCATTCATATATAACAATTCACATACAGTATAACCATTCATATAACCATACACATACAGTATAACCATTCACATATAACCATTCACATACAGTATAACCATTCACATATAACCATTCACATATAACCATTCATATATAACCATTCATATAACCAGTCACATACAGTATAACCATTCACATATAACCATTCATATAACCATTCACATACAGTATAACCATTCACATATAACCATACACATACAGTATAACCATTCACATACAGTATAACCATTCACATATAACCATTCACATACAGTATAACCATTCACATACAGTATAACCATTCACATATAACCATTCACATACAGTATAACCATTCACATATAACCATTCACATATAACCATTCACATATAACCATTCACATATAACCATTCACATACAGTATAACCATTCACATATAACCATTCACATATAACCATTCACATATAACCATTCACATACAGTATAACCATTCATATAACCATTCACATAACCATTCACATACAGTATAACCATTCACATATAACCATTCACATATAACCATTCATATAACCAGTCACATACAGTATAACCATTCACATATAACCATTCACATATAACCATTCATATAACCAGTCACATACAGTATAACCATTCACATATAACCATTCACATACAGTATAACCATTCACATATAACCATTCACATACAGTATAACCATTCACATACAGTATAACCATTCATATAACCATTCACATACAGTATAACCATTCACATATAACCATTCACTCACAGTATAACCATTCACATATAACCATTCACATACAGTATAACCATTCACATATAACCATTCACATACAGTATAACCATTCACATACAGTATAACCATTCACATATAACCATTCACATACAGTATAACCATTCACATATAACCATTCACATATAACCATTCACATATAACCATTCACATATAACCATTCACATACAGTATAACCATTCACATATAACCATTCACATATAACCATTCATATATAACAATTCACATACAGTATAACCATTCATATAACCATTCATATAACCATTCACATAACCATTCACATACAGTATAACCATTCACATATAACCATTCACATATAACCATTCATATATAACCATTCACATACAGTATAACCATTCACATATAACCATTCACATACAGTATAACCATTCACATATAACCATTCACATACAGTATAACCATTCACATATAACCATTCACATACAGTATAACCATTCATATAACCATTCACATATAACAATTCACATATAACCATTCATATAACCATACTAACCATTCACATACAGTATAACCATTCATATAACCATACACATACAGTATAACCATTCATATAACCATACACATACAGTATAACCATTCACATACAGTATAACCATTCATATATAACCATTCACATACAGTATAACCATTCATATAACCATTCACATACAGTATAACCATTCACATATAACCATTCACATATAACCATTCACATATAACCATTCACATATAACCATTCACATATAACCATTCACATATAACCATTCACATATAACCATTCACATATAACCATTCACATATAACCATTCACATACAGTATAACCATTCACATATAACCATTCACATATAACCATTCATGTAACAATTCACATATAACCATTCACATACAGTATAACCATTCATATAACCATTCACATATAACCATTCACATATAACCATTCACATATAACCATTCACATACAGTATAACCATTCACATATAACCATTCACATACAGTATAACCATTCACATATAACCATTCACATACAGTATAACCATTCACATATAACCATTCACATATAACCATTCACATATAACCATTCATATAACCATTCATATAACCATTCACATACAGTATAACCATTCACATACAGTATAACCATTCATATAACCATTCATATAGCCATTCATATAACCATTCATATAACCATTCACATACAGTATAACCATTCACATACAGTATAACCATTCATATAGCCATTCCATGTTTAGCTCTGTACCGTCATCCTCATCATCATGTAGATTCAGTGACTCTATGTTTCTTAAAATGTCAGCACAATAAGGAGTCTCTTTGTAAATGTAGATGTGGGCTTCTTTGTATGTTCAGAGTCAATGTGATCCTTGTGATGGCCAGTTCCTGGTGAATAAACTGGCTGCTATTTGCCTGTCTTCTCTGCCTGGAAGAGAACAGGACAGCTCACCTTTTCCAGGACATGTGCAGACTACAAACACTGCTACTCATCTATTTGTACTAGACTGCTTTTTGAAGCTTACATTGGCAAGATTTGAAGGGAACAAATGTGTTATTTAAAGAAATCAGGAAATGTAGTGGTCCTGGACATGTTAAATTGAACCTATCTGACTAGTAAAGCACTGAGTAAAGCACTGAATCAAAGATGGCGTCCGTCAGACCAGACCAGACCTGGTCCTAGAGAGGTTCAAAATCAAATCAAATCAAATCAAATCAAATTTTATTTGTCACATACACATGGTTAGCAGATGTTAATGCGAGTGTAGCGAAATGCTTGTGCTTCTAGTTCCGACAATGCAGTAATAACGAGCAAGTAATCTAACTAACAATTCCAAAAAAAACTACTGTCTTATACACAGTGTAAGGGGATAAAGAATATGTACATAAGGATATATGAATGAGTGATGGTACAGAGCAGCATAGGCAAGATACAGTAGATGATATCGAGTACAGTATATACATATGAGATAAGTATGTAAACCAAGTGGCATAGTTAAAGTGGCTAGTGATACATGTATTACATAAGGATGCAGTCGATGATTTGGCAGTAGCCACTCAATGTTGGTGGTGGCTGTTTAACAGTCTGATGGCCTTGAGATAGAAGCTGTTTTTCAGTCTCTCGGTCCCAGCTTTGATGCACCTGTACTGACCTCGCCTTCTGGATGACAGCGGGGTGAACAGGCAGTGGCTCGGGTGGTTGATGTCCTTGATGATCTTTATGGCCTTCCTGTAGCATCGGGTTGTGTAGGTGTCCTGGAGGGCAGGTAGTTTGCCCCCGGTGATGCGTTGTGCAGACCTCACTACCCTCTGGAGAGCCTTACGGTTGAGGGCGGTGCAGTTGCCATACCAGGCGGTGATACAGCCCGCCAGGATGCTCTCGATTGTGCATCTGTAGAAGTTTGTGAGTGCTTTTGGTGACAAGCCGAATTTCTTCAGCCTCCTGAGGTTGAAGAGGCGCTGCTGCGCCTTCCTCACGATGCTGTCTGTGTGAGTGGACCAATTCAGTTTGTCTGTGATGTGTATGCCGAGGAACTTAAAACTTGCTACCCTCTCCACTACTGTTCCATCGATGTGGATGGGGGTGTTCCCTCTGCTGTTTCCTGAAGTCCACAATCATCTCCTTAGTTTTGTTGACGTTGAGTGTGAGGTTATTTTCCTGACACCACACTCCGAGGGCCCTCACCTCCTCCCTGTAGGCCGTCTCGTCGTTGTTGGTAATCAAGCCTACCACTGTTGTGTCGTCCGCAAACTTGATGATTGAGTTGGAGGCGTGCATGGCCACGCAGTCGTGGGTGAACAGGGAGTACAGGAGGGGGCTCAGAACGCACCCTTGTGGGGCCCCAGTGTTGAGGATCAGCGGGGAGGAGATGTTGTTGCCTACCCTCACCACCTGGGGGCGGCCCGTCAGGAAGTCCAGTACCCAGTTGCACAGGGCGGGGTCGAGACCCAGGGTCTCGAGCTTGATGACGAGCTTGGAGGGTACTATGGTGTTGAATGCCGAGCTGTAGTCGATGAACAGCATTCTCACATAGGTATTCCTCTTGTCCAGATGGGTTAGGGCAGTGTGCAGTGTGGTTGAGATTGCATCGTCTGTGGACCTATTTGGGCGGTAAGCAAATTGGAGTGGGTCAAGGGTGTCAGGTAGGGTGGAGGTGATATGGTCCTTGACTAGTCTCTCAAAGCACTTCATGATGACGGATGTGAGTGCTACGGGGCGGTAGTCGTTTAGCTCAGTTACCTTAGCTTTCTTGGGAACAGGAACAATGGTGGCCCTCTTGAAGCATGTGGGAACAGCAGACTGGTATAGGGATTGGTTGAATATGTCCGTAAACACACCGGCCAGCTGGTCTGCGCATGCTCTGAGGGCGCGGCTGGGGATGCCGTCTGGGCCTGCAGCCTTGCGAGGGTTAACACGTTTAAATGTCTTACTCACTTCGGCTGCAGTGAAGGAGAGACCGCATGATTCCGTTGCAGGCCGTGTCAGTGGCACTGTATTGTCCTCAAAGCGGGCAAAAAGTTATTTAGTCTGCCTGGGAGCAAGACATCCTGGTCCGTGACTGGGCTGGGTTTCTTCCTGTAGTCCGTGATTGACTGTAGACCCTGCCACATACCTCTTGTGTCTGAGCCGTTGAATTGAGATTCTACTTTGTCTCTGTACTGGCGCTTAGCTTGTTTGATAGCCTTGCGGAGGGAATAGCTGCACTGTTTGTATTCAGCCATGTTACCAGACACCTTGCCCTGATTAAAAGCAGTGGTTCGTGCCTTCAGTTTCACACGAATGCTGCCATCAATCCACGGTTTCTGGTTAGGGAATGTTTTAATCGTTGCTATGGGAACGACATCTTCAACGCACGTTCTAATGAACTCGCACACCGTATCAGCGTATTCGTCAATGTTGTTGTCTGACGCAATACGAAACATCTCCCAGTCCACGTGATGGAAGCAGTCTTGGAGTGTGGAGTCAGCTTGGTCGGACCAGCGTTGGACAGACCTCAGCGTGGGAGCTTCTTGTTTTAGTTTCTGTCTGTAGGCAGGGATCAACAAAATGGAGTCGTGGTCAGCTTTTCCGAAAGGGGGCGGGGCAGGGCCTTATATGCGTCGCGGAAGTTAGAGTAACAATGATCCAGGGTCTTTCCACCCCTGGTTGCGCAATCAATATGCTGATAAAATTTAGGGAGTCTTGTTTTCAGATTAGCCTTGTTAAAATCCCCAGCTACAATGAATGCAGCCTCCGGATAAATCGTTTCCAGTTTGCAGAGAGTTAAATAAAGTTCGTTCAGAGCCATCGATGTGTCTGCTTGGGGGGATATATACGGCTGTGATTATAATCGAAGAGAATTCTCTTGGTAGATAATGCGGTCTACATTTGATTGTGAGGAATTCTAAATCAGGTGAACAGAAGGATTTGAGTTCCTGTATGTTTCCTTCATCACACCATGTCACGTTGGCCATAAGACATACGCCCCCGCCCGTCTTCTTACCAGAGAGATGTTTGTTTCTGTCGGCGCGATGCGTGGAGAAACCCGCTGGCTGCACCGCTTCGGATTGCGTCTCTCCAGTGAGCCATGTTTCCGTGAAGCAGAGAACGTTACAGTCTCTGATGTCCCTCTGGAATGCTACCCTTGCTCGGATTTCATCAACCTTGTTGTCAAGAGACTGGACATTGGCAAGAAGAATGCTGGGGAGTGGTGCACGATGTGCCCGTCTCCGGAGTCTGACCAGAAGACCGCTTCGTTTCCCTCTTTTTCTGAGTCGTTTTTTTTTTTTTTGGTCGCTGCATGTGATCCACTCGGTTACACTGGTTGTAAGGCAGAACTCAGGATCCGCATCGCGAAAACATATTCTTGGTCGTACTGATGGTGAGTTGACGCTGATCTTATATTCAGTAGTTCTTGTCGGCTGTATGTAAAGAAACCTAAGATGACCTGGGGTACTAGTGTAAGAAATAACACGTAAAAAAACAAAAAACTGCATAGTTTCCTAGAACGCGAAGCGAGGCGGCCATCTCTGTCGGCGCCGGAAGTACGTTCAGTACGTTCAGGGGCCTACAGTAGGTCCACATACAGTAGGTCCCATGTGTCATCACTGTGCTTAAGCACTTTCTACACACTCATTCCTATACATATTCTCTCCTATACACAGCTGTTGAGATCCCAGACAGGACAGAGTGATTGTTTGGCTGCTGTCTCTGTCTGTCTGTCTGTCTGACTGACGGTACCTGGATTAGTGAGGCTGCAGCCGGGATCTGTCTGTTGAAATGTTTCTGTCTCTGTTTCTGCTGCACCTTCAGAGCAAAGCCCGAGCCCAGTATACCCTGGAGAAGGGGAGGGGGAGAAAGAGAGAGAGAGGCATCATGACACTGAAACCACAGGGCGACCTGGAGCTGCACACTGATGCTTCCCCTCAGAGGACTAACTGGGTTACTCACCAGACAACACAGTAATGATGGAAGGCAATATTGTGTATTATGAATTATGTACACATTATACTATTTAGTTTATTGTGGAAGAAGAGGAGGAAGATGAGGGGTAATTACTGCAGGCAGAGCGAAGAAGGAGATGGCGAAGATGCTGAAGCAGGAAGCAATGCACTTCCCTATCCACGTCTGAGGGATCTTGTCCCCGTAGCCAATGGTGGTCACCGTCACCTGGGGGCAGTGGGGACGGGATAGGTTAGGGAAAACAAGGCAATGTTTCCACACACTGATGTTATTTTATTTACACAATCATTTCCCGTTATATAGATCTTTTCACCATGATTACATTTACATATGTACTAAATAAGTTAAACATCGTTGTTAAAGGCTTCTAATAATGAGCTACTTGGTCGTAAAGAGGTCATTGAGTACAGTTTGGCGATAACAACAAGGAGCAGACCATGAGGAGAAAGTTCATCACACGTATTGGCCTGCCTCCAAAACTGTCACCACTCAGCAGTTGAAATTCACTCAATAGGAATACGATTCTGACTGGGACTAATCCTCGGTGAGGAGAGGATTCTGGGACTAATCCTCAGTGAGGAGAGGAATTTGGCCAAGCGGAGCGCGGAGGAAAACAAATACCCCTGCATTTCCATGTACATCCACTCTGAAAGCTGAGCCAATTGTGACACATTGAGAGAAGCACAGTGGAGTGTCTTTGGGGCGCCGTGTGACCTTGTGCTGTGTGCTTATACAAAGAGGGTGATGTAAGGTGAGATACTTAAAACTTTTTGGGAGTAAATAGGAAGAAGGAGGGAGGGAAGAAAGGAGGGAGGGGGATGGTTAATCCTCATCTACACATTCTATGACTAAACAATGGGCCTGACATCAGTGTGGAATAGTCCACTCAACAACACCCCCGCATTCAAACCCCTGGTGTAAGCGCTGCACTCCAAGTGTGTGGCGAAGCCTCTCCATGTCTTCACAAAGGTCAAAACACACCATCTTGAGTTCTCACTGGGGCACAGTCCATTTACTCTTTCTCCCTCTCTCTGTGGAGGTGTGTGTCATTGCCACACCACACCTGCCATCATATGGTTCATAGTAAACACCATACACCCTATAAACAACATCAACTAAATCTCTCTCTCTACCCCTCTCCCTATCCATCCTGATATCAATCGCTTCTCTGTCTCTCTCTCCCATTTTCAGAGGTTGAGCAGAGTGCTGGTGAATCTCCAGATCAAACACTCTTCCCTTAACAACCTCTGAGTGTGAGGCAGATGAGAGGAGAGGAGAAATATGAATCATGCCATTGGCCTGTGGGCTCTGAGCCCATCCTACAGCTGTGCCCTGCACCTGCACACCCCACAGTGGAAAACAAGCTGACAGGGAATACACTGGGAAACACGCACATACAACACTCTCCAAACAGGCTCTCCCTTTACTGCTGGACAAACTGATCTCAGCACACACACACCACACACACACCACACACACACGAGTGACCAAACCTATTGGCACGGCATATCACAAGTCTCAAGTTTACAGTCTCTGTGATTAACAAAGGAGAGCAAAGTTCCTATTGGGCTGTTTTGTTCATTGTGGCTATGACACACAAAAACAGCTTTTCTTCATGGTTCCATTGGGCACCAAGGACCCCTGAACCTTTCTAACTCTCATTACAAAACAGCTAGTAATCCTGCAATTACAGTTTTAATTAAAGGAACTGACACTTTATAGTGGCAGAGTAAAAGGTATTTGAGACAGAGAGCAGTGAGGTGGTTTATTGCGTGTAGATCCCTCTAGCACAAGACTACCATAGGTTTTTTATTACCCACAGCCTTACATTGAACTGTTTAATTAACTCAACTGGAAACTTGACCCGCCTGATGGAAACAGCCAAAACAGCCTTCACTCGGATGCTGGGTTGTTTAGATGACCCAACTGGTGAGTTGCAAGCATTGGGTCACTTAGTTGTATTGTTATCTTTAAAAAGAGCAGGGTTGGGTTGTTGATCAAAACAAATCAAATTGTATTTGTCACATGTCCCGAATACAAGTGTAGACCTTACCCTGAAATGCTTACTTACAACCCCTTAACCAACAATGCAGTTCAAGAAATAGAGTTACGAAAACATTGACTTAATAAACTAAAGTAAAAAATAAAATAAAAAGTAACACAAGAAAATTACATAACAATAACGTGGCTATATACAGCGGGTACCGGTACAGAGTCAATGTGCAGGGGTACAGGTTAGTCTAAGTAATTTGTAGGTAGGGGAATAGCGACTATGCATAGATAATAAACAGCGAGTAGCAGCAGTGTAAAAACAAGGGGGGGGGGGGTCGATGTAAATAGTCCGGGTGGCTACTTGATGAATTGTTCAGCAGTCTTATAGCTTGGGGGTAGAAGCTGTTAAGGAGCCTTTTGGACCAAGACTTGGCGCTCCGGTACCGCTTGCCAGGACTGGAGTCTTCGACAATTTTTTGGGCCTTCCTCTGAAACCGCCTAGTATATAGGTCCTGGATGGCAGGGAGCTTGGCTCCAGTGATGTATTGGGCCGTACGCACTACCCTCTGTAGCGCCTTACGGTCGGATGCCAAGCAGTTGCCATACCAGGCGGTGATGCACCCGGTCAGGATGCTCTCGATGGCACAGCTGTGGAACTTTTTGAAGATCTGGGGACCCATGCCAAATCTTTTCAGTCTCTCCTGAGGGGGAAAAGCTGGTGTGCCCTCTTCACGACTGTCTTGGTGTGTTTGGACCATGATAGTTGGTTGGTGATGTGGACAGCAAGGAACTTGAAACTCTTGACCCACTCCACAACAGCCCCGTCAATGTTAATGGGGGCCTGTTCGGCCTTCCTTTTCCTTTAGTCTGTGATCATCTCCTTTGTCTTGCTCACATTGAGGGAGAGGTTGTTGTCCTGGCCCCACACTGCCAGGTCTCTGACCTCCTCCCTACTGGCTCATTGTCGGTGATCAGGCCTACCACTGTTGTGTCGTCAGCAAACTTAATGATAGTGTTGGAGTCGTGCCACACAGTCGTGGGTGAACAAGGAGTACAGGAGGGGACAAAACACGCACCCCTGAGGGGCCCTGGTGTTGAGGATCAGAGTGGCAGATGTGTTGCTGCCTACCCTTACCACCAGGGGGCAGGACATCAGGAAGTCCAAGATCCAGTTGCAGAGGAAGGTGTTTAGTCCCAGGGTCCTTAGCTTAGTGATGAGCTTCGTGGGCACTATGGTAACCTCTTGAAACTCTGGGGGCAGTATTTCATTTTTGGATGAAAAACGTTCCCGTTTTAAACAAGATATTTTGTCACGAAAAGATGCTTGACTATGCATATAATTGACAGCTTTGGAAAGAAGACACTCTGACGTTTCCAAAACTGCAAAGATATTGTCTGTGAGTGCCACAGAACTGATGTTACAGGCGAAACCCAGATAAAAATCCAACCAGGAAGTGCCGCATTTTTTGAAACCGCCTCATGCCAATGACTCCTTATATGGCTGTGAATGAGCTACGAATGAGCTTACGTTTTCCACGCATTCCCCAAGGTGTCTACAGCATTGTGACGTCTTTTTAGGCATTTCCATTGGACAATAGCTGTAAGGGACCATATTTAGCGAGTGGTCACATGGTGTCTCCCGGAGAAAAGCTTGCGTAAAATACTGAGGTAGCCATTTTTCCAATCGCTTCTTATGAGAAACCAATTGCTTCAACGGATATATTATCGAATATATATGTTAAAAACACCTTGAGGATGGATCCTAAACAACGTTTGCCGTGTTTCTGTCGATATTATGGAGCAAATTTTGAAAAAAATTTGGCGTTATAGTTGAAGCATTTTTCGGTCGATTTCTCAGCCAAGCATGATGAAGAAACAGGAACTTTTTCGCCTACAAAAATATTATTTTTGGAAAAAAGGAACATTTTCTATCTAACTGGGAGTCTCCTGAGTGAAAGCATCTGAAGTTCTTCAAAGGTAAATTATTTAATTTGGTTGCTTTTCTTATTTTCGTGAAAATGTTGCCTGCTGCCAGCAGAGCCTAGCATAGCATTATGCCATGATAAACTTACACAAATGCTTGTCTAGCATTGGCTGTAACGCATATTTTGAAAATCTGAGATGACAGTGTTGTTAACAAAAGGCTAAGCTTGTGTTTGAATATATTTATTTCATTTCATTTGCGATTTTCATGAATAGGAAAAGTTGCGTTATGCTAATGCATTTGAGGCTATGATTACGCTCCCGGATACGGGATTGCTCGTCGCAAGAGTTGTAGTCAATGAACAACATTCTCACATAGGTGTTCCTTTTGTCCATGTGGGAATGGGCAGTGTGGAGTGCGATTGAGATTGCGTCATCAGTCATATACCCTTGAAAGCGCCACGGCTACAGCATGTTAGTTTGTCTGTAAGGGTACAAATTATCAAGGAACCTACCAGGTACAACCCTAAATCTGTAACCATGGGCACCCTCTTAGATATCATCCTGACCAACTTGCTCTCTAAATACACCTCTGCTGTCTTAAACCAGGACCTCAGTGATCACTGCCTGCATGCGTAATGGGTCCGCGGTCAAATGACCACCTCTCATCAATGTCAAACGCTCCCTTAAAACACTTCAGAGAGCAGGCCTTTCTAATCAACCTGGCCCGGGTATCCTGGAGGGATATTGACCTCATCCCGTCAGTAGAGGATGCCTAGTTTCTCTTCAACATTACCTTCCTCTCCATCTTAAATAAGCATGCCCTATTCAAAAAAATGTAGCACTAAGAACAGATATAGCCCTTGGTTCATCCCAGACTTCCCTTGACCAGCACAAAAACATCCTGTGGCGTTCTGCATTAGCATCGAATAGCCCCCGCGATATGCAACTTTTCAGGGAAGTCAGAAACCAATATACTCAGTCAGTTTGAAAAAGCTATCCTTAACTTTCCTAACAGAAATGTGCTTCCTGTAGCACTAATTCCAAAAGGTTTTGGGGCATTGTAAAGCCCATGGAGAATAAGAGCACCTCCTCCCAGCTGTCCACTGCACTGAGGATAGGAAACACTATCACCACCGATAAATCTACAATAATTGATCATTTCAATAAGAATTTTCCTACGGCTGGCCATGCTTTCCACCTGGGTACCCCTACCCCGGCCAACAACCTGCCCAAGTCCCCCCCCCCGCGCTTCTCCTTCACGCAAATCCAGACAGCTGATTTTCTGAAAGTGCTGCAAAATCTGGATCCGTACAAATCAGCTGGGCTAGACAATCTGGACCCTCTCTTCCTAAAATTATCAGCCGAAATTGTTGCAACCCCTATTAATAGCCTATTCAACATCTCTTTCGTATCATCTGAGATCCCCAAAGATTGGAAAGCTGCTGCGGTCATCCCCCTCTTCCAAGGGGGAGACACTGTAGACCCAAACTGTTATAGACCTATATCCATCCTGCCCTGCCCTTCTAAAATCTTCAAAAGCCAAGTTAACAAACAGATCACCGACCATTTTGAATCCCATCGTACCATCTCCACTATGAAATCTGGTTTCCGACCTGGTCATGGGTGCACCTCAGCCTCGCTCAAGGTCCTAAACGATATCATAACCACAGTCATCTTCATCAACCTGGCCAAGGTTTTCAACTCTGTCAATCACCACATTCTTATCGGCAAACTCAATAGCCTTCGCTTCTCAAATGACTGCCTCACCTGGTTCACCAACTACTTCTCAGATAGAGTTCAGTGTGTTAAATCGGAGGGCCTGTTCTCTGGACCTCTGGCAGTCTCTTTGGGGGTGTCACAGGGTTCAATTCTTGGGCCGACCATTTTCTCTGTATATATCAATGATGTCGCTCTTGCTGCTGGTGATTCTCTGATCCATCTCTAACAAGATGACACCATTCTGTATACATCTGGCCCTTTTTTGGACACTGTGCTAACAAACCTCCAAACGAGCTTCAACGCCATACAACACTCCTTCCGTGGCCTCCAACTGCTCTTAAATGCAAGTAAAACTAAGTGCATGCTCTTCAACCGATTGCTGCCCGCACCCTCCAGCCCGACTAGCATCACTACTCAAGACGGTTCTGACCTAGAACATATGGAAAACTACAAATATCTAGGTGTCTGGTTAGACTGTAAACTCTCCTTCCAGACTCACATTAAGCATCTCCAATCCAAAATTAAATCTAGAATCTGCTTCCTATTTTTCAACAAAGCCTCCTTCACTCATGCTGCCAAACATACCCTCATAATACTGACTACCCTACCGATCCTTGACTTCGGCGATGTCATTTACAAAATAGCCCCCAACACTCTACTCAGCAAACTGGATGTAGTCTATCACAGTGCCATCCATTTTGTCACCAAAGCCCCATATACTACTTATTTTTTTATATATTTTTTTTATTTCACCTTTATTTAACCAGGTAGGCTAGTTGAGAACAAGTTCTCATTTGCAACTGCGACCTGGCCAAGATAAAGCATAGCAGTGTGAACAGACAACACAGAGTTACACATGGAGTAAACAATTAACAAGTCAATAACACAGTAGAAAAAAAAGGGGAGTCTATATACATTGTGTGCAAAAGGCATGAGGAGGTAGGAGAATAATTACAATTTTGCAGATTAACACTGGAGTGATAAATGATCAGATGGTCATGTACAGGTAGAGATATTGGTGTGCAAAAGAGCAGAAAAGTAAATCAATAAAAACAGTATGGGGATGAGGTAGGTAAAAATGGGTGGGCTATTTACCGATAGACTATGTACAGCTGCAGCGATCGGTTAGCTGCCCAGATAGCAGATGTTTGAAGTTGGTGAGGGAGATAAAAGTCTCCAACTTCAGCGATTTTTGCAATTCATTCCAGTCACAGGCAGCAGAGAACTGGAACGAAAGGCGGCCAAATGAGGTGTTGGCTTTAGGGATGATCAGTGAGATACACCTGCTGCAACCTGTATGCTCTCGTTGGCTGGCCCTCACTACATATTCGTCGCCAAACCCACTGGCTCCAGGTCATCTATAAGTCTTTGCTAGGTAAAGCCCCGCCTTATCTCAGCTCACTGGTCACCATAGCAACACCCACCAGTTGCACGTGCTCCAGCAGGTATATTGCACTGGTCATCCCCAAAACCAACACTTCCTTTGGCTGACTTTCTTTCCAGTTCTCTGCTGCCAATGACTGTAACGAATTGCAAAAATCTCTGAAGCTGAAGTCTTATATCTCCCTCTATAACTTTAAGTATCAGCTGTCAGAGCAGCTTACCGATCACTGTACCTCTACACAGCCAATCTGTAAATAGCACACCCAACTACCTCATCCCCATATTCTTACTTACCCTCTTGCTCTTTTGCACCCCAGTATCTCTACTTGCACATCATCATCTGCACATCTATCACTCCAGTATTAATGTTAAATTGTAATTAATAAATAGGCCTCTATGGCCTATTTATCGCCTACCTCCCTACTCTTCTACATTTGCACACATTGTACATCTATATTTATTTTCTATTGTGTTACTGACTGTACGTTTGTTTATGTGTTGTTGTTTTTGTCGCACTGCTTTGCTTTATCTTGGCCAGGTCGCAGTTGTAAATAAGAACTTGTTCTCAACTGGCCTACCTGGTTAAATAAAAAATAGTTTTGTGTAAAAGTAGCTTTGTGTAACTGAAACTGGATTAGCAACTTGTTTCTTTGTGGCATTCCAGAACCACCCAAGCTAGAGGGGGACCCCGACAGATACACACTACAAAACAAGCGCAATGGTGGAAATTGTTGTTTTATTTTTTTACTTACCTACACACACACACACACACACACACACACACACACACTTTTTTTCACTATTTTAGTTAGAGCCTGTAAGTAAGCATTTGGAGCACGTGACAAAAACTTTGATTTGACTTGAAATAGAGGAGATTCAGTCTAGATTCAATGTTCCTCATTAATCTACACACAATACCCCATAATAACAAAGCAAAAACAGGTTTTTAGACATTTTTACAAATGTATTAAAAAGAATGCACTGTATATCACTGTTCTGTAAGTTGCCTTGGATAAACGTGTCTGCTATATACAGTACTATCCTATTACTATGCCTTACCACCAGTGGTGGCTGGTGGCACTTTAAATGGGGAGGACGTGCTCATAGTAATGGTTGGTTTCCATGTGTTTGATGCCATTCCATAATTCCATTCCATTGATTATTTTGAGCCGTCCTCCCTCACCAGCCTCTTCTGCTTACCACGCCCCACCACAGGGCATCAGCTCTAATACTATGCCTTACCACGCCCCACCACAGGACATCAGCTCTAATACTATGCCTTACCACGCCCCACCACAGGACATCAGCTCTAATACTATGCCTTACCACGCCCCACCACAGGACATCAGCTCTAATACTATGCCTTACCACGCCCCACCACAGGACATCAGCTCTAATACTATGCCTTACCACACCCCACCACAGGACATCAGCTCTAATACTATGCCTTACCACGCCCCACCACAGGACATCAGCTCTAATACTATGCCTTACCACGCCCCACCACAGGGCATCAGCTCTAATACTATGCCTTACCACGGGCCCCTCTACCACAGGGCATCAGCTCTAATACTATGCCTTACCACGCCCCACCACAGGGCATCAGCTCTAATACTATACCTTACCCCCCACCACAGGACATCAGCTCTAATACTATGCCTTACCACGCCCCACCACAGGGCATCAGCTCTAATACTATACCTTACCACGCCCCACCACAGGGCATCAGCTCTAATACTATGCCTTACCACGCCCCACCACAGGACATCAGCTCTAATACTATGCCTTACCACGCCCCACCACAGGACATCAGCTCTAATACTATGCCTTACCACGCCCCACCACAGGGCATCAGCGTAGCTGGAGAAGCCAGTCTTTCCCTCCTCATCCACAGCATCCTTCTCCGCCAGGTACACAAAGTAGGAGGAGAAAATCAGCCCCAGGAAGCCGATGTACAGCGTGGTGATCAGCTCCTACAACAGAGGAAATGCAGATAGAGAGTGGAGTATGTCACTTGTAATGTGCAGTAGACCATGTATATGTGTTACATGTATTTCTTTACATTATTTACACATTTTACATTGCAGGTGTGAATCAAACTAAAATGATATCTGTCCATAACATCAATCATTACAACACATAATCTGATCAAGACTAGAGAGTGCAATGACTACATAGAAAGAGGAGGCATATGACTCTCTCTCTATCATTTCACACAGACAGAAGACTTCATCTTTAGGAAGAGTAGCTGCTGCTTTCTCAACAGCTAATGGGGATCCCAATAAAATACCAAATTCCTAATCTCCCCTATTTATATAAACCCTAAACCCTCAACCCTAAAAGAATAGCAGTAGACCCATTGCACATCATAGAGAAATAACCCACAGCTTCCTGTTAAAGATAGAAAAAAAAACAGAAGAGGATGTCTTCAAAAGAACCCCAGATGACTGAAATTAGAATACAAACAAAGAGGGGGAAACACATGAAGAGGTGGAAAGGAAAGCTGTTAAACATGACTCTCTACCTCTCTCTCCTTATAAAGCCTTGCAGGTCCTAGTGAGAGTATCAGAGGAATCTGTGATTGTGCAACGGGCCCTGTGATAATCACTGGTGGCAATATAGCATGGACAATATGGACAGACATCTGCCTCAGTCTACCCATAACCAGACAAGCTAGGCAGGAGGCAGGGCAACTCAGACAGAACAAGTGCACTAATCCTCTGGAAGAAATGGCAGCAATGTGAACCCATCATCTGACCACAGTGTCCTTATTTGGTTAAGAAATGTCCAACAATAGTTGTTTTATGTTTTATTTTCAAAGTCATGACTAACCACGTCTTTAGCCATCTCATCTACCTTGCTTTTTATTTGAATCTGCTTGATTGACTGAGGATTTATGAGAAGCCTACTCAGGGTACAGTAGACAAGTAGATCAAGTTAGATCAAGTAAGATCAAGTAAGATCAGGGTAGATTAATTCACTCTACTAAAAACAGCATTATACTCCAGATTACCTTTTGATATTTAACTTCATGTAAGCTCATAGTACTGCACATCATTATGATATGAAATGAGCCAACAGATGTAAAGGGATCTCCACCTGTCTATGGATGAAGACTACCGATCCAAGAAGCCTCCATGTTCCTCCCTGACGATCCACGTGCAGCATGCGTAGAATCTGGAGGAAGCGGATTCCCCTGTAATCATGGAGACAAAAGGCAACCAATGTCA
The DNA here is from genome assembly GCF_018296145.1 of Oncorhynchus tshawytscha. Lineage (NCBI taxonomy): Eukaryota > Metazoa > Chordata > Actinopteri > Salmoniformes > Salmonidae > Oncorhynchus > Oncorhynchus tshawytscha. Next base: position 16,332,877 of record NC_056429.1, read on the forward strand.
ATCAAACCTTAGCCTAATATACCTCTACTCTCTTCCACCTGTTTTACTCTGCAACAAAAACACAATTACAGTACAACACAAAATGTTACACTATTATTACAATATTATATTATTTGTAATTATGGTTGCAAAATTGCAGGAACTTTCAATACATTTCCTGGTTTTCCCTAAATCCCGGTTGGAGGCTTTCCCGCAATCAGGAGGTGAATAAGCAAGATATCTGGGATCCTCCAACCAGGATTTCTGGAAAACCAGGTAAAATATTCATTTTTACCACACCCAGTACCTGATAGCAGATGTGGCAAACACTTGGCCATTGGAGCCTACACCCAGCACTACGACGGAGGCAATAACCACTATCAGATCTGGGGGATACAGGGATACACCTGCACATTAGCATTGGCATCTAGCTCATAATCTTCAAATGTTTAAGTTGCCATTGAACAACAAAAGTAGTAGACATAATAGTAGAAGAAGTAAGAAGAGAGCCGGTACGAAAGTAACACAGGGCAAAAGTAACACACTGCTCCCTGCAACCCCCCGTCAAAAGTAACACACTGCTCCCTGCAACCCCCCGTCAAAAGTAACACACTGCTCCCTGCAACCCCCCACCCCCCGTCAAAAGTAACACACTGCTCCCTGCAACCCCCCACCCCGTCAAAAGTAACACACTGCTCCCTGCAACCCCCCCCGTCAAAGTAACACACTGCTCCCTGCAACCCCCCGTCAAAAGTAACACACTGCTCCCTGCAACCCCCCCCCCCCCGTCAAAAGTAACACACTGCTCCCTGCAACCCCCCACCCCCCGTCAAAAGTAACACACTGCTCCCTGCAACCCCCCACCCCCGTCAAAGTAACACACTGCTCCCTGCAACCCCCCCATCAAATTAACACACTGCTCCCTGCAACCCCCCCCCGTCAAAAGTAACACAATGTTGACTGATGACATGGAATTTAAAAAATGTTTAAGCACAGGCCATTGTCTCCTCTAGTTTATATTGCTTTTATAATGTTATCAAGATATCAACAGGTTAGAAAATTATATATGACATCATTAGAATTAAGCCTTAATCAAATGACTTGATAGATCAGCTTCCAACATAAGCTTTTATTGACATGTTAGTGGTTAAAAATATATATGATTCTAGGGGTTAATTACCTTGTGTCAAGCCATGGAAATGTGATAAGCCTCATTACTTTGCAGTTTGGGAAAATAATACAAACGTTTACTCTATCAAGACACGAGGAGCGGCATGACAAGGACAACTGGAGCACAGGTGATTGGTAGGGCTAAGCATGAACAATTGAAAATCTCCTACTATGGTTAATGTAGCTATTATTTGATCAATTTTAGTCTGATTAATATTGTAAGGCAAAATATTGTGTTTGCGTAACATTGAGATGGCTCCTTTTCATACATTTCTAACCTATAGCATGAATTATTCATGAAATGATGGCTGATAGTACTTTTGTTGAAAGTAAAGAGCACTTACAAACCAGAAACATGGAGATAAGACAGATATTGTGCACTTCTCGCCAGATGTTACTCCCGCCCCGCCGGCAGGTGCAAAATTAACTATGCGGTAGTCTATTTAATTTCAACTCACTTACCTCAGAAATGAAATTACAGTTGCTAATGGTAGAGGACATACACAAGTTGTTAGTCATAAAATATAGTCTCTCTAGTGCTATCGATCTGTGAGTAATTAAGAAACAAAAAGTGTTACTTTTGTCCCGGTTCTCCCCTAGTAGACATAACAGCAGAAGTAATCAAATTTGACCCCAAAAAAGAAGGGGTAAAAACATGTAACAACGGTGTCTGACTGTGTGAGATTTAATAAAGGATAAGCCAGGTGCACCTATGATAGAAATGGGTTTCCTGATGAAGCGGAGTCGTCCCTTGATCCCCACATATTTGCTCCTGCAGCCGGCAGACCAGAGCCGCACCACGTACTCTGTCCCAAAGAACAGCACCAGGACAATCTCCTGTGGACCAGAACACAAGCAGTTACAGACAACAATTAGGAGAACAGGGCTGGGGAAGAAGACACAAAACATTCAAACTAGTTCATTAAGACCAAAGCATATTACTATCACATTTTACTAAGACTACTACACACACACTATCTACCATTTCATACTATGAAAGTAATATGAGTGTTTTTCTAAGTCCAGTGCCAAGCAATGCATTGAGATGTCAGGCTTGATAAGAGCTTGGTGGGACTGGGACTTGACAGGTGTGCTGACAGAGAGAGGCTGAGGTGGTCTAGTAGTAAGGGAACCATTCACACCAGCCCACCCAGAAGAAGGTTAGATAGCATCTCTGATGACAGAGGATATTGAGCCAGGGTCAATGGCTCAGTGATTTGAGCCTCATGGCTGTGACAGTGCCTCAGCAGGATGTGCAGGTAGGATAAATAGTAAATCAGCTGGGTTGTGTTGGAGCCCTTTACACATCTGTTGGGTGGTTCAAATATAATAGTTGACATTTTGCCACAGTGCAAATATTGTGCGTATGGTGGGGAGGGGGGAGTGTGTTTGTTTGTGTGTGTGTGATAATTCTTCATGAACCAATATCTTTTTCATTAGCACCATGACTCCATAATATTTTGCCACCTAACACTCAGTAATAGCTGTCTTAATGTGGGTGGCCATCCCATTGCTTGCTTGAATTGGCTGCCCTACCACCCCCCTTTTTTGAAACCTAATACCACAGGCCCTGCTGCAACAACATAGCTCCATAGTCACAAAAACAATCCCCTGGCTGTCACTCACCCTATAGACACATTCACTTACTGCGAATGCAGTGACAGTGTCCTTCCTTTCCTTAATAATACTGTGGGTTGGACTGATCCTACAGGAACAAGTAGCACTGTTGTGTGGATTTAACATAAATAGCTACCGTGTTTGTGACTGAGGGAAAAAGTGAGAAGTGGGTTAATAACATCTATTTTAGTTGGACTTGACCGACCAGGCACAGCCCTACTTGTGTATACCGCAGAGAGAGTGAGAGACCAAATTTCATGGCTCTGTGCTGTGTCTATATAACATTGCACTATTTGTGGGTATTTGTGTCTAAAGGTTGGCCAAGGCTATTTTCCCACACCTGTCCAAACTGCTCCCCAGGGGCCAGCACCTCTACACAAAAAAGGTGCTATCTAGAACTTAAAAGGGTTATTTGGATGTCTTTTTCATTTGAAGAACGTTTTTGGTTCCAGGAAAAAAATGTTTTTATTCCAGGTATAACCCTATTCAAATCAAATCACATGTTATTAATCACATGCACCGAATACAACAGGTGTAGTAGACCTTACAGTGAAATGCTTACTTACAAGCATTGCTTACATGCTTACTTTCAGGAAGCTTGGCCCCAGTGATGTACTGGGCCGTACGCACTACCCTCTGTAGTGCCTTGCGGTTGGAGGTGAGCTGTTGCCATACCAGGCAGTGATGCAACCAGTCAGGACGCTCTCGATGGTGCAGCTGTAGAACATTTTGAGGATCTGAGGACCCATGCCAAATCTTTTCAGTCTCCTGAGGGGGAATGGGTTATGTCGTGCCCTGTTCACAACTGTCATGGTGTGCTTGGACCATGTTAGTTTGTTGGTGATGTGGACACCAAGGAACATGAAGCTCTCAACTTGCTCCACTACAGCCTCGTCGATGAGAATGGGGGTGTGTTCGGTCTTCCGTTTCCTATAGTCCACAATCATCTCTTTTGTCTTGATCACATTGAGGGAGAGGTTGTTGTCCTGGCACCACACAGCCAAGTCTCTGACCTCTTCCCTATAGGCTGTCTCGTCGTTGTCGGTGATCAGGCTGTTGTGTCATCGGCTCACTTAATGATGGTGTTGGTGTTGTGTCTGGCCGTGCAGTCATGAGGGAACAGGGAATACAGGAGGGGGCTGAGTATGCACCCCTGAGGGGCCCCTGTGTTGAGGATCAGCTTGGTGGATGTGTTGTTACCTACCCTTACCACTTGGGGGCGGTCCGTCAGAAACTCCAGGATCCAGTTGCAGAGGGAGGTGTTTAGTCCCCAGGTCCTTAGCTTAGTGATGAGCTTTGAGGGCACTATGGTGTTGAACGCTGAGCTGTAGCCAATGAATTGCATTCTCACATAGGTGTTCCTTTGGTCCAGGTGGGAAAGGGCAGTGTGGAGAGCAATAGAGATTGTATCATCTGTGGATCTGTTAGGGTGGTATGCAAATTGGAGTGGGTCTAGGGTTTCTGGGATAATGGCGTTGATGTGAGCCATGACCAGCCTTTCAAAGCACTTCATAGCTTCATGGTGCTTACTACTTTAATTTTTGCTTGTAAGCGGGAATCAGGAGGATATAGTTACGGTCAGATTTGCCAAATGGAGGGTGAAGGAGAGCTTTGTACGCGTCTCTGTGTGTGGAGTAAAGGTGGTCTACAGTTATTTTCCCACTAATTGCACATTTACCATGCTGGTAGAAATTTGGTAAAACTGATTTAAGTTTCCCTGCATTAAAGTCCCCGGCCTCCTGGAGCGCTGCCTCTGGATGAGCGTTTTCCTGTTTGCTTATGGTGGAATACAGCTCATTGAATGCAGTCTTAGTGCCAGCCTCAGTCTGTGGTGGCATGTAGACAGCTAAATCAAATCAAATGTATTTATATGTCCCTTCTTACATCAGCCAATATCTCAAAGTGCTGTACAGAAACCTAGCCTAAAACCCCAAACAGCAAGCAATGCAGGTGTAGAAGCACTACAAAAGATACAGATGAAAACTCTCCAGGTAGATAGTGTGGTCTACAACTTATCATGAAATACTCTACCTCACACGAGCAAAACCTTGAGACTTCTTAGATATCATGTACCAGCTTTTGTTTACTAATATACATAGTCCCCCACCCCTTGTCTTACCAGACGCCGCTGTTCTATTCTGCCGATACAGCGTACAGTTGTTAATGTCCCGTTGTAGTTTACAACGGTTGTTAATGTCCCGTTGTAGGTCGTCAATTTTATTTTCCAATGATTGCACATTAGCTAGTAGAACGGAAGGCAGTAGGGGTTTATTCAATCGCCTACGAATTCTCAGAAGGCAGCCCAACCTCCACCCTCTTTTTCTCCGTCTTCTCTTCACGCAAATGGGGATTAGGGCCTGTTCCTGGGAAAGCAGTGTGTCATTCTCGTCAGGTTCGTCAGACTCGTTAAAGGAAAAAAAAACTTCTGCCAGTTCATGGTGAGTAAGCTCAGTTCTGATGTGCAGAAGTTATTTTCAGTAATAAGAGACGGTAGCAGCAATATTATGTACAAAATAAGATACAAAATAAGTTGCAAAAAAAATGAACAAAAAACAGTGGGTTAGGAGCACGTAAAACGTCAGCCATCTTCTCCGGCGCCATGATACATGATGGGTACTCTTGGGTTCCATGTAGAACCCTTTCCACAGAGGGTTCCACCAGGAACCAAAAAGGGTTCTCCTATGGAGACAGCCAAATAACCCTGTTGGAATCCTTTTTTCTAAGGGTGTAGGAGACAAGTCTTGTTGTGAGATTTAAAGGAACCCAAGCTAGAGTGGGGATACATGATGGGAACAGCAACATGAACAACAACATGAAAACGTAGGTGAACTACCAGGTCAGGTCAGTGCTGGGTGAGAATAAAAACTGGGTCATGTTTTATTGTCCTATTTCACCTTGTGTTTATCTGATGTTACAGTGGGGCAAAAAAATATTTAGACAGCCACCAATTGTGCAAGTTCTCCTACTTAAAAATATGAAAGGCCTGTAATTTTCATCATAGGTACACTTCAACTATGACAGACAAAATGAGAAAAAAATTCCAGAAAATCACATTGTAGGATCTTTAATGAATTTATTTGCCAATTATGGTGGAAAAAAGTATTTGGTCACCTACAAATAAGCAAGATTTCTGGCTCTCACAGACCTGTAACATCTAATTTAAGAGGCTCCTCTGTCCTCCACTCGTTACCTGTATTAATGGCACCTATTTGAACTTGTTATCAGTATAAAAGACACCTGTCCACAACCTCAAACAGTCACACTCCAAACTCCACTATGGCCAAGACCAAAGAACTGTCAAAGGACACCAGAAACAAAATTGTAGACCTGCACCAGGCTGGGAAGACTGAATCTGCAATAGTTAAGCAGCTTAGTTTGAAGAAATCAACTGTGGGAGCAATTATTAGGAAATGGAAGACATACAAGACCACTGATAATCTGCCTCGGTCTGGGGCTCCACGCAAGATCTCACCCCGTGGGGACAAAATTATCACAAGAACAGTGAGCAAAAATCCCAGAACCACACGGGGGGACCTAGTGAATGACCTGCAGAGAGCTGGGACCAAAGTAACAAAGCCTACCATCAGTAACACACTACGCCGCCAGGGACTCAAATCCTGCAGTGCCAGACGTGTCCCCCTGCTTAAGCCAGTACATGTCCAGGCCCGTCTGAAGTTTGCTAGAGAGCATTTGGATGATCCAGAAGAAGATTGGGAGAATGTCATATGGTCAGATGAAACCAAAATAGAACTTTTTGGTAAAAACTCAACTCGTCATGTTTGGAGGACAAAGAATGCTAAGTTGCATCCAAAGAACACCATACCTACTGTGAAGCATGGGGGTGGAAACATCATGCTTTGGGGCTGTTTTTCTGCAAAGGGACCAGGACGACTGATCCATGTAAAGGAAAGATTGAATGGGGCCATGTATCGTGAGATTTTGAGTGAAAACCTCCTTCCATCAGCAAGGGCATTGAAGATGAAACGTGGCTGGGTCTTTCAGCATGACAATGATCCCAAACACACTGCCCGGGCAATGAAGGAGTGGCTTCGTAAGAAGCATTTCAAGGTCCTGGAGTGGCCTAGCCAGTCTCCAGATCTCAACACCATAGAAAATCTTTGGAGGGAGTTGAAAGTCCGTGTTGCCCAGCAACAGCCCCAAAACATCACTGCTCTAGAGGAGATCTGCATGGAGGAATGGGCCAAAATACCAGCAAGTGTGTGAAAACCTTGTGAAGACTTACAGAAAACGTTTGACCTCTGTCATTGCCAACAAAGGGTATATAAAAAAGTATTGAGATAAACTTTTGTTACTTATTTTCCACCATAATTTGCAAATAAATTCATTAAAAATCCTACAATGTGATTTTCTAGATATTTTTTCTCATTTTGTCTGTCATAGTTGAAGTGTACCTGTGATGAAAATTACAAGCCTTTCTCATCTTTTTAAGTGGGAGAACTTGTACAATTGGTGGCTGACTAAATACTTTTTTGCCCCACTGTATGTATAAACTATATACAAGTAATGGGTACTTTCTGGTTCTTCACTATCAAATAATTACATTATAACATAACTATTTGACCATGACATTTCCAGGTAAAACCAGGTGAACATGGAAATCAAATCGGATTACAATAAATCCCCAAAATTCTAAAATGGTTCACCTGGATGTCCAAAGGATTTTGGTGTCACGAACCGGTAACTCGAAGTTTGCAGAAAACAGCTAATAGTTTAATTTTGTTGTGTTCCCTAATCTCATAAAACTAGGACGGAGCTGATTCATAGGCCTGGGTATTAGCAATCTGAATGTAATTAGATGGATTAGAGATGGATTGGGCCATTCGGAAATGTTTGAGGAAGCACTGTGTTAATATGGTGGAATGATGGTGGAGGCCAGTTTCTGATAAGATGTTTGGTGGTGCCACTGTGCCACATAGCTGTGACATCAGTGGACCTGGAGTAGACTGGAGGACAGGACAAGAGAGAGAGACGAGAGCGTGTGACACGTGATGGATGTCGGTGCGTCCTGCAGGGCCTGGCTAACTTTACTTTGGCAGCTGTCTTGAAAGCCAAATATCCTTAAGGACTAATGTCCTCTCTGCCATCCAAAACAAGCACACAGATTCATGGATGTCAGCTAACCCTGAACTCGCTAAGTATAGCCACTTCACCACAAGTACGTGCCATGATGCCAAAGACTGTCTCTCACTCACGCACGCACGCAAACACACATACACGCAAACACACACAGAATATATGAAATACACAAACACTATTACATCATACACACACATGCAGGTGCACATAAAATGGGGTTGAACAGTTTAGTAACTAAAATATTCCCCTCAGGACATTGCCACCTGTCTTCCTTAATAATACTACCTTGTAGGTTTTGCAACTCTCATGTTTTGAGTTACAAATGTTTTGTTACAATGGGTAACTCTACCTCTAATGCTCTAATGTAACTACTGCTTTCTAGCTCATCAGTTATAGCTTTCTTCTGTCCTACCCACTGGGTTACTACCTACTGTTCTAACTGTCTGTCTTCTGTCCTACCCACTGGGTTACTACCTACTGTTCTAACTGTCTGTCTTCTGTCCTACCCACTGGGTTACTACCTACTGTTCTAACTGTCTGTCTTCTGTCCTACCCACTGGGTTACTACCTACTGTTCTAACTGTCTGTCTTCTGTCCTACCCACTGGGTTACTACCTACTGTTCTCGATCTAACCAAGCTGCTGATAGGAGAGCTCTTCTTCCAGGGTGTAATAAATGAATAACTCAGCAGCCAGGGAATCCTCCAAAGGGCACTTGCCAAAAGTTTAGAGAACACTGTATAGTCCTGTCTTCTGATTGCCCCCACACTGGTGAGGTGAGTGTGTGTGTGTGTGAGCGTGTGTGTGTGTGTGTTTAGATGCAAAGCATGATGCAAAGTCTTTATCCTGCACCATATCAGTATTTCTCTACCTGTGAGAATAGGACTGATAGCACTGAGTAACAACACTGAGTAGCCAATATAATGTACATCAACCAAAATCCCCAACAGTAAGCTCTGAAGCATGCCAATAACTATTAGATATAGTCTCATGCACCTATATAGACCCTTTCCATTTCATTTGAGGTTCACAATTTTTATAATACTGTTGAACACTGAGCTCGAAGTCAGTTGAATTTAAGATGGAGGTTAAGTCTGCGTCCCACTCAATATGTTCTACTCCCATCATGTGGATGTGGATGGTATTACAATAAAACAAAATCAAAAAGGTAGGTCACTGATTTGGTGAATCCATCCCAAATCCACTCACCATCACAAAGAGTGTTCCGCTGGCAAAATCGGCATAGTGTTCTATGGTGGACAGGACACTGAAGATAAGGCATACCAGGACCATGAGGAAACTGTGGAGGGAAGAAACACATGTCAAACTTAGAATCACGTATACAGTTGAAGTTGGAGGTTTACATACACCTTAGCCAAATACATTTAAACTCAGTTTTTCACAATTCCTGACATTTAATCCTAAAAAAAAGTAAAAAGTCCCTGTCAGGTCAGTTAAGATCACCACTTTATTTTAAGAATGTGAAATGTCAGAATAATAGCAGAGAGAATGATTTATTTCCACTTTTATTTCTTTCATCACATTCCCAGTGGGTCAGAAGTTTACATACACTCAATTAGTATTTGGTAGCATTGCCTTTAAATAGTTTAACTTGGGTCAAACATTTCAGGCAGCCTTCCACAAGCTTCCCACAATAAGTTGGGGGAATTTTGGCCCATTCCTCCTGACAGAGCTGGTGTAACTGAGTCAGGTTTGTAGGCCTCCTTGCTCGCACACGCTTTTTCAGTTCTGCCCACACATTTGCTATAGTTTGCAGTTGCAGTTGCAAACCGTAGTCTGGCTTTTTTATGGCTGTTTTGGAGCAGTGGATTCTTCCTTGCTGAACGGCCTTTCAGGTTATGTCGATATAGGACTCGTTTTACTGTGGATATAGATACTTTTGTATCTGATTCCTCCAGCATCTTCACAAGGTCATTTGCTGTTGTTCTGGGATTGATTTGCACTTTTCTCACCAAAGTACATTTATCTCTAGGAGACAGAACGCTTCTCCTTCCTGAGCGGTATGACAGCTACGTGGTCCCATGGTGTTTATACTTGCGTACTATTGTTTGTACAGATGCCTTCAGGCATTTGAAAATTGCTCTCAAGGATGAACCAGATCTGTGGAGGTCTACATTTCTTTTTCTGAGGTCTTGGCTGATTTCTTTTGATTTTCCCATGATGTCAAGCAAAGAGGCACTGAGTTTGATAGTAGGCCTTGAAATTCATCCACAGGTACACCTCCAATTGACTCAAATGATGTCAATTAGCCTATCAGAAGCTTCTAAAGCCATGGCATCATTTTCTGGAATTATCCAAGCTGTTTAAAGGCACAGTCAACTTAGTGTATGTAAACATCTGACTCACTGGATACGGTGAATTATAAGTGAAATAATCTGTCTGTAAACAATCGTTGGAAGAATTACTTGTGTCATGCACAAAGTAGATATCCTAACCGACTTGCCAAAACTATAGTTTGTTAGCAAGACATTTGTGGAGTGGTTGAAAAACAAGTTTTAATGACTCCAATATAAGTGTATGTAAACTTCCAACTTCAACAGTACATGTAATCAGGGTTGGGGAGTAACAGATTTTTTTTTTTTTAAACAGCAACTGTAATCGGTAACGTTACCAACAAAAATATTGTAATTGGATTACAGATACTTTTGAAAAACTAGATGATTACTTTGAGAATTATGTTTAAATTCAGAAAGGATGTTTGCGAGAATTTTTTTTATTTGGCCCTTCTCTGCATTGAAAAAAAGTCACAAGTTTAAGTTTGTTCCACCTGAGCGAGTCAGAGACCACTATGATGACACACCAAATGTGTTTGCTGGATGGAAGGAAAATAGCAGGAATAGGCTTTTGTAGGCTACAGTCCAAGCTATGTTTTCCAATGGTACGACTGCTGTCGGCATCCAAAGATTATCCAACTTGAATAAAGGCTTGGAGGTCAGGATGACAGCAGTGGTGTAGTCTATGGCGATACGGATATCACTTATTATTGATATCTACATAGCACATTGATGTGAATCACACTGCATTCTCTCTCATTTAGCTATTTGCGCATTAAGGATTGTGGCTATTGTAGATGGCTGTTCACAAATCTAAATGTGTATTTGAACCCAGTAGTTGAATTCAATGTCATCACTTCCACCAAAGTCGGTCCCTCTCCTTGTTTGGGTGGCGTTCGGCAGTTCACTTTTCATTTTCCATTTGTACTGTCTTTGTCTTATTACACCTGGCTTCACTCAACCAATTACTTGTTTATTATTTAACCCTCTGTTCCCCATGTTGTATTTGTGAGTGACTGTTATCTGTTATGTGAATATTTGTCAGGGGCTGCACTTTTGTTTTAGACTGTGATTTGGGACTAGTATGTGTTATGTGCTGTCATTTGTTAACCAGTATTAAAGTGTGCCTGTTTATTATACTCTGCTCTCCTGCACTTGACTTCGCCTCCCATATACACACCTTAAATTCAAGAAGTTTAAGCGGCCTACCAATCATTCTTTTTGAAACCTGTGGACAACCAGTGAAAAATGTGCTCTTGCAACAGCTGCATAGTGCGGATCCCAGCCTATTGAAAACAAATGGGGCTTTTATTGTTCAATCTAATTGATTAAAAAAAATAGGCCTAATGAACACATGCTCAAACCCGTTTGATAGACTTAAAGGGGCAATCTGTAGTTGCTACATCCATTTTTTGACTGATATATATAATTTATGTATATACATTACCAGTCAAAAGTTTGGGCACACCAACTCATTCAAGAGTTTTTCATTATTTTCATTATTATTACTATTTTCTACATTGTAGAACAACAGTTAAGACATCAAAACGATGAAATAACACATATGGAATCATGTAGTGATAAAACAAGTGTTAAACAAATACATATTTTATATTTGAAATTCTTCAAAGTAGCCACCCTTTGCCTTGATGACAACTTTGCACACTGTTGGCATTCTCTCAACCGGCTCATGAGGTAGTCACCTGGAATGCCTTTCTATTAACAGGTGTGCCTTGATAAAAGTTCATTTGTGGAATTTCTTTCCTTCTTAATGCGTTCGAGCCAGCGGTGGTATACAGATATAGCCCTATTTGGTAAAAGACCAAGTCCATATTATGGCAAGAACAGCTCAAATAAGCAAAGAGAATCAGATTAGTTTAGAAAACCTTTTCCTAAAAACCTTTTTGGATGTTGCATTGCCTGGCCCAGTCACCTTTTTTCTATCCCTTTATCTCCCCAATTGGTAGTTACAGTCTTATCTCTTCGCTGCAACTCCCGTATGGCAGGAGAGGCGAAGGTTGGGGGCGTGCGTCCTCTGAAACACAACCCAACCAAGCCGCACTGCGTCTTGACGCGATGCCCACTTAACCCAGAAGCACCAATTTGTCGCCCGGCACGCCACAGGAGTCGCTAGTGCGCGATGGGACATCCCTGCCGGCCGGCTGCGACAGAACCTGGACTCGAACCCAGAATCTCTAGTGGCACAGCTAGCACTATGATGCAGTGCCTTAGACCACCACGCCACTCATTAGGCCCTACCCATCTATCTTAACAAGACTGAAGAACACGCAAACACAACTCAAGATACTTGTTTAATTAACATCTCGCCTTCATAACTAACACCAGGGGACAGCTTTTCAAATAAAGCCTGAGCTCCAACATAGGGATAATAGGGATAATTATGAAAGGGGTTTCATTAGGACATGACTAACTTTATTGTGCATGCAGGTTTGTTGGAGTATGAAAATAATCAAATTAAATATAGTTGAAACATAATCCCGTGACCTTAGAATTATAAGGTTCTATCTGCAAAAACCTATTTGGAGATAATTGGCTTTAAAGATCTAAACCCTCATCGGGTTTAATTGTGAGAGTAATGTAACTTTTTTAACTTAACATGATTTGGGGTATTAAGAGGTACTGTACTATATATAATGCATTCAGAAAGTATTCAGACCACTTGACCTTTTCAACATTTTGTTACATTAAAGCCTTATTATAAAATTATTTAAATTGTTTTTTTTCCCTCATCAATCTACACACAATACTACATAACGACAAAGCGAAAACAGGTTTTTGAAAATACAGAAATACCTTATTTACATCAGTATTCAGACCCTTTGCTATGAGACTCAAAATTTAGCTCAGGTGCATCCTGTTTCCGTTGATAATCCTTGAGTTGTTTCTACAACTTGATTGGAGTCCACCTGTGGTGAATTCAATTGATTGGACATGATTTGGAAATGAGCACACCTGTCCCACAGTTGACAGTGCATGTCAGAGCAAAAACCAAGCCATGAGGCCAAAGGAATTGTCCGTAGAGCTACGAGACAGGATTGTGTCAAGGCACAGATCTGGGGAAGGTCAGAGGGCCAGAGGGAAGCCACATGACAGCTCGTTTGGAGTTTGCCAAAAGGCACCTAAACGACTCTCAGACCATGAGAAACAAGATTCTCTGGTCTGATCATACCAAGATACCAAGAAGAAACTCTTTGGCCTGAATCCCAAGCATCACGTCTGGAGGAAACCTGGCACCATTCCAATGGTGGCGCATGGTGGTGGCAGCATCATGCTGTGGGGAAGTTTTTCAGTGGCATGCACTGGGAGACTAGTCAGGATTGTGGGAAAGATGAATGGAGCAAAGTACAGAGATGAAAACCTATTCCAGAGTGCTCAGGGCCTCAGACTGGGGAGAAGGTTCACCTTCTAACAGGACAACGACCCTAAGCACACAGCCAAGACAATGCAGGAATGGCTTTGGGACAAGTCTCTGAATGTCCTTGAGTGGCCCAGCCAGAACCTGGACTTGAACTCGATCTAACATCTCTGGAGAGACCTGAAAAAAGAGGTGCAGCGACGCTCCCCATTCAACCTGACAGAGCTTGAGAGGATCTGCAGAGAAGAATGGGAGAAAATCCACAAATACAGGTGTGCCAAGCTTACCCAAAAAGACTCAAGGCTGTAATCGCCGCCAAAGATACTTCAACTATTACTGAGTAAAGGGTCTGACTGCTTATGTAAATGTAATATTTCAGTTTATTTTTAATACATTTGCAAAACTGTATAAAAACCTGTTTTTGCTAAGTCATTATGGGGTATTGTGTGTAGATTGATGGGGGGGGGATGTAATCAATATTAGAATAAAGCTGAAATGTAACAAAATATGGAAAAAGTCAAGGGGTCTGAATACTTTCCGATTGCACTGTAGGTAGATCAAGGCTATGTCGATAAATCAACTTTTGACAAAAATGCAGATAGAACCTTATATTTTCAAGTTCTCGATCAGAGAGAAGGGGGGGGGGGCTAGAATACTGCTAAAGGCAATGCTAAATTCTCCAAGTGCTGAGTTGCAGCCATTGTAAATCCTATGAACTGAACAGAACATGGAAGTAGCATTCCAGTATTTAGGCTATGCTGGATTTTCATCAAACATGTATGGTTTTATACATTTACTGATGTTGGGATTAATAAACACACTTATGGAGGAATCATAAAAAGAGAATAAAGCATTTCTGTAATCTGAAAATACCTGTCTTTCAATACCCTTGCCCTAGTACAGTAATATTGTGAACAAAGTCATTGTTGTGGTTTCATCACTTGGTGTAATTTTTGTATTTCCTAACATCTGGGGAGGAAGTGAAAAACTGAAATTAAAAATAATCCCTTTATCTTGTCATAACACAGGATCATCTTAACTGGATTTATAAAAATACAAATATGATGTCATATGTCATTGTTAGTCAGGTTATACACAAGTGTACATTTTCTGCAAAAACACAATTCCCCTGAGAAAATGACGTTATGCAGCAGTATGAAACACGGTGTATCCTTTCGATGTTGTTTCTAATTCTAATTTCCCCAAAATTATTTGTACTGTAGACTGCTGACATTTCCGGTTGTGTAGTAATACCTGCAAGAGTATCAATACAAAAACAACACAAATTAATAAAGAAATGTGTCTGATAGGCCAGTCAAAGCTCTTGGAAGAACAAAATAAAGGGAGCTACTAGCTACTGTAGTAAAGTGATAAATTGATGGGACTGAAGTACATGGAAGAGTAAACGACCGACTCCTGACCTCAGCAATATCAATAACACTTACCCACTGGAGCCAAATATGTAGCTACTTCCAAACCTGAGTGACGTCTGGTAACAGCATAAATGCAGAGTACGATATTGAAGTACTACACAGAGTAAAACCAAACTTCAAGCCCGACATGTATCCAAAGTTCATACACTCTAAAATCACTCATGCCTACAAAAACAGAAGAGCATAAGACTTAAAAAAGCAAAAACAGAAAACAAATCCTCCTGACCAAGGTCCCATGCCAAAACAATCACAATTACATAAGACAAACTGTCCTATTTTAATTCTCAAACTCTGAATAAAGCATATTTGGGTTCCAGAAAAGCACCGTAAAAACACTATGTATTATTATTTGTTTATCATTTATATCATTTTAAAGCTGGAATCCTTGATGTTAAAACTGACACATTACAACAACAAAGAATCTACAGCAAACAACAAAAACAGTGTTTTTTCCATTCGGGAGTCATTGCAGCAGTGATAGAACAGCAGAATATGTACTTTGTTTCTTTTTTTACTGGGTGGCTGTCACGCCCTGGTCGAAGTATTTTGTGTTTATCTTGATGTATTTGGTCAGGCCAGGGTGTGGCATGGGTTTTTGTATGTGGTGTGTATATATTGGGATTGTAGCTAGTGGGGTAATCTAGCAAAGTCTATGGCTGTCTGGAGTGGTTCTCAATCAGAGGCCAGGTGTTTATCGTTGTCTCTGATTGGGAACCATATTTAGGCAGCCATATTCTTTGAGTTTGTTGTGGGTGATTGTCCTTAGTGTCCTTGTTCCTGTGTTAGTTTATGCAAGTATAGGCTGTTTCGGTTTTCGTTACGTTCTTTGTTTTGTAGTGATTTGTGTTTTACGTTTGTTTATTAAATATGGATCGCAATCTACACGCTGCATTTTGGTCCGACTCTCCTTCACCACAAGAGAACCGTTACAGAATCACCCACCACAACGGGACCAAGCAGCGTGTCAACAGGCAACAGCAGGAGAAACATAATAAGGATTTCTGGACTTGGGAGGAAATCCTAAACGGAGAAGGACCCTGGGCTCAGCCTGGAGAATATCGCCGCCCCAAAGAAGAACTGGAGGCGGCGAAAGCGGAGAGGCGCCGGTATGAGGAGGCAGCACGGCGACTCGGAAGGAAGCCTGAGAGTCGGCCCCAAAAATGTATTGGGGGGGGGGGGTTCAGGGAGAGTGTGGCAGAGTCAGGAGTCAGACCTGAGCCAACTCTCCCTGTTTATCGTGAGGAGCCAAGGAGGAGACCAGAACCAGAGCCGGTGTTGGAGGTGAGCGAAGCAGAGACTGTGAAGGAGTTAATGGAGAAATTGGAGGAGAGAGAAATGAGGGAGTTGCTGTGTTGGTGCCTTTTGCATGGAATTCGCCCGACGTAACGTGTCGGGGATTTGATGGCACCTGGGTCAGCGCTCCATACTCATCCTGAGGTGCGTGTTAGTTGGCTGGTGAAGTTGGTGCCAGCCTCACGCACCAGGCCTCCTGTGCACATCCCTAGCCTTGCACGTCCTGTGCCAGCACTGCTCTCAAGATCTCCAGTACGCCTTCACGGTCTAGCCCATCCTGTGCCACCTCCACACACCAGCCCTCCGGTAGCAGCTCCCCGCACCAGGCTTCCTGTGCGTGTTCTCGGTCTAGTACCACCAGTGCCAGCACCACGCATCAGGCCTACAGTGCGCCTCGCCTCTCCAGCGCTGCCAGAGCCTTCCTCCTCTCCTGCGCTGTCGGAGTCTCCCGCCTCTCCAGCGCTATCGGAGCCTTTCTCCTCTCTTGCGCTGCCGGAGTCTCCCGCCTGTTCAGCGCAGCTAGAGCCTTCTTCCTCTACAGCGCTGCTGGTGTCTCCTGTCTGTTCAGCGCAGCCAGAGCTGCCAGCCTGCATGGAGCAGCCAGAGCTGCCAGCCTGCATGGAGCCGTCAGGGCTGCCAGCCTGCATGAAGCAGCCAGAGCTGTCAGTCTGCATGAAGCAGCCAGAGCTGTCAGTCTGCATGAAGCAGCCAGAGCTGTCAGTCTGCATGAAGCAGCCAGAGCTGTCAGTCTGCATGAAGCAGCCAGAGATGTCAGTCTGCATGAAGCAGCCAGAGCTGTCAGTCTGCATGAAGCAGCCAGAGCTGTCAGTCTGCATGGAGCAGCCAGAGCTGTCAGTCTGCATGGAGCAGCCAGAGATGTCAGTCTGCATGGAGCAGCCAGAGCTGTCAGTCTGCATGGAGCAGCCAGAGCTGTCAGTCTGCATGGAGCAGCCAGAGCTGTCAGTCTGCATGGAGCAGCCAGAGCTGTCAGTCTGCATGGAGCAGCCAGAGCTGCCAGTCTGCAAGGAGCTGCCAGTCTGCAAGGAGCTGCCAGTCTGCACGGAGCCGCCAGAGCTGCTAGTCTGTAAGAAGCCGCCAGAGCTGTCAGCCTACATGGAGCAGCCAGAGCCGCCAGTCAGCGTGGAGCAGCCAGATCTTTCAGTCTGCCAGGATCTGCCAGTCAACCAGACTCTTCCAGATCCGCCAGTCAACCAGACTCTTCCAGATCCGCCAGTCAAACAGACTCTTCCCGATCCGCCAGTCAACCAGACTCTTCCAGATCCGCCAGTCAAACAGACTCTTCCAGATCCGCCAGTCAACCAGACTCTTCCAGATCCGCCAGTCAGCCATACTCTTCCAGATCTGCCAGTCAGCCAGACTCTTCCAGATCCGCCAGTCAGCCAGACTCTTCCAGATCTGCCAGTCAGCCAGACTCTTCCAGATCTGCCAGTCAGCCAGACTCTTCCAGATCTGCCAGTCAACCAGACTCTTCCAGATCTGCCAGTCAACCAGTTCCAGATCCGCCAGTCAGCCGGGATCTGCCAGAACTGCCAGTCGGCCAGGATCTGCCAGGATCCGCTAGTCGGCCAGGATCTGCCAGTCAGCCAGTCAGCCAGGATCTGCCAGTCAGCCAGGATCTGCTGAAACCACCAGCCAGCCAGGATCTGGTAGATCTATCTACCTGCCTGAGCTTCCTCTCACTCCTGAGCTTTCTCTCACTCCTGAGCTTTCTCTCACTCCTGAGCTTTCTCTCACTCCCGAGCTTCCTCTCACTCCCGAGCTGCCTCAGTCCCGAGCTGTCCTTCAGTCCCGATCTGCTCCTCAGTCCAGTGGGGTTCTGGGTGAGGACTACTAGGCCATGGTCGGCGGCGAGGGTGGACTATCCAGGGACGCAAGGAGAGGGGACTAAGACATTGACTGAGTGGGGTCCACGTCCGGCGCCGGAGCCGCCACCATGGACAGACGCCCACCCGGACCCTCCCTATTGTTTTGAGGTGCGTTCGGGAGTCCGCACCTTAGGGGGGGGTTCTGTCACGCCCTGGTCGAAGTATTTTGTGTTTATCTTCATGTATTTGGTCAGGCCAGGGTGTGGCATGGGTTTTTGTATGTGGTGTGTATATATTGGGATTGTAGCTAGTGGGGTGATCTAGCAAAGTCTATGGCTGTCTGGAGTGGTTCTCAATCAGAGGCAGGTGTTTATCGTTGTCTCTGATTGGGAACCATATTTAGGCAGCCATATTCTTTGAGTTTGTCGTGGGTGATTGTCCTTAGTGTCCTTGTTCCTGTCTCTGTGTTAGTTTACGCAAGTATAGGCTGTTTCGGTTTTCGTTACGTTCTTTGTTTTGTAGTGTTTGTAATTGATTCGTGTTTTACGTTTGTTTATTAAATATGGATCGCAATCTACATGCTGCATTTTGGTCCGACTCTCCTTCACCACAAGAGAACCGTTACAGTGGTGCGATGCTCCTCACCTCTGCATTGTCAACAAAACAATACCAATGACCGTGGGGCAGACAGTGGCGCTGTTTCCCCTACTGCGGATTCTACATACAGCACTTTGTGATTGTTATACAATGAAATTGTACTGTTTAATTGAATTGCATTGAATGCATGTGAAGTGTCAGTCTTGCCCATCTGCCATCTCACTGCCAAAAATGGGGATCACAATGGAAATAAGCTTCCGGACTGTATTGTGTTTTTATCTTCAATAATAGTTTTATGTATGTAATGTTGTCTCCGGCTGGAGCAGCCTACTACTTTTAATGATCTAATAAATGAAATCAATTGCAGCTAGACCGAGGTACTGTGTATTCCTCCTACAGTAATATCCTAAAGGACCTAAAGCCTCTCTGTGTGTATCCTGACGCCCCAGGAGGTTTTAGCGTGGGGACAAACCAGGTCACAACCAGGACAAAACCCCTGGGATCTGATTAAAACAAAACAGCTGGTGGTTGATCCAGCGTTATTACAATAACTGCATATCCCTCAGACCCACTACAGAGAGCGTGCAGTGGAGTCCCGATCCCCCCCTACAATATGAACCATGACAAAAACAGTAGTTTCTGTGTGCGTGTGTACAGTGGGGCAAAAAACTTATTTTCCACCATAATTTGCAAATAAATTCATTAAAAATCCTACAATGTGATTTTCTGGATTTTTTTTCTCATTTTGTCTGTCATAGTTGAAGTGTACCTATGATGAAAATTACAGGCCTCTCTCATCTTTTTAAGTGGGAGAACTTGCACAAATGGTGGCTGACTAAATACTTTTTTGCCCCACTGTATGTGTTTCACAGAAGAGGAGTATTCCTGTGGGGTAGCGATGCCTGTGCTGTGTGTATGGTGGTATATCTAATAAATAGGGCTGTGACGTAATTGGAAAAACGATGTTACTGATGGTTATGGATGAAGATCATCATGTAAATAAAATAAATATTAATTTTAGGATTACATTTTTGTTTTATTAACTTTATTTTCCTGTAGATAAACTTCACCTAGTAGCGTGTTTACTAATGATTACAGTGGCAAGAAAAAGTATGTGAACCCTTTGGAATTACCTGGATTTCTGCATAAACTGGTCAACAATAGACAAAGACAGTCATCTTAAACTAATAACACACAAACAATTACACGTTTTCATGTCTTTACTGAACACACGTGTAAACATCCACAGTGAAAAATTACCTTGGGAATTAATTCTTCCGATGACAGCAAGCTGTCCAGGCCCTAAGACAGCCCCAAACCATGATGCTCCCTCCACCATACTTTACAGTTGGGATGATGTTTTGATGTTGGTGTGCTGTGCCTTTTTGTCTCCACACATAGTGTTAAGTGGGCCTTCCAAACAACTCAATTTAAATTTAATCTGTCCACAGAATATTTGGAACATAAAAGGTGCTCTTTAGCGAACTTCAGACGTGCAGCAATGTTGTTTTTGGACAGCAGTGGTTTCTTCTGTGGTGTCCTCCCATGAACACCATTTTTGTTTAGTGTTGTACGTATCGTAGACTCGTCAACAGAGATGTTAGCATGTTCCAGATTAAATAGTACCCGTAAAACACCGGTCTCAACGTCAACAGTGAAGAGGTGACTCCGTGATGCTGGCCTTCTAGGCAGAGTTGCAAAGAAAAAGCCATATCTCAGACCGGCCAATAAAAAGAAAAGATTAAGATGGGCAAAAGAACACAGGCACTGGACAGAGGAACTCTGACTAGAAGGCCAGCATCCCGGAGTCGCCTCTTCATTGTTGACGTTGAGACTGGTGTTTTGCGGGTACTATTTAATGAAGCTGCCAGTTGAGGACTTCTGATTCTCAAACTAGATACTCTAATGTACTTGTCCTCTTGCTCAGTTGTGCACCGGGGCCTACCACTCCTCTTTCTATTCTGGTTAGAGACAGTTTGCGCTGTTCTGTGAAGGGAGTAGTACACAGCGTTGTAAGAGATCTTCAGTTTCTTGGCAATTTCTCACATGGAATAGCCTTCATTTCTCAGAACAAGAATAGACTGACGAGTTTCAGAACAAAGTTATTTGTTTCTGGCCATTTTGAGCATGTAATCGAACACACAAATGCTGATGTTCCAGATAATAAAACTGTTCTTCTTTAGACTAGTTGAGTAACTGTTTTCAGCTATGCTAACATAATTTCAAAAGGGTTGTCTAATGATCAATTAGCCTTTTAAAGTTATAAACCTGGATTAGCTAACACAACGTGCCATTGGAACACGGGAGTGATGGTTGCTGATAATGGGCCTTTGTACGCCTATGTAGATATTCCATAAAAAATCTGCCGTTTCCAGCTACAATAGTCATTTACAACATTAACAATGTCTACACTGTATTTATGATAAATTTGATGTTATTTTTATGGACAAAAAATGAGTTCTTTTCAAAAACAAAGAAATTTCTAAGTGACCCCAAACTTTTGAACGCAATTTCTATACCACAATGCAATTGTGAGCATACAAGGCATTCTAAATTATACTACAACATCAGTCTCACTGAATATGGATGTTGAGTTGGTTGAATGTTCCAGAATGTTCTTCAGCTGGTGAACCTCTTCTTGTGTTGGGTAATGGCAGTAAGAAACACAGACATTTTGATATTTCTCACATCAATTGTATACACACCCACGGGGCAGTGCTCAACGTCTTGAAATACACATTGAATTCTGGATATTGTGGTTTGCTTACAACCAGGAAATGTATCTGGTAGTGAGATGCAGAAACGCTCGTATTTAAATTTAGCAGAAGCTCTTATCCAGAATGACATACAGTTAGTGCATTTATCTTAAGAAACTAGGTGGGCCAACCACATCTCACAGTCATAGTGGGCTCCCAAGTGGCGCAGCGGTCTAAGGCACTGCATCTTAGTGCTAGGAGCGTCACTACAGACCCTGGTTTGACAACCGGCTGTGATTGGGAGTCCCATAGGGCGACGCACAATTGGCCTAGCGTCATCCGGGTTAGGGTTGGGCCAGAGTAGGCCGTCATTGTAAAATAAGAATTTGTTCATACAGTCAGGGGGGAAAGTATTTGATCCCCTGCTGATTTTGTACGTTTGCCCACTGACAAAGAAATGATCAGTCTATAATTTTAATGGTAGGTTTATTTGTACAGTGAGAGACAGAATAGCAACAACAAAAATCCAGAAAAACGCATGTCAATAATGTTATACATTGATTTACATTTTAATGAGGGAAATAAGTATTTGACCCCCTCTCAATCAGAAAGATTTCTGGCCCCCAGGTGTCTTTCATACAGGTAATGAGCTGAGATTAGGAGCACACTCTTAGCCCAGAACTACACGGGAGGATCTTGTCAATGATCTCAAGGCAGCTGGGACCATAGACACCAAGAAAACAATTGGTAACACACTGCGCCGTGAAGGAATGAAATCCTGCAGCGCCCGCAACGTCCCCCTGCTCAAGAAAGCACATATACGGATGGCAGGGTAGCCTAGTGGTTAGAGTGTTGGACTAGTAACCAGAAGGTTGCAAGTTCAAGTCCCCGAGCTGACAAGGTACAAATCTGTTGTTCTGCCCCTGAACAGGCAGTTAACCTGCTGTTCCTAGGCCATCATTGAAAATAAGAATTTGTTCTTAACTGACTTGCCTGGTTAAATAAAGGTTATATAAATATAAATATATTTACCTCAAAAAAGTAGCTATCAAAAGTCAGAACTAGTAAGGAGGTAAAAAGTTGTGTGTTAGTTTACAAAAGCTGTGGGATTATTTAAGATACTCTTTGAAGAGGTGGGGTTTCAGATGTTTTCGGATGACGGGCAAGGGACTCTGCTGTCCTAGCTTCTGAGTGAAGCTGGTTCCACCAATCGGGTGCCAGGACAGAGAAGAGCTTGGACTGGGCTGAGCGGGAGGACCAAGGGACCAGAGGTGGCAGAACGGAGTGCTCGTTCGGGTGTAGGGTTTGAGCATAGCTTGGTTGGAGGGGGCAGTTCCTCTTGCTGCTCCGTAGGCAAGTACCATGGTCTTGCAGTGAATGTGAGATTTGACTGGAAGCCAGTGGAGTGTGCGTAGGTGCTCGGTGACATGGGAGAACTTGGGAAGGTTGAACACTCAGTGGGTATTTGCGTGAAGTGAGGAAATTCAACATTTTTATGACATGGACATATATGGACGTATATAGTTAAATAGAGAAGGGGTGACGTTTCCCTTAAAACATCTCATCTTTCCAACTGTCCTTTGATGTTGGACCAGCTGATCTGCTAGTTGCACAGGGATGTAAAGTGCTATAGGCTCAAACGTATCAAACTAAAAATAGTTTGATGCGTGGACATTATTTTATACAATGCATGTTTTGATTGCTTGCGAATAAATAAATAAATTGGTCTTCTTTTAAAAAAGGTTGAATGTGTCTGATTATATATGAATTATTCAACAGCAGTCGACAAGGTTGTTCTGGCTCTGAGGCCTATAATGCGATAATGTTGTGTCCAATAGACAATGTGTCAGTCTTCTCCAAACTGGCATGGTATAATTTGATACAGAATATTTATTTAATTTATAGACTAATCAACCTTTCTTTTGCTGATCAGGCCCGATTCTGGCAGATATGCACCCCTAGGGGCGGCAAAAAAAATTGCCACGCTCCTATCCTCACACAGTACAATAGTAGCCTAGGCTATCTTCATACTAAAGAATAGCTGTCCCCTTCATACTTTCCTTGTCAATTCATTATCTTATAGAATACTTCCAAAAATCCGAATGTTTTTTAATGTGTTTTATGGAAAGGTTAAATATTGCTTGTGTCTGACATACACGGATGGCTTTGATTGACAGGTGCTTTTATAGGAGTGTGCGTGTGTCCACTTGACTTATTCCACATTTTGCTGTGTTACAGCCTCAATTAAAAACTGATTTAATTTTAAATTGTCTCACCGATCTACACATTATACTGGATAATTACAAAGGGAAAACATGTTTTAAGAAATTTTCGCACATTTATTTAAAATGAAATACAGAAATATCTCATTTGCGTAAGTATTCTCAAAACGAAGTAAATACTTTGTAGAAGCACTTTTGGCAGCGATTACAACTGTGATTCTTTCTGGGTAAGTCTTTAAAGAGCTTTCCACAGCTGGATTGTGCAACATTTTCCCAGTAATCTTTTCTAAATTCTTCGAGCTCTGTCAAATAGTTGTTGATCATTGCTAGACAACCATTTTCAGATCTTGCCATAAATTTTCAAATCTGTAACTTGGCCACTCATGAACATTCACTGTCTTCTTGGTAAGTAACTCCAGTGTAGATTTGGCCTTGTGTTTTAGGTTATTGTTCTGCTGAAAGATGAATTAATCTCCCAGTGTCGGGTGGAAAGCAGACTGAACCAGGTTTTCCTCTAGGATTTTGCCTGTGCTTAACTCCATTCCATTTATTTTATATCCTGAAAAACTCTCCAGCCCTTAGCGATTACAAGCATACCCATAACATGATGCAGCCACCACTATGCTTGAAAATACGGAGAGTTGTACTCAGTAATGTGTTCTATTGGATTTGCCCCAAACATAACATTTTGTATTCAGGACAAAATGTTAATTGCTTTGCCACATTTTTTTGCAATATTCCTTTACTGCCTTGTTGCAAACAGGATGCCTGTTTTGTAATGTTTTTATTCTGTACAGGCTTCTTTTCACTCTGTCAATTAGGTTAGTATTATGGAGTAACTACAATGTTGTTGATCCATCCTCAGTTTTCTGTTTTAAAATCACCATTGCCCTCTAAGCGGTTTCCTTCCTCTCTGGCAACTACGTTATGAAGGACACCTGTATTTTTGGAGTGACTGGGTGTATTGGAAAACCATCCAAACTTGAATGAATAACTTCACCATGCTCAAAGGGATATTCAATGTCTGCTTATTTTATTTTACCCATCTACTGTACCAATAGGTGCCTTTCTTTGCAAGGCTTTGGAAAACATCGCTGGTTTTTGTGGTTGAATCTCTGTTTGAAATTCACTGCTTGACTAAGGGACCTTACAGATAATTGTATGTGTGGGTTACAGAGATGAGGTAGTCATAAAAAACATGTTAAACTATTATTGCACACAGAGTGAGTCCATGCAACTTATTATGTGACTTGTTAAGTTCATTTTTACTACTGGGCTTGCCATAACAAAGAGGTTCAATACTTATTGACTCAAGACATTTCAGCTTTTCATTTTGTATTCATTTGTAAACATTTCAAAAAAGATCATTCCACTTCGACATTATGGGGTATTGTGTGTAGGCCAGGTATAGAAACATCTAAATGGAATCCATTTTAAATGCAGGCTGTAACACAACCATATGTAGAAAAAGTAGTGCTAGGCAATTATTTATTTTTGAGGTCGGTTCGTTTAAAAAAAATAACGGTTTTCAATTTCAATTATTTAAAAAAAAACATTAAATGCACTATGCAACACAGAATAAAACAATTGATAAAGGTCCCGTGATGGTAGTGGCTGCCCATTACTGCTTATCACTTATTAACCAACATTTATTCACATTACTTTACTTTAATAAAATATTGCAGTTGTTGTGCAGCCTATATCACATTTGTTTGATTTGATTACTTTATTATTTCATTCCAAGTCGTCATCTCATCTCTATAGGGCTGCTGCCTATGCTGTCTGACAAAATCACTATTTTGTATTCCTTCCAACCTCATAGGTAAAAAACAATAATCATCTGTGTGTGGTTGTATCAGCTGTTTGTGGTTGTATCTGCTGTGTATGGTGGAATATTAACAGAATATAAAATCAGTAAAGCTGTCTGACTTTAGTCAGTAAACTGCATTCAGTGGTGTAAAGTACTTAAGTAAAAATATTTAAAAAATACTACTTAAGTCGTTTGTTGCAGTATCTGTACTTTACTTTACTATTTATATTTTTGACTACTTCACTTTTACTTCACTACATTCCTAATGAAAATAATGTACTTTTTACTCCATTCATTTTCCCTGACACCCAAAAGTACTCGTTACATTTTGAATGCTTAGCAGGACAGGAAAATGGCCCAATTCACACACTTATCAAGAGAACATCCCTGGGCATCCCCTGCCTCTAATCTGGCAGACTCATTAAACACAAATGTTTCATTTGTAAAGGATGTTTGCGTGTTGTAGTGTGCCCCTGGCTATCTGTAAATTAAAAATAAAATACAAAATTATGCTGTCAGGTTTGCTTAATATAAGCAATTTGAAATTATTTATACTTTGACTTCTGATTCTTAAGTATATTTTTGCAATTACATTTGATGCCTAAGTATATTTACTTTTACTTGAGTCATTTTCTATTAAGGTGTCTTTACTTTTACTCAAGTATGACAATTGGGTACTTTTTCTACCACTGATTGCATTTCCCCATTGGGGGCTACGTCAGTCCACTGCCATTGAGGAAAGTGAGAGGCTTGGCAAGCCACGGATCAAAGGAGCCTGTTTTCTGAGGGGCTGAGGAAGGCTGAGGTAACACATGTCTTATCCCCTGTGTTAGATAATGTTATATAAAAGACTCAAATCTACTGGGTACTGCACAATACATGTTCGTCAGAGATCCAGGGTGTCTGTTCTCTGGTGAGCCTGCAGCACCTGCTGACAGCACTGCATAAGACTCTTTATTTAACTAGGCAAGTCAGTTAAGAGCAAATTCTTATTTACAATGACGGCCTACCCCGGCCAAACCCAAACAACGCTGGGACAATTGTGCTCCACCCTATGGAACACCCAATCACGGTCGGATGTGATTCAGCCTGGATTCAGACCAGGGACTGTAGTGACGCCTCTTGCACTGAGACGCAGTGCCTTAGACTGCTGTGCCACTCGAGACACACCGATCCTGTAGAGGTTTTAACCTCAAGTTCAACACCCCCTGTTTAAGTCAATAAACAGTAGAAGCGGTATTGTCCAACCTCTTGAATGATAGGGCAACAATTAGGATCCCGCCTAAATAGACATACCCAAACGTAATTATTTTTCATGAGACGGCCATCAACAATAATTGGTAAAGTTGCCTAGTTTTAGAAAGGTCTGGAACTCACCTTTCTGAGAAAAATAGTTCTAAATTGCTAAGGTGTACTCACTTTTGAGGACACAAGCTCAAGTACATAGTACAAATATTAACAAAATATGAAAAATCATACATTATTTTTTACTATTCAACAAATGTGGGGAAATAGGAATTTAAATGACTGAAACGCTCTCTAAATATATTAACAATCAAATGATAAAATACTTACTGTAAGATTTCACCTTTGTCATAAATGTAAAACAAATATGATCATACTTAGGGACAGTACAATATTGGCACTATTTCATATAACTGACGACAACATCCACTGAGCAACTCAGAGACCCCATTCAAATGTGTGCAGACTCGTTACAACTTCAGCTTTAAGCACAAAGTGATTTAGTCCATCTGTGACCAAGAGAAATGGATCTTGTTTCAATTCTATTAAATGATTTAGTATTTTTTCATGTCAAGACTGTTTCATATGTGCTATTGCAAGCCCAGCTGTGAGTGTCACAGGCACAGGAAATTGTTCCTTTGTCTGGATAGGCCAGAAAATGTGACACGTCACTCCCTATGCAAATGTGGAGGGGGGTTCAAATAGAAAATGTGTGGCTTTCAAACGTTGCAGAAAATGTAAATGATAATATTATTCATAAAGATATATTTAGGAATTAGTGTTTTTTAGGGCAGTGGTTCCCAAACTTTTTTGAACCATGACACACCTTGATATAGAAAATTCTGCGGCACACCTAAAATGTCCTTATTAATTTATTTAGTGGTAATGACCTCCATCTCATCTGAACCATACTGCAAATTATCTATTTTCTGTGACAAACTTTTAATAGATCAAATAGTGTTTATTTGAACTATTTTAATCATTTGCATAGTTCCTTACTCATGGTGATTCATTTGTGTGTACCCCTTTAAGAGCATCACGCAATCCACACCAGAAAGAAAAAAATGTAGCTCTGGTAAAATATGTCTTCAGCGTTGAACAGTTTGAGCTGGAGACGAGAGGATTTCTGCATTGTAAAAGGTGCAACCACGGACACAAGGCCATGCTCTGTTTTCTATCTATGGCAGAGACTGTATATAGCTAAACTTAGTCAGATTCTCACAGGTGAAGTAAAATTATACAAAATGACTTTGCTCTTGATGCGCCCCCCTCAGATGATTCAAATGTAACAGCCTGAGCACAACAGACTTGAAACAATAATACAGATGTAATCATGCGCAGTAAAATGTATTATCTGAGCGGCAGTGGTGCTCCCAAGTCAAAATAACATGTACATTCCACAGGTCACATTTGTGAGATACATTTTTTTTAAATCAAGAGTAGCAAAAAATGTACGGCACACCTGAGAGTTCCTCAAGGCACACCGGTTGAAAACCACTGATCTAGAGAAGCTGTCTACCCACTGGGCACAGACGTCAATTCAACATATATTCCACGTTGGTTCAATGTAATTTCATTGAAATGACGTGGAAACAATGTTGATTCAACCAGTGTGTGCCAAGTGAGTAGCCCTTTAGCTGCCTACATGTATGTTAAAGTGGCCAGCAAAGGATGAAAATGTACTGTAGGTACTCACACCAAGAAGTGGTAGAGGAAGCATCTCAATCCAGCAGGTCTCTCTAGGAAGTTGTAGACATCTCCCTGCATGCTAGTCTTGGTGACGTAGGGGCTCTGGGAGTGTATGGTGGAGCGCAGCCGGCTGGCTGGAGGGAGAGGAGGGTTAGGGCAGTAGGCAGGGGGCCGGCCGTCGATCTGCAGTGGTGGGTCCTTTGTGTCCGTCTGCGGGCTGCAGGGAGTGTCTGACCCATTATTCACCGCTGTGGGCTCCAGTTTCAGTGAAACAGGAGAGTAGCGTGTACTGTCAGCAGTAGCAGCGGCAGCCTCATCCAGGGCCAGGGACCTGTCACTGTCCATGGTGCCCATGCCTTGGCTCCTCCTACCCATGGGGCTCGGTCCCGGGTTGGTAAGGCTGGTGGTGGCATGACCATTTGGCCCGAAGGTCTTGGATCCTCCACCACCACTACCACTGTAGTCTCTGTGTGCACGGTTCAGCAGCTGAAAGGGACATCCTCGCTTCTCGCTCATACTGCCAAAGAGAACAGTCCGGTTCAAAGGAGCAGGAGGCTGGGTTAAAGGTCAGACAGGTCCAGGTGGGAGGAGATAAACAGCTAATGACAAGGCACGTCCACCCCAGAGACTAAAGAACACTTTGTTAGGCGACAGAATTGCAGAGGAGAAGAGGAGATCAGATAGGTTAGATCTAATGGGCAGGGTGATCACAGTGACAGTTGAACCTTGTAACACAGTACCAGTCACCAACCTGCTGAGATGGTTGGCACTTTGCAGGCTTTGGTTCTGACCAAGCCCGACACTTAAACCCTAAACAGCAACTAATGAAATAATAATTAAGACCTTGATTAGATGAAATAGGGTATTAGTGCTGCACTGAAGCAAAAGTTGACAGCCACAACATGTAGCTCTCCAGGAACAGCCTTTCAGCCTCCGACCACAAGGACTTGTTTCCATAATCTGTTCACCACTTTTAAGACCCAGGTCAGTCTCCTTAAGGAAATACTGAACAAAAATATAACCGCAACATGTAAAGTCTTGGTCCCATGTTCCATGAGCTGAAATAAAAGATCCCAGAAATGTTGCATAGGGACAAAAAGGTTATTTCTCTGAAATCTTGTGCACAAATTTGTTTACATCCCTGTTAGTGAGCATTTTTCCTTTGCCAAGATAATCTAGCCACCTGACAGGTGTGGCATATCAAGAAGCTGATTAAACAGCATGATCATTACACAGGTGCACCTTGTGCTGGGGACAATAAAAGGCCACTCTAAAATGTGCAGTTTTGTCACACAACACAATGCCACAGATGTCTCAAGTTGAGGGAGCATGCAATTGGCATGCTGACTGCAGGAATGTCCACCAAAGCTGCTGTTGCTAGAGCATTGAATGTTAATTTCTCTACCGTAATCCGCCTCCAACGTCATTTTAGAGAATTTGTCAGCACGTTCAACCGGCCTCAAAAGACAGACCACGTGTAACCACGCCAGCCCAGGACCTCCACATCTGGCTTCTTCACCTGTGGAATCATCTGAGACCAGCCACCCGGACAGCTGATGAAACTGTGGGTTTGTACAACCAGGAATTTCTGCACAAACTGTCAGAAACCGTCTCAGGGAAGCTCATCTGCATGCTTGTTGTCCTCACCAAGGTCTTAACCTAAATGCAGTTCGGCGTCGTAACCGAGAAGTGTGCTCTTCACGGATGAATCCCAATTTCAACTGTACCGGGAAGATAGTAGACAGCGTGTATGGCGTCGTGTGGGCGAGCGGTTTGCTGATGTCAACGTTGTGAACAGCGTGCCCCATGGTGGTGGTGGGGTTATGGTATGTGCAGGCATAAGCTACGGACAACGAACACAATTGCATTTTATCGACTTCATGTTTGAGCATGATAATGCACAGCCCCATGTCACAAGGATCTGTACACAAGTTTGGGATGCTCTTGATCGATGTGTATGACAGCATGTTCCAGTTCCCGACAATATCCAGCAACTTCGCACAGCCATTGAAGAGGAGTGGGACAACATTCCACAGGATACAATCAACAGCCTGGTCAACTCAATCCGAAGGTGATGTGTCATGTTGCTTGAGGTAAATGGTAGTCACACCAGATACTGACTGGTTTTCTGATCCACGCCCCTACTATTTTTTTTAAGGTATCTATGACCAACATATGCATACAGTGGGGCAAAAAGGTATTTAGTCAGCCACCAATTGTGCAAGTTCTCCCACTTAAAAAGATGAGAGAGGCCTGTAATTTTCATCATAGGTACACTTCAACTATGACAGACAAAATTAGAAGAAAAAAATCCAGAAAATCACATTGTAGGATCTTTAATTAATTTATTTGCAAATTATGATGGAAAATAAGTATTTGGTCACCTACAAACAAGCAAGATTTCTGGCTCTCACAGACCTGTGACTTCTTCTTTAAGAGGCTCCTCTGTCCTCCACTCGTTACCTGTATTAATGGCACCTTTTTGAACTTGTTATCAGTATAAAAGACACCTGTCCACAACCTCAAACAGTCACACTCCAAACTCCACTATGGCCAAGACCAAAGAGCTGTCAAAGGACACCAGAAACAAAATTGTAGACCTGCACCAGGCTGGGAAGACTGAATCTGCAATAGGTAAGCAGATTGGTTTGAAGAAATCAACTGTGGGAGCAATTATTAGGAAATGGAAGACATACAAGACCACTGATAATCTCCCTCGATCTGGGGCTCCACGCAAGATCTCACCTCGTGGGGTCAGAGAGCTGGGACCAAAGTAACAAAGCCTACCATCAGTAACACACTACGCCACCAGGGACTCAAATCCTGTAGTGCCAGACGTGTCTACCTGCTTAAGCCAGTATATATCCAGGCCCGTCTGAAGTTTGCTAGAGAGAATTTGGATGATCCAGAAGAAGATTGGGAGAATGTCATATGGTCAGATGAAACCAAAATAGAACTTTTTGGTAAAAACTCAACTCGTCGTGTTTGGAGGACAAAGAATGCTGAGTTGCATCCAAAGAACACCATACCTACTATGAAGCATGGGGGTGGAAACATCATGCTTTGGGCTGTTTTTCTGCAAAGGGACCAGGACGACTGATCCGTGTAAAGGAAAGAATGAATGGGGCCATGTATCGTGAGATTTTGAGTGAAAACCTCCTTCCATCAGCAAGGGCATTGAAGATGAAACGTGGCTGGGTCTTTCAGCATGACAATGATCCCGGGCAACGAAGGAGTGGCTTCGTAAGAAGCATTTCAAGGTCCTGGAGTGGCCTAGCCAGTCTCCAGATCTCAACCCCATAGAAAATCTTTGGAGGGAGTTGAAAGTCCGTGTTGCCCAGCAACAGCCCCAAAACATCACTGCTCTAGAGGAGATCTGCATGGAGGAATGGCCCAAAACACCAGCAACAGTGTGTGAAAACCTTGTGAAGACTTACAGAAAATGTTTGACCTCTGTCATTGCCAACAAAGGGTACATAACAAAGTATTGAGATAAACTTTTGTTATTCGCCAAATACTTATTTTCCACCATAATTTGCAAATAAATTCATTAAAAATCCTACAATGTGATTTTCTGGATTTCTTTTCTTCTCATTTTGTCTGTCATAGGTGAAGTGTACCTATGATGAAAATTACAGGCCTCTCTCCTCTTCTTAAGTGGGAGAACTTGCACAATTGGTGGCTGACTAAATACTTTTTTGCCCCACTGTATCTGTATTCCCAGTGATGTGAAATCCATAGATTAGGGCCGAATGAATTTATTTCAATTGACAGATTTTCTTATATGAACTGTAATTCAGTAAAATCTTTGAAATTGTTGCATGTTGCATTAATCTTTGTTCAGTGTAATTAGTGCATTTTCCTTTTCAGGTGGATGATGCTAGAGAAGGAGATGGAGAGACAGAGGGTAAAGGAGCTTGGATATGATAGACTATGCCTGAGATGGCATATCTTACCTTATATTCATCCTTCATATGTGCCGTTGCTATAACTCACTTGTTTACAATAGGAAATCAGACATTAACACTTCCAGGTCTCAGAATCTCAGAATGTTCTGTTCTTGTCCAAAGTTCAAACATGAATCTGACGACTTGTGCCTGTACATAAGTAGAAGTCACATCCCAGGCCTGAGCCCTGAGAGCTCACACAGAGGATTCTGGTCCATTAATGTTGCAAGGGGATGAGGGCGGACAGGGGATTACCATTGTGACTATGGATTTGGAGAAGTGTGTCATCTCTATGCGTCATCATTATAGCTATCTCCTTTCACATGTGATCTGTTTACATCAACACTGCCAACAGACACAATACTGGTAACTTTACTCAAACTGGTAATGGATGTCAAGCGGTCCAAAGTTGAGAGGCATTGGACCATCTTGGTAACAGATAATGTGTGTGTGTGTGTGTGTCACCCTGCATGATTGATTCCTTAGCCAATGGTAGAGACCAGAGGTCACCACACACAAGGTCTACAAAACATTTATAGAGGATCACACAAGAACTTTACCTCAGGTGAAATACTACCCTGATATCATTGACTGAATTTAGGCCATAGTCCATCATGTTCCTTCTTATTCTCTATAGACCAGCATCAACCACCATAAAAGTCATGGCCACTATTCAGTAGGCGTCAAAACCTTTTCCTTAAGGAAATTGACCTGAGTATGAAAAGTGAACGGATCATGGTCACTAAATCTGTCGGAAACAAGTCTTTGTGGTGTGAGGCTGGAACGTAACAGGTTAGCCACCCTCCACCGTGTCTGTCCTCCACAGCAGATAATGCGATGACAGTCTGTTCTCACAAACACTGCTGCTGTCACCAGGCCATAGATTGAGTTTCTCTGCTATGCTGGACAACCATCAAACACACAAAAACTCTGTCAGGCTTTGGAGTCCTTTGGCACAGGAGTTACCTTCAGTTAATCCATCATCAATCATTCCATATAGGAATATCATCTTCTTAACCTTACAGTAGCATCTTATTACTTTGAATATTCAAATACTTAGGACCAAACATGGAATATTAGGATGTTTCAGCTATTAGTTATTTCAAATGTCCTATAGGGATATAACTCTTCACATATTTTATTGTAATAAAGTAATGATTTCAGATAGCCCAAATTAATTTAATGTTAAAAAGAAAAAAAAGAAAAGTGATCTTACCTTTCGGCTGAGGACATTCAGTTAGCCAAAGTGGTACCCAGATGTAAGACGTGTTTGTGCGTAAATTACAGTGGACACCATTGAAAAAAAATTGAACATTAGAATACAGAAATTAGAAGAAAAAAACAACTCAGGTCATTGTTTCTATCCTTTCGCAGCTTGTCTCTGAAGTGCGTCTGTCACGAACTGGATAGTGTTGTGCTTGCTAAAAGCAACAGCTGGTGGCAGTACGCGCACGGCGGCAGGGATGCTGCTGAAATACACTGGAACCTTTCATTTTATGCTCAACATGATCCACCTGACGCACGTGACCTCAGCGGCGCAAATAAATTGTATTGTCTACCAAGGATGAACCAAGTAAGATTATGAATACAATCAGAAACACTAGCGTACTTTTTTAGATAATGATCATGAGAGCTAGGATAACCCAAGTTTAACAGTTGAATGGCCTAAATAGACCATAAACACTAGCCTGGGTACCAGTCTCTTTAGCTAATCCACTCCCTGTACTCCATGTCATGTGCCAAAGAAACTGACTTTAGTCTGCCATCTTCAAATATGAATATTCTGATTAAATATGAATCTTATTCGATAAACCTCAAACCTATCCTCCAATCACAACGAGTATGCAAATATTGGAACACATTTTTTTCTCTCCACAGAACACGTTGGTATCCGGTTGCTAAGCAACATTTTTCTGTTTGTCCAGAGATTAAACTGGCCTGTCAAAAGTTGCTAACTCATGTCTAAATTCTCAAACTAAATTCATACTGCAATTCCAACCACAAAACGTCTTAGGTTTAATTTTAAGCCTCGAAATACAACAACTTGCCTAGCTAACAGGTAAATGTTTGTTTTTGACGTTGTTATACATTCTAATTCCATTTTCTAGGCTTGACATGTTGCCATTGAAAATAGTCATGTTATATCCAACAACCAGTGAGCAACTCCGTTGTAAATCCAGCACATATTGAACATTGAGATTGCTGAAAGGCCAGTATCTTTGGTAAGGAGTGGCATGGACGTGAGTGGGCTGTTAGCTAAGGAGACTGGTACTCAAACTATATAAACACAATTAAATGTTATTTGAGCTCTTAAAATGTAGTCTAACAGAAAGAAATTAGGAAATTCTAAAATAGGCCTACATTTTTCGAAATACATAATAAACCTAAATGCTTTCACCTGTTCGCAAATTGCAGTTCATTATCTACATCAAAGGGGGGCACCGATACCAATCTTGTCTGCGCGTTCTGTTTCTCTAAAAAAAAACTGTCCCTCTCGACTTGCCATAGGTTGACATTACATGATCAAACATGGCTGCACACACAATGAACAAATCCATTTTGTCATTAGGACAAATAAATGGTCGCATTTATGGAATTCATGCGCTTAACCCGTAAAATAGGGCTACATACGCGACGGCCTTGTCTACTAATAATTCTAGTCAGAATAAAGGTGAGTTTAAATGCAATATGCTGTCACGACGAGGAACCTGCTAAAGTGGTCCCGATTATGTCTATCTAACTGTTTCCTAAGAAAATTAGAGACATGGTTAGCTTAATTTAAAAACATGTTTTTTAATATAACCTTTATTTTACTAGGCAAGTCCGTTAAGAACAAATTCTTATTTACAATCACGGCCGGTTGTGATACAGCCTGGAATCGAACCAGTGTGTCTGTAGTGATGCCTCTAGCACTGAGATGCAGTGCCTTAGACCGATGCGCTACTCGGGAGCTCAATGAAGTTGGATATATTTTTTTTTACACACTCAATATCAATTTTAGGCTTTCCTAATAGAGGACCTTTGAACAGAAGACCACGGAGAGAGGTGAGGAACAAGTAATGTAATGAGTCAAACAAAGTTCATGATACTAACTTGACCACAGGTGGGTAACTTGACCACAGGTGGGATTGCAAATGTTCATAAACGTGCAAAACAAATCCTTTCCAATCCAAGCGTAGCTAGCGGATTGTAACGGGCTAATGTGATGGATGCTCCATTAGCCGTTACAGGATAGGTACAGAGGTAAAACCGTTTCAGGTTGGATATTCACCTGTAGTTTCCCTTACTGCCACCAACAGCAGTTAGACAGTCAACATAGTGACAAATCAATTTTTCAAATTTCAATAGCTCTTTACCCCTAAAACTTTCAAAACTAGTTCTAGCTAACCCGGTGACATAGACACACATTGTGCACACTTTTTTTGTCGATTTACATCTCACATTATTTAAAATTATTTATTTACATTTTTTAAAAATTGAATAGCTCTTTGGTCATGTGACCTACTGACTTCAAACAAGAATCAGAATGTATACACAGCAGCTCTACATGTTGCACACCCTTTAGTTTGTCCATGTTCATCTCACGCAATTTTACATTAATTTTCCATGTTTTGCAATGTTTCTAATATGTATAGCTTCTTGGTCATGTGACCTACTGACCACAAACAAGGTTCAGAATGTCCACTGACTACCCTTCTATATTGCAAACCCTTTAGTTAGTCCATTTTCATCTCACACAATTTGACATGAATTATTCAAAATGTTAAATTTCAATAGCTCCTTGGTCATGTGACATACTGACTTCAAACAAGTTTCAGAATGTCCACTCAGTGGGCCTACACATTGCAAATCCTTTAGTGTGTCCATTTTCATATCACACAATTTTACAGGAAGTTGCCTACTCTGCCCCCCTGAAGGACAGTGTCACTCACACACTTGGGTCCTTCTCCCTGGGGCCTTCCTGACCTCCAGGCATGCCCACATTGACCTGGTGACCCTGACTCCTGGCCTCTAGGCCTACACTCCCTGCCTGCCTTCCCTGGGCCTGAGAGTGTGTAGCTTACTCCCTGGAACTACAGACCTCCACACCTACTCTCCCTACCTGGTCAGCACCCCTCTCCCCTGGCCTTAAGAGTATAGCTTACTCCCTGGAATTACTAAGATATCTACAGTCCTGCTGTCAGGAACCACGTGCACCTGGTAACCCGTAACAGGCTCTGTGCGCCTGGTGACCCGCCCACTTTTTTATCCGCTCATAGACTAAGTCTCCAACCCAACCTCCACAGCCTGAGTACTGCCCCCAGCCCCTGAGTAATGCCCAGTGGTATCATCAGAGGCTTTTCTGTCTTAACTGGACATCAGTTGCCGCTACTAACCTTCAGCAGACTTTAAATGTTTTTTTTTCCTTTTAAACTCAATCGACATCAGGGGCCAGCGCAATACTTATAGGCTTGAGAACCAAATACCCCTCACATTTTCTAGCGGCAACAGAAAATAATTATCATCCCCTTTCAATCATTTGCTTGTCCAGTCAGCCCTCCGGGACAGAACCATAGGAACCATCTTTACCAGCGCTTCATCGATATTCCTCACTTTGACATGATGTGTGTTCACAGTCATCCCAGGGGTGATTTTTGAGTGTGACCACGACAGGTGGGTACGCTCCTTTGAATTTCATCAAGTTAACATTCATGCCCAGTGGGAACCTAAGATTCCTCCATCTGTTTTATGGTTCCGTAGCAAATCAATGGGCGTAGATGGTACTACCTAGAGGTCGACCGATTAATCGGAATGGGCGATTTCAAGTTTTCATAACAATCGGAAATCGGTATTTTCGGGCGCCGATTTGCCGATCTTTTAAAATATATTTACTATTATTATTAGAGAACGCATTCTTATTTTCAATAACGGCCTAGGAACGGTGGGTTAACTGCCTTCTTCAGGGACAGAATGACAGATTTTCACCTTGTCAGCTCGGGGGATTCAATCTTGCAACCTTACAGTTAACTAGTCCAACGCAATAATGACCTGCCTCTCTCTCGTTGCACTCCAAGGAGACTGCCTGTTACGCGAATGCAGTAAGCCAAGCCAAGGTAAGTTGCTAGCTAGCATTAAACTTATCTTATAAAAACAATCCATCATAACCACTAGTTAAGTACACATGGTTGATGACATT
The DNA here is from genome assembly GCF_018296145.1 of Oncorhynchus tshawytscha. NCBI lineage: Eukaryota > Metazoa > Chordata > Actinopteri > Salmoniformes > Salmonidae > Oncorhynchus > Oncorhynchus tshawytscha. The sequence continues at coordinate 16,370,343 of NC_056429.1, forward strand.
ACTAGATATTATCTAGTGTGTCCTGCATTGCATATAATCTGACTGAGCATACAAGTATCTAAGTATCTGATGGTAGGCAGAAACAGGCGCGTAACCATTCATTCAAACAGCACTTTCGTGCGTTTTGCCAGCAGCTCTTTGTTGTGCGTCAAGCATTGCGCTGTTTATGACTTCAAGCCTATCAACTCCCGAGATGAGGCTGGTGTAACCGAAGTGAAATGGCTAGCTAGTTAGCGTGTGCTAATAGCGTTTCAAACGTCACTCGCTCTGAGCCTTCTAGTAGTTGTTCCCCTTGCTCTGCATGGGTAACGCTGCTTCGATGGTGGCTGTTGTCGTTGTGTTGCTGGTTCGAGCCCAGGGAGGAGCGAGGAGAGGGACGGAAGCTATACTGTTACACAATACTTCTTGCAATACTGAAGTGCCTATAAGGTTAATGAAATACAAATGGTATAGAGGGAAATAGTCCTATAATTCCTATAATAACTACAACCTAAAACTTCTTACCTGGGAATATTGAAGACTCATGTTAAAAGGAACCACCAGCTTTCATATGTTCTCATGTTCCGAGCAAGGAACTGAAACGTTAGCTTTCTTACATAGCACATATTGCACTTTTACTTTCTTCTCCAACTCTGTTTTTGCATTGTTTAAACCAAATTGAACATGTTTCATTATTTACTTGAGGCTAAATTGATTTTATTTATGTATTATATTAAGTTAAAATAAGTGTTCATTCAGTATTGTTGAAATTATCATTATTATAAATAAATAAAAATCGTCCAATTTTAATCGGTATCGGACTTTTTGGTCCTCTAATAATCGGTGTCGGCGTTGAAAAATCATAATCGGTCGACCTCTAGTACTACCCACATCAGATGTAGGCCTCCCTCCCCAGATAAGCTGGCGATACCTCTTCCCACTTCGTAGGGCATGAGCTAGATCCATACAATGCCCTATCACTGCGGGGCCAATGGGTTTAGTATCCACCTCAAGTCTAGTGAGCGTAGAGGAGACCTCCCCACCTACAGTGTGTGTGGCTGGGGAGATCCACGAGAAGAGCCTGGTGCGTGTCCAGAGTTGCCGCCGCCGGACCCAAACCACCACGGGTCTGCCTTCTGCCCACTGACTGACACCACCCCGATGAACTCTCGCACGCAGCCCCTTGCGAGACCACACACACGAGACCTCGAGATGGGCCGCGCAACGAACTTCCAATGGTGGTGAGAGGAGGGCGACGGAGCGACTGCTCCCCTAGACGCGGCTCGAGCCCAGCCCCACTTCGCACCCCAGCCTGACCGACCCAGCCCTTAGAGCCAATCTTTATCCCAAAGTTATGGATCTCTTTTGCCAACTTCCCTTACCTACATTGTTATAACATGCCAGAGGCTGTTCAACTTGGAGCTGCTGCGGATATGAGTATGGCCTGGCGTGAGATTTAAAACCTTTCGCTCTGATTTTCAAGGGCCAGGTAGAGCTCACTGGACGGCGCCGAAACCACAACGCTTGGGCCCCTCTCTCGGGGCGAACCCATTCCAGGGTGCCCTGCCCTTCACAAAGAAAATGGAGCTCTCCCCGGGGCTCCCGCCAGCTTCTCCGGGATTGGTCACGTTACCACACTGGATGCCTCTCGGCGCCTGTGTCCGCCAATCCGCAGACATTCTGAATCTTGTTTGAGTCCAGTAGGTCATATTACCATGGAGCAATTGAAGTTAGAAAGCTTGAAAAATGTATGTTAAAACATGTGAGATGAAAATGGACAAACCAAAGGGTGTGCAATATAGAAGGGTAGTCAGTGGACATTCTGAACCTTGTTTTGAGTCAAGTAGGTCACATGACCAATGAGCTATTGAAATTCGAATGTAAAAAAAGTTTGTACTTACGCTCCCTAACTAATTCAACTAGAAATACAAAATGCTGCTCACATTTCCACTGTTTATTCACTTTGGAAAGCTAATCCATGTCCAAATCGTGAAAATAATACCTGTGCAATGTTGTGCTCAATTCTTCCAACATCATGACACTTGTTTGGAGTCTGGCTCAAGTGGTTTGGAAGCTATTGAGGTTTGAAAGCGCGAATATCTGTCGAATACCGAACTTGAAACTGTCTACTTCGGTCTGTTTGGTGTACCATAAATGTTTGAGCAACCTTGAAGAGCGATAGCTTCGTCCCGCAACTAGACATTTTAAATTTATACTAACAATTTAGACTTTCTTGTAATGTTACAGATGGCTCTGTAACATTAGAAGTTAAAACTATATTTTCATAACTGAGCATTTAAGTCTGACGAACCACCTGCAACTAGACAGGGACATGTTTTTGAAGATACTGTATGTTTGGCCAAATCAAGAACGAAGGTGGTATCGCCAAATTAATGTCGGTCGAACATTCTGTGTAACGCCAAACAGTACCACTATCACATTAGCCCGTTACAATCTTAACTAATCCAAATGTAGATTTTTTGGTTGGGTCTCTTGCCCATTTTATAGCAGTAAAGATAAAAACATTACATACTGCAGATGCAGCCGTACAAGTTAGCTAATTACCATAGGTAAATAACGTTATCATAGTTCCAAGGTGTAAACGGTGAGAATTGTTTGCGCTCCATACCTGGGCGGCATCCACACTTTTCTTGTCATCTAAATAAATACAACTTTCTGGTCACTTGTGTGCCAGTATCACAAGCCATCATTGCTACTTGTGTGCTGAAGTAAACAGTGACCCATGACCCAACACAGTGCCCTCTAGTGTACAAATGAAGTGGAAATATACAAAGACAGAAAAAATATAGACTACAACAACCCAACAAGCATACCAACATGACTCTTTCTGGCTACAGCACATTATGGACCCTGGGTAGAGGTTCACGTCATGAAAATAGCCCAGATAATTTACCAATAAAACAAATTGTGAGGAATGTATTATCAAGTTTAGATGAAGCTGTATATTGACAAAAAATAAAGCTATATTTTGAAGTTGTTGTGACATCTCTAATTAGTCGTCTTTTTCTCTGTTCCCTGTCTCCATGGTGTGTCAGGCGGGTGACCCCAGGACAGATAGGATGCCTGTAGACCAGGACTGGACAGCAGTGTACCCGACCGCTGCCCCCTTCAGACAGGGCTCTGTGCCCCTGCCTGTCCGCATGGGCTTCCCAGTGAAGAGGGGCGTGCCTCCGGAGAAGAAGGGCAACCTAGAGCTCATCAAGGTCAGTTCCTCACCTCCAACCTGACATGTCAGAGCTTTTGATTATGCATTGGGATGGAAATCATTTGTACCATTTAAGGCTATATATTGTGCTGTCAGATCATACAGGCATTTATGAAAACTCTTGTCTGTTTCAGATTCCAAACTTTTTGCATTTAACTCCAGCAGCCATAAAGAAACACTGCGAAGCTGTGAAGCGTAAGTCAAAGTGCTTATTGAGTGGTAGTATTTAATTAACAATTATACAACGTGTGCGTCTAATCCTGGATGTTGATTTGGTTAAAACCGCGTTCCAGCCGGTGTCTATTACACAAGATACCACCGGTTAAGGGTATGAAGTTGAAATCCGACTGCGTAATCCACTGTCTCATCAGCCCAGCCAGGCATGTTATATACTAGATCTCCACTGTAAAAAAGCATCTAGATATTCTCTTTTTTTTATTTTTTAGATTAGCGTTTGGTTTTCAAAAGTGTATTAAGCTTGCTGTCTTTCACATTTGCAACATTGTTTCAATATTGAAATTTGACCTCCAGCTGTCCCATAGTTCTGATTGTCAGTATGAGACAGACAGCCTGGCAGATTATCTCAGCCATTTATAATTTTACCTTTTATTTAACTAGGCAAGTCAGTTAAGAACAAATTCTTATTTTCAATGATGGCCTAAGAACAGTGGGTTAACTCAGGGACAGAACAACATATTTTCTTTACTTTGTCAGCTTGGGGATTTGATCTTGCAACCTTTCGGTTACGAGTCCAACACTCGAACCACTAGGCTACCTGCTGCCTCATGAATTGGCATCATTTTTATACACTACAATTCAAAAGGTTGGTGTCACTTAGAAATGTCCTTGTTCTCGAAAAGTTTTTAAAAATGCATCCATTAAAATAACATCAAATTGATCAGAAATACAGTGCAGACTTTGTTAATGTTGTAAATGACTTGTAGCTGGAAACTAGATTCATTTTTTTCCTAGCCACCGTGCAACTTCTGCTTTGCTTGCTGTTGTGGTTTTAGGCTGGGTTTCTGTACAGCACTTTGTGACATCAGCTGATGTAAAAAGGGCTTTATAAATACATTTAATCTTTAATGGAATATCTACATAAGTGTACAGAGGCCCATTATCAGCAACCATCACTCCTGTGTTCCAATAGCATGGTGTGTTAGCTAATCCAAGTTTATCATTTTAAAAGGCTAATTGATCATTAGAAACCCCTTTTGCAATTGTTAGCACAGCTGAAAACTGTTGTGCTTATTAAAGAAGAAAAAAACTGTTCTTTAAACTAGTTGAGTATCTGGAGCATCAGCATTTGTGGGTTCGATTACAGGCTCAAGATGGCCAGAAACAAAGAACTTTCTTCTTGTTCTGAGAAATGAAGGCCATTCCATGTGAGAAATTGCCAAGAAACTGAAGATCTTGTACTACACTGTGTACTACTCTGTTCAGAAAACAGCACCAATTGGCTCTTTAAAAAAAGTGTGAAGTCCTGGTGCACAACTGAGCAAGAGGACAAGTACATTAGAATGTTTAGTTTGAGAAACAGACGCCTCACAAGTCCTCAACTGGCAGCTTCATTAAATAGTACCCGCAAACACCAGTCTCAACGTCAACAGTGAAGAGGCGACTCCAGGATGCTGGCCTTCCAGGCAGAGTTCCTCTGTCCAGTCTGTGTTCTTTTGCCCATCGTAATCTTTTATTTTTATTGGCCAGTCTGAGATATGGCTTTTTCTTTGCAACTCTGCCTAGAAGGCCAGCATCCCGGAGTCACCTCTTCACTGTTGACTTTGAGACTGGTGTTTTGCGGGTACTTTGTAGATATTCCATTAAACATCAGCCGTTTCCAGCTACAATAGTCATTTACAACATTAACAATGTCTACACTGTATTTCTGATCAATTTGATGTTATTTTAATGGACAAAACAATTCGCTTTTCTTTAAAAATCCAGGACATTTCTAAGTGACCCCAAACTTTTGAACAGTAGTGTGTCTGCACACACAAAGAAATGTCAATAGAAAAACACGAAATGCAGCTAGTTTGCTATCATCCCAGCTTCAGTTTGAAGTGATTGTGTTAGCTGTGTGGTTGGCTAGCTCCTCTGAACAGTGTCCTGTTAAGCGAACTAGAAAACAGCTTAAACACACGCAAATGCAGCTACTTTGCTTTGTTATTCTGGCTGCGCTGTTTGATGTGACTGTGTTAGCCAAAGTTGGCTAGCTAGCAAGCAAAACGTTGCCAGCCATCATGGCAACGGAACATTAAGAATGAATGGCTTGTTCACTTCCATAGATTTAGAACAAAAAGACTGGCAACCGAGCTGATAGAACGAACGACCAGCCGGCATGGATAGCAACCCTACATTTGTGTCGGACTATATCTCGTGGAAGGATGAGATGGTATGAAGAAATTAATCAATCATTATTTGAATATTGGTAACACATTGTATAAAAGTGATAATGCCCTCTAAGCCAGTGTTTGGAGGATATATTGGCATGTTTGCCTAACAACACCTGTGCCAATATATCCTCCAAACACCGGTTTCTCTGGCATTATCACTTAATTTTCTTTGTGTTTCTCCTTTCCCTGCAGCGTTCTGCACAGTGGCCCTCTGCCCTGGACACAGATGCTAAATATGATGAGCACTTCCCTGTCAAAGTAAAGAGCAAGGACTACATGTCTGCCGGCACCGCCCACAGAAACCCATCTACCCACATAGTCCACCTCAGAGTGAGAGTCTGTCTTCCTGTGTTGTAGGCATACATGGTCTGGGATTTGGGGGTTTGATGTAGATTAAAATGTTAGCTAAGAGTTCAATTTGACTCTGACCTGTATTTGACCCTTCTCAACCAAATCCATATAAAGTGCAGGGTTATCCTCGTGTTGAAGGGATCTAGAGGTTCTCTAAACAGCTCTCATCTCATGTCTGGTTGACCTTTCAGGAAATTACTCCACTGTCCGGATCTATGCTATTAAACGAAAAATCCATCCAAAACCACTCATTCCTATCATTTACAGTGTTAAATAACACTGAGAACAATGTTTTTTGTGAACAAATGTTTAATTTTGCCGTTTATATTAAGGTTGGTAGAAATATGAAAATCGTTGTGGAAATCCATAAATGCAATGCTCTTTGGGCTGGCTGGCTAGCTAGCTAGCAAACATAGCTACATAAACTCAGCAAAAAAACATCCTCTCACTGTCAACTGTTTATTTTCAGCAAACTTAACGTGTAAATATTTGTATGAACATAAGATTCAACAACTGAGTTCCACTGACGTGGAATATGGAATAATGTGTGTTACGGATACAGTTATCCTGTGTGTGTGTATCCTGTGTGTGTGTTTCTTTTCTCTCCTTCTCCCCTCACAGGTGAAAATCATCACTCCCCAATCAGTCAACAATCAATCATCAATCAGAAGACACACCTCCTATTTCCTACCCTATCACAGTTCCTTCCCCATGGTTTAAAAACCCCATTTGTTTGCTCTAGAGCTCAATCTCTCTGTAAATGCCATGTATGTAGGTCTCTGTGTTTCACTCTCTCTTTGTCTTAACCTCTCTTTTGTTTGAGCACCTCCAAATCACTTTGTCATCTCCTGTGAGTATTGTTATTGGTTATGGTGTTTGTGTTTGATTGCTGGTGGGAAAAGGGGAAACCAAGACAAGTCGCCCATGGGCATACACTACCCGTAGGTAGACTTTGTTAAAAACACTAGTTAGAACTGGGCGGACCACCCACTGTATTTTTGGTTAGTTAGTTAGCTGTTGTTAAAGTAGGCTAGTCTAGCTTAGGGGTGTTTTTGTATATTTATTGTTTCTTTCCTTGGGTCCAGCTCAGCCCCTTTTCCTGCTCCCCCCCCCATTACCGTGTGTTTATAAATAAACCTGGAGTTTGACGGTAGATTTCTGTTGTCGTGGTTATTTCGTTCACACTTTTACTTTGTCACAATTATAATTTGCATGAGTTATGTTACGGGTCTCATTACCATCCCCCCTAGACTGTCGGGCCAAAAGGGATTCGTAACATAAGTGGGGGCTTGTCCGGGATCTGTCATAACTGACACCCATGCCGCTCATGTAGATTGTTGTAGTGGTATAGTTCAGTGTTGCGCGTCATAGCTGAAGTAGCATTAGTGTTTGCTATTTTCTTTGGCACTTGTGAAGTAGTGTAAAATGACTACTTTTGATTTGAAATCCTTTTTGGATAACCCTTCGTGGGAGGTTTTTGACAAATGTCGTAGTGTTGATTTAATGACCTTGGCTGACCATTATTCAGTATCGATTCCGCAGAGTTTAGTTAAGGTGGCGGTTAAACAGCTAGTATTAAATGTATTGTTGGAAGAGCAGGTGCTTGTGTTACCGCTGCCTGAGTCTACTACCCCTGTAGGTGATGTTGCTGCTCCTGTAAGCCCATTGGTGTCTGATAATGAGGGCGAGGCTAAAACCCCAGCCACATTGTCCCGTTTTGATCCACTCTCCCCACTGTCCAATGGTGATGCCAGGAGGGATGTCCGTATAGCACAGTTACAACTGGAGGCGGAAGAGAGCCCAAATTAGGCGAGAGACTCTCCAGTTGGAGATGTGTAAAATTGAGGCAGAAAAAGAACGAGAACAACGGCATTTGGAGATGTGTAAAATTGAGGCAGACAGAGAACAAAGGCAGTTGGAGTTCAAAATGCGCCAGATGGAACTGGAGGCAGAGACAGCAAGGCTAGCCTTCATTCCTACTGTGCCTGTTTGTGAGCCGTCCTCATCTGCTGTGTCCTCAAACACGTTTGACATTAGTAGGCAGATTGACTCTCTGAACAAAGGTACTAAGGCAGAGGTTGACTCCTATTTTTGTGTATTTGAGCGTATAGCCGTAGCATTGAAATGGCCTGAAGAGGTATGGTGTCTATTACTTCAGTGTAAATTAACTGGTAAAGCCCAAGAGGTTTTGTCAGCGCTACCTCTAGAGGACAGTTTGAATTATGAAGTGGTCAAAGCTACTGTTCTTCGTGCCTATGAGCTTGTGCCTGAGGCATACCGACAGAGATTTAGGTCTCATAGAAAGTCTTCTAGTAAGACTTATGTGGAATTTGCTAGAGACAAGGGAAATCTGTTTGATAAATGGCATGCTGCTAGTAAGGTAACTGATTTCAACTCTCTCCGGGAGTTAATCTTGTTGGAAGAGTTTAAAAATTGCTTACCCGAACGCATTGTAGTTTACCTAAACGAACAGAAAGTATCCTCCCTGGCAGAAGCGTCTGTGTTGGCAGACGAGTTTGTGTTGACGCACGAGTGTGTTTTCGGCTCAAACTGAGAGTAGAGCCACTGAGTTTCCTACCTTTAGCCCTAGTCGGCCAGCAGTAGTATATCACGCACGCCAGAAGAATGAGCGTCCCTGTTTCTATTGTCATAAAGTAGGACATATGATTAATGATTGCTTCCTGCTTAAACGCAAACAAGGGATGCCTCTTCGTGCCAAGCCACCAACAGGTGTTGCTCTAATTCGTACGGTTGTGAGGTCTGCAACAAAACAGGTGCCTCAGGGTAACTGTAGTTTGAAAGTCTCAGTCCCCGACCGCAGTTATGAACCATTCATTTGAGGGGTTTGTGTCCCTAACGAATGACGAAGCGTCTCAGCGACCGGTTAAAATCCTTCGAGATACTGGTGCGGCGCAGTCGTTTATATTGTCTGATGTGTTGCCCTTATCTGACGATACATACTGTGGTTCCAGTGTGTTAGTGCAGGGTATTGAAATGGGTTTTGTCCCAGTGACATTGCACTTTGTGAAAGTACACTGAGTTAATCAGTGGAATATTCAGAGTGGGGGTACGTCCTATGTTGCCAGTGAAAGGTGTGACCTTTATAATGGGTAACGATATTGCCGGAGGAAAGGTAGTACCCGTATTGGAAGTATTGGATAAAAGTGACCACTCTCTCTCGAATGAGTTGGCACAGAGTTATCCATGTGTTCCCCGCTTGTGCTGTCACTCGTGCTCAGTCACGACAAGAGGGTGACGTGATAGATTTGTCAAACACTGTTCTGTTCAAAGAGGATGATCAAGAGGATGGATTGTGTGATACCTCTGAGAAGCTGATCACCTCTGACAAACAGCCCAGGAAAGAATCAAAGAAGGCTACTGTTACCTATCTCGGTAAAGAGGTTGGCCATGGACAGGTGCGCCCTGTTGATGCCAAGGTCTTGGCTATAACTGCATTCCCTGCACCTACCACCAGACGAGAGCTACGCCGCTTTTTAGGGATGGTTGGCTACTACCGTAGCTTCTGTAAAAATTTCTCTGCGGTAGTTGCTCCATTGACTGATTTGCTTAGTCCGGCAAGACCATTTGTGTGGTCCCCTGATTGTAAGAGAGCTTTTGAATCAGCGAAAGCACTCTTATGTAGTACACCTGTACTTGCTGCTCCAGATTTTGAACAACCGTTCAAACCTGAGGTAGATGCTAGTGCCAGAGGTGCTGGTGCTGTTCTACTGCAGCAGGACAAGAGTGGAGTGGATCATCCCGTTTGTTATTTTTCACGTAAATTTAATAAATGTCACACAAACTATGCGACAATAGAACAAGAAGCTCTTGCTTTGTTGTTGGATCTGCAATACTTTGAAGTATACATTGGTTCCAGTGCCCTACCAGTGATTGTGTATACTGACCATAACCCCTTAGTTTTTCTCCACCGAATGTACAACCAGAACCAGCGCCTTATGCGTTGGGCGCTGATTGTACAAAATTATAATTTGGAGATCCGTCACAAAAAGGGTTCAGATAATGTGTTGGCAGATGCTTTGTCTCGTGTGTAATAATTGTATGTTTTGCAAGGTTGTTGCTTTGTTGTTGTTGTGAGTATTCAGAAATACTGTAGTCGCAATCCCCCCCTAGGGTTGCTCTTTTAAGGGTGGGAGTGTTACGGATACAGTTATCCTGTGTGTGTGTTTCTTTTCTCTCCTTCTCCCCTCACAGGTGAAAATCATCACTCCCCAATCAGTCAACAATCAATCATCAATCAGAAGACACACCTATTTCCTACCCTATCACAGTTCCTTCCCCATGGTTTAAAAACCCCATCATTTGTTTGCTCTAGAGCTCAATCTCTCTGTAAATGCCATGTATGTAGATCTCTGTGTTTCACTCTCTCTTTGTGTCTTAACCTCTCTTTTGTTTGAGCACCTCCAAATCACTTTGTCATCTCCTGTGAGTATTGTTATTGGTTATGGTGTTTGATTGCTGGTGGGAAAAGGGGAAACCAAGACAAGTCGCCCATGGGCATACACTACCCGTAGGTAGACTTTGTTAAAAACACTAGTTAGAACTGGGCGGACCACCCACTGTATTTTTGGTTAGTTAGTTAGCTGTTGTTAAAGTAGGCTAGTCTAGCTTAGGGGTGTTTTTGTATATTTATTGTTTCTTTCCTTGGGTCCAGCTCAGCCCCTTTTCCTGCTCCCCCCCATTACCGTGTGTTTATAAATAAACCTGGAGTTTGACGGTAGATTTCTGTTGTCGTGGTTATTTCGTTCACACTTTTACTTTGTCACAATTATAATTTGCATGAGTTATGTTACGGGTCTCATTACCATCCCCCCTAGACTGTCGGGCCAAAAGGGATTCGTAACGGCGTCCCTGAACAAAGGGGGGTCAAAAGTAACAGTCAGTATCTGGTGTGGCCACCAGCTGCATTAAGTTCTCCAGTGCATCTCTTCCTCATGGACTACACCAGATTTGCCAGTTCTTGCACCAAGGGACCTGCAAGTTCCCAGACATTTCTGGGGGGAATGGCCCTAGCCCTCACCCTCCGATCTAACAGGTCCCAGACGTGCTCAATGGGATCGAGATCCGGGCTCTTCGCTAGCCATGGCAGAACACTGACATTCCTGTCTTGCAGGAAATCACGCACAGAATGAGCAGTATGGCTGGTGGCATTGTCATGCTGGAAGGTCATGTCTGGATGAGCCTGCAGGAGGGGTACCAGATGAGGGAAGAGGATGCCTTCCCTGTAACGCACAGCGTTGAGATTGCCTGCAATGACGACAAGCTCAGTCCAATGCTGCTGTGACACCGCCCGAGACCATGACAGACTCTCCACCTCCAAATCGATCCCGCTCCAGAGTACAGGCCTCGGTGTAACGCTCATTACTTCAACGATAAATGCGAATCCGACCATCACCCCTGGTGAGACAAAACCGCGACTCGTCAGTGAAGAGCACTTTTTGCCAGTCCTGTCTGGTCCAGCGACGGTGGGTTTGTGCCCATAGGCGACATTGTTGCGGGTGATGTCTGGTGAGGACCTGCCTTACAACAGGCCTACAAGCCCTCAGTCCAGCCTCTCAGCCTATTGCGGACAGTCTGAGCACTGATGGAGGGATTGTGGGTTCCTGGTGTGGGTTCCTGGTGTAACTCGGCAGTTGTTGTTGTTGCCATCCTGTACATGTTCCGCAGGTGTGGTGTTTGGATGTACCGATCCTGTGCAGGTGTTTGTTACACGTGGTCTGCCACCGCGAGGACGATCAGCTGTCCGTCCTGTCTCCCTGTAGCGCTGTCTTAGGCGTCTCACAGTATGGACATAGCAATTCAGTATCTGTGACCTTAATTGCCTACCGTCTGTAAGCTGTTAGTGTCATAATGACCGTTCCACAGGTGCATGTTCATTAATTGTTTATGGTTCATTGAACAAGCATGGGAAACGGTGTTTAAACCCTTTACAATGAAGATCTGTGAAGTTGTTTGGATTTTTACAAATTATCTTTGAAAGACAGGGTCCTGAAAAAGGGACATTTCTTTTTTGCTGAGTTTACAATAATACCAAAGATACTATCAGCAGGTGAAGTACCCAGTTAGCGGTAAAATCACTTAAACAACTGCACTATCAATTTAGGAGTCTACAATATCACCATGTTCAACTTGCAGATTGATGTGCCACAGAGTGGACTCTGAAATTTGCAATGACACCATGCAATGCACCCTGGACTGAAGAGGCAGACACAGGAGAAATTTGCTAGATCCTCTTTTAAATTACACATTTCTTGAGGTAGGAATAACGCAAAAGTATGATCAATGGCTAATTGGAGAGAAGACAACCTCGCGAGTTGACATTGGCCAGTATTGAAATCTAACATGTATGATAGACAATTTCACCATCTAAAAGTCTTTCTATTAACTTCCAGTGTAGTGAGAGTGGCTTTATTGTAATGCTACTTCATACCGGCCAAATGTCTGCCTGCTTGAACGCCAATACCTCCGATAAACATGAAATGACCTAGGGAATCGATAGGACATTACTCAGATGCACAAAAACAATAACATTCAAAATGGGTGAATCTTTCCTTTAAGTCTATGAAACGCTGCTCTAAGAAACTTCTACAATGCATACCTTTTTCATAGCGCTGTATGATTGCAGTATTCCATCATATGAACATACTTCTCACAAATGGAGAACGGCAATAGGCATGGAACCTAAAAACAATTGAGTTATCTCTAGAAGAATTTTGTGATTAATCGCCAGCCATCTGCTCCACTGACACTTTCCCCTTAGATTACGACCTCGACACAGGAATTATTTAGCCATTAATCCCCCTAGATTAGCATGAGAATCAAAGATAGATTGCAGGATAAGCAGGGTCCAGGATACAGCCAAAACAGACTGATACCATTTCAACCCACTGTTCTCAGGCTTGCCACACAACTCCCAGTTTTATGATATAATCTGAATGAAAAGATAATACTCCTGCATCCCTTTTAGTTGCTATCCAACTAAGTATTCAGACTCTTTTACTATGAGACTCTCAGCTGTATCCTGTTTCCATTGGTCATCCTTGAGTTTTCTACAACTTGGAGTCCACCTGTTGTAAATTCAATTGATTGGACATGATTTGGAAAGGCACATGCCCATCTATATAAGGTCCCATAGTTGACAGGGCATGTCAGAGCAGAAACCAAGCCATGATGTCGAAAGGAATTGTCTATAGAGCTCCGAGACAAGCTTATTTCGAGGCACAGATCTGGGGAAGGGTACCAAAACATTTCTGCTGCATTGAAGGTCCCCAAGAACACAGTGGCCTCCATTTATAAATGGAATAAGTTTGGGACCACCAAGACTCTTCCTAGAGCTGCCCCCCCGGCTAAACAGGGCAATCAGGGGAGTAGTGCCTTGGTCAGGGAGGTAACCAAAAATCCGATAGTCGCTGACAGAGCTCCAGAGTTCCTCTGTGGAAATGGAAGAACCTTCCAGAAGGACAACCATCTCTGCAGCACTCCACCAATCAGGCCTGTATGGTAGAGTGGCCAGACAGAAGCCACTCCTCAATAAAAGGCACATGACAGCCTGCTTGGAGTTGGCCAAAATACATCTAATGGACTCAGACCCTGAGAAACTAGATTCTCTGGTCTGATGAAACCAAGATGAAACACTCTGGCATAAATGCCAAGCGTCACGTCTGCAGGAAACCTGGCACCATCCCTTCAGTGAACAGTGATGGCCTTCTAGGTAGAGTTGCAAGGAAAAAGCAATATCTCAGACTGGCCAATAAAAAGAAAAGAATAAGATGGGCAAAAGAACAGACACTGGACAGAGGAACTCTGCCTAGAAGGACAGCATCCCGGAGTCGTCTCTTCACTGTTGACGTTGAGACTGGTGTTATGCAGGTACTATTTAATGAAGCTGCCAGTTGAGGACTTGTGAGGCGTCTGATTCTCAAACTAAACACTGATGTACTTGTTCTCTTGCTCAGTTGTTGCCTGGGGCCTCCCACTCTTTTTATTCTGGTTAGAGACTGTTTGTGCTGTTCTGTGAAGGGAGTGGTACACAGCGTTGTATGAGGTCTTCAGTTTCTTGGCAAGGTCTCCCATGGAATAGCCTTCATTTCTCAGAACAAGAAGAAAGTTATTTGTTTCTGGCAATTTTGAGCCTGTAATCGAACCCACAAAGGCTGATGCTCCAGATACTCAACTAGTTTAAAAAAGTTGTATTGCTTTAATCAGGACAACAGTTTTCAGCTGTGCTAACAATTTCAAAAGGGTTTTCTAATGATCAATTAGCCTTATAAAATTATAAACTTGGATTAGCTAACACAACGTGCCATTGGGACACCGGAGTGATGGTTGCTGATAATGGGCCTATGTAGATATTCCATTTAAAAAATCTGCCGTTTCCAGCTACAATAGTAATTTCTAACATTAACAATGTCTACACTATTTCTGATCAATTTGATGTTATTTTAATGGACAAATGTGCATTTCTTTCAAACGAGGACATTTCTAAGTGACCCCAAACTTTTGAACGGTAGTGTATGTAAATGTGATATTTCAGTTTGCCAAATTTTCTAAACAGTTTTTGATTTGTCATTCTGTGGTATTGTGTATAGATTGGGGGGACAATTTTAATACATTTTAGAATAAGGCTGTAACGTAACAAAATGTGGAAAAAGTCAAGGACTGTATATACATTGCCTTGCAAATGTATTCGGACCCCTTGGATTTCTTCACATTTTAACATATTACACGGTGAAAAGAATACAAATATACAGATGATAAATATTATAGAACTTGCATGTTGTATGCAACAAGGCACTAAAGTAAGTCTACAAAAATTCACATCATAGCCTAAATGCAAAGCCTTATGTTTGGGGTAAATCCAACACATCACTGAGTAACTTCCTCATTTTCAAGCCTGTTGTTACCATCATGGTATGGGTATGCTTGACATCATCAAATACTGGGGATTTTTTAAGGATTAAAAAGCATAATCCTAGAGGTAAAGCAGATTGAAGTAGGTTTTCAACAGAGACTGGGAGAGGAATTCACCTTTCAGCAGGACAATAACCTACAACACAAGGTCAAATCTACACTGGAGTTGCTTACCAAGTAGACAGTAAATTCTTGAGTGGTTAAGTTAGTTTTGACTTAATTATGCTTAAATCTAGGGCAAGACCTGAAAATAGCTGTCTAGCCATGATCTCTAACATCTAGACAGAGCTTGAAGATAAGAAAAAATATATATATATAATAATGGGAACATATTGCACAATCCAGGTGTGCAAAGCTCTTATAGACTTACCCATGAAGATGTACAGCTGTAAACGATGCCAAAGGCATTTCTAACATTTAATGACTCAGGACGCGGAATACTTATGCAATGACTATTTTAGTTAGTTCATTTCCGTGCACTTTTGTTTTTAACATGAATTCTTCCACTTTGACAGAGTATTTTGTGTAGATTGTTGACAAAATGATAAATCAATTTGAATCTCACTTTGTAATACAGTAAAATGTGAAGAAATCCAAGGGGTCTGAATACTTTTGCAAGGCACTATGTACACGCATTTCCTGTCAACACGCGTGGCAACCGGTTCTCTCTCCCTCTCTCTCACACACACACACACACACACACACACACACACACACACACACACACACACAGTTGTAGAACATGCACACGTGTGTACATGTCACATTTCTATAATATACTTGTGAGCCTCGTGTATAAACTCTCCCATGTGAGGTACATGCATGTGTAGTACGTGTGAAACCCATTCCTAAGCCTGAAGTGTTCCCACTTGCGCTGCCGAACTGCTGTAAAAAGGGCTTTAGAAAATGCATGACGTTGATTGTAAGACGCTTCAGGAGGGTGGTTACATGTGTTTGCAAGGCAGAGGTCCTGTGTTTGAGTGTCCGTATGAGCCAAATCAGAAGGAAGTGGTACTTGCTAAGCAAGCAGCGCGATGTCCGTTAAGACCTGCAGTAATCTTTTGTTTTCCACCCGATCTGCAAAGGGCTTACTGATCACTCAGTAGCATGGCCTCTCTTTAAATAACTATGTGACTAATCTGATGAAAGTAAGGAGATTTGACCAATGGGGGTAAGGGTCTTAGTCTCAATAATGAGAAATGTGACCTTTTTTAAGGTTTTGTTTTGGTTGACATTGTGCTGGAACAATGCGAGAGAATAGCCTATAATCCTTCTCCTGAAAAGCCTCTTCACGTCTCATTATTCACTTCTTCTCTTCCATGAACTTCAGCTGTCACAAAGCTGTAAGGGGGAACAAGGTTTTCTGCAGCATGAACCATATTGTCATTTTGTCATTTTCCATGATTTAAATTCCATTCAGTAGACTTTGAGTTTCAACATTAACTGACTTACCGCTGCAGAGTTTCAATATTTAGTGTGGCACAGTGCATATTATTTCAGATTGAGGGATGACTGCATCTATTGTTTCTGGTTTTATTTGAATCAATTTGCCAAAGCCAATAAGTTTCAGTATTATAATGTCAGATTTATGTGTCTTTGTCCACTCAGGTGAAGCTCTCCAGTCTGAACTTGGACAACCATGCCAGGAAGAAGATGGTTAAACTGGTAGGAGAGAGGTACTGCAAAGAGACAGACACACTCACCATCACCAGACAGGTAAGCAGCACCCCCTGTTGTTCAATGTGCTGTTACCAATAAGGTGTTGGTCCTTCACTACAGTTGCTTTACAGTAATATATTTTAAATGGGGGCTCTATTTCAACTAACACTGTATTTTCTGAAATGTTTTTTTCTTTTCTCCCCTTTGCTCCTTCAGCTGCCCTGTGAGACAGCAGATTTATGACTCCTCCATGTACTGTCCTCTATCACGAGTCGTGGGTAAGTGTCTAATTCTACTACTCTGACTAGTCAAGTCCAGAGATGTGCTCAACAGGACAGAATATGGAAAGGTCAGATGTACAATATATTCCCAGCTCTATTCATGACATGTCTAGCTGCTCCGTTCAGTATGTAGCATCCTCCCAAATGTGACCCTGGTCAGTACCAAAGAGCTTGAGTCATGATCCTCCGCCTAACCTCACTCCCCAGCCAGCCCATCTGCTAATAGGTAGACAGTGAGTTGACAGACGGTCAGGCAACCAAGGCCATCACTTTGCAAAGCATCAGAGACCCCTAATGGACTAGGAAAGAGATGCATGATACCATAAACCATCCCTACAGGTAAAGGGCTTGTATATACATTAGGGCTTTGTAAATAGAAAGAGCGTTACAGGCTTTTATGTTGCCTTTCATCCAAGTCAGTTCAGGGATTCACTATTCAAGTGAATCATTATTTCTCCCCTTCGTGTGAAAGAGTAAGGCCATAAGGGAGGTTTGATGCATGAGGAGAATAGGCAGAGGGGTGGCATACAGCAGCATTGTCACCACTGGCATTTCCCCTCTAAACAGGAGAAAACAGACTCCAGTATCCGATGCTGACCCTGCCACTTATTCACAGCACTCCAACCAACACCTGAGATATCCACTGTCAGAGTCACCAGCACAGGCTGTTTTCACATGAGTACAGCCACAAGGGACTTAATGGCTCTCCCTGTTGTGCCTTTGGGAGTTCTCTCACCAAGGCAGCAGGGTTTAGCTGGTTAAAAAGCCTTGGCTTTTTGTCTCTCTGGGGAATGGCGTACAAGCCGGGAAGCGGAACACTGTCCGCTGCCCTTTGCATACACAATGGAAGGCACAGTGCAGCCCGCCGGTCGAGGGAAGCTGTGCTCAGGTAGTAACGCTAGCCCACAAAGAGGCCGCGTGTTAGCCGCCGCTTGGGTGTTTCTATCTATTCACTCAGTGAGACTGACTCTGGGCCTGTTGCTAATTCCACTGTGGGCTGTTGATCCAAACCAGTGCTCCAGTGTGACAGAGCACAGTCCTCCACCACAGCAGGTATCTCCCCTGCTGGGCACTAGAGGCACTCCAATCCCCAAGAGACTATTTAATCTGTCCATATCTTATTTGAGTGCCCCAGTACTCTGTCCTCCACTCCTCTGTGCTCCACTCCAGTAATAAAACTCACAAATGTCCTCCTGTAAAACAGGTGTCTGTTGGTCTGTCAACATCACTGTCTGTAAAAAAAAATATATATATATATATATATACACACACACACACTGGATAGGTGCAGTGAAATGTCTTGTTTTACAGGGTTAGCCATAGTAGTACTGCACCCCTGGAGCAAATTAGGGTTAAATGGCTTGCTCAATGGCACATCGGCAGATGTTTCTCCTTGTTGGCTTGGGTATTCGAACCAGCAACCTTACTGGCCCAATGCTCTAACCGCTAGGCTACCTGCCGCCATGTCATCACCCTCGTCTCATTCACTGGGCTACACCCTGTGGAGACGAAAGCAATAGAAGATATGGAGTCTGTCCAACCAATGGTCACCTACCTGTTTTAACTCGGATTGATTAAAACGTGAACTACTGTATGCTGAATCAAATGGCTTAGATTCTAAAGCAAACTAACTGAATCGATGTGATTGAAAGGGACTGCAGCACTAGTTGACCCTGTGAAGATAGTGTAATGACCCTGACAGTCAGGCTAAAGAGGAGAGAATCTCTTCTCCAGCCATCCCCATCCTACCACCCTGTCCGCTGGAGGGGTTGGGCCTCAGCCAACCTGAATATTAGGAACCATATAGATGTAATGAGGGTCATTAACCCCAAACACCAGGGCTGCAGGGGATCTGATGAGGCTGTGACTGCCCCTGCTTTAAGCTCCCACACAACGGGCCTATTGTCCTCTGGGGAATGTGATCGGACAGAGAAAGGCTGTGATGGAGGAACTCCGTACCACGTACGGAGAAACCCTATCTCTTTGAGAGGACAGGAGAGCAGAGCATCACATCACTGACCAGGGCACTCAAGGGGTTCCACACTGCTCTGTCCCCAAACCCACAATCCCAAGAGGGGCAATCGCAGACCGTTATCTTAATGTTTCACATACCTATCATTTGTCATATGATGAGTCATAAACTGATAAATCCTGGTTAGCATTTTGTTTGAGCTTATGTAGTGGACAATGTTGTGCTGTTCCACTTACTCTGTCTAGAAAGCGGAGGCCTGGGAGTCTGAGAAGACTGTGGCAGACATGGGAGTCTGAGAAGACTGTGGCAGACATGGAGGAGTACAGCTGGGAGAACAGCCCCTCTCAGAAGAACGCCCTGTCCACGTTGGTCCGCATGGGGTTAGCAGGGGAGGAAAGCCAGAGGTACAGGAGTACAGGGACTCTGTGACCAGACTGAAGAACGAGGGTGAGAGTGAGGGCAGCGTGCTCCAGTACAGAGAAGCTGGGAAGAAACTACTGAACCTCTAATATGTCTAACACACACTAAATACTTCATTTGAATCCACCAATCAAATTTACAAAAAAAGGATCCAAACATTTCAAAGGTCCCTGTATGACACTCAAAGGTACAGAAAAGCACCTCCTTCTCCATACAGCTAGGCTGCCCACAACAGCTGAAACAGAGCAGTACTTAGCCAATTGCTTTACCCTACCCTTGCCAAATATCAGCGCTACCAGCTTGCACCTCCACCCGAGGCTGGTGTGCTTCCCCCTTGCACAAGAATGTTTATGCATGTGTGCTGTTGGTGAGACTGTCTCACCTCGCTGGCTATCAGGTCAACAAGGCGTGTCATGTCTAGCAATGTACAAGTCCTTGTATGAACAGCAGCCCTTCACAACAACAATGGACTCCATTACATTTGACTCATGTAGAATACAAAATGGCTCATGGTTTGCAGGGTACCAGAATGCTAGATTATATTTTGTTGGTAGAACTTGCAGCCTTAACAGTAAAGGTGAGAATGTCCTCGCCAATGGCAGAATTCTGGTACATGGAATGGGAGACGGTGATTAGCACAGTCCAGAGCAGTGAGTTTCCCCTGCAGTCTCAGGCCAGTCCAGTGTTGCAGTAGCTGCATCCGTCTGAGACCAAGGAGTGTCGTCCTGGATGTAGGATGAGATGTTCCATCATGGGTGACAGAAGCCTCCACATCAACACCGCAATCTACCACAACTGCATCAGAGGAAGTCACTGGCTCAGTTTGTATATCAGTCCGTGTCCACCTGAGCTCCACCCAGTCGGACCAGACTACAAAGCCCACATCACGAGTGTTCAATTTTCCATTGGCCAGTGGAACCTCTGTAGGTCCAGAAGTAGGGAGGCTCTGGCTGACTCCCTAACTGTATGTTCAACAGGTGAGTCAACAATAGCAGCGTAAATCCACTCAATATTCGGGACACCTAAACCCCCCTCTTGGGCTCAGGAAGACATCACATGGTTGTGTTAAGCATAGTTTAAGCAACTGGCTGTGTTTTAAGCATAGCCACCTCACCACTTGAACAGTTTTGCAGCGTTATCACTTCACGTCCAATTGTGGGACAGTGTAGTTAAAGGTAGTGTAGTACAAAGACCACAATTTAATTTCTACACCCTGATGACCGGTGCAATGTTAAGAGACCAACCTCTGATTTCACCACACAGCATTTGATACCTGTAACTGTCTGTTGTGAAATGTTTGACCAACCCCCTCTGGCTCAGGGAGAGAAAGAGAAGCACCCTACTGAAAGGACACATTCAACAATGTGCCATTTTTTTAAAATAAAATTTAAATATTGAGGCAAGTGACCTCAAATGCATCAGCAGTTACTCCAAGTCTCAAGCTATTACCTCACAACAGTAACCACAATCCTCACAGCAAATTTGATACGTGCTTCAATTCATTCTCTATGCAGCTCATCTCTCCAAGAACACAAATATAGTTAGCAATACAGTTGCATGAAAATAAGTTGCAGGACTATCTACACCACTAATGGTTCTACACCCCTAATGTTTCCTGGGTGATGTAGGGGGCAGCTGTGGTGGGGGCATAGGTCCCCAAGGTGGGCATTATGGTGGAGGAGGGGGTGGATGTGATGAATCGTGCCCTGAGTAGAGCTCTGGGGTGCGATGGTGGTGCTGGGCATCCTGCCCTGCTTCTAACCAGGGCTACGGGGTGGTGGTCAGTTGAACTGGCGCTTGTCTGAGGCCAGGGGCTCTGAGGCATTGAATTTGGTGTAGAGGTGGAGTACTTCCCAAACACCAACAGGTCTGGAAACACACCAGAATGAGACAAGAAAACTAACCCCACAGTCCAACTGTATAGCAGGTGATGGGTCATCTCACTGAAGCCTATAGGCTACATCTCAATCACTCAATGTAAGCTAGTTTAAATGGTTTTCAATAAGTACATGATTAAGCTTTTTAAATGTTGTATTAGCAGAAAAACATCAGTTTGTCTTGTTTTATTATAGAAACAATCACCACTAAAGTAGCCTACAACTTAGTTCCAGTGTCTAAATTGTATCATATGGAGGCTCACCTTTCGTGATGTTGTACAGGATAAAGTATTTGTGGCTGAGGATGCAGCTCTCCAGTGTTGGCAGTGCAGATGAAATGCAAAACTGAACAAATACAGTAAACTTACAATGTCTCGTAAGGCAACAGTTTCGGCTGCATTTCAGAGCTGCCTCTTGGTAATACTTTAGAAGCTGTGCACCTCTTCTGAGATTCTTCACTATCGATGAAAATACCAGGGTATCGACGAATTCAACAGTATAGTAAGAAGTCGGTGAACACCTCGATTCCGTGTGGTACACCAAACTCATAATTGTTATCAAACTGCATGGAACAGTCATTGCGCGTGTAATATGTAATCAAATTATTTTAAAATTCAAGTTGAAGAGAGGACCGTGAACATTTTCAGACGCATCTGCGAGGTTTCTTGAACTTGGTCAATTGACAGAAATGAAGTCTGACCGCATGCACCAGCTATGAGTGTCCCTTCTCGTGTGTGTCATGACGACATAGGCTACCTCGAGATGAGGACGACCGGAATCTCTCCATGCTTCAAAACCTAAATGTTTTCTTCACTTCTAATTGCAAGGGCATTGTCTAATCTCTGCAACCGATTTTAATTGATGTACCCTACTACTAGTAGCAGTACACATAGTGTAAACGTACATTTGTTAGCAGTTGCTAATCGCATTATAGACTAATGCCGAAAAAACATTTGAATACTTCCTTTGGGGTATATTAACTTTAAAACAACTAAATTCAGTAAACTTGGTATATTTTACCGTAATAGATGATCAGTGCACACTCAGCACTAAGGCAACCTGACCCTCCCTCAATGCAAGTAAGCAGTGAGTCCAGACAGAGAGGGAATGCCACAACCCATTGTCCCCCCTCCCCACAATACCTGCTGTTTTAGAGGCAGACATTAGAGAGGATTACCGTAATTGTAGCTAGCAGCCTATTCTTAACTAGATAGGGGAGATTTAATATTTCTCTTTTGTTCCACTCGCTTACAAACTCCTTGAACAGGCAGTTAACCCACTGTTCCTAGGCCGTCATTGAAAATAAGAATTTGTTCTTAACTGACTTGCCTAGTAAAATAAAGGTAAAAAAATAAATTTAAAAAAGCCATGTTTATGCAGGGTTTGGAGTCCAGCTCTCAGGGTGAGGGAGGGAAAGGATTTTAGTAGTAACATGGACCCTTTGAGACTACACAGTAATGTAGTCATGACATCAAATGTTGAACCCACCGATCAGTTCAAGGGTCCAACATTTTAAATGTTTAATATTGCACTTTTATCTACCTCAGAGGATTGTTTTGCATAGAAGCTTTCTAACATCACAAACTAGAAAACTGTCAAGAGAGAACACGTAAAGACACTTCAATGAACAAGGTTATCAACATTTATTATGTTGTGAATAAAACACACCATCCCTGGATGAAGAAAAAATACAAGGTTTCACAAGGTTCATTTATATGAATGGGCCCACTTAAGCATATCAATCATTGCATCTTAATTGTTTCTCCCATGTGAGTACTTTTTGGATTTGTGTCATTCCTGAAACATCAGTCATCAACACGGCAATGATATCATTTCTCCCGTGTGAGTCCTTGTGTATCTTTTGATGATCAATCGGACTGAAGCCTGTGCCACAGTTGGGGCAGTAACAGTCTTATTTCTCCTCTGTGTGAATTCATTTGTTGATCGAGCTGTAACATTAGTGTTTTGCCACAATCAGGGCAGTGAAATGGCTTATCTCCCCCTGTACTGGGTTGGGGTTAATTCCACAAATTCAGTTCTAATTAAATTCCCTCTCCCTGTAAATTCAAATTCCAGATCAGTAATTAAATTCCTCCCAATTCCAATGTTAGGTAAATTCCAAGAACTCAATTCCCAATTCAATATTATCCCCAATTCCACAAATTCCAATTCAAATTAAATTAATTCAGGCTTCTTTCTGGCTGATCATGTCACTGTTCAGACCGCTTAGCTATAGTGTAAATATATAATTACAAGTTGAAATGATTTATAACAAATCCTGCAATAAAATAATTCTAAGTGGATAAATTCCATACATTTTCATTCAATTCCAAAGATTAAATGTTTTTACAATTCCAACTCAGTCTAATTCCCATTCCATAACTTAGATTGTTGAAATTTGAATTGAATTCAATGTAAATTCTCCACTTCTTGAGTGAATTCAAGAATTGAATTGGAATTTCTAACTAAATTGGAATTGACCCAAACCCTGCACCTGTGTGAATCCGTATGTGTTTTTTCAGATTACTGCTGTTGCAGAATCCTTTGCCACAAAAATGACAGTGATAAGGTTTCTCTCCTGTGTGAATCCTCATGTGTCTTTTTAGATTTCCATTCTGGTTGAATCCTTGGCCACAATGACGACAATTAAAAGGTTTCTCCCCTGTGTGAATCCGCATATGTATTTTTAGATGTCCACTCCGAATGAATGTTTTGCCACAATCATGACAATAATATGGATTCTCTCCTGTGTGGCTCCTCATGTGTCTTTTCAGATCTTCATTCTGGTTGAAGCATGTACCACAAACAGGGCAGGAACAACAATAGGAAGTAGCATGACTTTGACTGGGTGATTTCAGGAGGGAGAATTGTGTCGATGTCTTACCCTTAGTATTGATACGGGACCTTTGTCCTTTTGCCATCTCTGATCTCTTTGATATGACTGGCTTAAAACCTGACAGAGTTCCTCCAGTCTCCATACCACCTACACTTTCAATGTTTTCACTTTGAGCTGCATCTGGATTTACTGCAGAGAGGGGCTGGGAGACACTGATTGGTTCTGAATCTATGTAGTCCTCTCCATCAGGTTGTGTTGTGATCTGTTCAGTTGTAGGGTCTCTCTTGCCATTTCCTTCCTTTTGGGCTTGATAGAGACGTGAGGGATGAGTTGGGTCCTCATCACAGTCATTTTTCACACAGCCAGCAGTGAATATGGAGTCTTTAGTATCAGTCTCAAACCCATGAATCTGCTCTTCCTCCTGAGTGGTCCTGAGTTCCTCCTCTTCCTCTTTAATCTGTATGGGCTCTGTGTCCTCCTGTCCCAGACTGGGGCTCCACTCCTGCTCACACTGCTGCTGCTCAGAGGGAACCTCCTCTTCAGATACAGAGAGAGTACGCTGTTGGAGGTCTGGAGGAAAGGAGAAAGGATGAAACAGAGAACTTAATACTGACATTATTACATTTAGGTCTACCTGCTAACTTTAATATTACACTTACCAAAGTGTTTGGACCTTTAAAAACCCTGCTGTATGTAAAATAGTGTGCTTTGAATTGGGAAATAAATCAATGTGACTCTGGATGACAACAATGATAATGAATAATAATGAACATAATGTTTACAACATTAGGGCTGTTTTCTTAAAGTTACATCCACTTCGTGTTTTATTTACTTGCCACGGTACTAACGAGTATCACTGAAAGCGAAGATTCTCAGGAACATATGAGTCTTCGGTTTCCCTCTACAATGCTCATAAGTTGCACAGGACTCCACTCAGAATGACTGGGGGAAGTTAATTGGATGCACTTGTGATCTTCTTCCTATGAAATGTTTGGGCTATTGGCAATTATGACCCCATCCCTGAAAGCTAAGACTCACGAACATACAGGTAACTGCATCCAGTTTTCATAACTGTGACCTTAATTGCCTACCTTCTGTAAGCTGTGTGTCTTAACGACCGTTCCACAGATGCATGTTCATTAATTGTTTATGGTTCATTGAACAAGCATGGAAAACAGTGTTTAAACCCTTTACAATGAAGATCTGTGAAGTTATTTGGATTTTTATGAATTATCTTTGAAAGACAGGGTCCTGAAAAAGGGACGTTTCTTTTTTTGCTGAGTTTATACAAATGTATGTGGACACCCTCTAAATTAGTGGATTCGGTTATTTCAGCCTCAACCATTGCTAACAGGTGTATAAAATCGAGCACACACCCAAGCAATCTCCATAGACAAACATTGGCAGTAGAATGGCCTTACTGAAGACCTCAGTGACTTTCAATGTGGCACCGTCTTAGCATGCCACCATAGGATGCCAAGTCAGTTCGTCAAATGTCTGCCTGCTAGAGCTGCCCCGGTCAACTGTAGGTGCTGTTATTGTGAAGTGTAAATGTCTAGGAGCAACAATGGCTCAGCCACAAAATGGTAGGCCACACAAGGTCACGGAACGGGACCACCAAGTGCTGAAGTGCGTAAAAATCGTCTGTCCTCAGTTGTAACACTTCATGAAATAGGTTTCCATGGCAGAGCAGCGGCACACAAGCCTAAGATGCGCAATGCCAAGCGTCAGCCGGAGTGGTGTAAAGCTCGCCGCCATTGGACTCTGGAGCAGTGGAAACGCGTCCTCACGCTTCACCATCTGGCAGTCCGACGGACTAATCTGGGTTTGGCAGATGCTAGAACGCTACCTGCCCCAATGCATAGTGCCAACTGTAAAGTTTGGTGAAGGAGGACTAACGGTCTGGGGCTGTTTTTCATGGTTTGGGCTAGGAGTCCTTAGTTCCAGTGAAGGGAAATCTTAACGGTACAGCATACAATGACATTCTAGATGGTTCTGTGCTTCCAACTTTGTGGCAACAGTTTGGGGAAGGCCCTTTCCTGTTTCAGCATGAAACACAATGCCCTGTGCACAAAGCAGGGTCCATACAGAAATTGTTTGCTGAGATTGGTGTGGAAGAACTTGACTGGCCTGCACAAAGCTCTTACCTAAACCCCATTGAACACCTTTGGGATTAATTGGAATGCAGACTGCGAGCCAGGCCTAATCACCCAACATCAGTGCCCGACCTCACTAATGCTCTTGTGGCTGAATGGAAGCAAGTCCCCACAGCAATATTCCAACATATAGTGGAAAGCCTTCCCAGAAGAGTGGAGGCTGATATAGCAGCAAAGGGGTTTTGGAATGAGATGTTCGACGGGCAGGTGTAGTGTATATTTGTTATTTATAAGGTGCATTGAGCTACTGTTGCTTCAGATGTCACGTGTCTTTGACAGTACACTGTTTACAGTTGCGCACTGTAAATGTAGCCACCAGTTCTAAGGACGCACAAAGTTACTTATTTTCAAGCTCATTTTCTGTCTCATGGGATATGGGTTGCGTTTTACATGAAAATACATTTTACTATGATACCGCATTTAGCCCTCCATTCAGCCATGACAATTGTATGCTATTTTCCCAACTTCAAATAGCGATTAGCCTACAGCTGTGCACCAACGGAGGGTCCAAGACTTGACACTGATCAATGAAAAACACACCAGAAAGTAAAAAAAAAAAAACAGAATCAGTTCTATGATGGTGAACATCATCTCAGCCGAGAAAAAAAAACATTATTCAAATAGTGAAATAATTTCAAATTCCCATCCCTAGTTAATAGGGAATTAATGTTACACAGAAAATGCTTAGTATTCAGAGGATTGCACTGTACTTCAGCACTGTAAAGGTCTGCCACATCTGCCTCTGGATCTCACCATCCCTAAAAAGTAGTTATCAATCAGAGCCCTAATAAAGGTGCTTGTCAAACCTGATAGATCAATGTCATCACAAAATGCAGCCTAAAAATAACATGAATTAGCCAATAACTCCTCCTTCAGATAAAGGCCTATGCAACTCCTGTTTTGAGCACATCATTTGATCATATGCTGAGGGTATAAAACTATGGTGTTCAACTTGAGCCAACAGTGATTTAGCCACAACTTTTGAACATGGTGCCATTCTTTAAAAAATATTATGGTTAGAAGGGCAATGGGTCATGTTGAAATGCAAGAAATTAGTTTTAAGTGGCAGAAATTTGAGTTGCAATGAGTGTCCACCAACGACATCGAATCGGTTAGAATCTATACTTAAATGTCCGTTCTTTAATTATTTCTTTGTACCTATGTTTGTGCCGTATAGCTGCAAGCTTTTCTTTGGGTGCTGAAATTTGTGTTTATTTTTAGAGTTTTACCTGACCTCTGCCAAGAGAGGCTTTGTTTCTTAATGGAGAAAGAGCTGCAACGATGCTTTCTATTTTGCAAGGGACACAAACATTTTAAAAACCTAAAAATCTATAGATTCCAAATCCAACTGACAACTCTATAACAATCAGGACAAGCACAAGTAGGTAGTAAAAGCTTTAAATAACATTGGATTATGGTGCGCAGTTTAAAAGTCAGGGTCTAAATTTACTATTGAGAATTAGAAAAGTAGAATAGGTATATAAAGTGCAATTAAAAATAAAATAAATATTTTTATGTCAGTCAATTAGCCCATGTTTTAGCTGGCTTGACTAATTTACCAATCTAAACTTGTGGTAATCATGGTTGAATTACCGACTGGGGAGCCACCATTGATTTTGTTATTCACTGTCACTCAATACCATAACCAAAAACATTGCACACATTTCTCACCACCCTATGGCAAAATGTGCAGAATTTAAGGAAATTAGCTGTAAAACTGCAAATTGTTCTCTACGCCCTATGGCAAGATGAGTAGAATTGCAGTAAATAAATAAAAAATTTAAAAAGAACATTCTCTCTGTTGCTTGTATACTTTTCTCAAAAGTCACTAGAAATTAGCATTTAAAACCTGTTTTTCAACAAACCAAAAAAGTCTGGGGGCATGCCCCCGGAACCCCGTAGCAAAGTGTGTCTCACCCCTAGGATTTCACATTTTGGGGAATATTAACAGGAATATATGGGAAATAACAGAAATATATGGAAATATTAACACAATTTAAATGCTTTTTACATTGGATATATTTACCTTATCACAAGTAGACAAATTTGCAAATGATTAAATCCTTCCAATATAAAAAAATACAAATAATTTTAGTTACGAAATTGAACTTTAATAAAATTATATGGGATGATTTCACTGAACAACTAAAGGGAATATTGAATGATCCCCAATGATCCATCGCATCTCCCAAATCTGTAAAATTATGTCTAGAAACTAAAGCTTTGGTTGTCTTCCTCTCAAGCTTCACATGTCTTCTCCCTGGACCTCAATGTCCACCTCTTGACCATCAGACTCTGAGGCCTCATCTTCACTGTCACTTTCCATTTTGTATTGGTCAGCCTGTTGCGTGCTTTGGTGTGTGTGTTCGCAAACAAGGACCAGTTGTGCTCTGAGGCGGCTGATGTTGGTGGGATTTGGAGGATGATGGAGGCAACAGGGGAAAGAGCCTCAGATCCACAAAGTCCCTTCCACCAAGTGGCTGATGAGGTATGTTGGCATGACTGCCATATTGCATCTCCATCCCAAAGCCCTTGCTTGGAAGTGTACTTTGCCAGACTGCCAAGAACCTTGCCCTCATCCAGGCGGCAATACACAGTAGTGATGACTCCATAGGCCTTGTTGAGCTCTGCACCAGACAGGATGCTCTTGCCAGCGTACTTGGGTCCAATATGTATACTGCAGCTTTTATGGGCTTCAGGCAGAAGTCTTCATGTTTTTGATGTATTTCAGAACTGCTTGGAGCAACAGTGAAGGGCAGTACAGATTGCTGCTATAACTTGATGACACTTCACATACCTAACCATTTCCTTGGCTCTCTTGTAGAGTGTATCCATTGTTTTCAGTGCCATGATGTCCTTGAGGAGCAGATTCAATGCATGAGCAGCACAGCCAATGGGTGTGATGTGAGGGTAGGACTCCTCCACTTTAGACCAAGCAGCCTTCATGTTCACAGCATTGTCTGTCACCAGTGCAAATACCTTCTGTGGTCCAAGGTCATTGATGACTGCCTTCAGCTCATCTGCAATGTAGAGACTGGTCTGTGGTCCCTTGTGTCTGTGCTCTTGTGGAATACTGGTTGAGAGGTGGAGATGATGTAGTTCATTATTCATTGCCAACAACCATTTGACCACCCATCAGAGATGATTGCAATACTGTCTGCTCTCTCTAAGATTTGCTTGACCTTCACTTAAACTCTGTATCCAGCAAATGAGTAGATAAAGCATTGGAGGGTGTTGGAGGGGTGTATGCTGGGCGAAGAACATCTCTTCTAATACACATTGCCTGTGAGCATCAGAGGTGAACCAGTTGCATACAAAGCTCGAGGAAGAGATTCATCGGCATTTCTCTGACTACGTTCATCCATTGAGTCAAAACAAATCTGATTCCAGGAGGACCATGAGCTGTTGCTATCAATAAGGTGTCTGATTCATCATTTTCACCTCGAATAGAAGAAGAGGGACTTTTGTCAGAGGTTGCTTGTTGTGAGCGCTGAGGGAACTTTATGCACTTGGCCAGATGATTCTGCATCTTTGTTGCATTCTTCACATATGATTTGTCACAATATTTGCAAATGTATACAGCTTTTCCTTCTACATTAGCTGCAGTGAAATGGCTCCACACATCAGATAGGGGCCGCTGCATTTTCCTGTAAAGATTAAGGAAAAAATTATTTAAAAAAACCCAAAATACAATTCCATATACAGATAAATAGTTAAGCAGGTAGATTGAACTCCTTTGTAAGATAAATGTTTTAAAATGAAACATGTATGGAATAGTGGTCAACCGATTAATCTCCATGGCCGATTAATTAGGGCCGATTTCAAGTTTTCATAACAAATCGGTAAATCTGCCTTTTAGGACCCGATTACATTGCAATCCACGAGGAGACGGCATGGCGGCTGACCAACTGTTACGCAGGTGGTCACCTGTTACGCAGGTGGTCAGTGCAGCATCAAAAGACCTTGTGGCTGCAAGGAGCCAAGGTAAGTTGCTAGCGAGCTAGCATTAAACTTATATTATAAAAAACAATCAATCAATCTTCACATAACATGTTACGCGTGCTCCCTCTCCGGCCTCTAGGTCCCCAGGCTGCTCGTTATGGTGCACACCTGTCACACGCACTGCGCGTCAGACTCACCTGGACTCCATCACCTCCCTGATTACCATCCCTATATATGTCACTTCCTTTGGTTCCTTCCCCAGGCGTTATTGTTTCTGTTCTTGTGTCAGTTCTGTGTGTTGTTCGTGTTTCTTATTTTTGTATTATGTTGTGTTTAGTTATTAAAACACTCACTCCCTGAACTTGCTTCCAGACTCTCAGCGCACGTTGTTACAAATCACTAGTTAACTACACATGGTTGATGATATTACTAGGTTAACTAGCTTGTCCTGCGTTGCATATAATCAATGTGGTGCTTGTTAATTTATCATCGAATCAAAGCCTACTTCAACTTCGCCAAACGGGAGATGATTTAACAAAAGCACATTCGCAAAAAATGCACAATCGTTGCACAAATGTACTTAACCATTAACATCAATGCCTTTCTTAAAATCAATACACAGAAGTATATATTTTTTAAACCTGCATATTTAGTTCAAGTTAGCAGGCAATATTAACTAAAACAGCGCTGTTTATGACTTCAAGCCTATCAACTCCCGAGATTAGGTTGGCAATAATAAAGTGCCTATAAGAACATCCAATAGCAAAAGTATATGAAATACAAATGGTATCGAGATAAATAGTCGACACGTCATATTTCCTATAATAACTACAACCTAAAACTTCTTAACTGGGAATATTGAAAACTCATGTTAAAAGGAACCACCAGCTTTCATATGTTCTCATGTTCTGAGCAAGTTAGGACAAATTCTTATTTACAATGACGCCTACCCCGGACGACGCTGGGCCAATTGTGCGCCGCCCTATGGGACTCCCAATCACGGCCGGATATGATGCAGTCTGGATTCGAACCAGGTACTGCAGTGTGTTAGACCACTGCGCCAGTCGGGAGCCCAAATGTGTATTGTATGTTGACATTGACATGTTGTGGCTTTCGGATTTACAATATAAATATAAAGACTCGTATTTCACTTACCAGTTTAAGGTAATGTTAGCGTCCTCTCCTTTAGCTGTTGTCTATGACACTTTCCCGGTAGATTTCTGCTAGAATATCGTCCAAAATCTGTATACCTGGACTTTCATTTAGCTTTTCCAGTATTAGTAGCCATATTGTAAGTTCAACATTTGCAAAACAGTTTTCATAACTCACAGATATGCAAGAATATGTCGAAGCAGGTTACACATAAATGTCCAAACAGAACTAGCCTCCTGGCGTGCTAGGTTAGCTGAAAGTTTGTGCGCCAGACAAAGGGTTTCCACTAGAGGTCGACTGATTAATCGGAATGGCCGATTTAATTAGGGCCGATTTCAAGTTTTCATAACAATCGGAAATCTGTATTTTTGGTCGCCGATTTTGCCGATTTGTTTTACACCTTTATTTAACTAGGCAAGTCAGTTAAAGAACACATTCTTACTTTCAATGACGGCCTAGGAACGGTGGGTTAACTGCCGTATTCAGGGGCAGAACGACAGATTTTTACCTTGTCAGCTCTGGGATTCAATCTTGCAACCTTACGGTTAACTAGTCCAACGCTCTAACCACCTGCCTCTCATTGCACTCCACGAGGAGCCTGCCTGTTACGCGAATGCAGTAGAAGCCAAGGTAAGTTGCTAACTAGCATTAAACCTATCTTATAAAAACAATCAATCATAATCACTAGTTAACTACACATGGTTGATGATATTACTAGTTTATCTAGCGTGTCCTTCATTGCATATAATCAAATCAACGCTGGGGGATGATTTAACAAAAGCGCATTTGCGGGAAAAAAAGCACAATCGTTGCACGACTGTAGCTAACCATAAACACCAATGCCTTTCTTAAAATCAATACACAGAAGTATATATTTTTTAAACCTGCATATATTGCAATATTAACCAGGTGAAATTGTGTCACTTCTCTTGCGTTCATTCATTGTCAGGGTACATGCAACAGTTTGGCCAGCCTGGCTCATTGCGAACTAATTTGCCAGAATTTTACGTAATTATGACATACATTGAAGGTTGTACAATGTAACAAGAATATTTAGACTTAGGGATGTCTCCCGTTTGATAAAATACCGAACGGTTCCGTATTTCACTGAAATAATAAACATTTTGTTTTCGAAATAGTGTCCGGATTCAACCATATTAATGACCAAAGGCTCGTATTTCTGTGTGTTATGTTATAATTAGGTCTATGATTTGATATTTGATAGAGCAGTCTGACTGAGCGATGGTAGGCAGCAGTAGGCTCGTAAGCATTCATTCAAACAGCACTTTCGTGCATTTTGCCAGCAGCTCTTCACAAGCACAGCGCTGTTTATGACTTCAAGCATATCAGCCTAATGGCTGGTGTAACCGATGTGAAATGGCTAGCTAGTTAGCGGGGTGCGCGCTAATAGCGTTTCAAACGTCACTCGCTCTGAGACTTGGAGTAGTTATTCCCCTTGCTCTGCAAGGGCCGCAGCTTTTGTGGAGCGATGGGTAACGCTGCTTCCAGTGTGGCTGTTGTCGATGTGTTCCTGGTTCGGGGCGAGGAGAGGGACAGAAGGTAGGGGCAAGGAGAGGGACAGAAGCTATACTGTTACACTGGCAATACTAAAGTGCCTATAAGAACATCCAATAGTCAAAGGTTAATGAAATACAAATGGTATAGAGGGAAATAGTCCTATAAATACTATATTAACTACAACCTAAAACCTCAACTTGGAATATTGAAGTCTCATGTTAAAAGGAACCACCAACGTTCCTTGCTCATGTTCTGAGCAAAGAACTCAAAAGTTTTTTACATGGCACATATTGCACTTTTACAACACTTTGTTTTTGCATTATTTAAACCAAATTTAACATGTTTCATTATTTATTTGAGGCTAAATTGATTTATATTGATGTATTATATTAAGGTAAAATAAGTGTTCATTCAGTATTGTTGTAATTGTCATGACCACAAATAAATAAATATAAATTGGCCGATTTTATTTGGTATCAGCTTTTTTTGGTCCTCCAATAATCGATATTGGGTGTTGAAAAATCATAATCGGTCGACCTCTAGTTTCCACATAGCCAATGGGTATGAGAGTATCTAGCTAGCTTGGTTTCAAAACGATAGGTGGTCATTTGACAAAGATTACAGTCAATCAAGGGAACACAGCCCGTGTCATCGGCGCGCAATGATTACTCCCTAGCTAAAATTGATTTCCCAGTGGATTGACTGAATGCAGACTGATCTAGCAAAGGTTGGTTACTTTTTCACTTGTGAGGAATAAATACGAATGTAATTTGACTGGTTGAAACAACGTTTAGCGTTCGATTTTCACAGATTTCTTTCTTTGCAAGTTGAACAAGTGGAAATACAAAATAGATAGTGCATACTATATGGATTTTTATCTCTGGGACCCTTAGGATGACAAATCAGAGCAAGATTTCAGAATGTAAAGTAAATATTTTACCTTCATATGTGAATGTATCAAACCTGTTGCGGTGAAAAAGTGTTTTGTTTTTCTGCACTCTCAAACAATAGCATGGCATTTTTTCGCTGCAATAGCTACTGTAAATTGGACAATGCAGTTAGGAATTGCAGTTCCTTAAGAACTTAAGCTTTCTGCCCATATAAGACACATGTTTTTTCCTTGCTAAAAACTGTTGGTACCTATGTTGTTGACACATTATGCTAATTGAGTAACAACTGTCCTGTAGATGGAACATCGATGCCTACATATTTAACTAATTATTTTCTACCTTCAGTCTGACTTCTACTAAAACTCCATATCTAACTGGGTGATCTATAAATCATGGGATTTATGTCAGTTGCTAGGTTCTAGCAGGTGAATGATTCATGTTCTAATGATTATGCTAGCTAGCTAGCTGTGGCTCCATACAGAATTAAGCTTTAAATAGTTTGTTTTCGGAAGCTAGCGTCAGACTACAATGTAAGAGTTAAACTCTTTAACAACAATGACTTGGACAATTGCTTTCAAACACCTATTACAAAGTAGAAAATAGCTTGTTACCTATCCATAAAAGAAAGACATTTAAACTTACCGGCCATAACTAACAGCTGGGCTTCTTTGATGGACATTGTGCAAGTAGTCTCAGTGGTAACTTAGTTATACACGTCGTGATTGACAGGTGGTTGCGCCAGACAACACAGCCCGTGTGAGCTGTCACCAACCAACTAGTGTAGAGTATACTGGTCTATCAAAAACCTCATCTGATTGGTTAGAAGAAACAGGTCTCTCTCTCTGCCAAAACTCTGTGCGTGCGAAATTGACATGTGCAGGTGTACAGATGCAATTATTGCTTGCAAATATTATGTTACACGTTTGCGAATCATAGGTTGCAAATGCCATTTACAACCCCATTTCCCCCATTTTCACAACTCATCAGTTACACGTTTGAGAACGTGTTTACAACTACTGTACAGATGATTATTTCATGTTGACAACTCATCAGTTACCCTTTCAAATTGTGTTTACACTATAAAACCATTCTACACACTCACATCATTATGTCAATGATTTACCTCCATATATATGTCGCTATTGCGCCCCTTAATTAGAAAGACGTATTGAGTAGCTAACAAACCTGCTCTGTGTAGCTTTAACGTTATATCAGGCTCAGGTTGAAGAACAATGTCGAGCAGCCTCTGTAGACGGACAACTTCCTCCTGATACTCTGCTATCGTTTTTTCAACGACCCCGAATATCTCTTCAGCAGCAGCTGTTAATCTCTCGTTGAGAAAAACCCTCAACAACTGTATTTTAAACATTTTTAGATAATGCAAGTGGAGTATTCACGAGATAGCAAGCGGTGTTGTTTTCATCACGTGGCACGGCATGAAAGACAAAAGCATCCTGTAGGTTATCACCGTCTCGTCAGCAACACTATAGTAAAGTACTTCTGGGTCACGGAATTTCTCAAAATAAAAGTCTTCCACATAATAGTAGAAACGTGTCAATAACCTGTGATTATGAATGATATATGAAAAATAATTGTCTAAACATGAACAATGATTCATATTTGTTCATATTTAAGTCACATGTGCATTAAAATTGGGTTTTAAAACATGTTCCAAAGTCATATCACTGTACATGGAATGCATATCGGCTTATAAAGCAACTATTCTGGGTTCCACAGCAAAAATATATTGTAGCTAATACTCAGAAGGGTCTGTAGAATTTAAAAATCCAAATAACTTCACAGATCTTCATTGTAAAGGGTTTAAACACTGTTTCCCATGCTTGTTCAATGAACCATAAACAATTAATGAACATGCATCTGTGGAACGGTCGTTAAGACACACAGCTTACAGATGGTAGGCAATTAAGGTCACAGTTATGAAAACTTAGGACACTGAAAAGGCCTTTCTATTGAAAAACACCAAAAGAAAGATGCCCAGGGTCCCTGTTCAGCTGCATGAACGTGCCTTAGGCATGCTGCAAGGAGGCATAAGGACTGCAGATGGGGCCAGGGCAATAAATTGCAATGTCCATACTGTGAAATGCCTAAGACAGCGCTACAGGGAGACAGGACGGACAGCTGATCGTCCTCTTATAGTGGCAGACCACATGTAACAACTCCTGCATAGGATCGGTACATCCGAACATCACACCTGCGGGACAGATACAGGATGGCAACAACAACTTACCCGAGTTACACCAGGAACGCACAATCACTCCATCAGTGCTCAGACTGTCCGCAATAGGCTAGGCTAGACTGAGGGCTTGTAGGCCTGTTGTAAAGGCAGGTCCTCACCAGACATCACCAGCAACGTCGCCTATGGGCACCAACCCACCGTCGCTGGACCAGACAGGACTGGCAAAAAGTGCTCTTCACTGACTAGTCGCGGTTTTGTCTCACCAGGGGTGATGGTCGGATTCGCATTTATCGTCGAAGGAATGAGCGTTACACCCAGGCCTGTACTCTGGGGCGGGATCGATTTGGAGGTGGAGGGTCTGTCATGGTCTGGGGCAGTATGTCACAGAATAATTGGGACTGAGCTTGTTGTCATTGCAGGCAATCTCGATGCTGTCCGTTACAGGGAAGACATCCTCCTCCCTCATGTGGTACCCTTCCTGCAGGCTCATCCTGACATGACCCTCCAGCATGACAATGCCATCAGCCATACTGCTCCTTCTGCGTGTGATTTCCTGCAAGACAGGAATGTTAGTGTTCTGCCATGGCTAGCGAAGAGCCCGGATCTCAATCCCATTGAGCACGTTTGGGACCTGTTGGATCGGAGGGTGAGGGCTAGGGCCATTCCCCCCAGAAATGTCCGGGAACTTGCAGGTCCCTTGGTGGAAGAGTGGGGTAACATCTCACAGCAAGAACTGGCAAATCTGGTGCAGTCCATGAGGAGATGCACTGCTGTATTTAATGCAGCTGGTGGCCACACCAGATACTGACTGTTACTTTTGATTTTGAGCCCCCCCCCCTTTGTTCAGGGACACATTATTCCATTTCTGTTAGTCACATGTCTGTGGAACTTGTCCAGTTTATGTCTCAGTTGTTGAATCTTGTTATGTTCATACAAATATTTACACGTTAAGTTTGCTAACAATAAATACAGTTGACAGTGAGAGGATGTTTATTTTTTTGCTGAGTTTATATATGGTGTCATTTCATGGGCCTCTGAATAACAGTGTTGCTGGCCTTTTACTCCACCCATTCCATCAGCGACAATGTGAATTACTGTATATGGAATACTTATTGGCTTATAGAGCAAGAACTGTTCTGGGTGCCGCAGTAAAAGTATTGTAGGGAATACTCATAAGGGTCTGTGCCTTCAGAAAGTATTCATACCCCTTGACTTATTCCACATTTTGTTGTGTTACAGCCTGAATTCAAAATGGATTACATGTATTTATTTTTCGCACCCACCTACACACAATACCCCATTACGACAAAGTGAAGAAATGTTTTCAGAAATGTTTAAAATGTATTGAAAATGAAATACAGAAATATCACATTTACATAAGTATTCACACCCCTGAGTCAATACATGTTAGAATCATCTTTGGCAGCGATTACAGCTGTGAGTTTTTCTGAGTAAGTCTCTAAGAGCTTTTCACACCTGCATTGTACAATATATGCACATTATTATTTTTTAAATTCATCTAGCTCTGTCAAGTTTGTTCTTTATCATTGCTAGACAGACATTTTAAAGTCGTGCCATCGATTTTCAATCCGATTTAAGTCGAAACTTTAAGTAGGCCACTCAGGAACGTTCGATGTTGTCTTGGTAAGCAACTCCAGTGTATATTTGGCCTTGTGTTTTAGGTTGTTGTCCTGCTGAAAGGTGAATTTATCTTCCAGTGTCTGTTGGAAAGCAGATTGAGTGAGAAAAATAAAATGGACAGCAGACTGGACAAGGTTTTCCTCTAGGATGTTGTGTGTGCTTAGCTCTAGGGATATCTAGGGATATTCAATGACTCTTCCAATCTACCAATAGGTGCCTTTCTTTGCGAGGCATTGGAAAAACTCTGGTCTTTGTGGTTGAATGTGTGTTTCAAATTCACTGCTCGACTGAGGGACCCTACAGATAATTGTATGTGTGGGGTACAGAGATGAGGTAGTCATTCAACATGTTTAACACTATTGTTGTCCATGCAACTTACTATGTGACTTGTTAAGCACATTTGTACTCCTGAACTGATATAGGCTTGCCATAACAAAGGGGTTGATACTTATTGACTCAATACATTTCAGGGTTTATTATAATTTATTTTATAAATATTTTATTACAGAATTCCACTTCAACATTATGGGGCATTGTGTGTAAGCCAGTGACATCTCAATTTAATCAATTCGGAGTGTTGCTGGCCTTGTACTCCACCCGTGCCATTGGACACTATATGGTACAAATATAGCACTGAACAGGATAAATTATTATCTGTG
This sequence comes from Oncorhynchus tshawytscha, assembly GCF_018296145.1. Lineage (NCBI taxonomy): Eukaryota > Metazoa > Chordata > Actinopteri > Salmoniformes > Salmonidae > Oncorhynchus > Oncorhynchus tshawytscha. Next base: position 16,408,420 of record NC_056429.1, read on the forward strand.
CCAATGTAAAAGTGAGGTGGGGAGTACTAAGTAGGGTCTGTAGAATCTATATATGGTATCATTTCTTGGGGGACTGATGTTTATATGCCCAGCAACACTTTCTACTCCACCCACTCCATTGGTCCTAAAGCAATACACTATAGGCCTATACACTGAGTATATAAAACATTAGGAACACCTGCTCTTTCCATAGCATAGACTGACCAGGTGAATCCAGGTGAAAGCTATGATCCCTTATTGATGTCACTTGTTAAATCTATTTAAATTAGTGTATATGAAGGGGAGGAGACAGGTTAAAGAAGGATTTTTAAGCCTTGAGACAATTGAGATCAATTGTGTATGTGCCATTCAGAGGGTGAATGGGCAAGACAAAATAATTAAGTACCTTTGAACGGGGTATGGTAGTAGATGCCAGGCGCAATGGTTTGTGTCAAGAACTGCAATGCTGCTGGGTTTTTCACGCTCAACATTTTCCTGTGTGTATCAAGAATGGTCCACCACCCCATGTACATCCAGCCAACTTGACACAACTGTGGGAAGCATTGGAGTCAACATGGGCCAGCATCCTTGTGGAACGCTTTCGACACACCTTGTAGAGTCCATTAATTTTCTGGACCCCAATTTTCGGCGGTGCAAATAGGCCTTCTCATGAGTCCTTCTTTAACTACCTACCACTACTTTCTGAATTAACCCTCTCCCATTTGACAGGAGTCAACGTAAACACACAATTATTTTGAGTGGTAAGCCTGAACCCTCCAAAACTTACATCATCTGACAAAACACATTTCAGTGAATCATTGTTTATTTCGACGTCAATCTCTCCAGTTACACACCTGATTCAGTTGTCATAGAGCTTACGATTTCCTCATCTGATATACCTCTACCACAACGTTCTGTTTCTAAGTGGTTTCTAAGTGGTAGTATTCATTCCCAATATCTTGGGTGTCTGAAATTTGATTGGGCTACACACTTGACACTCCATCATATGAACTATTTTGCTACATCATGATGAAGATCAGAAGCAGGTTCTTTATCCTATAAAGAGTGTATATTTTGCATATTAAATTGGCAGTCTGAGGGTCTTCTCTGAGCAGTTGACATTCCCTCATTTAAACTCTCTACAATAGGTTTTTGTACCTGAGCTTTATTTACATTCTCTGTTTGTGCAATTTTGTTTAATTTGACTTTGTCACCAGCAATAGTATTTATAAATGTTACCTCTATTCTTGTCCCACATATTCCTAAGATTTTGTGACACTAAGTTTAGTGGCAATGGGTTTTCCAATTGGCCATTGCAAAGTTTTGGCAACTTCCTCTTAAAATTGAAAATCACATTTTTCATGCTGCTGCATAACTTAATGCATTGCCATTGAACTAGCATGGCAATCCCCCCCCAAAATGGTGTTCATTTTTGTTGTTGTGATTCTTAACTTTCTCATCCTCCCCAACATCCCTGCCACCCCCATACAATTTAGATGTCATATTTGGTGGTTCAACAGCATTATTTTCATGTATCATCTGTTGTGTTAAATTATTATGATCTATGCATTTATCAGTATTGTCAACTCCACAGTTAACTCTATCACCACAGACAACAGTGTCACTATCAGTACAGTCAACTCTTACTATAGCACTCGGTCCACCCTTTGCCTCCACCCATTACCAGTCCCTCCATAGATATATTGACTTTTTTGGACAAATCAAAAAAGATTTTCAGAAAAGACTTTGACTCGCTTCCTGAAGTGCCACAGCCATTGGTTAGGCAGCACAAAAAGTTTACATCAGCAAGAGCAGGGCAGGCCAGGGCTCATGATTACAATATTAATTGCAGTGTGTAATATTAGTCTAGCCTAGTTTTATTTACACCATCCCAGCAGTGAAAAAACTCGTAAAGAAAGTACATTCTTTTTTTTGAGTAAGAACGTCACAGACGCACAAATATCATACCCCCAAGACATGCTAACCTCTCACCATTACAATAACATGGGAGGTTAGCATTATATATCATACCCCCAAGACATGCTAACCTCTCACCATTACAATAACATGAGAGGTTAGCATTATATATCATACCCCCAAGACATGCTAACCTCTCACCATTACAATAACATGAGAGGTTAGCATTATATATCATACCCCCAAGACATGCTAACCTCTCACCATTACAATAACATGGGAGGTTAGCATTTTGGGGAGGATATGATATTTGTGCACCTGTAACTTTCTCACTCACCATTATTCACAATTCATTCAGAATTATCTGAAAGTGTTTAGAAACATATTATATTCTTATTTACAATAAAAGTGAGTCAAAAATCACAAAATACATGATTTACCATTCATTTCTATTGGTCACAAAATAATCTGAAACACAACCAAAACAAACAACAAATGTATCCAACAAGTTTGTAGATTCACAAGCTTGATGTAATCATTGTGTGCTAAGAATATGGGACCAAATACTAAACTTTTGACTACTTTAATACACATAAGTGAATTTGCCCAAATACTTTTGGTCTGCTAAAATGCAGGTTCTATGTACTGCTGTAATTTCCAAACGGTTCACCTGATATGGAAAATACCCTCAAATTAAATCTGACAGTCTGCACTTTAACGTCATAGTCATTGTACCATTTCAAAGTGCTGGAGTACACAGCCAAAACAACAACAAATGTGTCACTGTCCCAATACTTTTGGAGCTCACCGTAGATTTTACAGACCCTAGTGCAGGGTCCCCCTGACCATCCCTGGGGTGGCAGGGTAGCCTAGTGGTTAGAGCGTTGGACTAGTAACCAAAAGGTTGCAAGATAGAATCCCTGAGCTGACAAGGTGAAAAATGTGTTGTTCTGCCCCTGAACGAGGCACTTAACCCACTAGGCTGTCATTGAAAATAAGAATTTGTTCTTAACTGACTTGTCTAGTTAAAAAAATACATTTAATCAACCTGTCTACTTATTGATCCCTGTCCTGGTGAGTAATCCTAACCACACTGTATTGCATTGAGACCAATGGAGTGTGTTGAGTTTCCTCCACACAATCCTGGGCATATAGACATCAGTCCCCCATGAAATAATACCATATATAGATTCTACAGATCTTACTAAGTACTTCCCAGACAGTTTTTGCATCGGCACAAATAATAGTTTTGCCTGAATAGTTCTATATTTGTACCGTATAGTGACCAGGCACCCCATTTTAATCTGTTTGACCACATCAAAAGGCCCCATGAAATGACACCATATAGATTCCCAATTCCCAATCACACTTTTACATCAGCACATAGAAGGTTTTTTCCTCTGGAGGACAATATGTAATTTATAGGCCTACAGTGTATTGCATTGGGACCAATGAAATGGGTAGAGTAGAAAGGGCTGCTGGCTATGTAGACCATGATTATCCAGGATATATATATCCACCATATAGACTCTAATGCTAGATCAATCGGGTCTGTAGAATGTTTTCTTAAGCTACAACCATTTCTCAATGTGCTCCACCTTATAATATTATTTTATATAAAGTAATAATTGTCTTTAGCTGAGAATATTTTTGTTTTTTACATTGTGCACTATGAAAAGTTGAAAAAAATATTGATTTTGGAATATACACAACGTTTTACTACAGACTTTTATTTTGAAGGCAAAATCAGAAAACAGGAAGTATTAATTTTGCTACCTGGCACAAAGGTTGCTGCAATGCGCGCTCTTGGTGGCGCACGAGTAAACAAATGTTCCCTATCGCCACCTGCTGCTGGGGTGGAGTGTGAAAAGGTCAGTTAGGCTTCTGAGAATAGTCAGGGCGTTTGGGACCATTGAGCTATAAATAAGGTCGGGACCCAGTGAGAAACCCCGTCACTAGTTAACTTACCACAAACACAAAGTCTTTCTACGCCTGTTACGTTAGGTTACAAAGTCATAAACCCCGCCCATTTCTTCTACCGGATACTGTTGTTGCCGCACAGACACGATCTCTGAGAAGCCAGCAAGAATAAGGAAGACCTAACAAGAATAAGACCATGAACATGGCGATTATCCTTCAAAAAAATAGTACCGCAATGAAGATGGTAAAAAGTCATCCAAAATGTAGAAATTTGTAACATTTTATCAGTGGTGGAAAAAGTGCCCAATTGTCATGCTTGAGTAAAAGTAAAGATACCTTAATGGAAAATGACGAAAGTAAAAGTGAAAGTCACCCAGTAAAATACTACTTGAGTAAAAGTATTTGGTTTTAAATATTCTTAAGTATCAAAAGTAAAAGTATAAATAACTTCACATTCCTTATATTAAGCAATGCAGACAGCATGATTTTCATCTTTTTCTGCCAGATCAGAGGCAATATGGATGACCAGGGATGTTCTCTTGATAAATGTGTGAATTGGACCATTTTCCTGTCCTGCTTAGCATTCGAAATGGAACGAGTACTTTTGGGTGTCAGGGAAAATGTATGGAGAAAAAGTACATTGATTTCTTTAGTAATGTAGTGAAGTAAAAGTAGTCCGAAATATAAATAGTAAAGTACAGATACCGTGAAAAAAACAACTTAAGTAGTACTTGAAAGTATTTTTACTTAAGTACTTTACACCACTGCATTTTATTTATGTTAGCAGACTTAGAATTTAGTTTAACAATATCAAAAAATAAAAATAGATGTGAGCCTTAATAGCACAAATACTATTATTGAAAGTAATAGTTAATGAGCTCCAACAGTGCAGAGCTCCAACAGTGCAGGTGTGAGCTCCAACAGTGCAGGTGTAAATGAAACAATAATACAAATAATAATATAATCTATACAATAATATATACAACCAGATAGTTATGGTGACAACATTAATACAAATAGCAAAACATGATTTATAAGGCTACTATGAATAATAGTAATAACAATGTTAATAATATTATGATTATCATTATTATCACTATTATTATTATTGTTATTATAATCAACCTTAGAAATCCCATTTAAATCCCATTTTTATTTAGCCCATTCATATTGCACAATGTTCAGTAAGATTTTCATATTGGACATACTGTACATACTTGACATACATATAGTGTCGCAGTAAAAGAGGGGGTCCATTTTATTCATGAGCACCTCTAGTTTCCAAATCCTAGAGGAGCATCACTGCTCATTTTGCAGCCAATTAGTTTAAATACAATCGTGTTTTTTCTTCTCATATTGGCCATACATATTGCACCATGCACAATTTTCTGTACGATGTGTCGCAAAATGTGTATCCTCTGAGTGTAAACTCTGTGGATTTGGAAACTACAAGTACTTCCGAGTAGAATGGACCCCCTTTTTACTGTGACCCAACGTACAGGAATGATGTACAGTGTACAGTGCAATAAATGATACATACACAAACAAAAAACATTGTCGATTTAGGTTTGAAAAATAAGAAGAAAATTGTATTGGTCACGTACACATATTAAGCAGATGTTATTGCAGATGTAGTGAAAATGCTTGTGTTCCTAGCTCCAACAGTGCAGTAATATCTAACAATACACACAAATCTAAAAGTAAAAGAATGGAATTAAGAAATATTAGGATGAGCAATGTCGGAGTCCGGAGTATAAATATGTATATATATGTGATGGTATGTATAAAGATTATGGAGAGTATGTGGATAGAATATGTAGTATATCTAAAGAATACATAGGATAAAATAGTGTACAGTATGTTCAGCAATAGTCGAATAGGATGGGCTTGACTAGAATACAGTATATACATATGAAATGGGTAAAATCACATAGTTTCTTGTGGAAATACTTTTAATTATTCGGTGTGCTAACTAGTATAAAACAGATCGATAATTGTGAACATTCTCCATAATTTTCACCCTAATTATTAATTTACAACGTATATAGGACGGTACTCTTATTTTGAAGGATTCCAACGATTCGTAACTCGGAAGTACATAGTTATTCTTGCCTGTTTAGTAGCGGTATGGATATCTAAAGCAACACAGCTAGCTTATCAACTTGAATTGTCTAAACATGTCTCAAATACGGTTGTTGAGGGTTTTTCTCAACGATAGATTAACAGCTGCTGCTGAGGAGATATTCGGGGTCGTTGAAAAAACGGTAGCAGAGTATCAGGAGGAAGTTGTCCGTCTACAGAGGCTGCTCGACATTGTTCTTCAACCTGAGATTAACATGCCCAGAGCAGGTAGGCTAACTATAGCACAAAGAGGAAGAGAGAGGCCCAACTCGGTGTAAAATCTGTCTACCTCCAGCAGGTGGCGTTGTTTTCGTTGTTTCGCGCACTGTTTGTATGTGTTTAACTCACGTCGGAGAGTTTGGTAAAGTTCAAGCATAATCCTTTGCTCAAGTATAACACGTTACAGGTCACAACATCCTAATCAGACACTCATAATGCAGCTGTTTTATATATTCTAGATAGGGGCCCCACTAGCGCCATCTCTGGGTTGGCATTTCGTCCATTATCTTAACATCTTCCTTTTCATATATAATTAGCACTTCATACCATTTTAATACCCCAGTGAAAATACCTATTTATATTATCAACACTATTTTTTATAAATGTTTATATAAGGTTTAAAAAAAAAAAGTCCATCTCTTAAGGGACATCATACCGTCCCCATACCGCAGGGGCGGTCTTACGTTAGCCCTTGTCCTAGTGTGTCGCACTGGTACCATATTGGGCACCTCTGGGACGTTGGGCACCTCTGGGGTCCTCAGGTCCTCTCCTGGCTCTTCCACAGCCTTCTGAAATTGTGAAGGCACAGTCGGCAGAGAACTGCCCTGGTGGGGTCTTCCCCATCTCCTCATTATGTGTCCTGCCCATACCATCCAGAGGATATTCACAGTCTTCCAAGTGGCCCTCTTGTGCCCTATGCTCTCCTGAACTGGGCGCATGTCCTTATGGTTTCTTCAATACTTTCGGCCCTTTACTTCCACTTCATATGACCTTGCGCTGATGTGCAAAGACTCCATGTGGCATCCATGGCGTGAGGTGACAGGAGCACTCTAACAGCATGGCCTTGTTTTATTACAGGCAGATTTTTTTTTTGTGCTGGTCATAGTAATGTTTTGACTTGTCCTGATGTGCATGTTTGTGTGCCTGAACATCCCCAATGACTTTTGGTGCGAGGAGCTTGGGAGTTGTTGGCAACAGAGAGCGTGTGCATCTAGACATGAAGTGCTGTACAGGACTGCTACCAAAGCCCTCTGTGGGAGTATTTCTCCACGCAAAAATGGCTTGCCACACATCTGTGCCTTCCTGCATTGATTTGTGATGAGAGTTTTCACTGCTATTTTCACTGTTGACTCCGCCTTACCATTACTCTGACTGTGGTATGGTGAAGAGGTCACATGATAGAACTGGGAATCTGAGAAAAACTTCATAGCTCACAAACCTTGTGACCAACCATAACAGAATGCTGGGACTAAGCCTATCCATAACACAAAGCAGACAGATATAATAACCGACCGCTTCTGCAAAGTCTTCAAACTGTGGCCCATTATCCGTAACTACACTACTGTCAGGTATGCCATATCTGCTAAACTGCTGCTTACAACAGTCGATGATGCGAGCGGCGGCTGTTGTGTCAATCACTTTCTTCACCTCCCAAAAATCTGAATAGTAGTCCACTATAATCAGAAAAGGAACATTATTTACTGTGAACAGATCCATTCCCACTTTAAACCAAGGACGTGTTGGTATGTCATGTGGCTGCAGCGTTTCTGTTTGCTGTTTAGGTAGATTAGCATTACGTATTCTGCACACAGCCACAAAATGTTTAATTTCTTTTCATACTGAGTCTCTGACTTTCCTGAGACTGGCTTCGACCCCTGAGTGCCCTGCATGGATATGAGTGAGAATCATTGGGCGTTGAGTTTCTGGTACTACCGCCCTGTTGCCTTTGTAGACGACCTCTTCCTGCATTGTGAGTTCGGCTCTGTATGTCCAGTAGTCCATCACCAGGATGGGCTTACTCTTTCTTGTGTCCGGGACAGCCTCTTAGGATAAAAGACTGAAACATTCGAGAAGTCTTGTTCTCTGCTGAATTAGTTTTAATAGTATCCTGTGTCTGCTGGGAGATGTTTTGATCAGTAGCATGGTTCACATCTTCAAACTCTGCCTGTACAGCATATACTGTCTCATTTGTCCGATATTGCGGGTGTCTAGTTGTTGGTAGTGCTGCTCGAGACAAGAAATCTGCAATGTGAAGCGCTGTTCCTTTCTTGTATACTACCAGTAGTTGATCATGCTGAAGCTTTAGCATCATCCTTTAACGTCGCTTCGGGGCAGACAGAATATGTTTTTTGAAGATAACCTCAAGCGGCTTGTGATCAGTGCGCACTGTGATAGAGTGTCTACTTTGAAGGTATTGATCAAAATGGTCACAGGCAAACACTATGGCTTGGCACTTCTTTTCAATTTGGGCATATCCTTGCTCCGTGGGTATCAATGTCCTTGAAGCAAATGCAATGTCCTGCCCGTTCTGCAGGAGCGCTGCCCCTAGGCGTTTGTCACTTGCATCACATCTTGCATCTGTAGGTGGTGGCATTTGCTGCCTCCACCTTCTTGGGGTCTGGCTTCAGGCCTTCAGCTGTCAAAATATGTCCCATGTATGTAATACTTGTGAGCCTGAACTTAACTTTGTCTTTATTCAGCTTTAGATTCATCTCCCTTGTTCTTTGTAGGAGCTGAGTCAGGTTGTGGTCATGGTCCTGCACTGCATCTTACATTGTACCACCACAGCCGTATACCAGGATGTGCATCATGTTGCCTTCGCTGATATTCTTCTGCAGCTGGTTTCACTCCAAAAGGTAACCTTGTCCACCGGTATCTACCATGTGGTAAGGTAACTGCTCTATTCATCCAAACGTACCTGCCAGTACCCAATTTTTGCATCCATAACCGAAAAGATTTGAGCTTTTGCCAGGCTTGGCAGTATCTCTTCAATGGCATTTGGTAATGTGCCCTACATAAAGCTTTGTTCAGAGCACTTGGTTCGAGGCAGACTCTTATTTTGCCAGGCTTTCCCACCACAACCATGTTGCTTATCCACATAGTAGGTTTTGTGGCCGTCGTAATGACACCCTGTTCCTCCATTGAATCAACAGCCTTTAGTATCGTTTTCTTCAGTGGAATGGGGATTCGACGGGGAAGCTGTTGAACTGGTCTAACAGGTTCATCCACCACAAGGTGGAGCTCACCTGGCAGAGCCCCCATCCCTTCAAAAACATCAAACTGTTTCAGTATTGCCTCTGAGGTGTTCAAGTCTGATGGAACCTTTTGTTTTTCTTTAGTGCTAACATGATGAATGACATGTTGGTGGTTGAGCTGTAGCAACTTATGCTTTTCACAAGTTTCTGCTGAATGAGAGGCTTTTGCAAGGTTTTCACCACTTTAGCACGTTTCCCCATCATGATTGGCTTGTAGTTCACACTCCCCTACTGGTGTAATAACCGAGCCACCGTACAGCCTTCGCCTTGCCTTGCTTGGTTGTGGCTTTGCATCTCCATCCTACATTACTTGCATAAAGTCTCTGTAGCTGAGTATATTGACAGTTGAGCCACTGTCTAACTGGCATTTGATAGTACTGCTTGGATCATAATCACAGTTATCACATGTTAGTAGGATAATCTTTAAGTTTGTAAACCATTTATCTTTGCCACTTTGAACAGAAATAACATCTGTCGTGTATAGCATGTCCGCTTCTTCATCAGCATTATGATCACTGCATGTATCCTGTTCTAGCAGATTGACAGGCTTACTTTGTCTTTGTCTGCACACTTCAGCAAAATTGTTATTTTTTCCACAGAATTTGCATATAACCCCATATGCTGGGCTTTTGGCTCTTGCGTGTGTTGATCCACAGTACATGCACCCTTCTTTAGTATTTTTCCGCCTTAGATCGCTGTCCGATGAATTATGTTTCCATTTTCTATCGACATGGTCTCTGTATTTGTTTGTTGAGTGGCATAATTAACAGATGCTGCCTGTTTAGGGACAGTGTTCATCTTTTTTTAATTGGATCTACGTCTGTCCGATTGCTCTGCTTATGTCTATGGCTTTCGTTGTGGTTGGCGCAGCATACTTGCTCTTACTCTGTTATCTTTACTGCAGGGGAGGAAAATAGGTTCATGCGGGGAGGTAGATGTTCATGCTCCCCTGTCCTCAGTGATTCTCTCTTGTGATTCTCTCCACAGAACAAAGGGACAGGATGTAGTTTTAGAACCCAGCCCTAGCCTGTGGTTGACCAATTAGAATTCCTTGCAATAAAACTGGGCCAATGGCCAAATAACAAGTATCCTATTTCAGGTTGGACCAATGAGAAAGTGCAACACGTAGCTGAGTTCAGGACTGACATTCCTAACAGATGTTGAACTGAAAACCAACTATTTCCATTGATAATTCTCTATTACAGAAAAAACACTTTCCATTTATCATTAGTACTCTATTGACTCTCGTCCTCTGCGTTGTGTATTTATCTTCAGAATATTCTTACACAGCCAATCACAAGTCTGTCTCTGATCATTTCGTCTCTCATTGACCCGAAATCACATGAATCCAACAATTGACGCAACCTCACATCATATTGACCAGACGTCTCTGCTTGAGTTTGTTCACATGTTAAAAATGAATCTTTCTTAAATCACATTACAGGTGGATTCAAAATGTCTTTATAAAACATCAAGGATTTTCTAATATTTTTTTTCTATCCTCTTCCCCAAGATGTATGTGATGCTGAACATATGGCACTCTCTTCCAATAACACTGAGCAGGGTTGCCACCCTCACATGCGGGTCTTTTTTATCTAAGCAAGGAGTTTTTTGTATGGAGATCAACAAAAAATGTATGGCTTATTTGCTACTTGAGGATTATATGAAGTTTCATAATGCTTCATTTGTTACGAGTGTACTGATATAAGTAGGACACATCACATCCCAGCAACTAGGAAAAAACACACTTTTTATCGGAGTTGTCTCGAGATGGCTTTGCATATTCATAGTTGAGGCTAGTAGCATAGCATCCCTCTCCATTGAATACAAGCGGTTGACGTCAACAACCCTCATTGAATATTCAAAACAGGATTACAGTAATGAGATGTATCCACTAGAGGTCGACCGATTTCAAGTTTTCATAACAATCGGTAATCTGCATTTTTGGACGCCGATTATGGCCGATTACGTTGCATTCTACGAGGAAACTGCTGTTACCCGAGTGCAGCAAGGAGCCAAGGTAAGTTGCTAGCTAGCATTAAACTTATCTTATAAAAAAAATCTATCTTCACACAATCACTAGTTAACTACACATGGTTGATGATATTACTAGGTTAACTATCTTGTCCTGCGTTGCATATAATCAATGCGGTGCTTGTTAATTTATTATCAAATCACAACCTACTTCGCCAAATGGGTGATGATTTTACGGATTTTACCATATTAATGACCAAAGGCTCGTATTTCTGTGTTTATTATAATTAAGTATATGATTTGATATTTGATAGAGCAGTCTGACTGAGCAGTGCTAGGCAGCAGCAGGCTCGTAAGCATTCATTCAAACTTTACTGCGTTTGCTAGCAGCTCTTAGTAATGCTTGAATCACAGCTCTGTTTATTACTTCAAGACTATCAACTCCTGAGATTAGGCTGGCAATACTAAAGTGCCTATTAGAACATCCCATAGTCAAAGATATATGAAATAGAAATGGTAGAGAGAGAAATAGTCGACGCGTCATATTCCTATAATGACAAGCTAAAACTTCTTAACTGGGAATATTGAAGAGCTGTGAATATTGAAGCGGCGATGGCTAGAAAGCCGGTGACGTCGACCGCCGAAAGCTGCCCGAACAAGGAAAGGAGACTACTTCGGCGGAACGTACCATGAACGCCTTCCAGACCCTCGACCCGAACTGCGGACCCCGATCAGACACTATATTCTCAGGCACCCCGTAGTGCCGGAAGACGTGTGTAAACAAGGCCTCCGCAGTCTGTAGGGCCGTAGGGAGACCGGGCAAAGGGAGGAGACGACAGGACGACAGGAAAAAACGATCCACAACGACCAGGATTGCGGTGTTACTCTGTGAGGAAGGAAGATCGGTCAGGAAATCTATCGACAGGTGCGACCTCGGCCGTTGTGGAACGGGTAAGGGTTGTACCTCTGAGCAGGTGCCTAGGAGCCTTGCACTGGGCGCACACCGAGCAGGAGGAAACATAAGCACTCACATTCTTTGCCAGGATGGGCCACCAATACTTCCCAGTCAGACAGAGCACCGTCCGACCAATCCCCGGATGACCAGAGGAGGGTGATGTGTGGGCCCAATAGATCAACTGGTCACGGACAGCAGACGGAACATACAGATGCTCGACGGGACACTGGAGGGGAGCGGGCTCTGTATGCAATGCCTGCTCAATGTCCACGTCCAGCTCCCACACGACCGGCACTACCAGGCAGGAGGCCGGGAGTATAGGAGTCTGATCCATGGGCCACTCCTCTCTGTCATACAGCCGGGACAGTGCGTTTGCCTTCATATTCTGGGAACCTGGTCTGTAGGACATGGTAAACACAAAACGGGTAAAGAACATGCCCACCTTGCCTGACGAGGATTCAGTCCCCTCACTGCCCGGATGTACTCCAGGTTGCGGTGGTCAGTCCAGATGAGAAAAGGGTGTTTAGCCCCCTCAAGCCAATGTCTCCACGCCTTCAAAGCTTTAACCACAGCCCAACAGTGCCCGGTCCCCCACATCATAGTTCCGCTCCGCCAAGAAGAAAGCATAGGGTCGGAGCTTCGGTGGCGTGCCCGAGCGCTGAGAGAGCACAGCTCTTATCCCAGCCTCGGACGCGTCCAACTCCACTATGAACGCCAAAGAGGGATCCAGATGTGCCAGCACAGGAGCCGAGGTAAACAGAGCTCTTAGTTGCCCAAAAGTCCTGTCCGCCTCAGCCGACCACTGCAGACGTACAGGACCCCGCTTCAGTAGTGAGGTAATGGGAGCAGCCACCTGGCCAAAACCCCAGATAAATCTCCGGTAGTAATTGGCAAACCCTAAAAATCCCTGCACCTCCTTTACCGTGGTGGGAGTCGGCAAATTACGCACAGCTGAAATGCGGTCACTCTCCATCTCCCCCCCTGATGTGGAAATGCGATACCCTAAGAAGGAGACGGCCTGCTGAAAGAACAGGCACTTCTCAGCCTTGGCGTACAGGTCATGCTCCAACAGTCATCCAAGTACCCTGCGCACCAAGGACACATGCTCGGCGCGTGTAGCGGAGTATATCAGAATGTCATCGATATACACCACTACACCCTGCCCGTGCAGGTCCCGTTAAATCTCGTCCACAAAGGATTGGAAGACTGATGGAGTTATCAACCCGTATGGCATGACAAGGTACTCATAATGCCCTGTGGTGGTACTAAATGCTGTCTCCCTCCCGGATATGCACCAGGTTGTACGCTCTCCTGAGATCCAGTTTAGTGAAGAAGCGCGCCCAGTGCTTTGACTCAATCGCCGTGGCGATGACAAGTAGCGGGTAACTGTACCTCACTGTGATTTTATTGAGACCTCGATAGTCAATGCACGGGTGCAGACCTCCCTCCTACTTCTTCACAAAAAAAGAAACTCTGAGGCGGGTGAAGTGGAGGACCGAATGTACCCCTGACGCAGGGATTCAGAGACATGTCTCCATAGCTCGCCGTCTCCTCTTGCGGCAGGGGAGACACATGACTCCTGGGAAGTGCAGCGTCTACCAGGAGATTTATCGCACAATCCCCCCGTCGATGGGGTGGTAATTGGGTCGCCTTCTTTTTACAGAAGGCGAGAGCCAAATCGGCATATTCTGGGGGGATGCGCACGGTGGAGACCTGGTCTGGACTTTCCACCATGGTAGCCCCAACGGAAACCCCTACACACCTTCCAGAGCACTCTCGCGACCACCCCGTGAGAGCCCTCTGTTGCCATGAAATGGTGGGGTCATGAGCTAACCAGGGAAGACCTAGCACCACGGGAAACGCAGGAGAGTCAATGAGGAAGAGACTGATTTTCTCCTCGTGACCCCCCTGCGTCACCATGGCCAGGGAGATGGTGGCTTTCCTGTTTAGCCCGGACCCTAATGGTCAACTATCCAGAACGTGTACCGGGAAAGGTCTAACCACAGGAATAATGGGGATCCCGAAACTAAGGGCGAACGCCCTGTCGATAAAATTCCCAGCCGGGTGGACGGCCCGGAAGTGGCGTGTGAACTCCTCGAGGTGGTCCAATGCCGCGTCTCCTTCTCCTCACACGGCGTTTGCCGTGCTTCACGGTTGGGATGGTGTTCTTTGGCTTGCAAGCCTCTCCCTTTTCCCTCCAATCATAACAATGGTCATTATGGCCAAACAGTTCTATTTTTGTTTCATCAGACCAGAGGACATTTCTCCAAAAAGTACAATCTTTGCCTCTATGTGCAGTTGCAAACCATAGTCTGGCTTTTATATGGCAGTTTTGGAGCAGTGGCTTCTTCCTTGCTGAGTGGCCTTTCAGGTTATGTCGATATTGGACTCGTTTTACTGTGGATATAGATACTTTTGTACCTGTTTCCTCCAGTGTCTTCACAAGGTCCTTTGCTGTTTTTCTGGGATTGATTTGCACTTTTCGTACCAAAGTATGTTAATCTCTAGGAGACAGAAGACATCTCCATCCTGAGCGGTATGACGGCTGTGTGGTCCCATGGTGTTTATACTTGCGTACTATTGTTTGTACAGATGTATGTAAACTTCTGACCCACTGGAACTGTGATACAGTGAATTATAAGTGAAATAATCTGTCTGTAACAATTGTTGGGAAAATTACTTGTCATGCACAAAGTAGATGTCCTAACCGACTTGCCAAAACTATAGTTTGTTAACAAGAAAATTGTGGAGTGGTTGAAAACAAGTTTTAATGACTCCAACCTAAGTGTATGTAAACCTCCGACTTCAACTGTATATACTAGGCGGTATCAGAGGAAGGCCCTAAAAATGTTCAAAGACTCCAGCCACCCAAGTCATGGACTGTTCTCTCTGCTACCGCATTGCAAGCCGTACCAGAGCGCCACGTCTGGGACCAAAAGGCTCCCAAACAAATTGCTACCCGGACTATTTGTATTGACTCCCTTTGTTGTTGCACTGACTATGCACACTCACATATACTCAATATACTAAACTGACACTCGAACACACACATATACACACGAACACACACTACATACACACAGACACACTTTCACATTCTTCACATACACTGCTGCTACTTTGTTTACCTATATTGATTGCCTCGTCATTTTTATCCCTAGTACATGTACACACACACTACATGACCAAAAGTATGTGGACAACTGCTCATTGAACATCTCATTCTAAAATCATGGGCATTAATATGGAGTTTGCTGCTATAACAGCCTCCACTCTTCTGGGAAGGCTTCCCACTAGATGTTGGGCTCCTGAGTGGCGCAGCGGTCTAAGGCACTGCATCTCATTGCAAAAGGCGTCACTGTAGTCCCTGGTTCGAATCCAGGCTTCATCACATCCGGCCGTGATTGGGATACCCATAGGGCGGCACACGATTGGCCCAGTGTCATCCAGGTTTGGCCGGGGTAGGCTGTCATTGTATATTAGAATATGTTCTTAACTGACTTGCCTAGTTAAATAAAGGTTAAAGAAAATAAAAAAATGTGAACATTGCTGTGGAGACTTGCTTCCATTCAGCCACACAAGCATTAGTGAGGGTGGGCACTGATGATTAGGCCTGGCTCTCAGTTGGCATTCCAATTCATCCCAAAGATGTTTGATGGGGTTGAGGTCAGGGCTCTGTGCAGGCCAGTCAAGTTCTTCCACACCAATCTCGACAAACCACTTCTGTATGGACCTCGCTTTGTGCACGGGCCGGGGTAGCCAAGTGGTTAGAGCGTTGGACTAGTAACCCGGAAGGTTGCAAGTTCAAATCCCCGAGCTGACAAGGTACAAATCTGTCGTTCTGCCCCTGAACAGGCAGTTAACCCACTAGGCCGTCATTGAAAATAAGAATTTGTTCTTAACTGACTTGCCTAGTAAAATGTTTAAAATTGGCATGCTGAAATAGGCAAGGGCCTTCCCCAAACTGTTGACACAAAGTTGGAAGCACTGGAACTTAGGATCATCTGCCAAGCCATAGTTGCTCCACTTCTTAATAATAGCACTTACAGTTGACCGGGAAAGCTCTGGCAGTGCGGAAATTTGATGAACTGACTTGTTGGAAGCCATGTCGAAAGTCACTGAGCTCTTCAGTAAGGCCATTCTACTGCCGATGTTTGTCTATAGAGATTGCATGGCTGTGTGCTCGATTTTATACACCTGTCAGCAACGGGTGTGGCTGAAATAGCCGAATCTGCTAATTTGAAGGCGTGTCTGCATACTTTTGTGTGTATATATATATACACAAAAGGAGGTTGGTGGCAACTTAATTGGGGAGGACAGGCTCGTGGTAATGGCTGGAGCGAAGTGGAATGGTGGAATGGTATTGTTGTGGAAATTCTTACACAGGGACACAAAGTAAATCTTAAATTAATCATTGTTTATTATCAGCGCGCTGGAGAGGTTCCAACAAATTTGATGCACCATAGTGAACATCTGTAAGGAGCTCTTATATACTGCAGACAAGTCATTTATGCATGATTTAGCGTATTCATAATTCATTCATCATTAACGTTTTCTTCATTCATGTGACCACCAATACTGGGTCATGCATGTGACAGACCAATACCTCACGAGGCTTCTTCTCTAAGCTGAGACCTTGAAACTGAGATATATTTTGTTCTCAAAACAAGGGTATGGGCGTACTGCCCAATTGCAGATCTTGATAGTAAGGGTTCGTTCAATTAGTCACGGTTATTAGAAAAGCACAAACATAATATTTTCCATCACAGTATCCAATACATCACAGGGTTTCCATATTTTTGCTGCCATTCCATTCCAGACATTATTATGAGCCGTCCTCACCTCAGCAGCACACTGCTTAACTACCTCATCCCCCTGCACATTGACTCGGTATCGGTACTCCTTGTATTTAGACTTTATTTGACCATTTCATTTTTATTTGAGCTAATTCTTATTCATTTTTAATTCTTCATTCTTGGGAAGGGCTCTTAATCATTTCACGGTAAAGTCTACACCTGTTGTATTCGGCGCATGTAAAATTAGATTTGATTTGTGTAATGGAACTGAGAGTCATGTTGCAGTTTTAAAGCAAATTTCCTGCAATTCTACACAGTTTGCCTTGAGGTAAAGAGAACGTTTTGCAGTTTTAAAGCTAATTTCTTTCAAGTTTACACATTTTGCCATGAAACAGAAATAGAATGTTGCCGTTTAAAAGCTCAAATTACAGTGCATGATGTTCAAAACAACATTTTGGGGGAATACAAAACGAATTGAGTTTTAAAAATGTGTCTGATGGAGTACTGTGGATACCAATATCCATGTGAGTCTCCCAGGCCCTAACTCATTCATCAACGCTAAATATGATAGTATCTTCTGGCCAGAGTTTTGTTAAGAGCCCCGACGCTTGTTCTGACCACTAAAACGCAGTACAGTTTTGGAAACATTACTAACATGTCTGTCATATCACAGAAATATATATATTTTTTTAAGTTTAATTACTACATACCTTTTTATAGGGTTAGCGTTCCCACACTGCCATTTTTCCATGTTACAGCACTTGTTTACAGAAAACAGACAGAATAGAGAGGTGTACCTGTACTAAATTGCTATCTGTAAGTCCAAACACCTGTGTGTAAATGGAAGACAGACACCACCAGACACCACAAAAGTCTTGTCACTGAAAAATACTGTTGGCTGAAACTGTTAAATCCGGTTAAAACAGTGTACAGTCTCAGTATATTTTGGATAAGTGAAATTATTTTGATGTGATATGAAGGTAGGGGGCTTTATGTTTCTAGAATTATACCACAATTAAGAATCAAATCAAATTTGATTGGTCGCATATACATATATTGCAGATGTTATTGCAGGTGCAGCGAAAAGTTTATGTTTCTAACACCAACAGTGCAGTAATCCCTAACAATACAAAACAATACACACAAATCAAACAATAAAAAAATAAAGAAATTTAGAAATATCAGGACGAGTAATGTCATAGTCTGGAATATGAATATACATGTATATAATTTTGTGTATAGACATTATGGACAGTATATGAATAGGAAATGTGTCTACAGCAGTAGTTATATAGGATGAGCCTTGAATAGAATACAGTATATACATATGAAGTGGGTAAAACAGTATGCATACATTATTAAAATGGCTATGTACATAGGGCAGCGGTCTCTACGGTGCAGGGTAGAGTACCGGGTGGTAGCCGGTGAGTAACAGTGACTGGGTGGAGGCTGGCTAGAAGTGACTATTTAACAGTCAGATGGCCTGAAGATAGAAGCGGTTTTTCAATGTCTTGGTCCCAGCTTTGATGCACCTGTACGTACTGTCTGCTCCTTCTAGATGGTAGCAGGGTGAACATGCCGTGGCTCGGGTGGCTGAGGTCCTTGATGATCTTCTTGGCCTTCCTGTGACACCGGGTGCTGTAGATGTCCTGGAGGGCAGGCAGTGTGCTGCGTTGGGTTGACCGCATGACCCATTGGAGAGCCCTGCTGTTGAGGATGGTGCAGTTGCTGTACCAAGCGGTGATACAGCCTGACAGGATGCTCTCAATGGTGCATCTGTAGAAGTTCATATGGTTCTTAGGGGCCAAGCTGAATTTATTTAAGCCTTCTGATGTTTAAGAGGCACTGTTGCACCTTGTTCGCCACACTGTCTGTTTGAAGGGACCATTTCAGGTTGTCAGTGATGTGCATGCAGAGGAACCTGAAGCTTTTGACTGTCTCCACTGCAGCTCCGCCAATGTGGATGGGGGTGTGCTCTCTCTGCTGTCTCCTGTTCAGCTCCTTCATTTTGTTGACATTGAGGGAGACGTTATTTTCCTGGCACCACTCCAATAGGGCCCTCACTTCCTCCATGTTGGCTGTCTTGTCGTTATTGGTAATCTGCATGCTTGATGATTGAGTTGGAGATGCAGTCATGGGAGTACAGGAGGGGGCTGAGCAAGCACCATTGTGGGGCCCCCATGTTGAGGATCAGCGTAGCAGAGTTGCTGTTGTCTAACACCACCTAGGATCGGCCCTTTAGGAAGTCCAGTTGCACATGGTGGGGTTCAGACCCAGGGCCCCCGAGCTTAGTAATGAGCTTGGAGGGCACTATGGTGTTGAAGGCTGAGCTGTAGTCGTTGAACAGAATTCCACCATAGGTATTCCTCTTGTCCAGATGGGATAGGGCAGTGTGATGGTGATTGTGTCGTCCGTGGATCTGTTGGGACAGTATGCAAATTGTAGTGGGTCTAGGGTGTCGGGTAAGGTGGAGGGGATATGATCCTTAACTAGCCTCTCAAAGCACTTCATGATGACAGAAGTGAGTGCTACGGGGCAATAGTCATTTAGTTCACTTACCTTCGCTTTCTTGGGTACAAGGAACAATGGGTGGACCTCTTGAAGCAAGTGGGGACAACAGACTGGGATAGGGAAAGATTGAATATGTTTGTAAACACTTCAACCAGCAGGTTTGCGCATGCCCTGAGGACTTTGTTAACATTCTCGGTTTCACGAAATCATGGCTCTCTCCGGATATACTGTCCACATCCTTACTGCCAGGGGGGTCTCCATACATTGCATGGAAAAAGAAAGGTGGAGGTGTATGTTTCATGATTAACTACTCATTGTGTGTTTATGGTTAACGTACAAGAACTGAATTTTGTTTGTTCTCCCTATCTGGAATGCCTCACCATCAAATGCCGACCACATTACCTCTCGAGAGAATTCTCTTCAGTCATTGTCACGACCATGTATTTTCACATTTAGATGGAATATTTGGCTGTTTTGGCGGCCTGAGCCAATTCGCCTCTAAGAAGAACATATAAGGTCCTTGGACTATAAGGAGTAACGTTAGGCTCCTTTAGTTTATTATTATTGGGCTACCCAGGCCTATGTTGTGCATTTAAAGGTTAAGAACATAAATTGTGGATGTATGATATTGTTTTGTATTGTATTGCACCCTCAACTTTTTCCACTGATCCCTTCTCCAATATTCATGTAATCTGTTGTTGCTAGCGATATTCATAAAAAAGACATTTCTATTTTGAGATCTGGTTGCGGACTCCCTGCAGTGTCGGACCCACTTTGGGAACCCCCGGCTAACTCGTTAAGTTTGTCTAGCTCAACCTTCATTTTTTAAGGCATTGGATGTCAAAGGTAGTTATTTTTGTGACAAAGTTCAGGATTAAAGTAAATGTATTTTAGATTAGTAGATGTTAATTATTGGAGGCGTACCAGACAGGAGGTAGGTCTACATGTCATTGAGTTCTCTGTTTTATCCTTTCTCCTTTCCTCCAGACCTCCAGCAGCGTACTCTCTCTGTATCTGAAGAGGAGGTTCCCCCTGAGCAGCAGCAGTGTGAGCAGGAGTGGAGCCCCAGTCTGGGACAGGAGGACCCAGAGCCCACACAGATTAAAGAAGAGCAGGAGGAACTCAGGACCAGTCAGGAGGAACAGCAGCTTAAAGGGCTTGAGGCAGAGACCATAGAATTCATATTCAATCCTGTCTGTGTGAAAAGTGATCGTGATGAAGACCCAACTCAGCCCTCCCATCTCTATCAAGCCCAAAAGGGAAACGGAGAGAGAGACACTCTACCCAGTACTACAACTGAAAATATCAAAACAGAACCTAATGGAGAGGACTATAGGGAATCAGAACCAACCAGTGTCTCTCAGCCTTTCTTTAGTGTAAATCCAGACTGTTCTGCATCTCAGAGTGAAAACAGTCAAAGTGTCAGTGGTATGGAGACTGGAGAACCTCCTTCAGGTTTTAAGTCAGTCAAATCAAAAATAAAGATGATAAAAGGACAAATGTCCCACATCAAAACTAAGGGTAGGAAATCTACACAGTTGTCCCTCCTGAAATCACCCAGTCAAAGTCATGCTACTCCTTGTTGTTGTAAGGTGTGTGGCAAGTCTTTTCATCACATGGGTACATTAATTAAACACGTGCAAATTCATACAAAGGATGAAGAAGGTATTTGTGGTGTGTGTGGAAAATGGTTTCAGTCTACAGAAAGTATGAAAGATCACTTCCAAACTCACATTGCAGATAGGTTTTGTTGTCATGTTTGTGGTAAAGGTTTCACCTTAAACAGTAATCTAAAAAGACACATGAGGAGCCACACAAGAGAGAAACCATATGGCTGTCATTATTGTGGCCAAGGATTCAGCACTGGCAGCACTCTGAATAGACACATTAGGATCCACACAGGGGAGAAGCCATTTTGCTGCCCTGATTGTGGCAAATCATTCACTCAGAGTGGACATCTAAAAATACACATGAGGACCCACACAGGGGAGAAACCACATAGCTGCCCTGATTGTGGCAAAGGATTCAGCATTGCCAGTAATCTGTCAGTGCACATGAAGATCCACACAGGAGAGAAAAGACAAAAGGATTCAGCACTGGCACCAATCTGAAAGTGCACATGAGAACTCAGGGGAGAGACCATACTGATGTCCTCATAGTA
This sequence comes from Oncorhynchus tshawytscha, assembly GCF_018296145.1. Taxonomy (NCBI): domain Eukaryota; kingdom Metazoa; phylum Chordata; class Actinopteri; order Salmoniformes; family Salmonidae; genus Oncorhynchus; species Oncorhynchus tshawytscha. The sequence goes on from NC_056429.1 coordinate 16,430,008, forward strand.
GAAATGTATTTCCCAATCAGGTACATTAAATAACAGACACACCAAGGAAGCACTTTAAATGTGTGGAACTGGCAGTATTTTTCTAAATGATAGAACTCTGCTAAAGTAACATGAAGAACGATCACAAGGGGGAGAAAACATGAGTGTGCTGTTTGGGGAGAGGTCTGGAGACAAGATTGAGAGGCACATTGTACAGTGCCTTTAAAAAGTATTCATACCCCTTGACTTATTCAACATTTTGTTGTGTTATAGCCTGAATTTACAATGACTTGAATAAATGTAAAAAATAATTATGAGCTTATATGGTATTAAAGTTAAGGGACATCACCCTGGGTGAGATGAACCTCAGTTGGGGATAAAAAGGGAAAACACCATCTTTGAACTAAGTGTGTTACTTGCAAATTACTGTAAGTGTGTACTCCGGGTTGCAATCCTTATTAAACAAACTAACCTCTGATCAAGGAAGTTTCCCGTGGTCTCTTGTATGAACATAGGGCAGAATTCCCTTGCATTTCCATCTGGTCACTCTCCCATAAAGCCCAGATTGGTGAGGTGCCATAGAGACTGTTATCCTTCTTGCAGGTTCTCCCATCTCAGCCAAGGAACTCCGTAGTTCTGTCGGAGTGGTCATTGGGTTATTGGTCTCCTGCCTGTTCAAGGTCCTTCTTGCCCGGGTTGCTCAGTTTGGTCGGACGGTCAGCTCTAGCCAAAGTCAGGGTAGTTCCATATTTTTTCAGTTTCCCAATGATTGAGACCACTGTGCTCAATCAAACATTCAACACACTATAAATTGTTTTATACCCTTCCCCTTTCACAGTCCTGGAGATCTACGGACAATTCCTTGGACTTCATGGTATAGTTTCTGCTCTGACATGTACTGTCATGTACCTTATATAGACAGGTGTGTTTCTTTCTAAATCATCTCCAAACAATTGAATTGGCCACAGGTGGACTCCAATCAAGTTGTAGCGACATCTCAAAGATGATCAAAGGAAATTGGATGCACCTGAGCTCAATTTTGAATGTCATAGCAAAGAGGTGTGAATACCTTTGTAAATTAGTTATGGGTGTTTCATTTTCAGTTTAAAAAAAAAACGTTTTTCTAAAAACATGTTTTCACTTTGTCGTAAGAGGGTATTGTGTGTAGATAGGTGAGAATGATTTATTTAATCAAATTTGAATTCAGGCTGTAACACAACACACTGTGGTATAAGTCAAGGGGTATGAATACTTTCTGAAGGCATTGTATATTCCACTCTTAGGTGAATAAAATATGACTGAATTACAACTTCAACATAAGAACAATACATCACCCGAAGCAGCCACCACTGTCTAACAGAGAGCAGTCTGGATTTCTGAGCAACAGTAGTCCCTGGTCATTAGTTATAGGATGACAGAAAAACATTTGAAATGTCCTCCATCTCTACATAAAATATGGTTTTGTCAATATGTTGAAATTTGCCACATTACATCTGTTATGAAGTTGTTAAAGGGCAATTCCATGGTAACTCTATGCACAAGGACCACCTTTTAACAATTTCCACGGAGGATTTTACAAAAACATATTTACAGATAGAACTGTGCAGATCCAAAGTGTGGTAACAGAATAAAACTGAGTTTTATACTGTCATTCTGTTACCAAACTTAGCATCTGCACAGTTTTTCCAGTAAATGTGTTTTTATTTCATTTACTGTGTAAATTGTTCAAAGTAGTCATTGTGTATATAGTTGTATGGTTTGTTAAACTTAGGTAATCAATGGTTTTGGTTTGGCACACATTTTTAAATGAAAAAATCAGATCAATTCCGTTACCATGGAATTGCCCTATGAAGTAGTTTTCGCAATATCAATTACTTTGTATATCAGTTAGGAGCTGAAATAATCCTACCATTATTATTACTTCTGAGCTTGATGCCAATATCCACTCTGAGGGGAAAATACATTTTTATTTTGTTTTCCATGTTTTGAAAAGCATTAAGAAAATTGTTGTGCTATGCTCAAGTGGACCCATTCATATACTGTAAATGAATCTTCTGAAACGTGTTTTTTTATATTCTAGGGATTGTACATTTTATCTGCCTTTGTATAACAGAATAAATGTTGATAACACATGTTCATTGTGAGGTGTCTTTACCTGCACATTTTTCTTTCCTCTGACTGTTCATTGCACTTTTATGAAACATTGGAACCATTTAAATGTTTGACAGTTACAGTTCAGAAAGTATTCAGACCCCTTGACCTTTTACACATTTTGTTACGTTACAGCCTTATTCTAAAATTGATTAAATTAAACAATTTCCTTATCAATCTAAACACAATACCCCATAATGACAAAGCGAAAACAGGATTCTAGAAAATGTTTCACATTTATAAAAAATAAAACAGAAATACCTTATTTACATAAGTATTCAGACCCTTTGCTACGAGATTCGAAATTGAGATCAGGTGCATCCTGTTTCCATTGATCATCCTTGAGATGTTTCTACAACTTGATTGGAGTCCACCTGTGGTAAATTCAATTGATTGGACATTATTTGGAAAGGCACACACCTGTCTATATAAGGTCCCACAATTGACAATGCATGTCAGAGCAAAAACCAAGCAATGAGGTCGAAGGAATTGTCTGTAGAGCTGCGAGACAAGATTGTGTCGAGGCACAGATCTGGGGAAGGGTATGAAAAAATGTCTGCAGCATTGAAGGTCCCCAAGAACACAGTGACCTCCATCATTCTTAAATGGAAGAAGTTAGGAACCACCAAGACTCTTCCTCGAGCTGGCCGCTCGGCCAAACTGAGAAATCGGGGGAGATGGGTCTTGGTCAGGAAGGTGACCAAGAACCCGATGGTCACTCTGACAGAGCTCCAGAGTTCCTCTGTGGAGATGGGAGAAACTTACAGTTGGACAACCATCTCTGCAGCATTCCACCAATAAGGCTTTTATGGTGGAGTGGCTAGACGGAAGCCACACCTCAGTAAAAGGCACATGACAGCCCACTTGGAGTTTGCCTAAAGGCACCTAAAGGACTCTCAGACCATGAGAAACAAGATTCTCTGGTCTGATGAAACCAAGATTGAACTTTGGCCTGAATGCTAAATGTCACGTCTGGAGGAAACCTGGCACCATCCCTAAGGTGAAGCGTGGTGGTGGTAGCATCACGCTGTGGGGATGTTTTTCAGCTGCAAGGACTGGGAGATTAATGAGGATTGAGGGAAGATGAACGGAGCAAAGTTCAGCGAGATCCTTGATGAAACCTGTTCCAGAGCGCTTGAGACCTCAGTCTGGGGCAAAGGTTCACCTTCCAACAGGATAATGACCCTAAGCACACAGCCAAGACAACGCAGGAGTGGCTTCGGAACAAGTCTTTGAATGTCCTTGAGTGGCAAAGCCAGAGCCCGGACTTGAACCCGATCTAATATCTTTGGCAAGACCTGAAAATAGCTGTGCAGCGACGCTCCCCATCCAACCTGACAGAGCTTGAGAGGATCCACAGAGAAGAATGGGAGAAACTCACCAAATACAGGTGTGCAAAGTTTGTAGTGTCATATCCAAGAAGACCCGAGGCTGTAAGTGCTGAGTAAAGGGTCTGAATACTTACAGTTGAAGTCGGAAGTTTACATTGACCTTAGCCAAATATATTTTAACTCAGTTTTTTCCCAATTCCTGATATTTAATCCTCTTAAAAAATCCCAGTTAGGATCACCACTTTATTTTAAGAATATGAAATGTGAGAATAATACTGGAGAGAATGATTTATTTCAGCTTTTATTTATTTCATCACATTCCCAGTGGGTTAGAAGTTTACATACACTCAATCAGTATTTGGTAGCATTGCCTTTAAATTGTTTAACTTGGGTCAAACATTTCGGGTAGCCTTCCACAAGCTTCCCACAATAAATTGGGTGAATTTTGGCCCATTTCTCCTGACAGAGCTGGTGTAATTGAGTCAGGTTTGTTGGCCTCCTTGGTTGCACACAAATTTTCTATAGGATTGAGGTCAGGGCTTTGTGATGGCCACTCCAATACCTTGACTTTGTTGTCCTTAAGCCGTTTTGCCACAACTTTGGAAGTATGTTTGGGGTCATTGTCATTTTGGAAGATCCATTTGCTACCAAGCTTTAACTTCCTGACTGATGTCTTGAGATGTTGCTTCAATATAGCCACATCATTTCCTACTTATGATGCCATCTATTTTGTGAAGTGCACCAGTCCCGCCTACAGCAAAGCACCCCCACAACATGCTGCTGCCACCCCCGTGCTTCACAGTTGGGATGGTGTTCTTCGGCTTGCAAGCCGCCCCATTTTTCCTCCAAACGATGGTCATTATGGTCAAACATTTATATTTTTGTTACATCAGACCAGAGGACATTTCTCCAAAAAGTACAATCTTTGTCCTCATGTGCAGTTGCAAACTGTAGTCTAGCTTTTTTATGGCGGTTTTGGAGCAGTGGTTTCTTCCTTGCTGAGCGGCCTTTCAGGTTATGTCGATATAGGACTCGTTTTTACCGTGGATATAGATACTTTTGTACGTGTTTCCTCCAGCATCTTCACAAGGTCCTTTGCTGTTTTTCTGGGATTGATTTGCACTTTTTGCACCAAAGTATACGTTCATCTCTAGGAGACAGAAGACATCTCCATCCTGAGCGGTATGACGGCTGTGTGGTCCCATGGTGTTTATACTTGCGTACTATAGTTTGTACAGATGATCTCGGTACCTTCAGGCATTTGGAAGTTGTTCCCAAGGATGAACCAGACTTATGGAGGTCTACAATTTTTTTTCTGAGGCCTTGGCTGATTTCTTTTCATTTTCCCATGATATCAAGCAAAGAGGCACTGAGTTTGAAGGTAGGCCTTGAAATACATCCACAGGTACACCTCTAATTGACTCAAATGATGTCAATTAGCCTATCAGAAGCTTCTAAAGCCATGACATAATTTCTGGAATTTTCTAAGCTGTTTAAAGGCACAGTCAACTTAGTGTATGTAATCTTCTGACCCACTGGAATTGTGATACAGTGAATTATAAGTGAAATAATCTGTCTGTAATCAATTGTTGGAAAAATTACTTGTGTCATGCACAAAGTAGATGTCCTAACCGACATGCCAAAACTATAGTTTGTTAACAAGAAAATTGTGGAGTGGTTGAAAACAAGTTTTAATGACTCCAACCTAAGTGTATGTAAACATCCGACTTCAACTGTATTACTGCACTGTTGGAGGAACACAAGCACGACACTACACCCGCAATAACATCTGCTAAATATGTGTATGTGACCAATAACATTTGATTTAATTTTAACAAAATGTGGAAAAAGTTAAGGGGTCTGAATACTTTAACGAATACACTGTACATTTCATCTTCATGTTCTGGTGCCGTTCGGGCAATTTAAAGTTTTGATTGGGGACTTATTTTGTTGAGGAATGTAACTGTTTTTCTGGGTGATTGGAATTTTTTTCCCACATTTTGTTACCTTACATACTTATTCTAAAATTGATTAAATCATTTTTTTCCCGTCATCAATCTACACACAACACCCCATAATGACAAAGCAAAAACTGTTTTTTATTTTTTATAAACTAGCAAAAATCTAAGAACATTTTGGGATTTTTCTTTATCGGGTATTTTGTGTAGATTGCTGCAGATTTTTACATTTTGTATCCATTTTAGAATAAGGTTGTAATGTAACAACATATGGAAAAAGTCAAGGGGTCTGAATACTTTCTGAAGGCACTGTATATATCGTACTTTAACAAAGGCCTTTTCAAAGTCAGCTATGAATACCAGGCCTGGTTTCCCAGATGTTTCATAGTGTTCTATTGTTTCCAGTACTTCTCTTATATTATCTCTGATTAGGATGAATAACATACAACAACACCTTTTTAATTCTATGTGCTATGCATTTTGCTAGGATTTTTTTTATATACAGTACCTTAACTGGTATGCCATCCAGCCCTGGATTTGTCCCAGACTTGAAGGCTTTAATTTAAGAATGATAGTAAAAAGCTTTGGGGCACCATAAATTACATTTTGGGGAAAAAAGCCAGTTCGGCTCCATAATTCACTGAATCAGATGACTCAATCATCACAAAGCCCACTGATATTGTCAACTATTTTAATGACTTTTTCATTGGCAAGATAAGCAAACTTAGGGAGGACATGCCAGCAACAAATGTTGGCACTACACATCCAAGTATATCGGACCAAGTTATGAAAAACAATAATTGTACTTTTGAATTCTGTAAAGCCAGTGTGGAAGAGGTGAAAAAAGTATTGTTGTCTATCAACATTGACAAGCCACCCGGGTCTGACAATCTGGATGGAAAATTTCGGAGGATAATAGCAGACGATATTGCCGCTCCTATTTGCCACATCTTCAATTTAAGCCTACTTGTGCCCTCAGGCCTAAAGTCATTCCGCTACCCAAGAATAGTAAAGCCCCTTTTACTGGCTCAAATAGCTGAGCCTGTTCAGCCTGTTACCAACCCTTAGTAAACTTCTGGGAAAAAAATTGTGTTTGACCAGATACAATGCTATTTCACAGTAAACAAATTGACAAACAGACTTTCAGCACGCTTAAAGGGAAGGACACTCAACAAGCACAGCACTTACACAAATGACTGATGATTGGCTGAGAGAAATTGATAATAAAATGATTGTGGGGGCTGTCTTGTTAGGCTTCAGTGTAGCATTTGACATTATCATAGTCTGCTGCTGGACAAATGTATGTGTTCTGGCTTTACACCCACTGATAAAGTGGATAAAGAGTTACTTGTCTAACAGAACAGAGGGTGTTCTTTAATGGAAACCTCTCAAACATAATCCAGGTAGAATCAGGAATTCCCCATGTTAGCTCTTTAGGCCCCTTCCTTTTTACATTTTTTGTTACTAATGACATGCCACTGACTTTGAGTAAAGCCAGAGTGTATATAGATGCAGATCACTCAACACTATACACGTCAGCTACTACAGCGACTGAAATGACTGCAACATTCAACTAAGAGCTGCAGTTAGTTTTAGAGTGGATGGCAAGGAATAAGTTAGCCATACATATTGTTTTAACTAAAAGCATTGCATTTGGGACAAAACATTCACTAAACCCCCTAAACCCTAAACCTCAACTAAATCTTGTAATAAATCATGTGGAAATTGAGCAAGTTGAGACGGTTAACCTGCTTGGAGTAACCCTGGATTGTAGACCTTCATGGTCAAAATATATTGATACAATAGTAGTTAAGATGGGGAGAAGTATGTCCAAAATAAAGCGCTGCTCTGCCTTCTTAACAACACTATCAACAAGGCAGGTCCTACAGGCCCTAGTTTTTAATTTTTTTATTGATTTATTTCACCTTTATTTAACCAGGTAGGCCAGTTGAGAACAAGTTCTCATTTACAATTGCGACCAGGCCAAGATAAAGCAAAGCAGTTCGACACATACAACGACACAGAGTTACACATGGAGTAAAACAAACATACAGTTAATAATACAGTATAAACAAGTCTATATACGATGTGAGCAAATGAGGTGAGATAAGGGAGGTAAAGGCAAAAAAAGGCCATGGTGGCAAAGTAAATACAATATAGCAAGTAAAACACTGGAATGGTAGATTTGCAATGGAATAATGTGTAGTAAGGTTAGGGAGGTAGGGCAATAAATAGGCCATAGTGGTAAAATAATTACAATTTAGCATTAACACTGGAATGATAGATGTGCAGATGATGATGTGCAAGTAGAGATACTGGGGTGCAAAGGAGCAAAAATAATAATAATATGGGGATGAGGTAGTTGGGTGTGTTATTTACAGATGGGCTGTGTACAGGTGCAATGATCGGTAAGCTGCTCTGACAGCTGATGCTTACAGTTAGTAAGGGAGAAATAAGTTTCCAGCTTCAGTGATTTTTGCAATTCGTTCCAGTCATTGGCAGCAGAGAACTGGAAGGAAAGGCGGCCAAAGAGGAGTTGGCTTTGGGGATGACCAGTGAATTATACCTGCTGGAGCGCGTGCTACGGGTGGGTGTTGCTATTGTGACCAGTGAGCTGAGATAAGGCAGGGCTTTACCTAGCAAAGACTTATAGATGACCTTTGTAGTTGTCCACATATTCTAAGTCAGAATCGTCCAGAGTCGTCTAGATTTATCGGTGGTGACAGTATTTCCTAGCCTCAGTGCAGTGGGCAGCTGGGAGGAGGTGCTCTTATTCTCCATGGACTTTACAGTGTCCAAAAACCTTTTGGAATTAGTACTACAGGATGCAAAGTTCTGTTTGAAAAAGCTAGCCTTAGCTTTCCTAACTTACTGTGTATATTGGTTCCTGACTTCTCTGAAAAGTTGCATATCGTGGGGGCTATTCAAATCAAATCAAATCAAATTTATTTATATAGCCCTTCGTACATCAGCTGATATCTCAAAGTGCTGTACAGAAACCCAGCCTAAAACCCCAAACAGCAAGCAATGCAGGTGTAGAAGCACGGTGTATTAGCAAGTATTCGATGCTAATGCAGTACACCACGGGATTTTTTTTGTGCTGGTCAAGGGCAGTCAAGTCTGGAGTGAACCAAGGGCTATATCTGTTCTTAGTTCTACATTTTTTGAACAGGGCATGCTTATTTAAGATGGTGAGGAAAACACTTTTAAAGAACAACCAGGCATCCTCTACTGACAGGAAGAGGTCAATATCCTTCCAGGAAACCCGGGCCAGGTCAATTAGAAAGGCCAGCTCGTTGAAGTGTTTTAGGGAGTGTTTGACAGTGATGAGGGGTGGTCGAATGACCGCGGGCCCATTACAGACGCAGGCAATGAGGCAGTGATCACTGAGATCCTGGTTGAAGACAGCAGAGGTGTATTTAGAGGGCAAGTTGGTCAGGATGATATCTATGAGGGTGCCCATGGTTACGGATTCAGGGTTGTACCGGGTAGGTTCCTTGATTGTTTGTGTGAGATTGAGTGCATCTAGCTTAGATTGTAGGACGGTCAGGGTGCTAAACATATCCCAGTTTAGTTCACCTAACAGTATGAACTCTAAAGATACATGGTGGGAAATCAATTCACATATGGTGTCCAGTGCACAGCTGGGGGCTGAGGGGGTCTATAACAAGCGGCAACAGTGAGAGACTTATTTCTGGAAGTGTGGATTTTTTAAAGTAGAAGCTCAAACTGTTTTGGCACAGACCTGGATAGTATGACAGAACTCTGCAGGCTATCTGCAGTAGATTGCAACTCTGCACCCTTTGGCAGTTCTATCTTGAAGGAAAATGTTGTAGTTGGGGATGGAAATTTCAAAGTTTTCGGTGGCCTTCCTAAGCCAGGATTCAGACACAGCTAGGTCATCAGGGTTGGCGGAGTGTGCTAAAGCAGTGAATAAATCAAATTTAGGGAGGAGGCTTCTGATGTTAACATGCATGAAACCAAGGCTTTTACGGTTACAGAAGACAACAAATGAGAGCACCTGGGGTATATGTGTGATGCTGGGGGCTACTGGGCCTGGGTTAACCTCTACATCACCAGAGGAACAGAGGAGGAGTAGGATAAGGGTACGGCTAAAGTCTATAAGAACTGGTCGTCTAGTGCGTTGGGAACAGAGAATTAAAGGGGCAGATTTCTGGGCATGGTAGAATAGATTCAGGGCATAATGTACAGACAAGGGTATGGTAGGATGTGAGTACAGTGGGGGTAAACCTATGCATCGAGTGATGATGAGAGAGCTTGCATCTCTGGAGACACCAGCTAAGCCAGGTGAGGTCTCCCATGTGTGAGGTGTGTGACAAAAGAACTATCTAAGGCATGTTGAACTGGACTACCAGCTCTAAAGTGAAATAAAACATCAGAAGACAAGGCATATTGACATTTGAGAGAGGCATATGTAGCTGAGTGATCATAGTGTCCAGTGAGCAGCAATAGGTTAGTCTGGGAGCCATTCTGTAGTCGCTACTATGCTTGGCGATCGGGAGGCACGGCGTTCAGAAAGCTAGCAGGCCGGGGATAGCGGATGGGTCTTCGGTGACATCGCAATGGAATAGCCTGTTGAAACCGCATCGATTACGTCGACAGACCAGTCGTGATGGATTACCTTATCTTGGCCAGGTCGCAATTGTAAATGAGAACTTGTTCTCAACTTGCCTACCTGGTTAAATAAAGGTGAAATAAAAAAAATAAAAAAATGGATCGGCAGTGCTCCGTGTCGGCAATAAAGGGTCCAGGCCAATTGGCAAAAGAGGTATTGTAGCCCACGAATTAGCGGGTATACCTCTTCGGCTAGTCGGGAGATGGGCTTAGCTCGAGGCTAGCTCAAGGCTAACTGATGCTTGCTTCGGGACAGAGGCGTTAGCCAGCGGTAGCCACTCGGTTGCAGATAGCTAGCTGGAATGATCCAGTGTAATGGCCCAGAGCTTGCAGCAGGAATCCGGTGATGTGGTAGAGAAAAGCAGTCCGATATGCTCTGGGTTGATATCACGCTGTGCAGACTGGCAGGTATTGCCCGAGCTAAAGCTGGCTGGTGTCTGAGCTAAAGGTGAAGACCGCTAGCTGTGGTTAACAGTGACTACTAGCTAGTAGCTAGTTAGCTTGTTAGCTTCTGATGGAGGTTCCAGTTATAATGTATAAAAATCGCAGATCCATACCACATTGGGTGAGGCGGGTTGCAGGAAAGTATATTTAGATCATCGATGGAAAGTGAGATTAAAATATATACGGAAAAAAACTATGAAACCGACTATTTACATGGGACAAAACAAACACACGTCCAACTGCTACGACAACCAAATATTTTCTGTAGTTGCGGATCAGACCTGCACAATGGTCCGGAGGAATTTTGGACCATTCCACTTTATAAAACTGTTTCAGTTCAGCAATATTCTTGATCCGCAACAACATAAAACGTTTGGTTGAGGTTATTGCTGCCAAAGGAGGGTCAACCAGTTATTAAATCCAAGGGTTCACATACTTTTTCCACCCTACACTGTGAATTTTTACACGGTGTGTTCAATAAAGATATTAACATGTAATTGTTTGTGTGTTATTAGTTTAAGCAGACTGTGTTTGTCTATTGTTGTGACTTAGATGAAGATCATATCAAATTGTATGACCAATTTATGCAGAAATCCAGGTAATTCCAAGGGTACACATACTTTTTATTGCCACTGTATGTGATAGTGGTGGAATAGGGGCCTGAGGGCACACAGTGTGTTGTGAAATCTGTGAATGTATTGTAATGTTTTTAAAATGGTATAAACTGCCTTAATTTTGCTGGACCCCAGGAAGAGCAGCTGCTGTCAATGCAGCAGCTAATGAGGATCGGTCAGAAATACAAATACAGAAATTGCATCTAGAGGTTCCTCCTTTGTAATTAGGCCTTCACATGAGTCTTTCTGTATAGCTGTTCAATTTACACTATTAATATAAAACAATCCTTACAATGAACTTCAATTAGTGGAAATGGAGGAGACTGAAATGAAAACATATAGTATCTATTACTCACACCACTCCTCTCAGGATCCCTCCCCCTTGACCCATCTTTCTCTACTTTTTCAGGAACCTCTCTCCGACACACTGCTGCCACATGCCCATAAGCTTGAGCGCTGTAATAAGGTAATGTATTTGGCACAAAAGCTCATTCAGGATAACTTATATAGCCTAACATCCCTTGGCAAATGCTATCGACCAGCGCGCTTTGTCATTGATCAACCAATGATGTGTTAGATACCACCCACATACATTTACTTGACACCCCCTCATTTTCATATTGGAGAAAGAAATATGGAAATCAATAAATTAAGAAATAATATAAATGAATAAAATGAAAAAGTAGATTAATTATTAAATTAATGATGTATCTATTTATGTATGTATTCATTCATTCATTTATGTATGTATGTATATATTTATGTGTGCATTTATTTATTTATTTTTAATTACAGTAGATTTGGTCCGCCATACATTTCCTCTCTTTGAAGGGAAATTAGGTCGAGGGGAGGTACTTCAAGAAGAGGAATTGTAGAAATAGGGGGGATTTAGCCATAATGAAGACTTTGTGGCTGTAGTAACTAGTGACGACCTTTCGCAACCGGATGCTTTTGTCGCTGATGCCGGACGTGATGAAAACAACACAACGCGCTATCTTTCTGGCAAACTAGCATTTTCTACAAATGTCTAAAATAAAATTATTGAGGGTTTTCCTCAACGAGAGATTAACAGCTGCTGCTGAGGAGATATTAGGGGTTGTTGAAAAAACTATTGCAGAGTATGAGGAGGAAGTGTTCCGTCTACAGAGTCTGCTCGACATTGACATTGTTCTTCAACCTGAGATAAACCTACACAGAGCAGGTAGGCCAACCCATTACGTTTGTCTAACTAACTCAACCTTCATTTTATAGGACATCGGAGCAAAGGTGGTTATTTTGTAGATGAAGTTTAGGATTAGTCAATCAAAAACGGGACTTTTTTGGCCGCACCTTTTTTAATTTGAACGAAACTAAGTTAGCTACATGTTTGTCCATGGTAAAATGGTCAGAATGTGAATATTGGATCAGAATTATCAACCATTCGTTGGGTAAAGGCAAAGATTCTATTGACAGGCGCGGTCCTGGCCGTTCTGCCGCCTTAGGCGAGACAAAAAATTGTTGCCCCCGCAAATGACAATGGGGAAGTGTTGTCTAGAGACTTTGAAGTTAATTTAAATTTCTTGATGAAATGTGAAAATACATTTTCTGGACGTTTAAAATGCATATTTTCTGGACGTTTAAATGAATATTTTATGGACGTCAAACATCTATTTTCCGGAAGTTGAAATCGGGTTCATTTTTGGTTTTGAATGAACGTTGAACATATCTAATTGCCGCACCAAATCTGAACCAAACATAGAGATGGAAATGTATATATGTCCATCCATGTAGTGGGCCTACCTTTAGTAAAACAGGCAGTTGCATTGGCTTTATTAGTCCGGATTCCTGTGACTAATCAATTTGGCAATTTTTTTAATTTAACCAGGTAGGCCAGTTGAGAACAAGTTCTCATTTACAACTGCGACCTGGCCAAGATAAAGCAAAGCAGTGCGACACAAACAACATATACAGTCAATAACACAATAGAAAAATCTATATACAGTGTGTGCAAATTTAGTAAGATTAGGGAGGTAAGGCAGTAAATAGGCCATAGTGGCAAAATAATTACAATGTAGCAATTAAACTCCAGTGATAGATGTGCAGAAGATGAATGTGCAAGTAGAAATACTGGGGTAAAGGATCAAAAAAGTATAATAACAATATGGGGATGAGGTAGTTGGGTGGGCTATTTACAGATGGGCTGTGTACAGGTGCAATGATGTTAGGCTGCTCTGAGTGCTGATGCTTAAAGTTAGTGAAGGAGATATGACTCCAGCTTCAGTGATTTAAAAAAAAAAAAATTTTTTTTAAAAATTTAAAAGAAATTTAAATTTTTTTTAAAATTAAAATTATTTATTTTGCAATTTGTTCCAGTCATTGGCAACAGGGAACTGGAAGGAAATGGCTTTGGGGATGACCAGTGAAATATACCTGCTGGAGCACGTGCTAAGTGTGGGTGCTGCAATGGTGACCAGTGAGCTGAGATAAGGCAGGGCTTTACCTAGCAAAGACCTATAGATGACCTGGAGCCAGTGGGTTTGGCGATGAATATGAAGCGAGGGCCAGCCAACAAGCGCATACAGGTCGCAGTGGTGGGTAGTATATGGCGCTTTGGTGACAAAACGGATGGCACTGTGATAGACTACATCCAATTTGCTGAGTAGAGTGTTGGAGGCTATTTTGTAAATAACATCGCTGAAGTCAAGGATCGGTAGGATATTGTTTGACAACATGAGTGAAGGATGCTTTGTTGCGAAATAGGAAGCCGTTTCTAGATTTAATTTTGGATTGGAGCTGCTTAAGGTGAGTCTGGAAGGAGAGTTTACAGTCTAACCAGACACTTAGGTATTTGTAGTTGTCCACATATTCTAAGTTTCTAAGTCAGAACCGTCCAGAGTAGTGATGCTAGGCGGGCGGGTGCGGGCAGCGATCGGTTGAAGAGCATGCATTTAGTTTTACTTGCATTTAAGAGCAGTTGGAGGCCACGGAAGGATTGCTGTATGGCATTGAAGCTCATTTGGAGGTTTGTTAACACAGTGTCCAAAGAAGGGCCAGAAGTATACAGAATGGTGTCTGCGAAGAGGTGGATCAGAGAATTCAGTCCATTAACATCAACAAGCCTGTAGTGGAGCGGTTCGAGAGTTTCAAGTTCCTTGGTGTCCACATCATCAACAAACTATCATGGTCCAAACACTCCCTAGACAGTTGTGAAGAGGGCACAACAAAACCTTTTCCCCCTCAGGAGACTGGAAATATTTGGCATGGGTCCCCAGATCCTCAAAGTTCTACAGCTGCACCATTGACAGCATTCTGACCGGTTGCATCACCGCCTGGTATGACAAATGCCCGGCATCATACACCCCCACCCTTATTTTTCCCCGAGGGATGTTTATTTCTGTCGGCGCGACGCACAAAGATTCCTGTTGGCTGTACCGACTCCGACAGCATATCCCGAGAGAGCCATGTTTCCATGAAACAGAGTATGTTACAATCCCCGATGTCTCTCTGGAAAGCAACCCTTACCCTAACTTTATCTACCTTGTTATCTAGAGACTGGACATTAGCAAGTAATATACTCTGAAGTGGTGAGTGGTGTGCGCGCCTCCGAAGTCTGACCAGAAGGCCGCTCCGCCTACCTCTTCTGTGGCGACATTGTTTTGGCTCAGCCTCTGGAATCTGTTCAGATGCCCTGGGTGGTTTGGACAAAGGATCCGCAAAGGATTCCTCGTCCGTAATGCTGGTAAGTTGACGTCGCTCTGATATCCAATAACACGTAAAGTTTTCTGGGCTAACAATGTAAGAAATAATACATTAAAAAAACGAAATACTGCAAAGTTTCCTAAGGACTAGAAGCGAGGCGGCCCTCTGTCGGCGCCATCTTGTACATACATTAAAGCTAGCTTGACGTTTTTGCGCCACAAATGAGTCGTAACCCCATCCTTGTGGGTATTACTGCACTGTGTTGCTATTACTGGACTAGCTACACATGAAGGAAAAGTACTACAATCCTCGCTTTATTACCACTTCCAAACGCACAGGAGAGGAGGAGATGCAGGTTTTTTTTCATTAATTTATGT
Organism: Oncorhynchus tshawytscha; assembly: GCF_018296145.1. Classification (NCBI taxonomy): domain Eukaryota; kingdom Metazoa; phylum Chordata; class Actinopteri; order Salmoniformes; family Salmonidae; genus Oncorhynchus; species Oncorhynchus tshawytscha. The sequence continues at coordinate 16,445,175 of NC_056429.1, forward strand.
GGTTTCTACTTTCTGGATGTACAGTGCATTCGGAAAGTTTTTGGACTCCTTTTTCCACATTTTGTTACGTTAGCCTTATTCTAAAATTGAATAAATACATGTTTTTCCCTCATCAATTTACACACAATACCCCATAATGATAAAGTAAACTGTTTTTTTGAAAATGTATTAAAAATAAACTGAAATACCTTATTTACATAAGTATTCAGACCCTTTGCAATGAGACTGGAAATTGAGCTCCGGTGCATCCTGTTTCCATTGATCATCCTTGATGTTTCTACAACTTTATTGGCGTCGACATGTGGTAAATTATATTGATTAGACATGATTTGGGAAGACACACACCTGTCTATATAAGGTCCCACCGTTGACAGTGCATGTCAGAACTAAAACCAAGCCATGAGGTCAAAGGAATTGTCCGCAGAGCTTCGAGACAGGATAGTGTCGAGGCACACATCGTGGGAAGGGTCACAAAAAATGTCTGCAGCATTGAAGGTCCCCAAGAACACAGTGGCCTCATTCTTAAATGGAAGAAGCTTGGAACCACCAAGACTCTTCCTCGAGCTGGCCGCCCGACCAAACTGAGCAATCGGTGGAGAACGGCCTTGGCCAGGGTGGTAACTAAGAACCCGATGGGTACTCTGACAGAGTTCCAGAGTTCCTTCATGGAGATGGGAGAACCTTCCAGAAGGACAACCATATCTGCAGCACACCACCAATCAGACCTTTATGGTAGTGGCCAGATGGAAGCCACTCCTCAATAAAAGGTACATGACTGCCCGCTTGGAGTTTGCGAAAAGACAGCTAAAGACACGCAGACCATGAGAAACAAGATTCTCTGGTCTGATGAAACCAACATTGAACTCTTTGGCCTGAATGCCAAGCATCACACCTGGAGAGAACCTGGCACCATCCCTACGGTGAAGCGTAGTGGTGGCAGAATCAAGCTGTGGGGATGTTTTTCAGCGGCAGGGACTGGTAGACTAGTCAGGATTGAGGGAAAGATGAATGCAGCAGAGTTCCTTGATGATAAACCTGCTCAGGACCTCAGACTGGGGAGAATGTTCACCTTCCAACAGGAAAACAACCCTAAGCACACAGCAAAGACAGCACAGGAGTGGTTTTGGGACAAGTCTCTGAATGTCCTTGAGTGGCCTAGCCAGAGGACGGACTTGAACCCGATCAAACATCTCTGGAGAGACCTGAAAATAGCTGTGCAGCGACACTCCCCATCCAACCGGACAGACCTTGAGGATCTGCAGAGAAGAATGGGAGAAACTCACCAAATACAGGTGTGCCAAGCATCATACCCAAGAAGACCTGAGGCTGTAATCGCTGCCAAAGGTGTTTTTAACCAAGTACTGAGTAAAGGGTCTGAATAGTTATGTGTGATATGTCTGTTTTTATATTTAATAAATGTGCAGCTATTTCAAAAAATGTGTTTTTGCTTTGTCATTATTGGGTATTGTGTGTAGATGTATTTATTTTTTAAATCCATTTTAGAATTTTTTAAATCTTTATTTAACTAGGCAAGTCAGTTAAGAACAAATTCTTATTTTCAATGACGGCCTAGGAACAGTGGGTTAACTGCCTGTTCAGGGGCAGAACGACCTTGTCAGCTCGGGGGTTTGAACTTGCAACCTTCTGGTTACTAGTCCAACGCTCTAACCACTAGGCGACGCTGCCGTAGAATAAAGCTGTAACGTAAAAAAAAAATAAAGGTAGGAATACTTTCCGAATGTACTATATATAGTGTACCTCCAGATTATGTAAAATTGGGTATAAGCTACGATGAAGAACAATCTCACACATTTTTAGATCATTGACTTTAAAGGTTACATTCCCTAATTGTTATTTGAACGTTTTCTAAAGAAATTTAAAAAATCGTTTTGCAACCCTCTTTGTAAACTTTCAGCTTATTTTTCAGTGATGAAGAAAGATATGGTTGTCCCATGATAGGGTTGGGGTATGCAAAATGGGTTAACTTTGTTTTGGCATTCATGGGCAAAAATGTTTTTGTTAAAATCAAAAGGGGTGCAGTCAAAAAGGTGATTTGAATTCATATGGAAAGACCCATTTCTTTATACTTTACTAGCAGAAGTTAATTATTGCAGGCGTACCAGACAGGAGGTAGTTCTGAAATGTCATTGACTTTTCTATTTCATCCTTTCTTCCAGATGTCCAGCAGCTCAAACTCTCTGTCTCTGAAGAAGAGGTTCCCTCTGAGCAGCAGCAGTGTGAGCAGGAGTGGAGCCCCAGTCTGGGACAGGAGGACCCAGAGCCCACACAGATTAAAGAAGAGCAGGAGGAACTCAGGACCAGTCAGGAGGAAGAGCAGCTTAAAGGGCTTGAGGCAGATGCCATAGAATTCATATTCAATCCTGTCTGTGTGAAAAGTGATCGTGATGAAGACCCAACTCAGCCCTCCCATCTCTATCAAGCCCAAAATGAGAGAAATGGAGAGAGAGACACTCTACCCAGTACTACAACTGAAAATATCAAAACAGAACCTGATGGAGAGGACTACATAGAATCAGAACCAACCAGTGTCTCTCAGCCTTTCTCTATAGTTCAGAGTGAAAACAGGCAAAGTGTCAGTGGTAGGGAGACTGGAGGACCTCCTTCAGGTTTTAAGTCAGTCAAATCAAAAATAACAAAGATGGTAAAAGGACAAATGTCCCATATCAATAGTAAGGGTAAGAGATCTACACAGTTGTCCCTCCTGAAATCATCCAGTCAAAGTAATTCTACTCCCTGTTGTAAGTTGTGTGGCAAGGCTTTTCATCAAATGGGTTCATTAATTAAACACGTGCAAACTCATAAAGATAAAGAAGATATTTGTGGTGTTTGTGGTAAATGTTTTCAGTCCACAGAAAGTATGGAAGATCACCTCCAAACTCACATTACAGCTAGTTTTTGTTGTGATGTTTGTAGTAAAGGGTTCAGCAAGAACAGTAAGCTGATAGTGCACATGAGAAGCCACACTGGGGAGACTCCATTTCGATGTTGTCATTGTAGCAAAGGATTCAAACAGAATGGAAGTCTAAAAATACACATGAGAATTCACACCGGGGAGAAACCTTTTTCATGCCCTATTTGTTGCACATGTTTCAGTCAGAATGGAGATCTAAAAATACACATGAGGATTCACACAGGGGAAAAACCATATAGCTGTTGTCATTGTGGCCAAGGATTCAACCAGAAGGGAAATCTAAAAACACACATGAGGACCCACACAAGAGAGAAACCTTATCGCTGTCATGATTGTGACCAAGGATTCAGCACTGGCAGCGCTCTGAAAAGACACATTATGATTCACACAGGGGAGAAGCCTTTTTGCTGTCCTGATTGTGGAAAAACATTTAATCGGAGTGGACATGTAAAATTACACATGAGGACCCACACAGGGGAGAAATAATATTGCCATTTGTGGCAAAGGATTCAGCACTAGTGTCCTTCTGAGATTAAAAACATTTGGATTCATACTGGAGAGAAACTATCCATAGTGACTGTGGTAAAGGATTCTGCACTGGCACCAATCTGAAAGTGCCCTTAAGGACTCAGAGGAGAGAATAGATACCCTCAATTGAGAAAATTATTTCCCCAATCAGGTACGTTAAATAACAGTCAGACACAATGAGAAAACACTGTCTTTCATTTAAAATTGATAGAACTGTCACTAGAGGGAGAACTTAACGGTGTGCTGTTTGGGGAAAGGTCTGGAGACCGAAGATTGAGAGTCGATGTCTCAGAACACTACTCGTGGGTGAATAAGATATGACGGAATTACTGCTTGAATGTAAGAACTCCATCACTATCTAACAGAGAGCAGTTGTTAGTTATAGGATGACCAGACATTTTGGAAACTCCTCCCTTTGTACTTAAAACATTTTTGTTTTTGAAATCTTATACATTATGTACACTGAGTGTACAAAAAATTAGGAACACCTGCTCTTTCCATTAAATAGACTGACCAGGTAAAACCAAGGTGAATGCTATGATGCCTTATTGATATCACTTGTTAAATCCATTTCAGTGTAGATGTTTTGTATACTCTATGCTTTGACGGACTAGCGCTCTCGTGAATAAACATTTTGACTATCATAGCTGGGCCTCCGTCTGTTTCATTCAACCAGTATCTTACAAATTCTAGGTTGCAGACTGAGTAGTTTAATTGAATTGGGTTTTGAATATTGAGAACATAATTCTCGTGACACAGACGTAGTTTCTCTGTCCTGGCGATGCAGAGAAAACCCAGCCAGCTCTATATTATACGTGTCGTTGTTCAGTCACAACTTGATGAAACATAATACACTGTTCAAAAAATAAAGGGAACACTAAAATAACACATCCTACATCTGAATTAATGAAATATTCTTATTAAATACTTTTTTCTTTACATAGTTGAATGTGCTGACAACAAAATCACACAAAAATGATCAATGGAAATCAAATTTATCAACCCATGGAGGTCTGGATTTGTACACTGAGTGTCACACTCAAAATTAAAGTGGAAAACCACACTACAGGCTGATCCAACTTTGATTGAACAAGTCAAAATGAGGCTCAGTAGTGTGTGTGGCCTCCATGTTCCTGTATGACCTCCCTACAATGCCTGGGCATGCTCCTGATGAGGTGGACCTGGACTGAAGCATCTGCCAACTCCTGGACAGTCTGTGGTGCAACGTGGCTTTGGTGGATGGAGCGAGACATGATGTCCCAGATGTGCTCAATTGGATTCAGGTCTGGGGAACGGGCGGGCCAGTCCATAGCACCTTCCTCTTGCAGGAACTGCTGACACACTCCAGCCACATGAGGTTTAGCATTGTCTTGCATTAGGAGGAACCCAGGGCCAACCGCACCAGCATATGGTCTCACAAGGGGTCTGAGGATCTCATCTCGGTACCTAATGGCAGTCAGGCTACCTCTGGCGAGCACATGGAGGGCTGTGCGGCCCCCCAAAGAAATGCCACCCCACACCATTTTTATTTTTTTATTTTTTTATTATTATAATTTTTTTTAACCTTTATTTAACTAGGCAAGTCAGTTAAGAACAAATTCTTATTTTCAATGACGGCCTAGGAACAGTGGGTTAACTGCCTGTTCAGGGGCAGAACGACAGATTTGTACCTTGTCAGCTCAGCTAATTTGCTGGATACAGAGTTCAAGTGAAGGTCAAGCAAATCAGAGAAAGCAGACTGTATTGCAATCATCTATGATGGATGGTCGAATGTTCGTGGGCAAGGAATAATTAACCACATCATCTCCACCCCTCAACCAGTATTCTACAAGAACACAGACAACAGACAACAGACACACCGGTTTCTACATTGCAGATGAGCTGAAAGCAGTCATCAATGACCTTGGACCACAGAAGGTATTTGCACTGGTGACAGACAATGCTGTGAACATGAAGGCTGCTTGGTCTAAAGTGGAGGAGTCCTACCCTCACATCACATCACACCCATTGGCTGTGCTGCTCATGCATTGAATCTGCTCCCCAAGGACATCATGGCACTGAAAACAATGGATACACTCTACAAGAGAGCCAAGGAAATGGTTAGGAATGTGAAGGGTCATCAAGTTATAGCAGCAATCTACCTCACCAAGCAAAGTGAGAAGAATAAGAGCACCACATTGAAGCTGCCAAGCAACACCCATTGGGGTGGTGTTGTCATCATGTTTGACAGTCTCCTGGGGTGTAAGGAGTCTCTCCAAGAAATGGCCATATCACAGTCTGCCGGTATAGACAGCCCCATCAAGAGGATCCTCTTGGATTATGTATTTTGGGAGAATGGTAAGCAGCCGTAAACTCCTGAAACCTATAGCAGTAGCCATTGCATGGATTGAGGGAGACAATGCCATCCTGTCTGATGTTCAGACTCTGCTTGCAGATGTAAGAGAATAAATCCGTACTGCCCTGCTCACTTCACTGTTGCTCCAAGCAGAGGAATCTGCAGTTCTGAAATACATCAAAAAGCGTGAAGACTTCTGCCTGAAGCCCATACACATGTTGGACCCCAAGTATGCTGACAAGAGCATCCTGTCTGGTGCAGAGATCAACAAGGCCTATGGTGTCATCACTACTGTGTCTCGCCTGGATGAGGGCAAGGTTCTTGGCAGTCTGGCAAAGTACACTTCCAAGCAAGGGCTTTGGGATGGAGATGCAATATGGCAGTCGTACCAACATACCTCATCAGCCACTTGGTGGAAGGGACTTTGTGGATCTGAGGCTCTTTCCCCTGTTGCCTCCATCATCCTCCAAATCCCACCAACGTCTGCCGCCTCAGCGCGCAACTGGTCCTTGTTTGGGAATACACACACCAAAGCACACAACAGGTTGACCAATACAAGGGTTGAAAAATTGGTGACCATCCGGGCAACTTTGAGGATTTCTGAGCCTGACAACGAGCCATCCTCAACAAGCTTGGAAATTGACAGTGAAAATGAGGCCTGATGAGTCTGATGGTCAAGAGGTGGACATTGAGGAGGTCCGGGGAGAAGACATGGAAGCCTGAGAGGAAGACAACCAAAGCTTTAGTTTCTAGACTATCATTTTACAGATGTATGTTGAAAAGATTTTTGGGTGATGCGATGAATCATTTAATTAAAGTTAAATTCATTTTTTTTTTTATTCTATTGGAAGGATTTAATAATTTGCAATTATGTCTACTTATGATAAGGTGAAAGGGTTTTGTTTCTGTCTTCATATGATATGGTAAATATATCCAATGCAAAAAACATCTCCATTTAAATGGTATTAATATGCATATATTTCAGTTAATTCCCATATATTCACAAGGAAAGTTTCCACCTCTGAATATTCCCCAAAATATGCAACCCTAATCATTACACAAGTGCACCTTGTGCTGGAGACAATAAAAGGCCACTCTAAAATGTGCAGTATTTTCACACAATGCTACAGATGTCTCAAGTTTTGAGGGAGCGTGCAATTGGCATGGTGACTGCAGGAATGTCCAACAGAGCTGTTGCCAGAGACCTGAGAATTAGCTAACCAAGGTTGCCAGGTGCACGGTGTACCCTCCGACACATTGGTGCGGGCTGGCTTCCGGGTTGGATGCGCGCTGTGTTAAAAAGCAGTACGGCTGGTTGGGTTGTGTATCGGAGGACGCATGACTTTTAACCTTCGTCTCTCCCGAGCCCGTACGGGAGTTGAAGCGATGAGACAAGATAGTAGCTACTACAACAATTGGATACCACGAAATTGGGGAGAAAAAAGGGGTAAAAATAAAAAATAAATAAAGCCCCTTTGTGGGAGAAAACTCAAACTGGCTGGGCCTGGCTCCCTAATGGGTGGATCTGGCTCCCAAGTGGTGGGCCTATGCCCTCCTGGGCCCACCCATGGCTGCGCCACTGCCCAGTCATGCCTAATGAATGCATTTACATTGACCAATTTCCTTCTATAAACTGTAGCTCAGTAAAATCTTTGAAATTGTTGCATTTATATTTTTGTTTATTATAAATGAGTGTTTAGGATATGCTCTGAGACCAGGTTGAATGTAATGGAACTGAGGACAAGGACTATGGTAACTCATTCACTATAAGCAAACAACCTTATCATGAGTGTGGCGATGCATTCGTGCATTGTGGAAGGCGTCGCCACATTTGTGATTTGGTTTACATTTGTTTGTAGTGAATGGGTGACCGTGCACTACATGGACAAGATCACACAAAAGGTTTCTTATATCAAACGTAATAGTATCTGAGTAACAAACATGCTCTGTGCTTTATCTCAGGTTGAAGAACAATGTCGAGCAGCCTCTGTTGACGGACAGCTTCCTGTTGATACTCTGCTATTGTTTTTTCAACGACCCCGAATATCTCCTCAGCAGCAGCTGTTAATCTCTCGTTGAGAAAATCCCTCAACAACTGTATTTGAGACATTCTTTGATAATTCAAATTGAGTCAATAACCTGAGTTCTTGGCTGCTTCACAGCGGTCTAAATATTGACACGTCACAGATTATTTTTTGTTGTTGGAATCCTTTAGAATAAAAGTCCCGTTCTGTATACTTTTATACTAGTTATCATACAGATAATAATTTAATTATTTCTATAAGAATGTAATTTGTAAAAAAAAAAATTCAGGCCTAAATGGTCAACAATATTTTGGGGTTTGTACTCCCATAATTTATTGCACGAAAATTATCTGTATATTGTGTCGCATTCTACTCAGGAGCATTTCAGCTTTCCAGCAGTGTAGCAGCTAATATTGCAGCCATATTTAATATCGGACATACATACTGCAGTAAAAGGTGTTGCAGTAAACGGGGATCCATTTTACTCGGGAGCACCTGTAGTTTCCAAATCCACAGAGGTCGTCGTTGCAATTCTTCCATGCCATCCCTAGGAGGGGTGCTTCACTTGAGTGGGTTGAGTCACTGACGTGATCTTCCTGTCCGGTTTGGCGCCCCCCCCCCCTGTGTTGCGCCATGGGGGAGATATTCGTGGGCAATACTCGGCCTTGTCTCAGGATGGTAAATTGCTGGTTGGAGATATTCCTCTAGTGGTGTGGGGGCTGTGCTTTGGCAAACTGGGTGGGGTTATAACCTGCCTGTTTGGCCCTGTCTGGGGGTATCGTTGGACGGGGCCTCAGTGTCTCCCGTTCCTCCTGTCTCAGCCTCCAGTATTTATGCTGCAATAGTTTATGTGTCAGTGGGCTAGGGTTCTGTTATATCTGGAGTATTTATCCTGTGTTATCCGGTGTCCTGTGGGAATTTAAGTATGCTCTTTCTAATTCTCTTTCTTTGTTTATTTCTTCCTTTCTTTCTCTCTCTCGGAGGTCCTGAGCCCTAGGACCGAGCCCTAGGACTATGCCTCAGGACTACCTGGCCTGATGTCTCCTTGCTGTCCCCAGTCCACCTGGCCGTGCTGTTGCTCCAGTTTCAACTGTTCTGCATGCAGTTATGGAACCCTGACCTGTTCACCGGACGTGCTACCTGTCCCAGACCTGCTGTTTTCAACTCTCTAGAGACAGCAGGAGCGGTAGAGATACTCCAAACGATCGGCTATGAAAAGCCAACTGACATTTACTCCTGAGGTGCTGACCAGTTGCACCCTCTACAACCACTGTGATTATTATTATTTGACCCTGCTGGTCATCTATGAACATTTGAACATCTTGGCCATGTTCTATTATAATCTCCACCCGGCACAGCCAGAAGAGGACTGGCCACCCCTCATAGCCTAGTTCCTCTCTAGGTTTCTTCCTAGGTTCTGGCCTTTCTAGGGAGTTTTTCCTAACCGCCATGCTTTTGGGAATTTTATTTTGAAGGAAAAGCACAGTAGTCATTCTCTTATTCTTTCTTGGTCTTGTTATTCTTGCTAGCGGAAGGGAGGTGCCAGATAGTTTGTGGCACATTGTTATGTTTCACCATATTGGATCACTCCAATATATTGGTATCACTCTGCGGCGGAAGGATACACCCGAGGTGAGGATTTACAGATTTTCTCCCGTGTACACCTATGTCACTGCTGGGGTCCGCCCCTATATGAATGGCATTCCGGCTCTTTCCAGTGAGCCGGCTCGTTCGGCTCAGCCCACCAAAAAGGTTTGCGATAGTTTGACTATGATTGGTGTTAAAACAACTCTAATTAAATTCTTAAATGAAATCATACTCTACCTTAACCACAATGTATTTAAGAATTAATTGGTTTGTTATGAAAAAGAATGCTATGAAACATTTGCAACTTTTTAATGTATATAAACAAAGTGAATATAAATCGAACCATTCAAAATTAATACAATCTGAACAGCATAATAGAATATTGCACCATATCAAAGAAAAATAAATAACAATGTGCAAAACAGCAGGATCCCACTTAAAACATTAAACTGGTCCCTCTTTTCTCTCTCTTCTTTATTACCATGTTATAACCAGCAGCACACAGCAATGCTGACTATATTTTGCATTTATGGGAGATTTACATTCAGAAATGCAAGCTCCCTCACTTTCGAGGGGCTGATGCGGTTTCTTCTCTCAGTAATTATTTGTCCCGTTTTCGAGAAGACCCTCTCAGAGGGAATGGATGTGGACACTATGCAGAGTCTCCCTGTCATGACTTTAGATAGCCGTGGGTAGACAGAGGCTTGTTCTTCCACCAGCTCAGAGGATCTGCAGATCTTTGGAGGGGCTTCTCCAAATAGGATTGGACCTTCATTATGGCATCTGCTGAGGGATTCCTTCGTGCTGCATCCCCAGTTGCTCTCTCGTCAAACAGCATCCAAACAGCAGACGTTTGTGGCACTACTGCTGGTGCTTCTGCTCCATCTAATCTCCCTTCTTCCTGTTGCCCTGGTGCCTGAGCCAGCTGACTGCTGGGGCTGTTCCCCGCTGCTGCTGAGGTTATTCTTTGAAGAGCCTCATCAATCGCTCTGGCATCACTGAAGACTTCTTAAACCTGGGGTCAAGTGCAGCAGTTTCTGATAGCATGTGATTATATTCCATTCTGTGGAACTTTCTGTCCATTGATGAACATAGGGTGTCCATCAACTCTGTCACATGTCCTGTGGTTACATTTGCTTCTTTCTGGCGGCTGGCTGTGATTCGCTGCAGACCCTTACACAGGAGTATCATTTTTGAGGCTGTCATATAGCTGAAAAGAGAGAACTTATTAGTTCAGGTTCATGTTTTGTCTACTGATACTACATTCTCATCTACATATATAATACGGGATTAAATAATGATGTAGTAATAACTGCTTACTGTACCTCTCTCCACTGATCTCCACAGTGACCTTCTCAAAGGGTTCCAGGACTCTGCACACCTCCTCCACCACCTCCCATTCCTCTTGGGTCAGAGCATCAACAGGGGCATTGACAATGGCCAGGATAGAGATGATGGCATCATTTGACTCAAGAAACCGCTTCAACATTTTCAATTTTCAATTCCACCTTGTAGTGCAGTCTTGCAGTCTTGCAGTCTTGCAGTCTTGCACTACAAGGTGGAATTGAAAATTGAAAATGTTGAAGCGGTTTCTACTACATCATTATTTAATCCAGTATTATATATGTAGATGAGAATGTAGTATCAGTAGACAAAACATGAACCTGAACTAATAAGTTCTCTCAAGACTGGCATCCCCATCTGGCATTATGTAGACTTTAGTTTTTCAGCACCTACTGTGCTCCTGTGGAAGTATTCCACAGCTGCGTTCACTTTGTCCACAGTGGGCTTCATCACCTTCAGAGCATCTCTTACAATCAGGTTGATTGTATGGGCTTTGGTTATGTTAAACTGCATTGTCGCTAACACAACAGACCACTTTTCCATCTATTTGCAATTCTCTAGCCACTGTCAACAGTTCCTCTGCCAAGTTCTTTGAGGTGTGTTCTGTCACTGAACTCCAAGCAGTCCAGAAGGCAGCTAGATATCTAAAAATGTTCAAGGAAGTTACATGTAACCGACATGTAAGAGGTGGTTACACTTGTCCAGCAGTCAGTGGTAAGGCAAAATGCAGTAGCTTTTTGGACTCTTTCCCGCACTGAACGCTGTGTGCGCTCATACAGTTGTGGAATATGTGATTTTGAAAGGGTTTTCCTGCTTGGAATTGTGTACATTGGATTTAGACTATTGCTATTCTAAAACCTCTGTCCTCCATGATCGAAAATGGCATTTTAGCCAATGCAATATCAATTTAGCCTTGTTTTGCTACAGACATAGACTGGTCCATAGAAGACTGCGTTGCTGTGGGTCGCGGAGTAGGCCTACTTGACTGAGTGCATACGCTGGCCCCCACCACTATTACTAGCAGGCCCGCTAGTTTCTCGAAGCTCCGCTACAGCTAGCTTCACAGTTGGGTGCACAATTCGCATATGCCGGTGTAGGTTGTGCGTAGAACTGGCTTTATATGAGATTTCTCAAATTCTACACTGTGCTCTAACATTGTCTACATTATTAAAATGCATCCAAATGCTACTGTGCTTCAGACTCATTTTCCAGCTGTTGTTTTCACAGCTGTCCTTCCTCTTCCTCTCTCTGACTGTGAGTGAGTTGGCTCAGCCTTTCCTCACTCATCTTTGGTTCATTGGTTGACACTGCGTGTCTGATTGATGAGGCTGTTAGTCTGAGCAGACAGTCAGAACGAATGTGTGTGCGCTTGAGCGTTTAGGCCTATATTATTTTATTTATTTTTCGTTCCTTGAATTAGTTAATTCTGTTCATTTAAATCTTTTGATTACTCATATCTTCATTTTAAAATATTTGTATAAATAGATTTGGCTCTTCTGATATGCGAGCCAGCTCCCAACGTTCACCTATAAGAGCTGGCTATCAATAATATATAGACCCCATGGCCGCGACATGTTCTCTTTCATTTTCTCGGCGGACGTCCATATGGTTTGAGGTACAAACTTTCTGAAGTTCGCTTGGCATGTCACTGGTAAGTATCTTGCGTGGAAGTATACTCACTGGCTGTTTGCAGCCTGGAGCAGCTGGCCTGTCGCAGCGAGGTTGATCTGTATCTTCCGCCCGTGGTTTGTCATGCTTGTGTTTTGTTAGCGTTACTGTAACGGTCGTCGGTAGAAGGTGAGGACCAAAGTGCGTGTTCATAATTCTTTTAATAGAACACAGAAAAATACAAAATAACAACGTTTAATAACAAAAACCGAAACAGTTCCGTGTGGAACACACAGACACAGAAAATAATCACCCACAAATCAAGGGTGAAAACAGGCTGCCTAAGTATGGTTCTCAATCAGGGACAATGATTGACAGCTGCCTCTGATTGAGAACCATACCAGGTCAAACACAGAAATACCAACTCATAGAAAAACAAACATAGACAACCCACCCAACTCACGCCATGACCATACTAAAACAAAGACATAACAAAAGAACTAAGGTCAGAACGTGACAGTTACACTACGACTCAGTGTGCCAACTGGCTTGTTCTATGTGTGTGTTGTGAATTGCTTAACATGCTCCTCCGCGGGTTCTCTGTTAATTATCTTGCAGGGTTATTTCTTCGCCCCCAGCGATTTATGTTTTTAACATAAATCTCCAATAATGTTCAAACCGGAGAATTCCTTTGTCTGTAGAAATGCAATGGAACAGAGCTCGCTCTCACGTGAACGAGCGCGGTCAGCTCATGGCACTCTGCCAGAGCCCTGACCCATTCCCCTCTCAATCGCCTCCACTTCACAGTAGAAGCATCAAACAAGGATCCAAAGACTGTTAACATCTAGTGGAAGCCGTAGGAAGTGCAATATTACCAATATCCCGCTGTGTATTCGATAGGCCAAGAGTTGAAAAACTACAAACCTCAGATTTCCTACTTCCTGGTTGGATTTTTTCTCAGGTTTTTGCCTGCCATATGAGTTCTGTTATACTCACAGATATCATTCAAACAGCTTTAGAAACTTCAGTGTTTTCTATCCAAATATACTGCTAATATGCATATCTTAGCTTCTGGGACTGAGTAGCAGGCAGTTTACTCTGGGCACCTTATTCATCCAAGCTACTCAATACTACCCCCAGCCACAAGAAGTTTTAAAGATTTACCATCTCCCAAATTAAACTCTATAAGGTATACATCTATTACATCAATAAACAGTCACCTTATTAATCATTACCTCTTATCATTTTGAACAGTGGTAACCTTCTCGAATCTGCAAAAACCCCAGCCTTCCTCATGATTCAGTACTACACAAATTTGTTTAATTATTTATTTACTAGCTAATTAAATAACACAGAATAAACATACCCACTTACTACATGAGACAAAGGTCCCTAGCAGACTGACACAATATGGCTTTTACACAACAACATTGAGAGGGAAAAAGAGAAAAAGACTTATCGCCGATACATTTTCAAAACTATTCTCACAGTAATCATAGTTTTACTATATGATTACTGTTTGGAATAAGAAATCAAGAATGTATTTACGTGTGAGTGCCTTTGTTCGCCGTTTATCTCTTTCAGAACCAGCCCTCCTTAGGAAGGTTGTTGGCCTTTCAGCGGCAAGCTTGTATGGCTCAGATTGTCCGAAAGGGGTGTCCTCTTTCCCATCTTCTACTGTTGTTCACTCTGGAACATAGCTAGCCAACCGTGTCGACGGTTCCCATCCCATCCCATATTGAAGTTTTGGATAGCTACAACCCTGACATTTTCCATAACATCAATAGACTACTAAGGGCCATCATCACCCCTCCTATGACTTGTAGTGTTGAGAGACCCTTCTCCACTACAGGCCATATCCAAACATCCATCCAATCTTGCATGCTGACTGCATGTCGCAACAATCTAGCTCTGTTGTTCTTTGAAAACAAACTCAATCAATGAAAGTGATGGGGGCATGTGAGCATGTTACTTAAAGGTGATTTTTACCATTTAAAAAAACAACATGCTCACATGGCCCCATCTCTTCCATAGATGTTTAGCTAGCATTGGCTAGTTTCTCCTGCTCCATAGACTACTTTCAGGGTGAGTCCTTCAATGAAAACACATTCAGGGCTTTCTATTTATATTCTTCCTTTCTTCTTTGTGCAATAAGCTATTTGCACATATTCCTGTGCCGAGCTCCTGGTGTCCGACCCGCTGACCATGGTCCATCTTCCCGAAAACATCTGAAACCTTACCGCTTCTTAAAAAAGACTTCCCCCACCCCTTTGCACTTGTCTTTTCCTACAAAACACGGACTTTGCTGATAGCTCTGGATAAGAGTGTCTACTAAATGAGTAAAATGTACAAACGTAATGGAATATACTGAACACTTATTTCTCCATATTTTGTGACAATATAACTTTTCCCATTTTATCACTTTGCTGCTGTAGAATCTCTCTCTCTCTGAATTTGTAGGTGTTAGACATTTGTATTTCATTATTAAGTTAGTTTACTGTCGGACTTGGACAGTCGGCCCGAGGGGTATACTACAAAGCAGAATCAATGAGTTAGCCAGCTAACTTTCCCAAATATTCTGAAATAAGTGCAATTAACAGGAGGAAAAATAACTGTGCAGGTAAAGACACCTCACAATAAACATGCGTTATCCACATTTATTCTGTTATACAAAGGCAGATTAAATATATACATTCCTAGATTAAACAAACATGTTTCAGAAGGTTCATTTATATGAATGGGAACACTTGATAGATAAAAAAAAAGATAATTCCTCAGAGTGGATATTGGCATCAAGCTCAGAGGTAACAACAAACACGATAGGAATTGTTCAGATCCTGTGGAAACTGGAAACATAAGTACAGAGTAACTGATATTGTGAAAACTACTGTAGGACAATTCCACGGAAACGGAATTACGCTGAGACTGAATTTCACTTTAAAATGTATGCCAAACAAACATTTTAACAAACAGTACAACTCTATGCACAACGACTCATTTGAACAATTTAAAATATATAATTTACTGTAAAAACTGTGCAAAGTTTGGTAACACATTTTGGTAAAATCTCCCTCAGGTGAATTGTTATCAAACTTTGTACCGGCACAGTTCTTCCTGTAAATGTGTTTTTGTAAAACTTTGCGGAGATTGTTAAAAGTAGTCATTGTGCATAGAAAATGGTTTGTTAAACTTTGAAATCAATGGTTTTTGTTTGGTATACATTTTAAAAGTGTCTCAGCATAATTCCGTTACCATGTAATTTCCCTTTAGCAACATCAAAACAGATGTCTTGTCGATGTAAAAATGTTCCACATTACATCTACACGTAAAACATGTTTTATGTACAAAAGGGAGGACGTACAGGTAACAGCCAAAATAAAGGAAACACCAACATAAAGTGTCTTAAAATAGCGTGGTGAGGAGTCGTCGTGTACCGTGTCCGGAAGACTCCATCATTCATTTCTGGATTCAGGGTTCACTCAAACATAGTTTTAAGCGTTGTTATACTATTGACAACTACAGCTGATTTCAGGATTGTATATCAATTCGCTCTCCTTAAACATTTGTAATCTGACATATTCGTTTGTCTCTGAATTGTTTAATCAAACTTTCCACAGCCAGCTCCTGATAGAGCATACAAACTACAAATCGGTCTCCTGAATTAGCCTAGTGCGCATAGCTAGATCCTGTCCCGAGCTTGTTTTACCCGGCTAAACTAGCTGAACAATGCTTGTTTATGTCCTCATTGCAAAACTCCAAAAATACTTCACCCCCAACTTTAAAACTCCTTTGCTAGTTATATAATCATGAAAGAAAGACACCACGGATACAAGTTCAGTTTTGAGATCCACCTGCGTCATTAGCGTAGGGTTACTTTGACATTTCTGACTGGTCTTGGAAAGGTGACAATGGACAGCCTCTCCCTGCTTGGCTCGATGAGATATGTAGTGATTTTACCAACAGACATATGTACAGTCTTGTACCCTTAACCTATTTTAAACTGACTATTGTATTTGTTGATTAAATCTGATTTCTTTTTTAAGGGGGTAGATCAGCTTTAATACTGCAGATAGATTGTGGATTCTATCAATGTAATTGCATAATTTCCAATCCCATATATATATATTTTTGCCTTTATTATTTTACCCTAATTCTACCACCCCTCCCCTAATTGGAGTAAAATAATTTACTACAATACTTAGGCTTCTACTTACAGCTTATACATACTATATACATTTTATGACACGGTATATTTGACATTAGGTATCTTTTTTTGTTCGTTTTTAGCCCCACCCTTCAGTTACCCTCAACCCCTCCTATCAATCTCTGAAAACCATACAGTTTTCATTTCTAATTGCCATATTTTTCCAATTGTGCTGTAATGTTTCACAACAGTTCCGTACCTTTCTATTCTCATAGTTTCTACAGATTGTATATTAAAGATGAATATTTTTTACTAAAAGTACTACTATATTACTGATCAATTGACTATGGCTTTTCAAGTCAACCAGCAGTGGTTTTTGCAGTTAGCTCCAGGTAAATGTTGCAATGCTTAAGCCATTCCTGAACCTGCAAGCAACAACAAGCTATATACATATGTGCAGTACCAAAACAAGTGATCAAATTATTCTGTCTCTTCGCAGCAAAATCCGCAGTACTGGGATGTTGTATGCCCCATATACAGTACCAGTCAAAAGTTTGGACACACCTGCTCATTCCAGGGTTTTTGTTTACATTGTTTTTGTTTACATTGTAGAATAACAGTGAAGACATCAAGACTATGCAACACATATGGAATCATGTAGTAACCAAACCATGAGATTCTTCAAAGTAGCCACTCTTTGCCTTGACAGCTTTGCACACTCTTGCCATTCCCTAAACCAGCGTCATGAGGTGGTCACCTGGAATGCATTTCAATTAACAGGTGTGCCTTGTTAAAAGTTCATTTGTGGAAACAGTTTTTTTTATTTTACCTTTATTTAACTAGGCAAGTCAGTTAAGATTTTCAATGATGGTTAACTGCCTGTTCAGGAGCAGAACGACAGATTTGTCAGCTCGGGGGTTTGAACTTGCAACCTTTCGGTTACTAGTCCACCACTCTAACCACTAGGCTACCCTGCCGCCCCAGTTGAGCCAATCAATTGTGTTGTGACAAGGTAGGGTTGGTATACAGAAGAAAGCCCTATTTGGTAAAAGACCAAGTCCATATTATGGCAAGAACAGCTCAAATAAGCAACGAGAAACAACAGTCCATCATTCATTTTAGACATGAAGGTCAGGCAATCCGGAAAATGTCAAGAACTTTGAACGGTTTTTCAAGTGCAGTCGCAAAAACCATCAAGCACTATGATGAAACTGGCTCTCATGAGGACCGCCACAGGAAAGGAAGACCCAGAGTTACCTCTGCTGCAGAAAATCAGTTAAGAGTTACCAGCCTCAGAAATGGCAGCCCAAATAAATGTTTCACGTTCAAGTAAGAGACACATCTCAACATCAACTTGAGATGGTTTGGGATGAGTTGGACCGCAGAGCGAAGGAAAAGCAGCCAGCATGTGGGAACTCCTTCAAGACTGTTGGAAAAGCATTCCTCATGAAGCTGGTTGAGAGAATGAAAAGAGTGTGCAAAGCTGTCATCAAGGCAACGGGTGGCTACTTTGAAGAATCTAAAATATATTTTGATTTTTTTACACTTTTTTGGTAACTACATGATTCAATATGTGTCATTTCATAGTTTTGATGTCTTCACTATTATTCTACAATGTGGAAAATAGTAAAAAATAAAGAAAAACCCTTGAATGAGTAGCTGTGTCCACACTTTTGACTGGTACTGTACATAACATTCTATTGGTTGCAATAATTTTCATAACATGCCATTTACACCAAAAACAGATATTTGGTTGTAAAAAACGTCCCCTTTAAGGAGTATACATTTTCCCCCGCTTAATCAGAAATAGTCATATTCTATTAAGACAAGTAAAACCATTAATTGATTACATCAATTGGAAACAAATAAATACTCCTACACCATAATTTTTCAATTCATAAAATGTGTAGGGTAAGCTACATTGCATTGTATATTTGCCTTGGTAAACGAGGAAATCAGTTGTACGGATAGTCAAATAGATAAATGGCCCTTAGTCAATTTAAAATTGCAGGATTATATTGTTACGATGATAATACCCACCATTGGGCAAAATCATCTTGAAAAATGTTGGTTGCAATCAGGACTAAAAGATAAGCTCGACATCTGCGTTAAAGGAGCGGTAAATCGGTGGCCAACGATGGTTGCAATTGAGATCAGCTGTGCGGGTGATTTTAATGCGTATTGATGGTTTAATGACAGATCAGCTGGATATAGTCTGGTGGCCATAGATGGTGCCTATTGCTATTCAATGTACCCGATTGGAAAATTAATCTTCTACTATAGGGACATCAGTATGGTCTCTCCCCTGTGAGTCCTCGTGTGCACTTTCAGATTGGTGCCACTGCTGAATCCTTTGACTTTTCTCTCCTGTGTGAATCCTCCTCATATGCACTGACAGATTACTGGCAATGCTGAAACCTTTGCCACAATCAGGACAGCTATGTGGTTTCTCCCCTGTGTGGGTCATCATGTGTATTTTTAGATGTCCCTTACGAGTGAATGATTTGCCACAATCAGGGCAACAAAATGGCTTCTCCCCTGTGTGAATCCTAATGTGCCTTTTCATAGCACTGCCAGTGCTGAATCCTTGTCCACAACAATAACAACGATATGGCTTCTCCCCTGTGTGGATTCTCATGTGTATTTTCAGACCTCCATTCTGCATGAAGCATGTACCACAAACAGGGCAGGAAAAAGGTTTCTCCCCTGTGTGGCTCCTCATGTGCACTGTCAGCTTACTATTTGTGCTGAACCATTTACTACAAACATCACAACAAAATCTAGCTGCAATGTGGGTTTGGAGGTGATCTTTCATACTTTCTGTGAACTCCATACATTTTCCACACACACCACAAATACCTTCTTTATCCTTTCTATGAGTTTTCACATGTTTAAGTAATGAACCCATGTGATGAAAAGACTTGTCACACACCTTACAACAACAGGGAGTATCATGACTTTGACTGGGTGATTTCAGGAGGGACAACTGTGTAGATTTCTTGACACAGGAGCTTTGTCCTTTCATCATCTTTGTTCTCTTTGATTTGACTGGGTTAAAACCTGAAGGAGGTCCTCCAGTCTCCATACCACTGACACTTTGACTGTTTTCACTCTGAGCTGCAGAACAGTCTGAATTTACTGTAGAGAAAGGCTGAGAGAGACTAGTTGGTTCTGATTCTACATAGATGTCTCCATCAGGTTCTGTTTTGATCTTTTCAGTTGTAGTACTGGGTAGAGTGTCTCTCTCTCCGTTGCCTTCCTTTTGGGCTTGATAGAGATGGGAGGGCTGAGTTGGGTCTTCATCATGATCACTTTTCACACAGACAGGATTGAATATGAATTCTATGGCATCTGCCTCAAGCCCTTGAATCTGCTCTTCCTCCTGACTGGTCCTGAGTTCCTCCTGCTCTTCTTTAATCTGTGTGGTCTCTGTGTCCTCCTGTCCCAGACTGGGGCTCCACTCCTCCTCACACTGCTGCTGCTCAGGGGGAACCTCCTCTTCAGAGAAAGAAAGAGTACGCTGCTGGAGGTCTGGAGGAAAGGAGAAAGAATAAAACAGAAAACTCAATGACATGTAGACCTACCTCCTGTCTGGTACGCCTGCAATAATTAATTCAACTAGTCAAATATAATTTAACTGTAATTCTAAACTTTTAATCCTAAACAGTTAGGATTAGAATAAGGTTTAGGTTAAGGGTTAAGGTTATGGTTAGTAGATAGATTACATTTTACTGATGGACTATCCAAATAAAGTGTTACTGAAACAGATATTTGCATTCCTGAAACATTATTTTGAAGTATAATTTGATCTAATTAATTGTACACAAAATTGGCCCTTTTAATTTATAGTGTTGATATAATCTTCAATAAATATTGTAATAGTTCCATCTAACAATGAGTAAGACATGAGGAATCCAATAAAATGATCAAAAGCCACCAATGATCGAGCCCAGGCTCTGTCGCAGCCGGCCGCGACCAGGAGGTCCATGGGGCGACGCACAATTGGCCTAGCGTCGTCCGGGTTAGGGAGGGTTTGGCCAGTAGGGATATCCTTGTCTCATCGCACACTAGCGACTCTTGTGGTGGGCTGGGCGCAGTACACGCTTACCAGGTCACCAGGTGCACAGTGTTTCCTCCGACACATTGGTGTGGCTGGCTTCCGGGTTGGATGCGCGCTGTGTTAAGAAGCAGTGCGGCTTGGTTGGGTTGTGTTTCAGAGGACGCATGGCTCTCGACCTTTGTCTCTCCCGAGCCCATACGGGAGTTGTAGTGATGAGACAAGATAGTAACTGCTAACAATTGGATACCACGAAATTGGGGAGAAAAAGGGGGTAAAAGAAATGTTTAAAAGAAGAAAAAAGCCACCAATCGATCCCTCACACCCCACGCCAGTCTCACCCCAACAACTGCTATACACTGTAAGTTCTCTATGTCTCACAAGTATTATGGAGCTGCGGCTTAGAGTATGGTTTCTTCCTCCGAGAGCTGCCTTTTGTTGCAGTATTCAAGGAGAGATTGGTTTAAGCATTAGGTTGCCTAGAGATGGGTTTCCCAAACTCAGTCCTGGGGCCCCACCTGGGTGCACATTTTATTTTTTGCCTTAGCACTACACAGCTGACTCAGTTTGGGAAACCCTGGCCTAGAGAAGGACCAACTGAATTACTTTCATGAAGGACAGGTTTGGCTTGTTGTGAGGATGACCATAAGTTATTTTCATCATATGCAAAAGCTACTGGTTTTCTACTCAAAGTTGCAAAGAAAATGTTATGATAAATGTAATAAACACAAGAGACCAACAACACTTATAAAAGAGTGTGGCAACAGCAAAAACAGCAGCATCTAGGAGGCAAAACCTGGTACTTTCACAATTTATTGTAAATACGGGAAGAAACGTCAATGACTATTTTCTCTGAATTAGGGAAAAAAATATAAATCAGATTCACTACTTGTCAAACATAGAGAAGTGATACTTTGTACTGGTGGTTGGAGTGGGATTGGTGTGGGGGATCATGGGTGACTTTTCACCATTTTATTCATTAACGGTGGGAAGAATTATGGTCCAAATCAGATGTTGCGTACTATATTTATTGACAGTATTGGGAAGCTACTCTGAAAAGATAGTTTACCAACCTGCCAAATACTTCACACTGGAAGAAGTTAAGCAGCACTAAAGCTACCCTTAAGAAAAATATAGTTTACTAAAGTTACTTAAAAGTACATCCAAACTACTTTGTAAAACATTATCATTTGTAAATCTGAAATGTCATAGACTGCAAGAAGAGATCAATTTGGGGTCAAATGTTAACAGCAGTGTTTTTGCTGCAGTCATCTAGCAATGGCACTGCGCCACAGCTAAATCATTGTTGCCACCGTCCCAAAACTATGGAACATTAAAAAAAATATTTCTGCCGAGATGCACTTTGAAGATGCTAGAACAGTCCATGTTTACTTTTTCCTTGCAAACAAAACAACTAATGACTAGAAAAATCTGACAACCCCATAGCAGAATAGTTTATGTTTTTAACTAGTCAGCTTGTTGTTGCTCTATGCGAGAGAAATGTTTCTCTCGAGGTGCACTCAAGTTACAAGTACAATACGGAGGGAAACTTGCTTCTGACAAGCAAACAATACTCAACCATTCTTGCAATCGTAGGGGAAACAGCAGTTTTAATGTCCTTTGTTAAAAAAAGGGGATCCCAGCTTTCCATTGCTACTTTATTTTTTAACTGCTAAATATGTGCGTACTGCACCATTTTAAACTCAAGAGTTTCTAGCAGCGGCATGGTTAATTAAGCCACTTACTGCTCAGCAATTCCCTGTGAGTGCATATGGGAGAGTGGCGCTGAATGTAACACGGGTCAATTGTAAGGTAACTTGGGGTAAAACACCACCCTACCTCAAAATAGTTTTTTGGGAGTGACTTAAAATTGTGATGAAACATTACATTTTTAGTTGAGCAAGAGTAGTGACAACCAGGGAAAGTGTTGGGGGGGAAAAGTGACAAGTAGTTTCTGTGACAAGTAAAGTCAGGGGGAGTGTTACCCCGGGTGGCGGGTTAACCCAAGTTACCCTAACAGGCCTACATTATATTCCAGGGAAAGGGGACCTAGGTCAGTTGTCCAACAATGTATTCAACTGAAATGTGTCTTCCGCATTTAACCCACCCCCTCTGAAACAGAGAGCTGCCTTAAATCGACATCCACGTCGTCGGTGCCCGGGGAACAGTGGGTTAACTGCCTTGCTCAGGGGCAGAACGATAGATTTCTACCATGTCAGTTCGGGAATTCGATCCAGTAACCGAAACACTAACCACTAGGCTACCTGCTGCCCCATTCACTATGTTTATGCATGTTTTCTGCTAAATAGTTAGTCAAAATATCCCATTTGTGATCTGGGTAATGATTAGACCAATAAGGCAGGGGTATTCAACTCTTACCCTATGAGGTCCGGAGCCTGCTGGTTCTCTCTTCTACCTGATAATTAACTGCACCCACCTGGTGTCCCAGGTCTAAATCAATCCCTGATTTAGAGGGGAACAATGAAAAAACGCAGTGGAACGGGCTTCGAGGTCCCGAGTTGAGTTTGAAGGCAATAGGGTAAATGGCGATAGGCAATCCCATGTTTCAGCCTATTTATTAATAGCCAATATTCTGCATCAGTTCGGCTACAGGTGATGATGCTTATATCTAGCCATTGATCATGACTCTCAGTTCCATTACATTACACATAAGAGTCATTGAACGAAGGTGTCTTCTGTATGGGGGAGTTTTTTTAATAGCCCTGACACCCAATCTGAACATTAACAGCCGTTGCTTGGGTACGGTTTTGCTTGCGGTACGGGGAAGTATTCTGTGTGTTAGTGTAACTTGGGTAGTGTAGCTTCATCAGATCGAAGCACACATAGCTGTATGAATCTGTTCTCATTTTAAAAAATATATTTAAGATTCTTTCTCGCTGATTAAAGATAAAGGCCATTTTTTTTAAAGCCGTATTGCAAGCAATGATTATTGACATGTTTTAAATGTTAAAATATGTCGGGGTTGTAGTTTGCATGAGTCAGTCGTGGGTGAAGTTAATGGCTGAAAACGGCCTAATTTTCGAATGCTAGCTAATAGCATACCTGATAATATGGACCATGCATAGGCTATACGCATGGTCCAACAGGTTAAAATAATACATAATTTTATCAATATGTTATTGGGCTCATTTCTGGAAGTGGAAATTATATTTTAGATGATGTCAGCATCATTTCCCCCCCCATTCATTTTGGAGTAGAATGTCCTTTCAAAAAGTCACCAGAACTGAGCTTCTCAGTCCTTCTATAATGAACCAAAATATAAAACATGCAGCAATTTCAAACTTTACTGAGTTACAGGTCATATAAGGAAATCAGTCCATTTAAATAAATTCATTAGGCCCTAATCTATGGATTTCTTCACATGACTGGGAACACAATTTTTTTTTTTTTTTTTTTTTAAAAGGTAGGGGCGTGGATCAGAAAACCAGTCAGTATCTGATGTGACCACCATTTGCCTCAGGTAGGGTGACACATCTCCTTCACATACAGTTGATCAGGTTGTTAATTGTGGCCTGCGTAATGTTGTCCCACTCCTCTTCAATGGCTGTGCAAAGTTCCTGGATATTGGTGGGAAATGGAACACGCTGTTGTACACGTCGATCCAGAGCATTCCAAACATGCTCAATGGGTAACATGTCTGGTGAGTATGCAGGACATGGAAGAACTGGGAGATTTTCAGCTTCGAGGAATTGTGTACAGATTCTTGCGACATGGGGCTGTGCATTATCATGCTGAAACATGAGGTGATGTAGGTGGATGAATGGCACGACAATGGGCCTCAGGATCTCGTCACGGTATCTCTTTGCATTCAAATTGCCATCGATAAAATGCAATTGTGTTGTTGTTCGTAGCTTATGCCTGCCCATACCACAACTCCACCACCACGGGGCACTCTGTTCACAACGTTGACATCAGCAAACCGCTCGCCCACACGACACCTTACATGTGGTCTGCAGTTGTGAGGCCGATTGGACATACTGCCAAATTCTCAAAAATAACATTGGAGGCAGATTATGGTAGAGAAATTAACATTACATTTTCTGTAAACAGCTCTGGTGGACATTCCTGCAGTCAGCATGCCAATTGCGCACTCCTTCAAAACATTTGTGGTGTTGTGTGACAAAACTGCACATTTTAGAGTGTCTTTTTATCATGCCCAGCACAAGGTGCACCTGTGTAATGATCATGCTGTTTAATCAGTTTCTTGATATGCCACACCGGTCAGTTGGATGGATTATCTTGACAAAGGAGAAATGCCCACAAACAGGGATGTAAACAAATGTATGCACAAAATTTGCAAGAATGGAACATTTCTGGAAGCTTTTATTTCAGCTCACGTTGTATTTATATTTTTGTTCAGTGTAGTTCACTACTCCCAAACCCTGTTTAATGGATATTATGTCAATCCTGTATAAATGAAAAGGGCCAATTTGGGTGCAATCCATTAGCTTAATTTCAGAGATCAAATCAAATGTAAAACAAAATAATGTTGTATGAATGTTAATATTATCTGTTTCTAACTACATAAACGACTTCAGAACGATCAGAGATCGCCATGGCTTGTTCAAACATGGAACGACTCTCATTTAAACTGCAACTTTTATGCTATTTTTGTCGCACTCTGAAGTAGGAGTTGTGTTCTGATATTCAAGGAAGTGCCTGATGAATTTTCTACCACAAAAGGGGTCCCCGGCGCAAAAAAGTTTTGGGAACCCCCGAGTTAGCCTACCTGCTCTGTGTAGGTTTATCTCAGGTTGAAGAACAATGTCGAGCAGCCTCTGTAGACGGACAACTTCCTCCTGATACTCTGCTACCGTTTTTTCAACGACCCCGAATATCTCCTCAGCAGCAGCTGTTAATCTATCGTTCAGAAAAACCCTCAACAACTGTATTTGAGACATTCTTTGATAATTCAAGTTGATTAGCTAGCTGTGTTTTTATTTTAGTTGTTATCCCTGTCCGTGCGTCATCAACAGAATCCGGGCTCTACTTAAAAAAAAAAACTCCACTGTTAGTGCATGTTCAAGTTATTACATTGTTGCGCTATAGCCACCTGCTGGACTGGAGTGCAACATGGAATTTCTCTGTCCTACAAAATTAAGATTGGTTTAGTTATATTAACGTTGAGTAAGAAACATGCCCTGTGTAGCTTTATCTCAAGTTGAAGAACAATGTCGAGCAGCCTCTGTAGACGGACCACTTCCTTTAGGCATTTTTAGATCATGCACGTTGATTAGCCATCTAGCTGTTCTGTTTTAATCATGTGCGGCATCTGCGACAAAAGATCATCACTATCATCACCAGCTTCCACACCACAAAGTCATAAACCCCGCCAATTTTTACAATTTCTCTGACCATTTTATTTTAAAACTAACCCTTAGAAAATATGACAAATACAATGTGTTTAGGATTCTCTCAACTCCTGTGGACACCAGAGGGCACATAAGCACAAAGTAACCAACATTGTGAACACTACTTTAACAACATCAAGAGATATAATGTAGCAGATTTCAACATATTGAGAATTTTGACTCTCGAAACAAAAAACATGTTTTATGTACAGATAGAGGACATAGGTTCAAATGTCTGTTGCGTCATCCTATAACTAATGAGTAGGAACTACTGTTGCTCAGAAATCCACTAACTGCTCTCTGTTAGACAGTGATGTGGAGATCTTATGTTCAAGCAGTAATACAGTCATATCTTATTCACCCAAGAGTTGTGTCCTGAGGTGCATCTCCTCTCACAGGTGAAAGTTAGTGATTTCTTACCCTTAGCATTGATATGTGACCTTTGTCCTTTTATGATCTCTTCTCTATTTGATTTTACTGGCTTTAAACCATTCTCCATACCATGTTGAACTGCAGAACAGATTGGGTTGACTGCAGAGAGGGGCTGAGAGACACTGGTTGATTCTGATTCCCTATAGTCCTCTCCATCAGGTTCTGTTGTGATCTGTTCAGTTGTAGTACTGGATAGAATCTCTCTCTCTCTCTCTCTCTGTTTCCTTCCTTTTGAGCTTGATGGAGATATGAGAGTCCTCATCAGTCACTTTTCACACAAGCAGAAGTCAAAATTGAGTATTAAAAAAACAAACATTTTTTATACATTTTTATTTAAGCGCACATAAAGAACATGTACTATACATACACAACATATATTTTCTGTCTTTACAAAGGAGCAAAACTACATTCACATGTCAAGGGTACATTTTGGCTGTATAGAGCATTTCAAGAGTCCGAATAAGATAAAGCCACAGATAAAGCCACAGAAAAACAACAGAAACAACAAAAAAAGAAATGACAGAATAAGACCAGTATAATATGTCAGGAACGCCGACCAGACACCTTCATACCTATGCTGTCTATGTTGCAAGGTTGATGTAATTCTCTCCATGTCAGCAAGTTCCCCACATAGACCTCACCACATATCTTTTGAGGATGCATGTTTATTTTTCCAGGATTTTGTTACACATTTCCTTGCTAATGCTAAAAGATCTTCTATCCATTTAAGTGGAAAGGATTGGAGTGTATCCACAGGAACAATACCTAGAAGGAGATCACATGAGTCTGGTTGAACAGTAATACCTGTGGTGTCCTGTATAACATGGAGAATTTCAGACCAAAAAGACCAGATTCAAAATGGAGCCTTTAGTATCAATCTCAATCCCCTTAAACGGCTCTTCCTCCTGTCTGGTCCTGAGTCACAACAGTTGATACAACAGTAGTAGGCTTGATTACCAACAATGACGAGAGAGCCTACAGGGAGGAGG
The DNA here is from genome assembly GCF_018296145.1 of Oncorhynchus tshawytscha. Lineage (NCBI taxonomy): Eukaryota > Metazoa > Chordata > Actinopteri > Salmoniformes > Salmonidae > Oncorhynchus > Oncorhynchus tshawytscha. The sequence goes on from NC_056429.1 coordinate 16,472,527, forward strand.
TGAGGGCTCTGGGAGTGTAGTGCCAGGAAAATAACCTCTCCCTCAACATCAACAAAACAAAGAGATGATTGTGGACTTCAGGAAACAGCAGAGGGAGCACCCCCCCTATCCACATCGACGGGACCGCAGTGGAGAAGGTGGAATGCTTCAAGTTCCTCGGTGTATACATCACTGACAAACTGAAATGGTCCACCCACACAGACAGTGTGGTGAAGGCGCAACAGCACCCCCTCAACCTCAGGAGGCTGAAGAAATTTGTCTTGGCACCTAAAACCCTCACAAACCTTTACAGATGCACAATTGAGAGCATCCTGTCGGGCTGTATCACCGCCTGGTATGGCAACTGCACCGCCCGCAACCGCAATTCTATTCCTTCTGCTATATTTTGTTGGGCTTCATCGATTGATGTAGACTGGCGCCGTGCTTGGCTCACTACACACAAATGTATGGTGACCAATAAAGTAAATGAGATCTCCTTTCAGATTATCCATAGATTCTAACTGTGTAATAGCTTTATTTCTAAATATATACCTGATGTTACCAGTGAATTCAGTTTTTGTGAACTAGAAACGGAATCTATTGAACACCTGTTTTGTAATTGTTTACATAGTGAGGTGTTCTAGTGAGGTGTTCTGTTCTGAGCCATTGAAATATCAAATGTGGACATTATTTTACTACACTGATTCCACAATTGAACGTCAGTATGTCATAAATCTTTATTTTATTAGGAAAATGTTTCATACGCAAATCTAAATTTAAGAAGAATTTAAAAACATCTGATTTGGAAAACTATTTAGAATCATTAAAACGTATGCAAAACAAAATATTTAAAAGATGTATTCCCTACATGTCTGTATTTGATTTGATATTATGTGGATTTGTATTTTTTTCTCTTCCTCATTTCTTGGTGTAATCCCTCTGGCTGTTCTGTTTTTGGGGGTTTGCATGTTACTGTTCAATAAAAAAACATATATAATAATAATTAACACTAAAAACAAAATTAGAAGAAAAAATATATATAGATTTTTTTAATTTTTAAAGAAAGGAAGAAGTGCAAGGGTTTACTCCTCCCAAATTCTGACCACGAATTTCATATTTTTTATGGAGGTCAATTAGTGTTGAAATTCTGCAAACAAAAAATGTAATTGCTAATTTGCTACGTGAGGGCAGTGGCGACCTGTCATTTTGTGTCCCAACTGCGTGAGGTTTATTTGATTGAGGTTTCCTTTCATTCTTTATCGATTTGTGATTGTTGCTTAGCTCATAGTACTTTGTTCTATATTCCACTTTGTCGTTATCTATAGTTTCACTCAGTGCTAGGGGGTTAAGAAATAATGTAAACAGCTTAAAACAGCTTAAAACAGATGTATGTTTTTTTCAAGAGTCTCTTTCAGTTGCTACTGACGTCAACTTCTGGAGATCTCAGTGGGGTAATGATGTAAGGCTCTCTCATGGTTCTGAACGCTCTGCTGGAGTTATCACTCTAAAGAATCATTTCAATGGAAGTATTTTGCACTCCGACTGTGACCCTTTTGGTCACTTTCTTCTGTCTTGTTATCAACTGTAACAACATCGTCATTATTGTTCCCAAAATGTATGGTTACAATTCCAAACTTGAATATGATTACTTACTTGAATCTTTAGAAAAGCATATTCTCCATTGGCTAACCAAGTTCCCGAATGCTTTATTTATAATAGGTGTGGATTTTAATATATCTCCCCGAATAATTTAATTGATAGATGGCCTCCGGGACAGTCCACTTCTATGAACACAAGTTTGAGGCAGTTTATGGAAAGGTTTGATATTATAGATATTTGGAGAGTAAAGTTTCCTAATGACAAGTCTTTCACATGGAGTAATAAGGCATGCCCCAGACAATCACGCATAGATTCTTGGCTGGGGTCTAAATGTTTTGATAAACAGGTTATTTCTGTTAACATCCTGGCCACTCCCCTTCCATGATCATAGAGCTATTTATATTGACATTAAACTTTTTTATCTCTGATAATGGCATTGGCAGAGCATCCTACTGGAAGCTTAATAGCTCTATATTAAAACATGAGTTGGTCAAGATGGAGATAAACAATTTAATTACACACTTTTGGAACAAAGCTATAAGTGACAATTAATGCAGTAATAACTGGGAGCTTTTTAAATACGAGGTTGGAAAATATTTAAGAAAATATGGGACTTTTCTTGCCAAGACAAGGAGAGCTGAAAAAGAAAGTGTAATTAGATTTAATCTTCAAAGATAGTTTTATTGTCTTCATAGACTTTTATAAAGCCTTCGATACAGTGGAACATGAGTTTCTATTTCTCTCCCTTGAGAAATGTGGTTTTGGGGAATTATTTTGTAATACTATTAAAACTCTTTATATGAATGGGAACAGTTCAATTAAATTAAATCATGGCACTTCTCCTAGATTTGATTTGAAAAGAGGGATTAGGCAAGGTTGCCCAATTTCTCCTTACCTCTCCCTGCTTGCAACCCAACTTCATACAAGTTCCTTTAAATCCAACAATATAAAAGGGATCTCTATTGCTGACAGATATTATCGTAAGTCAACTTGCAGATAACACAACCCTGTTTTTGAAAGATGCTGACCAGATTCCTAGAGCTGTCGATGTGATAAATATATTTTCCAAAGCATCTGGTCTTTGCCTAAACCTTAATAAGTGTGAATTGTTTTCTGTTAAAGACTGTGTGATAGCCTCTACGTATATGCAATATTCCAGTCAAGGAAAAAGTAACATACTTTGGGATTACCATATCTACGGATCAACAGGAAAGATGCTCATTAAATGTTATACCTATTATTGAAAAAAACAAAAAGAAGTTGAACCATTGGTTGCAGAGGGATTTATCCTTGAAAGGTCGAGTATTGCTTTCTAAAGCTGAAGTTGGGTAAAGCGGTTAACCAGGTGCTTTTCAACTTCATCTGTAAAAATCGTACACATTGTATTAGGAAATCTGTCGTTATGAACTCATATGAATATGGTGGTCTCAATTTTTTAGATTTTCCTACTTTGAATAATAGTTAAGATAAATTGGGCTAAACATTTTTTAAAGAATCCAACTTCAATTTGGAATTTCATCCCTCATTATATCTTCTCCCGTTTTGTAACTGTAACATTGACAAGACTCCTGCAAAATTATCTGCTTTTCATAAACAAGTATTCATAGCATGGTCGTTAATATATAAACAATTTTTCCTCGCATAGGTATTTAATTTGGAACAATAAGGACATTTTGTATAGAAACAAGTCTTTATTTTTTAAGAACTGGTTCAATAATCATATCCTGCTGGTGAGTCAACTTTTTAATGCAGAATGATTGTTTCTCAATTATGAGGAAATTTTATCTTGTTACAATATCCCTGTAACACCTAGAGAGTTCGCCATAGTCTTTAATGCTATTCCATCTCAAACTCTCATGTTATTTAGTGGTGTAGCCAGACCTCACCTTCTTGACCTACCCTCAATTAATCCAGTTGACTCTCCAATAGGGAAAATATGTTTCTCCTCGCTCCCTCAGAAGAACAGATCTATACATGCTTTATTTCAAAGGGATATTGTATTCATTCCTTATATCACAATTTACTGGAATACATTGGTCACTAATATCTGTTGGAAAAAAAGTCTGGTTATTACCACACAAATACTTGTTAACAAGGTCAAGGTCTCTTTCAGAATGATCCAGAAGTACTACCCTGAAGAAACTCAAAAAATACATTAACATTGATTATACTTTTTGTGTTGAACATCCAGAAAATGTTGCATTTATTTTGGCATTGTCTATATGTAAAACAATTATGGAAAGATATTCACAGTACATTAAGCAGTACATTAAGACCATTCTACATTATTCTAATAAAAAAGCTGTTAAAACAATCAATATGGTTGTTTCTTTTAAGGTCTTTGTATAATCTGTAATTTGTTGTACCCCCTAGCATATGTTATCATTGTCTATTTATGTACTTATTGTATGTATACACACTAAAAACAAAAATAGAAAAAAATAAAGGTTATTTGATTGAATAGAAGTTTCGTAATGGTTAGGATGTTACGAAAGCACTGATACAGTATAAGTAGAAAAATGTAGCATTTCGGCAACTTACATCAGAGTAGTGCCTGTTCACACGTGCATCTGACCTCTCATTGGCTAGAATGGTATCACCTGATCTTGGCTCCTCCTCCCGCCTGCCTTCCATCTTTGAGGACACGTACATATATTGTTGGAGCGGTCACTCAACTATATTGTCAATATAATAGATCATCTTTGCCCATAGTCCTTCTCCGGTGAGAGTTTGGTACTGGAAGTTCCTCCTGCGTGTGTGAGAGATACTGTTTGAGAAGAAATGTTTAAGGTGTGGTCCATTATTTATGAAAAGGTATGCGTTGTTTGGCCAGCAGTGAGTTTGATCATATTTAATGTGTACAGTATGTAAATATGTTTTCAGTTGGTTTCATTAGAGAGGCTTTGCTGGCTTCAAGGTCCAAGTGATTTATTGGAAGAGCCCTCCCTTACAGTGTTTGTCTTTTGAAGATGTATTTGTATTCGGGCAATTCCATGGTAATGGTATTATACAGACTCTTTTTAAAGTGAGATTATTTTCATGTTAAAATGTGTCAAACAAAAATCATTGATGCAAAAAAATATATATTTTTACAAACCGTACAACTCTCTGGGGATGACGACAATGGAAATAGTCTGGGTAGCCATTTGATTAGGTGTTCAGGAGTCCTATGGCTTTGGGGTAGAAGCTGTTAAGAAGCCTTTTGGACCTAGATTTGGCGCGCTAGCACTGCTTGCCGTGCGGTAGCAGAGAGAACAGTATGGCTAGGGTGCTGGAGGACAGAGAAATCAGAGGAAAGAGAAATGTGCAGGTAAAAGACACCTCACGATATACATGTGTTATCAACATTTATTCTGTTATACAAAAGGCAGATAAAATGTACAATCTCTGGAAAAACACATTTCTCAAGCTTCATTCATATGAATGGGTCTACATGAACATATTACAACACATTTTCTTAATTGTCAAAACATGGAAAACAAAATAGATACAAATATTTTCCCCTCAAAGAGTGGATATAGGCATCAAACATCGGTAATAACAAAAATGGTAAGATTCCTTCAGCTCCTGAGACTAACAAAAATCAACTGTTATTGTGAAAACTACTTTAACATCAAACAAGATATAAAGTAGCAGATTTCAACATTTAACAACACATTTAACTCTAAAACATGTTTTATGTACAGATGGAGGACATCATGTTTTCTCCTTTGTCATGATTGTTTATGTAACTTTGTAGGAGTTCTATCATTTTGAGAACTCCTGCAATCATTGCACCTATACAGTGGTGCCTTGGTATGTCTTTGATTGTTATTTAATGTACCTGATTGGGAAATGCATTTTCTACTATGAGTCTCTCCCCTGTGAGTCCTCATGTGCACTTTCAGATTGGTGCCAGTGCTGAATCTGGTTCTCCTTTTTCTCCTGTGTGAATCTTTATGTGCACTGACAGATTACTGGCAACGCTGAATCCTTTTCCACAATCAGGACAGAGATATGGTTTCTCCCCAGTATGGGTCCTCATGTGTCTTTTCAGATCTCCAGTCTGCATGAAGCATGTACCACAAACAGGGCAGGAAAAAGGTTTCTCCCCTGTGTGGCTCCTCATGTGCACTGTCAGCTTACTGTTCTTGCTGAACCACTTACCACAAACATGACAACACAACCTAGCTGCAATGTGAGTTTGGAGGTGCTCTTTCATACCTTCTGTGGACTCCATATGCTTTCCACACACTCCACAAAGTGTTTCTTTATCCTTAGTATGAGTTTGAACATGTTTCATCAATGAGCCCATGTAATGAAAATACTTACCGCACACCTTACAACAAGGAGTAGCATGACCTTGACTGGGTGATTTCAGGAGGGACAACTGAGTAGATTTCTTACCCTTAGTGTTGATACGGGACCTTTGTCCTTTTACCATATCTGTTCTCTTTGATTTGACTTGCTTAAAACCTGATGGAAGTATTTTATTCTCCATACCAATTTGAACTGCAGAACAGACTGGATTTCCTGTAGAGAGGGGCTGAGAGACACTGGTTGGTTCTAATTCCCTATAGTCCTCTCCATCAGGTTCTGTTTTGATCTGTTCAGTTATAGTACTGGGTAGAATGTCTCTCTCTTTGTTTCCTTCCTTTTGGGCTTGATTTGAGAGCCGAGTTGGGTACTCCACACAGTCACTTTTTACACAGGCAGGAGTGAATATGTAATCTTTAGTAACAGTCTCAATCCGTTGAATCTGCTCTTCCTCCTGACTGGTCCGGAGTTCCTCCTCTTCATCTTTAAATTGTATGGTTTCTGGGTCCTCCTGCCCCAGACTGGGGCTCCACTCCTGCTCATAGTGCTGCTGCTCTGGGGGGATCTCCGCTTCAGAGACAGAGAGCTGCTGGAAGTCTGGAAGAAGGATAAGACGGAAAATTTAACAACATGTATGTAACAAGGTAGGAATCAAAGTATTGGTCAGTGTTTCATGTGGGACCCTAATTAGTGATCAACTTGGGAAATGTATAAAAGCACCCCATAGTCCTCCTCAGGTGAGAGCTTGGTACTGGAAGTTCCTGTATGTGTGTATTTTGAATAATGTAGTAGTAGTAGTCATCGTAGTCGTGTGTCCGCCCCGTCTGCCGAAGTTGGGACTTGGGAGTGTTCAGAATCATTCCGGTTTTACCAGAGTAATTGTACATTTTCATTGAAAATCACTACAATAAAATGTATTTTAGCTGTCACCCTGGCCTGAAATTGGCTACACTAGCTACTTCCCTCTCCTTACTGCAGGACAGCAGCCAGCAAGCAGGAGCGAAGGACACACTGTGCCGCGTGTTGTTGTGTTGCCAGGTTGCAGCTCAAACTCTCCCCACTGAGCGTTAGACTGTATCACGGTGACATCCAGAAGATTTGCAATATTACTAATGATTTCTCATGTAGGCAGCTATCCTACTCAAAATATAAAATCAGTGGGATGGAACAAATTGGCTACGTTAGCTAGCGGGTAGTGATATAGCTGCCTGATGAAGCAACTGCTGCCCAGTGGGAACCAACAGTGGCAAGCAACTCGATACAACACCGTTGCACTGGTCATTCACACCGGCTTGTCATTACGTTAGCTAATTGTCATGTCACGGTGACATCCAGATGTTGACCAATACTACAAGTTATTTCTCCCTCACCCATTGAAATTTACATCACAAGTTTTAACTAGTGCTGCTGTTGTTGCCAGATAGCATAAACTAGCTGAATAAGTGCATCGACAAAGTCGTCCCCGGAGTGACCATGCATAAATATCCCAACCAGAAGCCATGGACTACAGGCAACATCCGCATTGAGCTAAAGGCTAGAGGTGCCGTTTTCAAGGAGCAGGACACTAATCTGGACGCTTATAAGAAATCCTGCTACGACCTCAGAAGGACCATCAGTCAAAACAGGACTAAGATTGAATCATACTACACCAGCTCTGACACTCGTCGGATGTGGCAGGGCTTGCAAACTATCACGGATTACGAAGGGAAACCCAGCAGCGAGCTGCCCAGTGACACGAGCCTACCAGATGAGCTAAATTCCTTCTATGCTGGCTTCGAGGGAAGCAACACTGAACCATTCATGAGAGCTGTTCCGAACGACTGTGTCCAAAGCAGATGTGAGTAAGACCTTTAAACAGGTCAACATTCACAAGCCTGACTCAGTCTGCAATACCTACATATTTCAAGCAGACCACCAGTCTGTGTGCTCAAGAGCGCCAAGCTAACCTGTCTAAATGACTACCACCCCGTAGCACTCATCTGTAGCCATGAAAAGCTTTGAAAGGCTGGTCATGGCTCACATCAACACCATCAGACACCCTAGACCCCCTCCAATTCGTATACCGCCCCAACAGATCCACAGATGACACAATCTCTATTGCACTCCACACTGCTGGACAAGAAGAACACCTAAATGAGAATGCTGTTAATTTAATTCTGAGCTATTGTCAAAACCATAGTGCCTCCATGCTCATGACCCTGGGTCTGAACACCTCCCTCTGCAACTAGACCCTGGACCTCCTGACGGGCCGCCCTCAGGTGTTGAGGGTAGGCAACAACACGTCTGCCATGTTGAACCTTAACACGGGGGCCCCTCAGGGGTGCGTGCTTAATCCCCTCCTGTATTCCCTGTTCACCCACGACTGCTTGGCTGCGCACGACTCCAACACCATCATTAAGTCTGCTGATGACATGACAGTGATTGGCCTTATCACGGACGACGAGACTGCATATATGGAGGTCAGTGACGCCAGGAAAACATCCTCTCCCTCAACGTCAGCAAGACAAAGGAGCTGATCGTGATCTACAGGAAATGGAGGGCCGAGCACGCCCATCATCCACATCGACGGGGCTGTAGTGGAGTGGGTCAAGAGCTTCAAGTTCCTTGGTGTCCACATCACTAATGAATTATCATGGTCCACACACACCAACACAGAAGAAGTGAAGAAGGCACGACAATGCCTCTCCCCCCTCAGGAGGCTGAAAAGATTTGCCATAGGCCCTCAATGTTCTACAGTTGTACCATTGAGTGCTCTTGACTGGCTGCATCACTGCTTGGTATGGCAACTGCTTGGCATCTGAGTGCAAGGCGCTACAGAGGGAAGTACACTGCTCAAAAAAATAAAGGGAACACTTAAACAACACAATGTAACTCCAAGTCAATCACACTTCTGTGAAATCAAACTGTCCACTTAGGAAGCAACACCGATTGACAATACATTTCACATGCTGTTGTGCAAATGGAATAGACAACAGGTTGAAATTATAGGCAATTAGCAAGACAACCCCAATAAAGGAGTGGTTCTGCAGGTGGTGACCACAGACCACTTCTCAGTTCCTATGCTTCCTGGCTGATGTTTTGGTCACTTTTGAATGCTGGCGGTGCTTTCACTCTAGTGGTAGCATGAGACGGAGTCTACAACCCACACAAGTGGCTCAGGTAATGCAGCTCCTCCAGGATGGCACATCGATACGAGCTGTGGCAAGAAGGTTTGCTGTGTCTGTCAGCGTAGTGTCCAGAGCATGGAGGCGCTACCAGGAGACAGGCCAGTACATCAGGAGACGTGGAGGAGGCCGTAGGAGGGCAACAACCAGCAGCAGGACTGCTACCTCCGCCTTTGTGCAAGGAGGAGCGGGAGGACCACTGCCAGAGCCCTGCAAAATGACCTCCAGCAGGCCACAAATGTGCATGTGTCTGCTCAAAATGGTCAGAAACAGACTCCATGAGGGTGGTATGAGGGCCCAACACCGTGCAGGACGTTTGGCATTTGCCAGAGAACACCAAGATTGGCAAATTCACCACTGGCGCCCTGTGCTCTTCACAGATGAAAGCAGGTTCACACTGAGCACGTGACAGATGTGACAGAGTCTGGAGACGCCGTGGAGAACGTTCTGCTGCCTGCAACATCCTCCAGCATGACCGGTTTGGCGGTGGATCAGTCATGGTGTGGGGTGGCATTTCTCCATGTGCTCGCCAGAGGTAGCCTAACTGCCATTAGGTACCGAGATGAGATCCTCAGACTCCTTGTGAGATCATATGCTGGTGGGGTTGGCCCTGGGTTCCTCCTAATGCAATACAATGCTAGACCTCACGTGGCTGGAGTGTGTCAGCAGTTCCTGCAAGAGGAAGGCATTGATGCTATGGACTGGCCCGCCCGTTCCCCAGACCTGAATCCAATTGAGCACATCTGGGACATCATGTCTCGCTCCATCCGCCAACGCCACGTTGCACCACAGACTATCCTGTCATTTTGACTTGTTTTAAGGACATTACATCAAAGTTGGATCAGCCTGTAGTGTGGTTTTCCACTTTAATTTTGAGTGTGACTCCAAATCCAGACCTCCATGGGTTGATAAATTTGATTTCCATTGATAATTTTTGTGTGATTTTGTTGTCAGCACATTCAACTATGTAAAGAAAAAAGTATTTAATAAGAATATTTCATTCATTCAGATCTAGGATGTGTTATTTTAGTGTTCCCTTTATTTTTTTGAGCAGTGTACATACGGTCCAATACATCACTGGGGCTGAGCTCGCTGCCATCCAGGACCTCTATACCAGGCGGTGTCAGAGGAAGGCCCTAAAAATGGTCAAAGACTCCAGTCACCCTAGTCATAGACTGTTCTCTCTGCTACCGCATGGAAAACAGTTTAATGCACCAAGTCTGGAACCAACAGGACCTGAACAGCTTCTACCCCCAAGCCATAAGACTGCTAAATAGGTCGTTTGGATAGCTATTGGTAATCTTCATGGACCCTTTTTGCATTAACTCTTTTGACTAATCACATTCACTGCTGCTATGGTCTATCTATCCTGTTGCCTAGTCACTTGATCCCTACCTATATGTCACTAGCGTAACACAGTTTCTCTGGACCCTCCCGTAATGCTAATGGGTAAATGTTTATTAGTAGGCCTATTTGGTCATCATTTTCCCATGTTAAGCCTAACATTTCATGAAGTTATTCACTGTCGTATTGCTGACATTTTTAGACTGCTGGTGGCAATTATTCAATTACTTGTTCAGTAATTAAAAGTAGTATATTCAAACATTGTAAAATAAATATCCGATGCAACATCATACTAATCAGCTGCCAATTGATATTTTTTATTTATTTTATATATACACACTGAACAAAAAATATAAACGGAACATGTAAAGTGTTGGTCCCATGCTTCATGAGATGAAATAAAAGATCCCAGAAATGATTCATATCCACAAAAAAACATGTCAAATTTTATGGACAAATTTCTCTACATCCCTGTTAGTGAGCATTTTTCCTTCGCCAAAATAATCCATCCACCTGACAGGTATAGCATATCAAGAAGATTATCATTACATAGGTGCAGTTGTGGCATAAACAGCATGATCATTACACAGGTGCACCTTGTGCTGGCGACAATAAAAGGCCACTCTAAAATGTGCAGTTGTCACACAAAAACTCTTAGTCAGGAGCTTCATGAAATGGGTTTCCATTTGCAGAGCAGCTGTACACAACCCTAAGATCACAACGCACAATGCCAAGCCTGGGTTGGAGTGGTGTAAAGCTCACTGCCATTTGACTCTGGAGCAGTGGAAATGCATTTTCTGGAGTGATGAATTATGCTTCACCATCTGGCAGTTTGACGGACAAACCCTGGCGACACGTGTGTTTTATTAAGACAGTATGCATATTTTCCCTGTTTTCTTGCACCGACGAGCCATTAAATCACGTTAAGGAGGAAACACCTTTGCAGCCTGAATGGACGACGTACAAAACGGTCACCGGGGAGACACGAGTGTATTACCGGCTGGGCACATTAATCCCAGATGATAGTGAGGATCAATGGAATGCTCCTCAGAGGAGAAAAGGGAGGACCATCCTCCTCAGTGAATTTCAAAAACATAAAAATTGTGAAACATTAAAGTTATCCTTTTTAGATCAAACCACACAAAAAATATTAACGTTGCCAAATAATTGATTAAAACACAGTTTTACAATGAAGGTCAACAGTAGTCTCAGCAGCAGTCTGTAGGGTAGCACATTGGGGTAGCCGGGGGACAGCTAGCTTCTGTCCTCCTGTGGGTACATTGACTTCAATACAAAACCTAGGAGGCTCAGTTGAACAGTTTTGATTAATTTCTTCCAAAATTAAGAAGCAAGAGAGAGAGAGAGCTACTGTATATTTCGTAGTACATTTTATTTCACTTTCACCTAGATAGCATCTGGCTCAAACAGAGAGGGATGCTATGTTAGCTAGCAGAATATACAACACTGGAACTTTTCCAAGTCGAGGTAAGCTTTTGGTTTTATTAATTTATTGCAACTGGGGCCTGCCAGTGTAACTGCTAAACTGCTTGCTGCTGACTGTACTGCATGATTGTAGTGGGTTTATTAACTTGTTAGTTCTAGTAGCTACGTTAACTATGACGTGACAACTATGTTGGCTGTGTGCAGTTAGAGGTCATGATATGGAAATGTTGTGCACTGAAGTCCACAAGCAAAGGGAAAAGGTGAGAGGAGAGCACGTAGACAGATGCAAGAAGGAATATATATATATATATACACATACACACACAACAAGCTGTTTGTATGTGGCTGCTATGAAAGTGAACTGTGTTTGCATGTGATGAGCTTGCAAGGCGGTATTGCATGTATCACTGTCTGTCACCTTGATTACTCAATTATCTCGACCTGTGCACCTACATTGTAAACTTTCATTCAGAGGCTAGGTTGTAGCAACCTCATGATGGGTCCAGGGAAAATTCGAGCATCATGTAGTAGCCTAAACCTTTCGATGTTACATTGAGCTGGGTGAATGGAATATGAATAGTCATCCGATATGTTGTAATAGAAATTAGGCCACGCTCATAATTTAAAAACAAACAAACATCCTCCCTCATCTTAAACGGCACTGATCACGAATGGTGAGGATCCAAAGCGCCCACCCTAGCTAGGCTTGTTGAAATTAAATGGAACAACTGCTGGCATTAGGTCATTTAGGCATACCCGATCATTTTCATATTACACTTCCTCTAAAAAAAATAACTAACTCGGGCATTGCTCATTTAATTTCGTAAAATTGAGTTTGAGTTAGTTAGACAAACGTCATGAATAACAAACCTGCTCTGTGTAGGTTTAACGGTATCTCAGGTTGAAGAACAATGTCGAGCATCCTCTGTAGACGGACAACTTCCTCCTGATACTCTGCTATCATTTTTTCAACGACCCCAAATATCTCATCAGCAGCAGCTGTTAATCTATCGTTGAGAAAAACCCTCAACAACTGCATTTTAGACATATTTAAAGAATACAAATACATTAGCTAGCTAAGTGGCTGTGCTGTTTTCATCCCATCCATGTCCGTGCAAAAACAACAACATCCGGCATTACTAAGTAAAAACGGGAATCCACTGTTTGTGCACCTTCAAGTTAACAGCTTTTGCGCTTTCGCCACCTGCTGGACTGGACTGTAAACATGGCCAATGTACTGAGTAGCACGTGTCAAACTCATTCCACGGAGGGCGTGTGTCTCCGGGTTCTCTCTCCTGTGTCTGTAAATTCACTCTGACTATCTACTCCGATTTCAGGAACTCCCCTGGTTGTCTAAGGGTGCATTCGTAAATTCACTCTGGCTATCTACTTTGATTTCAGAGCGCACTCGTCTGAGTGTGCCAGAGCGCATAATAACTGATGAATTTACAAACGCTCAAAAGCCGTTGAATATGGCCGGTGTCAGTAAACGTTGGCAAAAAAAAAGCGTAATTAAATTGTTGCAAGCAGCACAGTTACAGTCACTAACGCACTGGATAACATGATCATAGCCTAACCAGCTCTGCTAGGTCGAGTAAAATGGTAAGAGTAGGGGTTCTCTCATTTGTGTCTGGAAGTAGCTAGCAAGCTAGCCAACACCAGCCAGTTAGCTTGACTAACGTGAGGTCAGAGCGCTCAGATCAACCCTACTCCTCGGCCAGAGCGTCCATGGTGCGCTCTGAATGCTCCAGAGCAAAATGCTCTGAAGAATTTACAAACTGACAACTCTCTGAATTTAGGAACGACCAGAGCGCACTATGCACTCACTCTGACATTCCAGATTTAATTTATGAACACCCTAATCAAATCAAAAATCAAATCGAATTTTATTTGTCACATACACATGGTTAGCAGATGTTAATGCGAGTGTAGCGAAATGCTTGTGCTTCTAGTTCCGACAATGCAGTAATAACGAACAAGTAATCTAACTAACAATTCCAAAAAAACTACTGTCTTATACACAGTGTAAGGGGATAAAGAATATGTACATAAGGATATATGAATGAGTGATGGTACAGAGCAGCATAGGCAAGATACAGTAGATGATATTGAGTACAGTATATACATATGAGATGAGTATGTAAACCAAGTGGCATAGTTAAAGTGGCTAGTGATACATGTATTACATAAGGATGCAGTCGATGATATAGAGTACAGTATCAACGTATGCATATGAGATGAATAATGTAGGGTAAGTAACATTATATAAGGTAGCATTGTTTAAAGTGGCTAGTGATATATTTACATCATTTCCCATCAATTCCCATGGTTAAAGTGGCTGGAGTAGAGTCAGTGTCATTGACAGTGTGTTGGCAGTAGCCACTCAATGTTAGTGGTGGCTGTTTAACAGTCTGATGGCCTTGAGATAGAAGCTGTTTTTCAGTCTCTCGGTCCCAGCTTTGATGCACCTGTACTGACCTCGCCTTCTGGATGACAGCGGGGTGAACAGGCAGTGGCTCGGGTGGTTGATGTCCTTGATTATCTTTATGGCCTTCCTGTAGCATCGGGTGGTGTAGGTGTCCTGGAGGGCAGGTAGTTTGCCCCCGGTGATGCGTTGTGCAGACCTCACTACCCTCTGGAGAGCCTTACGGTTGAGGGCGGTGCAGTTGCCATACCAGGCGGTGATACAGCCCGCCAGGATGCTCTCGATTGTGCATCTGTAGAAGTTTGTGAGTGCTTTTGGTGACAAGCCGAATTTCTTCAGCCTCCTGAGGTTGAAGAGGCGCTGCTGCGCCTTCCTCACGATGCTGTCTGTGTGAGTGGACCAGTTCAGTTTGTCTGTGATGTGTATGCCGAGGAACTTAAAACTTGCTTGCTACCCTCTCCACTACTGTTCCATCGATGTGGATGGGGGGGTGTTCCCTCTGCTGTTTCCTGAAGTCCACAATCATCTCCTTAGTTTTGTTGACGTTGAGTGTGAGGTTATTTTCCTGACACCACACTCCGAGGGCCCTCACCTCCTCCCTGTAGGCCGTCTCGTCGTTGTTGGTAATCAAGCTTACCACTGTTGTGTCGTCCGCAAACTTGATGATTGAGTTGGAGGCGTGCATGGCCACGCAGTCGTGGGTGAACAGGGAGTACAGGAGAGGGCTCAGAACGCACCCTTGTGGGGCCCCAGTGTTGAGGATCAGCGGGGAGGAGATGTTGTTGCCTACCCTCACCACCTGGGGGCGGCCCGTCAGGAAGTCCAGTACCCAGTTGCACAGGGCGGGGTCGAGACCCAGGGTCTCGAGCTTGATGACGAGCTTGGAGGGTACTATGGTGTTGAATGCCGAGCTGTAGTCGATGAACAGCATTCTCACATAGGTATTCCTCTTGTCCAGATGGGTTAGGGCAGTGTGCAGTGTGGTTGAGATTGCATCGTCTGTGGACCTATTTGGGCGGTAAGCAAATTGGAGTGGGTCAAGGGTGTCAGGTAGGGTGGAGGTGATATGGTCCTTGACTAGTCTCTCAAAGCACTTCATGATGACGGATGTGAGTGCTACGGGCGGTAGTCGTTTAGCTCAGTTACCTTAGCTTTCTTGGGAACAGGAACAATGGTGGCCCTCTTGAAGCATGTGGGAACAGCAGACTGGTATAGGGATTGATTGAATATGTCCGTAAACACACCGACCAGCTGGTCTGCGCATGCTCTGAGGGCGCGGCTGGGGATGCCGTCTGGGCCTGCAGCCTTGCGAGGGTTAACACGTTTAAATGTCTTACTCACTTGGGCTGCAGTGAAGGAGAGACCGCATGTTTTCGTTGCAGGCCATGTCAGTGGCACTGTATTGTCCTCAAAGCGGGCAAAAAAGTTATTTAGTCTGCCTGGGAGCAAGACATCCTGGTCCGTGACTGGGCTGGGTTTCTTACTGTAGTCCGTGATTGACTGTAGACCCTGCCACATGCCTCTTGTGTCTGAGCCGTTGAATTGAGATTCTATTTTGTCTCTGTACTGGCGCTTAGCTTGTTTGACAGCCTTGCGGAGGGAATAGCTGCACTGTTTGTATTCAGTCATGTTACCAGACACCTTGCCCTGATTAAAAGCAGTGGTTCGCGCCTTCAGTTTCACACGAATGCTGCCATCAATCCACGGTTTCTGGTTAGGGAATGTTTTAATCGTTGCTATGGGAACGACATCTTCAACGCACGTTCTAATGAACTCGCACACCGTATCAGCGTATTCGTCAATGTTGTTGTCTGACGCAATACGAAACATCTCCCAGTCCACGTGATGGAAGCAGTCTTGGAGTGTGGAGTCAGCTTGGTCGGACCAGCGTTGGACAGACCTCAGCGTGGGAGCTTCTTGTTTTAGTTTCTGTCTGTAGGCAGGGATCAACAAAATGGAGTCGTGGTCAGCTTTTCTGAAAGGGGGGCGGGGCAGGGCCTTATATGCGTCGCGGAAGTTAGAGTAACAATGATCCAGGGTCTTTCCACCCCTGGTTGCGCAATCGATATGCTGATAAAATTTAGGGAGTCTTGTTTTCAGATTAGCCTTGTTAAAATCCCCAGCTACAATGAATGCAGCCTCCGGATAAATCGTTTCCAGTTTGCAGAGAGTTAAATAAAGTTCGTTCAGAGCCATCGATGTGTCTGCTTGGGGGGGGATATATACGGCTGTGATTATAATCGAAGAGAATTCTCTTGGTAGATAATGCGGTCTACATTTGATTGTGAGGAATTCTAAATCAGGTGAACAGAAGGATTTGAGTTCCTGTATGTTTCTTTCATCACACCATGTCACGTCAGGCATACACCCCCGCCCGTCTTCTTACCAGAAAGATGTTTGTTTCTGTCGGCGCGATGCGTGGAGAAACCCGCTGGCTGCACCGCTTCGGATTGCGTCTCTCCAGTTAGCCATGTTTCCGTGAAGCAGAGAACGTTACAGTCTCTGATGTCCCTCTGGAATGCTACCCTTGCTCGGATTTCATCAACCTTGTTGTCAAGAGACTGGACATTGGCAAGAAGAATGCTAGGGAGTGGTGCACGATGAGCCCGTCTCCGGAGTCTGACCAGAAGACCACTTCGTTTCCCTCTTTTTCTGAGTCGTTTTTTTGGGTCGCTGCATGTGATCCACACACTGGTTGTAAGGCAGAACACAGGATCCGCATCGCGAAAAACATATTCTTGGTCGTACTGATGGTGAGTTGACGCTGATCTTATATTCAGTAGTTCTTCTCGGCTGTATGTAATGAAACCTAAGATGACCTGGGGTACTAATGTAAGAAATAACACGTAAAAAAACAGAAAACTGCATAGTTTCCTAGGAATGCGAAGCGAGGCGGCCATCTCTGTCGGCGCCGGAAGTTCTAGGTCTTAATTGAAAGTAGAAATCAAAAACCATCAGACCCTCCATGGAATGAGTTTGACATCTATGTAGCAGCACATGTACTGGTAGTTTTTTAACTTTTATTTTACCTTTATTTTACTAGGCAAGTCAGTTAAGAACAAATTCTTATTTTCAATGATGGCCTAGGAACAGTGGGTTAACTGTCTGTTCAGGGGCAGAACAACAGATTTTTACCTTGTCAGCTCAGGGATTTGAACTTGCAACCTTTCGGTTACTAGTCCAACACTCTAACCACTAGGCTACCCTGCCGCCCCAATGGTTAGTAACGGTTATCAAAACATTTTTAAATTGATAAAACACAATTCATTACCCTCTCTCCTTTGTAGCCTTTGTAGCGAACTAGCTAACCTTAGATCTCTCTGTCGATCAGAAGCAAAGGTTATGTCCCGCCGGATTGTAACCACTACTTTGATAAGCACACATGCATTTTATCGTTTTCCAAAGCGTCGCTGGAGCCGTGTGATTAGGTAAGCCATGGTTGTTGCTGCTAATGAGCAATTAGGTTAGGTTAACGCTCTGCAGTTAGCTAGGTTCTTATGAATGTTAGCTAGATACCCACCGAATGTGTTACGTGTACAACGCACAATACCGTCCTTACAAGTAAAACTAAAACCAGCATAGGCTACCATAATGACTGTTGTTACCTTTTTATTGACAAGTATTTAGTGATTTAGCCAGCTACTTTTTCACGTGGTCACATGCTAGCTAGCGTTAGCCCACCAGGGAAAGGATATTTAGCTAGCTAGTTAACGTTAACTCACTGTTTGTGTAGTCAGACTTGCTAGCTAACGTTAGGCTGGCGCCATGGCAAGAATAGTTGGTAATCTAGCATGTCACCACTTAGAAAAGTCTGACTACAAAAATGTTAAGCTAATGCTACCTAGCTAGCTAAAGCCTGGTGGGCTAGTTAGTTAGGCACCTTGGTTGGCTAGTTAGCCACATTAGCTAAAGTTGACTAGTTAGCTGACAACAAACTTATGGGATCAATGTTTTCCCATAGAAAACAAATGTTTTTGTTCCACGAGTGCATCTGTTGTACATGACTAATCAAAAATGACTGGTGAATTTAGTTATACATGTCAGCAGGGATGGCAATTAAGCTAGCCAGAGTCTAATACTGACACAGCAGTGAAATGTTGCCTTTACAAACTTCGCATGCCACAGATGTAGGACCTGAATGTAGAAATTGTTGGCTGCTGGCCAGTGCCCAAAATCCTTTGTTAGATTACTGCATGTCAGTCCATTTCAGATGATCCCCCTATCACTGTTGGTCCTCCTCAGTGACCACGGCTGAGGGTTTTAATTCTTGATACTACCCATCCCGCATGCGGGAGCGTAATCATCGCCTCAAACTAATTAGCATAACGAGGTGTTTTTCACATATCTATTCGATAATATATCTGTCGGGACAATTGGTTTCTCATTAGAAGCGATTGGAATAATGGCTACCTCAGTACTTTACGCAAGATTTTCTGTGTGAGCCATCATGTGACCACTTGCTCAATGGGGTCCCTTATGGCTATTCTTCAACATAAATGCGTACAAAAGATGTCACAATGCTGTAGACACCTTGGGGAATATGTAGAAAGCGTAAGCTCATTCGTAGCCCATTCACAGCCATATAAGGAGTCATTGGCATGCAGGGCTTTCAAAATATGGGGCACTTACTGGTTGGATTTTTATCTGGGTTTCGCCTGTAACATCAGTTCTGTTGCACTCACAGACAATATCTTTGCAGTTTTGGAAACGTCAGAGTGTTTTCTATCCAAAGCTGTCAATTATATGCATAGTCGAGCATCTTGTCGTGACAAAATATACCGTTTAAAACGGGAAAGTTTTTTATCCATAAATTAAAATACTGCCCCCTAGTTACAAAAGGTTAACTGTCCTCTTGAGAATTTGAATCAGAAGTAGTCGTATGACTCATTGCAATATTTCACCTCTTTGGGAAAATAGGACCCTAGATTGTCCAGATCATCTAGTTGAGCATTCCAGATAATTCCTCCATTCCAGCAGAAATGTCCCATCCACATAGTCAGATTTTAGATGTGCAGATAGCCCAGTCTATTTTACCAATACAATAATCAAGTCTGAAGAAGCTGTTTATTGGGAAACGAGAACAAACAATGAGGCATGAGGATTGGGTGTTGAGGGACCACTTGTCACATGGTGGGTTTGTGACATGATAAACAATGCATTTTCTGCCATGATAAAGATGTTGATACAGCATTGAAAAAGACCCACCACTGACTAAATGTATATATGTTTTCCAGACCAACAGGAGTGCATCCCTCAGACCATCTGGTGCATGGACATCCTGTGCCAGTTTGATCCAGTTGTGGAGACGACAGCACATCGAGCCTGTGGACGAACAGGTCAGTAACTCATCAAATATGATACAATATTGTGTAAAACAGAATTTGTATATGCATTGAAAAACGGATTGGAAGAAAACCACAAAGTAGGAACAAAAACAATGTGCATAAACTATTTACAAGTTATTTACAGAGGTTCACTGTTGCAGTGCCAACTTTGGGAGCATGTGGTCCTTGAAAAACTCCTCTAGTCCAGCAATAGGAGTCTGCCAGAGGTCGTCACGCTGGATGGGGATGGTGACGGAGGCTTTGGTGGTCCACACAATGAATAAGCAAGTGTCCTTTCCAGTGTTGTGGAGCTGCCCTTAACCTGCTGCCAGTAAGGATGGTATTCACGGAGGCTGTAAGACCCTCCCTTCTGGATATAGAAATCCTTCGACTTCACTGCCTCTTCAATGTTAAATTGGAAAACGTAGTTTGATTACCAAGATTCTAATCTTTTGAAGGGTGTAAGACACTTGCATTTTCAAGAATGTTTAATGTTACGAAGTTGTATTTTTAGTTGTCACTATGAAATTTCCCCTGATGTTGATCCCTGTATGGGGATCGCAGCCATATTAAGGTCCCTTGCACCATAGGGACCACTTAACCTCCACCACTGCTGTGGTGCCCACTCTGGCTATCTACCACCAGACCATCCGGTGAGGCACCCAGGATCCCAGACCCCGTGACCAAAAGCCTTGACTCTTGCCCATCCATCTCTGTAGCCATTTTGAATGCCTTGATGTCCTTTGTTATCTGTGCCCCATTTTTTACCACATTCAACGTCTCAACACCTTTAAATGTATTCCCTGTAAGAAATGTGCAATATAAAGTTTTATTTGATAACATTACAGATGTAGAATATTTCATAAACTGTCATTTTCATGATGCCAGGTACAGTTTTTCTATAAACTTTTAATTGATAACTTGGGATTTTATGAGTTGACATAGCATATAGT
Source organism: Oncorhynchus tshawytscha (assembly GCF_018296145.1). NCBI lineage: Eukaryota > Metazoa > Chordata > Actinopteri > Salmoniformes > Salmonidae > Oncorhynchus > Oncorhynchus tshawytscha. Next base: position 16,493,054 of record NC_056429.1, read on the forward strand.
GGGAAGGATCCTATAAATCAAGACTGTGTGAATTCATGTACCACTCTGAATAAATAAACTGTGCCTTTTGAAGATTTGTCTCTGGTCATGAAAGTACAATACAGACTGGATGTCTAAACAAAGTATATTCTGAATGTCAATAGATTTGTATATTCATTCTCATCAATGACAACATTCTAGAACTGAGTTATCACTCATCGAAGTCTGGTATCTGGAATAATCTGGTTAATGATTGTGTAATTGATTAAGTGTCTATTTCCTTTTAGGATGTTGACAGCCTTTTAGAAAAATGTTTATTGCAAAGATGCTCAAACTTAACTTAAACATTTTCGACTAAAATTATATACCAAAATCTAATTGCCTGTAGCTCAGGCCCTGAAGCAAGGATAAGCATATTCTTGGCACCACTTGAAAGGAAACACTGACGTTTGTGAAAATGTGAAAGGAATGTAGGAGAATATAACACTATAGATCTGGTAAAAGATAATACAAAGAAAAAAACAAAAGGTCTTTGGTATTTCTTTTGTACCATCATCTTTGAAATGCAAGAGAAAGGCCATAATGTATTATTCCAGCCCAGGTGCAATTTAGATTTTGACCACTAGATGGTAGCAGTGTATGTATAACGTTTTAGACTGATCCAATCAACCATTGCATTTCTGTTCCAAATGTTGTATCAAGACTGCCCAAATGCATCTAATTTGTTTATTAATAACTTTAAATGTTCAAAATAGTACACTCTCCTCAAACAATATCATGGTATTATTTCACTGTAATAGCTATGGAAATAGGACAGTGCAGTTAGATTAACAAGAATTTAAGATTTCTGCCAATATCAGATATGTCATGGGAAATTTTCTTGTTACTTACAACCTCATGCTAATCGCATTAGCCTATGTTAGCTCAACCGTCCAGTGGACGGGACACCGATCCCAAAGAAGTTTAGCTACACTCACAACACAGAATCAATTTTATCCCTCATGCTGGCCCTGACCAAACTGGTAAGTTTCCCCTCACTATAGCTGCACTTCTCCACATTGCCAGACTTACAGTTGAAGTCAAAAATTTACATAAACAAGTTTTAATGACTCCAACCTAAGTGTTTCAACTACTCCACCAATTTCTTGTTAACAAACTATAGTTTTGGCAAGTCGGTTAGGACATCTATTTTGTGCATGACACAAGTCATTTTTCCAACAATTGTTTACAGACAGATTATTTCACTTATAATTCACTGTATCAGAATTCCAGTGGGTTGACTGTCATTAAACAGCTTGGAAATTTTCTGAAAATTATGTCATGGCTTTAGAAGCTTCTGATAGGCTAATTGACATCATTTGAGTCAATTGGAGGTGTACCTGAGGAAGTATTTCAAGGCCTACCTTCAAACTCAGTGCCTCTTTGCTTGACATCATGGGAAAATCAGAAAAAATTGAAGAACTCCAAAAGTCTGGTTCATCCTTGGGAGGAATTTCCAAATGCCTGAAGATACCACACTCATCTGTACTAACAATAGAACACAAGTATAAACACCATGGGACCACGCAGCCATCATACCTCTCAGGAAGGAGTCGCGTTCTGTCTCCTAGAGATGAATGTACTTTGGTGCGAAAAGTGCAAATCAATCCCAGAACAACATCAAAGGACCTTGTGAAGATGCTGGAGGAAACAGGTACAAAAGTACCTATATCCACAGTAAAACGAGTCCTATGTCGACATAACCTGAAAGGCCACTCAGCAAGGAAGAAGTCACTGCTCCAAAACTGCCATAAAAAAGCCAGACTACGATTTACAACTGCACACGGGGACCCCAAAGATTGTACTTTTTGGAGAAATGTCCTCTAGTCTGAGGAAACAAAAAATAGAACTGTTTGGCCATAATAACCATTGTTATGTTTGGAGGAAAAAGGGGGACGCTTGCAAGCCGAAGAACACCATCCCAACCGCGAAGCACGGAGGTGGCAGCATCGTGTTGTGGGGGTGCTTTGCTGCAGGAGGGACTGGTGCACTTCACAAAATAGATGGCATCACGAGGGAGGAAAATAATGTGGATATATTGAAGCAACATCTCAAGACATCAGTCAGGAAGTTAAAGCTTGGTCACAAATGGGCCTTCCAAATGAACAATGACCCCAAGCATACTTCCAAAGTTGTGGCAAAATGGCTTAAGGACAACAAAGTCAAGGTTTTGGAGTGGCCATCACAAAGACCTGACCGCAATCCAATAGAACATTTGTGGGCAGAACTGAAAAAGCGTGTGCGAGCAAGGAGGCCTACAAACCTGACTCAGTTGCACCAGCTCTGTCAGGTGGAATGGGCCAAAATTCACCCAAATTATTGTGGGAAGCTTGTGGAAGCCTACCTGAAACGTTAAACAATTTAAAGGCAATGCTACCAAATACTAATTGAGTGTATGTAAACTTCTGACCCACCGGGAATGTGATGAAAGAAATAAAAGCTGAAATAAATCATTCTCTCTACTATTATTCTGACATTTTACATTCTTTAAATAAGTGGTGATCCTAAATGATCTAAGACAGGGATTTTTATTCTGATTAAATGTCAGTAATTGTGAAAAACTGAGTTTAAATGTAGTTGGCTAAGGTGTATGTGAACTTCCGACTTCAAATGTATTATCCCTTTTAATGCTCATCCTTGAAAATTGACATAAGGTCTGAAATAGACATCAAAGTCGACATACTGTACAAACAATTATCTAGGCTATGTAAAACAAAATGATTGTTTGATTTATTGCTCTGATAACTAGCTAGCTAAAGTGTAGTCTTCTCCTAGCTAAAACAGAGAAAGGAGACGCAAAGTTCATGGGTTGGGCACAAAGGTCTCTGAAGGCGCTCGTGAACTGTAGCTGACAGTGTCGGCTAGAGATGGCGTGCAGGAGCTTCCTGTCTCAACGTCAACAGTGAAGAGGCGACTCCAGGATGCTGGCCTTCTAGGCATAGTTCCTCTGTCCAGTGTCTGTGTTCTTTTGCCCATCTTAATATTTTATTTTTATAGGTCAGTCTGAGATATGGCTTTTTCTTTGCAACTGCCTAGAAGGCCAGCATTCCGGAGTCGCCTCTTCACTGTTGACGTTGAGACTGGTGTTTTGCAGGTACTATTAAATGAAGCTGCCAGTTGAGGACTTGTGAGGCATCTGTTTCTCAAATTAGACTCTCTAATGTACTTGTCCAAATGAAAGTGACTGCTTTATCTGCCTTTACAATGAAAACTAGTTAGAAAATGTGAACATACACTGAGTGTACAAAACATTAAGAACACCTTCCTAATAATGAGTTGTACCCCTTCCTTTTGCCTTCAGAACAGCCTCAATTTGTCAGGGCTTGGACTCTACAAGATGTCAAAAGTGTCCTTTGGGGGGTGGACCATGCTTGATACACAAGGGAAACTGTTGAGCGTGAAAAACCCATCAGCGTTGCAGTTCTTGACAAAGACCGATGTACCCATTCAAAGCCACTTACAATTTTTTGTATTGCTCATTCAACTTCTGAATGGCACACATACACAATCCATGTCTCAATTGTCTCAAGGCTTAAAAATCCTTCCTGTCATCTACAGGGATTGACATGAATTGAACAAATGACATCAACAAGGGATCATAACTTTCACCTGGTCAGTCTATGTCATGGAAAGAGCAGGTGTTCTTAATGTTTTGTACACATTGTACATTTTATGGAAAAGAGATGTATGTTTCTGGATGATGTGCCATGCTGCCTTGTTGACAAAATGACTGAATGGTGCAGTTTACTGTTCTATTAGAGAAGGGCACTCCTCCCTCACCACTTTTGCCCTGTCATGTCACAGGCCACAGACCGGTGCACCACGGCTCAGGTTAATAGAACTCTCACTGTTTCTCCCGTGTGAGCCCTCATGTGTATCTTTTGATGTCCAATAGGATTGAAGCCTGGCCATAATCAGGGCAGTAACATAGCCAGATTTCTCCTCTGTGTGAATCCAAATGTGCATTTTCAAATAGTGCCTGTAGCTTTTGCCACAATGACTGCAATGTTATAATTTCTCCCCTGTGTGGATCCTTCTGGGATATTTCAGAGTCCCACTCTGATTGAATGTTTTCCCACAATCGGGGCAGTGATATGATTTCTCCCCTGTGTGGCTCCTCATGTGCACTGTAAGTTCATTGTTTAAGGTGAACCATTTACTACAAATATGACAACAAAACCTGCAAAAAATCTGCAATGTGAGCTTGTTTCCAGGTGACTACCTCATGAAGCTGGTTGAGAGAATGCCAAGAATGTGCAAAGCTGTCAATGCAAAGGGTGGCTACTTTGAATAATCTCAAATATGTGTAACACTTTTTTGGTTACTATATGAATATGTTATTTCCTATTTTTGATGTATTCACTATTATTCTACAATGTAGAAAATAGTACAAATTAAGAAAAACCCTGAAATTAGTAGATGAGTCCAAATGTTGACTGATACTGCAAATCATTGGTTGAGACACAGCATACTCTTGAATACAGGGTGGGTGTCATTTCAGTGAGAAATATCATTAATAGAATCAACCTATCCCTTTAGACAACTACAATCATTGAAAATGTAAATTAATTGAAATGTTAAGTTTCAATTCACACCACAAATCTTGAATGGGAATGTCTATTCTATTATCAGGTATGAAGGTAACCCCCAGATGCAGACCACGTCAAATAAACAATAGCTTAATATTCCAACAGGGGCAGGCAATAGACAGGTCAAGGCAGGCAGGGGTCAGTAAACCAGAGGTGGGGCAATAGTACCGGGCAGCAGACAGGCTCAGGGTACGGCAGAGGTCGTAATCCAGAGAGGGGCGAAGGTACAGGTCGTCAGGCAGGCTCAGAGGCAGGCTCAGGGGCAGACAGAGTGGTCAGGCAGGCTGGCTCAGAGTCAGGACAGGTCAAAACCAGGAGGGCGAGAAAAGAGAGACTGGAAAAATCCGGCGCTGCGCCACAAACCACTAGTTGACTTGAACAAACCAGATGAACTGGCAATAGACAAACAGAGAACACAGGTATAAATACATAGAGGATAATGGGGAAGATGGGCGACACTTGGAGGGGGTGGAGACAATCACAAAGACAGGTGAAACAGATCAGGGTGTGACAGCTATGGAAGACTGCCAATATAATTTGAAACAATGTGTATTCCCATTTAAGACAACATTCTCTGATGGGTGGCCAACCATCTTTGTCGTACCATTTGTAAGTTTACATTTCAATTTTAGTCAAATTTATCAGCCAAACATGACACCCACTGTGTATTCAAGATTATGATGTGTCTCAACCATAGCAGGCACAACACATACTCCTCAGATGATGTGACATCTGTATGATTTCATACACAAATCATTAGGGCTGTATGTATTTTTAGATATTGGCCTATTGTAAATGTGTATTATTGAAGCATCACCATTTTATTGCAAAAATAAATACAAATGCACACCACTTTAAGCTACATATTCATTTGAAAGAGGTAATGCATTTCCTATTGATCAGCACAACAATTTATAAAACCATTTATGTTATCTAGTGATCCAACACTAGAGACTTACCTAGAAAAACACAGCTGTAATTGCTGCCAAAGGTGCTTCTAGAAAGTATTGACACAGGGGTGTGAATACTTACATAAATTAGACATTTCTCAATTACATTTGTATTAAATTTGCAAACATTTCTAAAAACATGCTTTCATTTTTCATTATGAGGTATTGTGTGTAGATGGGTGAGAATAAAACGATTTAATCCATTTGGGATACAAGCTGTAACACATGTGGAATAAGTAATATGAATACTTTCTGAAGGCACTATTTAGATTGGTAAACTGACAACTTCACGAAAACAATATGCACGCTTCAATGGGGCAGAAGACCGATGAGTTGTGATGGCCAGATAGCTACCAACAATGACAAGAAACTGCCATGTGGGTAATCGTAAATGACTCGTTTAATCTTGTCCTTGATACCATGTCTTGTTTTGAAGTGTTTTATCGGATTTCATGTTCAGTGCTCCTTTTGCACATTTATTTGTGTCATCACACTCCCTCATCCGATTGGTCGAGTAGGCGGGCCTTCCGACTTTGTGACTGTGGGAACTAGTGACAACCTGAGGTGTCTCACGTCATCTGTCTCTGGTATCGCTCTAGGTTTCGATCACAATGGGCTTGTTCGACATTGCTACTGACAGACTGATCTACAAATAACCTTGCACCATAAATAACTACTCGTCATTTGTAGATCAGTCAGTCACAATTTACCGATGATACATTACGGTTTTACTCGTCTCGAACACGGCCTGAGCTAATATGGTCAAATAACCGCGAAAGTAGTAGAAAACACATTTTGCTGTATCACCACTCTGCATTGAGATACAGTGCCTTAGACCGCTGCTCCACTCAGGAGTTTAACAACATGGATGCATTTTGTATTGTTATGTTTGAAACTTACCTGAGAACTCATTTGTATCAGCGTTTTATTACAGGTATAACAATAGTATGACATGTTCATATATTAGTCTCAATAGATCACATTAAGAACCAAAATCAAGCAACCTGATCTGTTAAGTATGATATGTGAAGGGTATTTCCATTTTAAACTTCAGTTCAGTGCCAAAAATAGATTACAGTTTCTTCATACTGTAGCTAGTCAACTTCAATTACAGATAGCAGATTCAACCCAGATTCAAGCAGAGTTATCTACTGTATGTGAGTTGTGCTCAATTTCATTCAACAATAGTACAACATTTAATTTGATCATCAAACCAGGCAGATACAATATTTATTTATATCATAATCTTCACTCATTTTCATCAATAGAGATTATTCTTCAGGGGAGATAGCTGTGGTACTGTACATATTTTTACTCAACTAATACAAACATTGGCACCAAAACAATACTATAAATGTGCAGTCTTGCTTTCCAGTTCTCCTTTCGTCCTCTTGCCCTGTGTGTAATATACATTAGAAGTCACTAGGTGGCGGCCATAGACAAAACAAATACCGCTCATGCAGCTGTCTAAAATGAAACTAAATCAAAACAAGCAAGCACTAGTAATATGAGATGAAAAACAACAATTTATCATGCATTGTCTTGACATTTGGCTCCCCTTGTACATACAGATATACCACAATGAAGGTTCACACCCTCTGCTCCTCTCTTTCACATAACACAGTGGTATAGTTCACTCCAGCTCCCAAGCCAACTCTTCCACATTAGTTTCAGTGGGCAAGCAACCCGCCCAGTGCTTCTTTGGGTCTTGACAGACAATCGTATTGTGCTTGCAGCTTACAGTGGAGATTGTCCATGGTTGGGGTGTTGTTGGTCTATAGTGGTTCTCTGTCCACAGGGCTGTCTTAGTCTTTGACCAGCCGGTAAATATGGTGCTGGGCTCCATGCTCACTAGTAGACACCTCAAAGACATAGGCTATACACAGCAGGGTCTCCAGTGTGTCCCTGTTGATCACAACCTGCAGAGAGACAGACCCACATGCACAGTTCTTTTACACCACTAACTATACTACTACTACTACACACATTTCTCAAAAATATACATTTTTAAGCAATACAAATGAGTTTATTTTGCATACAGGTCGGTTTCATCTCTCACTGACAGAGTGGTACAAGCAATTACACAAAAGCGAACTGTCAAAATGTATGAGCTCCTTTTGAGGACAATACATTCACCATATCATTGTTCTATCCCTAAAAGAAGCACTTGTTGCATAATCCATAGCATTGATACGCATGTGTGCAGCGCATGTTTAATATGGGCTAAATCAGCCCATTGAGAACCTAATAACATGTTGCGATGTGATCTGCTGTGTGGTTTCAATATGGTCATTGTGTCTGGACTGCAGTTGCCAATGGAATGGACAGTGACTTGAACCCTTATATTGATGACCACATTGTTACTATGGTGGTACTCTCCTTGCTCTCAATCTCTTCTGCTTCTGTATTGAAAACTCTTCAAGCAGGTGGTTGACAAGTGAACAGTTGTCTGCTACAATATTTGAATGATAGATGGTAATTGTGTGCGTGCGCCTTTACCTGTAGGATGGTGAAGTTCTCCAGTACACTGTTCATCATGTACTTCTCTGGCAGGTGTTTGAGCTTGTGGATGAAGTTGATCATGTATTCACACAGTGGGGACCGGTGGATCCTGAACACATACCGCCCATTCTCAAACCGTGCATACTCCGTCTGGGGACACACACACAATGTATCCAATATATGATATATTGTATGTTCAATATACCAGGACATGGTCCTAGAGATATCACATTAAAACTATATTATAGCCCTCATAGATGCAATTAAAGGCATGTCATATGTACCTGATAGATAACACTAATTATAAACTGGGTGGTTCAAGCCCCGAATGCTGATTGGCTGACAGTCGTGGTATATCAGGCCGTATACTACGGGTATGACAAAACGTTTATTTTGAATGATCTAATGACGTTGGTAACCAGTTTATAATAGCAATAAGGCACCTTGGGTGTTTGTGGAATATGGCCAATATACCACAGCTAAGGGCTGTATCCAGGCACTCTGCGTTGCGTCGCGCTTAAGAACAACCCTTAGCCGTGGTATTGGCCATATACCACAAACACCCCAGGTACCTTTTTGCTTAAATATAGTCTATAGATAATAGCTACCATAATGACTGTTGAATGTTATTACATTATAGTAGATGACTGGCCTGGCTTCCCCTCAATATCCATGTGAATATGTGTATGTTATCTGTAGGGATAACAGTGATGCTGTGGTGGACAGGCAACACAGCTATAGTGTGCACTACTTTTGACCAAAACCTATAGGGCTGATCAAAAGTGGTGCACTAACTAGGGAATAGGGTGCCATTTGGGACATGCTCAGTGAGTCAGGGTGAGGAATGTAAGTGTTGTCTTGTGATGTCTGTTCTGGACCACAGAGCAGGAGAATAGTGAGTTGAATCCATCACAGCCACTGGTTGGGTTATTATTCATTCGCAGAGGGATAATAATCACAGTCATTGACCTCAAATGTTGACCCCGCCTATCAGTTCAACTGTCAATCATTCAAATCCCCTTATATTTTAGTACCAGGTCAAATACTTACCTAAGTCTACCAGCAAACTAGAACCTGTGTTCTATCAGCAGTCAAGAGTCAGTGAAGTGTGGAGAGATAACAGGTCTAAAATATCTATTTTTTATGCCAATCCTGGACCCAAAGCTCTACATAATCCATATCTGTTACTGTATCTACTGTACCTACATCTATGGTATATATTTCTTCATTGTTTTTGTTTTTTTACAAGTACTTTTTAGTCTCTACTGATCAAATCAAATTGATTTATAAAGCCCTTCTTACATCAGCTGATATCTCAAACTGCTGTACAGAAACCCAGCCTAAAACCCCAAACAGCAAGCAATGCAGGTGTAGAAGCACGGCGGCTAGGAAAAACTCCCTAGAAAGGCCAAAACCTAGGAAGAAACCAGGCTATGAGGGGTGGCCAGTCCTCTTCTGGCTGTGCCGGGTGGAGATTATAACAGAACATGGTGAAGATGTTCAAATGTTCATAAATGACCAGCATGGTCAAATAATAATCACAGTAGTTGTCGAGGGTGCAGCAAGTCAGCACCTCAGGAGTAAATGTCAGTTGGCTTTTCATAGCCAATCATTAAGAGTATCTCTACCGCTCCTGCTGTCTCTAGAGAGTTGAAAACAGCAGGTCTGGGACAGGTACTGATGGAGCTAGAGTAATCCTTCTGGTGTCTCTCACCTCTACTTTCTCCACCACTTGCTTTCCAAAGGAGCAGACCTTGGTGGAGGAGGTGATGATCATGTTCTCCGAGCTCTCGTACTGACTGGACACGCCGTAGAAGAAACCTCTGTCTTCCTGCAGGTTGGCACTCAGATCGGCCTGCAGAGAGAGAAAGGAACCACACAGTCAACAACAACCTCCCCCTCTCTTTTATTGAACAGAGGACAGTACAGGAAAGACAGGAGGAGGTCCACACAGGCCACACACACACAACCTGTCAGTCTTAGCAAGAGGATAAGGCACTGTTCGAACAACCTGCCAGTCTAAGACGAGACACATTTTTAGTTCTGGACAGTTCATTCAAAAACCTCAACAGAAATCTACTTCAGTCGTTATACATCAATCTTTCTGTCAGTAAAGTTCGGTCCTTCTAATTTAATAAACTTTATTTCAAGGAACAGGGAAAAGTGTGTGTGTGCTTCTGTTGGCTTCCTGAAACATGTTACCCAAAATGTGTGACAGCTCAACAAAGCCTGCAACTAACGCTCTGCAAAGCCAAGCAGCATCTATTGGCCTGGCCTGTGTTGACTTAATTTAGGCTGCCAATCCAGCCTCTGCATTCCCAAGATGCTGTGTCTAGCTGTGGCGTTAGTGCCAGACGGGACTCTCTTCGTCAGGTGTATCCCACCTCATGTCTGTCTAAGAAGGCAGAATCTGCTCCTAGTCACTGATACTGGGTCAGATATATTTTTATCCCTCCTAATGGTTAAGGGAATGATGGGGGTGAGGGTAATCTGATGCTATATAATATTTTACATCGAGACGAGGCGTCATCTCTGTCATGGTAGAGGAGTACAGACACAGAGGGCTTTACCTTTTCCCCTCTCAGGCCCTTGTCTCCTAATGGGCCATTAATACAGCGCTCAGCCTCTCTTCATCGCCCCGCTCCTCGTCTTCATCCCTCGCTCCTGTGATTCTCTCATTTGTCTTCATCCCCAGGGCCCAGTGACCCTCCCCGAACCTGCGCTCCCCACTTCCCTAACGGCCTGCGAGGGAATTCATCCAATTATAATCAACAGCCCTCAATTGGCTGATTAGATCAGCCAGGCCGGGCTCCTGTGTAACAATTTACAAGGGCCGGCTCAAATCGGATTCTCCGGGCACTTCAAAGGCGCGAGACAATCCGTTAGGACAGGGCCACGGGCGCTGTGGGGAGAAGGCAGGGCCGGTTGGGGAGCTGGAAATTCAATCTAGAATGCCATAGCTTTGGAGACGGGCCAGCAGCCTGTCACAGTCGCCATGACAACTAGCCAGAGCCTCAGGACGCCCCCAAGTCATGCCCGGGTGGCTGGTTGGCCGCCTCGATGGAACTGGGTTTTCTTTCTCACTTTATGAAGGCGGAAGAAGGAAACGAGGTATAAGTCACCTCAGATAAGGTTGCTTTTTATTTCTTTTTTGTACTCAGCGTAGCTGTTGAAATGTCCAGATGTTGGTTGGTTGTTTGTGTGTGTTTTGTCATGGGTGTCATGAGGGTTGGAGAGCCCCCTCAGGACAATCAGACCCACTATAATAAGATATGTTGAGGTGATGCATCTGGCACTAGCAGCAGTCATATGGGCTTGTTTCTCCAGTCAGTCTGGGATAGCTGCATACAGTGCCTTCAGAAAGTATTCATAACCCTTGACGTTCCACATTTTGCTGCTGCAGGCTGAATTTAAACTGGATTAAATAGATTTCTCTGTCACCCACCAACACACAATACCCCATAATGACAAAGTAAAAACATGTTTTTAGACATTTCTGCAAGTGTATTGAACATGAAATACAGAAATATCACATTTACATAAGTATTCACACCCCTGAGTCAATACATGTTAGAATTACCTTTGGCAGCGATTACAGCTGTGAGTCTTTCTGGGTAAAGAATTATTCAAGCGCTGTCAAGTTGGTTATTGATCATTGCTAGACAGACATTTTCAAGGTCTTGCCATTGATTTCCATGCCGATTTAAGTCAAAACTGTAACTAGATCACTCAGGAACATTCAATGTTGTCTTGATAAGCAACTCCAGTGTATATTTGGCCTTGTGTTTAAGGGTATTGTCCTGCTGAAAGGTGAATGCTCTTAGTGTCTGTTGGAAAGCAGACGGAACAAGGATTTTGCCTGTGCTTAGCGCTATTCCATTTCTTTTTATCCTAAAAATAACTCACTAGTCCTTGCCAATGACAAGCATACCCATAACATGATGCAGCCACCACCATGCTTAAAAATGTGAAGAGTGGTACTCAGTGATGTGTTATGTAGCATTTTCCCCAAACACAACACTTTGTATTCAGGACAAAAAGTTTATTTCTTTGCCACATTTTTTGCAGTACTACTTTAGTGCCTTGTTGCAAACAGGATGCATGTTTTGGAATATTTTTATTCTGTACATGCTTCCTTCCTTTCGCTCTGTCAATTAGGTTAGTGTTGTGGAGAAACTACAACGTTGATCCCTCCTTAGCTTTCTCCTATCAAAACCATAAAACTGTTTTAAAGTCACCATTGGCCTTACAATGAAATCCCTAAGTAGTTTTCCTTCCTCTCTGGCAACGAAGTTAAGAAGGATGCCTGTATCTTAGTAGTGACTGGGTCTATTGATACACCATCCATAGTGTAACTAATAACTTCATCATGCTTAAAGGGATATTCAATGTTTGCTTTTTTCAATTTATATCCATCTACCAATAGGTGCACTTCTTTGCGAGGCATTGGAAAACCTCATCTTTGTAGTTGAATCTGTGTTTGAAATTCACTGCCTGACTGAGGAACATTTCTGATAATTGTATGTGTGGGGTGCAGACATGAGGTAGTCATAAAAAAATCATGTTAAACACCATTATTGCACACAGAGTGAGTCTATACAACTTACTTTGAGACTTAAGCACATTTTTACTCCTGAACTTATTTAGGCTTGCCATAACAAATGGGTTGAATACTTGACTCTAGACATCTCAGCTTTTCATTTGTAATTCATTTACAATCATTTATAAAAACTTAATTCCACTTTGACATGAGGTATTGTGTGTAGGCCAGTGACAAAATCTAAATGTAATCCATTTCAAATTCAGGCTGTAACACAACAAAGTGAGGAAAGTGAAGTAAAGGGGTGTGAATACTTTCTGAAGGTACTGTATGTCATGGGTTCTGGAGTCTATCAGAGCTCTGACATGAAGTAAAGGGGTGTGAATACTTTCTGAAGGTACTGTATGTCATGGGTTCTGGAGCCTATCAGAGCTCTGACATGAAGTAAAGGGGTGTGAATACTTTCTGAAGGTACTGTATGTCATGGGTTCTGGAGTCTGACATGAAGTAAAGGGGTGTGAATACTTTCTGAAGGTACTGTATGTCATGGGTTCTGGAGCCTATCAGAGCTCTGACATGAAGTAAAGGGGTGTGAATACTTTCTGAAGGTACTGTATGTCATGGGTTCTGGAGTCTATCAGAGCTCTGACATGAAGTAAGCGGGTGTCCTATTGATGAATGGCTTATCAGACACAATGGGTTTCTGTCACTCACTAATGTATTTTATCTCTCTACAATAAATAACTTCACAAAAGAGCATGTGGGGGTGACTAACACATCATGTACAAGCCAACTGGGGGAGAGATCATAATGGAATATAGAGTTGGAATGTAAAGGTGTGACTGGAAACATGATAATCAAGCTCTGAAAATCTCTATTCTGTAGAATAGAGCCTGTATGAGTTGTGTTTCTGAAGTAAGTTATCCACATGGGAAAGAAGTGATCAGAGGAGATGGACACAGTGGACTCTGTTCTCTCTCTCATGTCCTTTTCTCACTACCCCTGCATCCCAGCTCCTCGTAACACTACACACACACTTTTCTCCCTTACACTCTCTCGCTCTGAGGGACCTATAAATAAGTGGATCCAGCCTAATAGCGAGGGGACAGGTGCCCAGGCTCAGATTTCCCCAGTGAAAGAGAAGCCCTGCCACTCTCGCACCAAAGGCTGCGGTCACACACGCTACAATGTGCCCTCTACCCACTGTACCCATGAGCAGAAAACAGCCAGATCTTAATCAATGACTTCATATGCTTCAAACTGAAATCGTTACTAAATTCCTTTAGCTCCAGTGCTAAAGTTATCCCAACACCTAACACATTTAGGTCATTAACTACTGAGGAGAGTGCTACAAAAACCTTTACCTTACAAAATACTCTCAGTTCCCCTTTTGTGCTGCGACTAATTCTTTGTTTCGAGTCCCTTTCCATTATTCTATTCAGAAAGCAGAGACTCACCCACACACACTACAATGTGCCCACTAACACACACCTCTGATTTGATTCTGCTTGGACTCACCCAGAACTTGACAAGAAAGAAAGTGTCTGGCTGCCCCTTCTCAAACAGCTCCTTTAGCCCTCCCTTCTTCTCAGGGAACTTATCGTAGATCTGACGGATGTCCACTGCCTCCAGGTAAGGGTCACTGAAGGTGGGGTTGGACTGACCGATGTGCACAAACAGGTGCTTGTTAAACTAGAAAACAGAGAGAGAGATGTTGATTACTTTCAGAGCACTGATTCAGTTCATTGTCAAGATGCAGTCATGGTGTGAGGAAGTTCACATTACAGCTTTAGGGAAAGGGTTGGATGAAAAGGAAGAGATTGTTTTTCTTTATGTCTCAAACTTTTACATTGATGAGCACTGAAAGGGTCCCTATCAACTAAGTGAGATGAATATGAATGTGGAGGCTTATTAGGCAGGGCGAGTGGCTACTAAATTACTACTCACGGTCTCTGGGTCCTGAGGCTGCTCCAGGAAGGCAGAGAACTCCAGCATGCGGAGTTTGGAGCTGGCGATACTCCGCCCCTGCCACGGGGGGGCGCCCGGTGACATGGACAGGCCTGCCATGCTCTCATAGCCTGAAGAAGAGCAGGGGGGTGGCGCAGAGTAACAGAACATACCATCGGTTTGAAAAATGTTGTTGCATACTGTCAGTTTCTCTGAGCTTTTTTGGAGCTCTTCGTCACTTGCAGACCATGACAACGTCTGTCGACACATGGGGACATGAAGGGAAGCTGAGAAAACCCACCTGTTATGGGGGGTGGGCCGGACGTCTGCATGGCGTAACTCTGCTGGGAAAAGGGCTTAATGCTGGAGAGACAAGACAGGCAGTAGACACATTACACCCTGACCCCTCGCACACACGACTAGACCGGCAGACTGTTAAACACACTGGGGGCTCGGGTTCATTAGCGAAAGTGCCATTTAAATAAACATGTTAAGATGTTACTCTGTCACATTCAGTTTTGACAGATTGTGATTTCTATTTATTCAGTGGCAGTAGGCCTATGCCTTTTCACTGACAGTCAGAGAGGCTCACACGCAGGCATAGGGGATCATTACATTTTGTCAGCTGGTTATGGTCATGAAAATGACTGCAGGTCTCGCGGTAATTTATCATTAATTAATATAAACATGTTTAGTATCTCCAGGCCTCCACACATACAAGCCTCTGATGTGCCTTTGGAACATCTACAGTTTAATAGTCTAATAATATACACCACCACAACAAATCCAGTATTTATTTTAGGCAGGTTTAAAGAAACATGATGAAGGAAATGTATTTCAGAAGAACAGAATATGATTTGGCCTTCTGTATGTTATCTGGCTATGCACCATGATATAGGCTGTAGGCTAGTTCATTTAGCTGACAGGATATGCTTATAAGTCCCTTGCCATTACTTTATAGTAAGAAGAATATATTTGAACGTAGCTTAATGAAATATAAATAATTTTTCTCCCATTCCAGAGCAAGTGCGCATATGAAGTGGTTATGTTGAGCAGAAAAGCGACCATTTGAAATAGGTCCTATACGCTAGATTTAGAGTTATTTGGCAACTTTAGTGAAATGACACAAACCTAAGAATGTCTTAGAAGTCAAAACATTTATGGGCTGCATGAAGCGACTCTAGGATATTGATGACTGGAAAAAGTCGCAAAAAAAAGTAGCATTTGGGATCCTTCTCTTTCTGCTTTCACAAAGGATTGCATATAGAAAATCCTGGGCTTATGTCACATCTACTCCCCCTCGCTGGTCTACTAATCACCGGACCTAACAACCCATCATTACGCACACCTGCGCCTCATCATTAGTCACACCTGGACTTCATCACTTCCCTGATCACTCCCCCTTTATCTAGCACTCCGTTGTTGTCACCCATAAGGTAGTATTGTTTCATGTCGTGATGCAACGGGTGGTTGTCATTTCACTCTATGTTCGGTCATATTAAACTCACCAAATGCACTGGTTTCCTGACTCATTGTGTCTTCGTTACATTGTATAAGAATGCATGTTTTACACCACGCGTCAACCACCTTTTGAGGGCTTGCAGCTGATATTCTGCCCAATTTGGCCAAACTCTGTATGCCATGGGTTCTCCAACCCTGTTCCTGTAGTTACCCCGTACTTAATTTGGGGAACAAAGTTAAATCTGTTTGGAAACATTAGTAACACGTTTTCACAAAAAAACATTTAATTAAACAGTTGACAGACCCTCTCTGTGCGCTTAAGAAAGGAATGGACGAGATGGAAACGCACAGGGGTGAGATATTCTGTACTTGAAGGTAACGTTTCAGCCTATTAATTTAGAAAAAAATAATCACGGCATTCAAAATCAAATAAAAACTCACTATAATTTTAGGCTAACTAAGTCGCAATGCACAATCAATTTACCAACAGCATCGCCAAGGCCTATACGTTCTCTCCCAGACTATACAGCAAGTTTGGAGTGTAGCAGAAGGTAACATCCAGTATGCATAATAATACAGTTCACACTCAAAGGCCATTACTAGAATTGTTTACATTTTGGAGCATAGGCTAGGCCAATTATGTACCAAATACATCTTAAATCTGTGTTTAAAAAAAAAAATCCTGCAGTGGGTAATATGTTGTAATTCCTTTTTTTTTACGGACATGGGCTCATATTTTGGCCAATGCATAAGCTCTAATAAGCTGTCCATTTCATTGGGTTTGGCTTTGAAACAACATCCACAACGATCATGTTTTCCACTGTTTCAACCTGTTGTTGAACTTCTTTCTTCAAATTGATCGATCACAGTAAGGTGAGTTTCAAAAGCACATACTGTTTTGATGATAAGTGTTTGATGTGATTTTGCATTGATGTCGGAGTGGTTAAAGGGACAATAGAGCGCTGGGTACCAGGCCATTAGTGACCTGACAGTCGTTAGCGAGTTGGATAGTACCAATGCATGTCCAGAGTGCATAAGAGGAGATTACCGTGGCTTACTGGTCATGTGGAATTTTACTGCGGTCATGACTCATGACTGCCGGTCTTGCAGAAATATGGTCACCGCAACAGCCCTATACATACACACACACACACACACACACACACACACACACACACACACACACACACACACACACACACACACACACACACACACACACACACACACACACACACACACACACACACACACACACAGGGTTGTAACTTACTCTTCAGGACCGCCATGCCAAAACTGGGAAAAAGAAAACATGGAAACATATTTTATTACATACACTCTATATGACACCACCTATCTTTCTACTGTATATGTATCCCCCAGTGTTGCTCAAGGACAGGGTGTGTGTGTCTGTCTGCGCACACTACTCACGCCACCAGCAGTGGGGTACGGCGGCCTGGACAGCCCCTGCAGAGCCATCTTGTTCTGGAAGGCGGTGGCGGAGATGGTGGCCATACTCTGGAGGGCCTTGTCTTTGGCAGCCTGGTCCTGCAGACACACACAGCAAGGCCCAGGGGTCAGGTCACGCTCTCCATTATAGTCAGCACCCTGTGGGAATACTAGCCTCGTTATGTTGTTTGTTGGGTGGGAAATGAGGGGTGAAAGCCAGGTTGATCATAGGGGCTGGGAGGGTGGGTAATATTGCAGTCAAGATCCCCGAGGTTGAGAGTAAGGTTTATTGCGTTGGCAGAGGCCTGGGGGTGTTGACAAGTGGCCTATGTCTCTGCTAGAGGTCACAGTGGGAGCTGGGTCGAGCATGTCGGAGGGCTAGCTCTATGCTAATGGTAATGATCAAGCTAGTTTGTGGCTAAATGTTAACAGTAAACAGGTGACATGGTGGCTACCAGAAACAGCAGTCATTCCTGTCTATGATATAACGTTATTGTTCTGTTGTGCGTGTGTCCATCATGCCGACTTGAGCAGTTTCCAACTCATTGAGGACTACCAACACTCTCAGCCACATAATGCTAGGCCACACGGCACAATCTTGTTCCCAGAACCAGCTGACACAAGGGCATAGCTGAAATATGGGGAGTACATTTGGTAGTGTTCTCAGTTACAAGAAAGATGTATTTAAAAAGGCCTGTCGGAGGATGCCTTGTGACCAATGCTGGGCCCTGCCAGCTGTGGCCCAGTGGCCACCGTCCAAGGTGACGGAGAGCTGTGTTGTGTTGTGTTGTGTGTGTGTGTGTTTGCGTGCATGTCTGTGGTAAGAAACGTAAACTAAGAAAGTGCTAGGGGCGGACGGTGTTAGGAAAGCTTTCACCCACCAAACAGGAACACTTTTATTGAGATACTTACCAAATGAAATGCCTGGAAGGAACAATACAAAAATTAATTTCTCTCCTGACAAACACATTTGTTCATATCGTGCACAGCAAGCCTCAGGCCAGGGATGCTGGAGCGTATCCACATTTACTGTGGCCATTTGTAGATATGCATCATAGGACTAAGCATTCCATATAACACCCACATGAATTAAGGTGGTGCTATTAAATACAACCCACTCTCTGTTTGTCATTGTTTTGTCTTTCCATATTATTTGTACTGAAATGTAGGAATGGGAACCATTAGAAATTCCATATCGAATTCATGGATATCAAGGCCATGGTGTATTGAGTAACTTTTTTTCATGGAATCAAACCTAAAAATGAGAAGAGAATAACATGGCATGAAGGTCAGAGGAAGCCTTCCTGATGTTCTGCACTCTGTGGCTTTAGAACAACACCATGGCTACAGCCAAGCAGCACCACAGCCTCCCCAACAACACAACAACTTCACACTTTAAAATTGGCTTTTTAACCTTTTCTTGCCCAGGAAAATTAGCAAAACACATCTTGTTTTATCAGGTGAATGGCAAGGAGAGGTAATCAACATCTTAAAATGAATGGATTTGATCATTTTTTATTATTATTTTGACCTCCCAGATCCATATAATTGGAAGAGGAAGTGTAAACTAACATAGCCTAGTAGCTAGAAAGGTAACTCCAAACACATTTTCACTAAGAACAGCTGTTTAGCTGGTTAAATGAAGGTTAGCTGTGTGTTGGCAAAACATTAATCAAGTCAAGAAAGCTTAGCAGCAGCCAGCAGCACTTTCTGCACTGGTAGCAGGTGCTTTTTCAAAGCCCATGTCAGATACTTCAGTGAGTGTAATTGAATCAAATCAAATTTTATTTGTCACATGCGCCAAATACAAGTGTAGACCTTACAGTGAAATGCTTGCTTACAAGCCCTTAACCAACAATGCAGTTCAGAAAAAAAGTGTTAAAGTATTTACTAAAATAAATTGAAGTAAAAAAATAAATAAAATAAAAAGAGTTTTAAAAATAACAATTAAGGAGCAACAATAAAAGAACAGTAACGAGGCTATATACAGGGGGTACCGGTACAGAGTCAATGTGGAGGCTATATACAGGGGTTACCGGTACAGAGTCAATGTGGAGGCTATATACAGGGGGTACCGGTACAGAGTCAATGTGGAGGCTATATACAGGGGTACCGGTACAGAGTCAATGTGGAGGCTATATACAGGGGGTACCGGTACAGAGTCAATGTGGAGGCTATATACAGGGGGTACCGGTACAGAGTCAATGTGGAGGCTATATACAGGGGGTACCGGTACAGAGTCAATGTGGAGGCTATATACAGGAGGTACCGGTACAGAGTTAATGTGGAGGCTAGATACAGGGGGTACCGGTACAGAGTCAATGTGGAGGCTATATACAGGGGTTACCGGTACAGAGTCAATGTGGAGGCTATATACAGGGGGTACCGGTACAGAGTCAATGTGGAGGCTAGATACAGGGGGTACCGGTACAGAGTCAATGTGGAGGCTATATACAGGGGTACCGGTACAGAGTCAATGTGGAGGCTATATACAGGGGGTACCGGTACAGAGTCAATGTGGAGGCTATATACAGGGGTACCGGTACAGAGTCAATGTGGAGGCTATATACAGGGGGTACCGGTACAGAGTCAATGTGGAGGCTATATACAGGGGTACCGGTACAGAGTCAATGTGGAGGCTATATACAGGGGGTACCGGTACAGAGTCAATGTGGAGGCTATATACAGGGGTTACCGGTACAGAGTCAATGTGGAGGCTATATACAGGGGGTACCGTACAGAGTCAATGTGGAGGCTATATACAGGGGGTACCGGTACAGAGTCAATGTGGAGGCTATATACAGGGGGTACCGGTACAGAGTCAATGTGGAGGCTATATACAGGGGGTACCGGTACAGAGTCAATGTGGAGGCTATATACAGGGGGTACCGGTACAGAGTCAATGTGGAGGCTATATACAGGGGGTACCGGTACAGAGTCAATGTGGAGGCTATATACAGGGGGTACCGGTACAGAGTCAATGTGGAGGCTATATACAGGGGGTACCGGTACAGAGTCAATGTGGAGGCTATATACAGGGGGTACCGGTACAGAGTCAATGTGGAGGCTATATACAGGGGGTACCGGTACAGAGTCAATGTGGGGGAGTAAAGGTTAGTCGAGGTAATTGAGGTAATATGTACATGTAGGTAGAGGTAAAGTGACTATGCACAGATAATAAACAGAGTAGCAGCAGCGTAAAAATTAGTGTGGGGTGGGGACAATGCAAATAGTCCGGGTAACCATTTGATTAGCTTTTCAGGAGTCTAATGGCTTGGGGGTAGAAGCTGTTAAGAAGCCTTTTGGACCTAGACTCTGCGCCAATGAGTGTAATTTTCTCAATATTTGGATTGATAAATAAAGTTGACATAATTAGAAAGAAGATTCTTCTCTTTTCTACTGTAGGTATGTAATTCAACATTCCTTTATTCTGTTGTTGCTAGGGATATATTTTTATACAAATATTTTTTGCGGACCACCTGCAGTACCTCAGTGGACTCTTAGGGGGGAGGCAGACCCCAGGTTGAATACCCCTACCTTAAAAACATCAGCCACCAGCACGCTACTCCAAATGATCTGCATAGCTAGTGCTGTAGCAGTCATACAATTGGAATGGGTAGAATGGTAGACATTGACATTCCCATTGAAAGCAAGGTCCCTACTGTAACACCATGGTATGTGGCATGGCAGACATTGGAGAGGTTGTTCAGAATGTGGATGACTTGTGTTCTAAAAGGTCGAATTGCTTATTATATCGGTGGATCCATGTAAATCTTCCAGAATTCAGAACCTGTTTGATTCGTTTTTCTACCCATTCCATTGCTATGGTACTAGCCGTTCAAGCCAACCCACAATGCAGTGCACAGGTTCAAGATTCAAAAAGTGGGGAGACTCACGTAGCGTACCTTCAGCTTCACCTGGATCTCCCGGGCCTTCCGTCGCGCTAGCACCTGGATGTGACTGGACACCTGGAGGAGAGAGAGAGGGATAGAGAAAAAGAGAGAGATTAGGTCTGATCAGGTCTATGGCAGATGTGCTGTACAGGGTTCGGCCAACTAAATCAAATCAAATCAAATTTTATTTGTCACATACACAACTATCCTCCATGTTGGCGCCAAATGTTCAAAAAACAATAATATTCCTTTTCTCATTCTATGATGTCATTGTCTTGAGACTTTTGGTACCAATATGTCATTTATTAAGAACGCCAAACTGAATTGTTCATGGCCCTGGCCACTGCTAGACCAGCAGGTGTCCCCCTTCCCCTCTCACTCTACCCTTCCTCAACTCATTGTCAACTCCAACCCCTCTCCCTCTTTCCCCCCCCCATCACATCTTCACATAAAGGGACACAGATGGACCCCTTTCCCTCTCTCTCTATATAATGCAACATCAGTCAGTGCCAATATGTCAGTCAGTCCCTCCATATCAAATCAAGAGCTTGGAACAATAAGGTTCTCTGCATTTTTGTCAAAATGTTATTGACATAGCCTTGTTCAGTTCAATGTTCTTTGCCTATATAGTACTCTAACTACCCCCAACTCAAGTTGTTAAGTTCAAAATAATAATAGATAAAAATAGCTGACACCATTCAAACCAAGGAGGGTTTGGAACTTTAAAGCCAACTATCTCAGAATCATCTTTTGCAGATAAAACCTTATAGTCCCAATCTCTCGAAATCCCATGTCCCAGATAGGGTCCAAATCTCTGCCCCATCCAGCCCTCTACAGTGTCCTCTCTGCCATAAAGATCCTGTATTCCTCTGCTTCTTGCTCTCCTAATGAGGCTGGGCCACGTGCTAGGTGAAGTGGTGAAGAACACACAGCCGTCTGATCCTATAGCATCTGTGCATTGGGCCCCGGCCCTCTAAATCACTCAAGAGAGGCCCATTTCAGCATGAGAACAGGGTTGGGCCTCGGGAATGTGTCGGAGTGACAGCAGCATCATTTCCTGCTGTCATGGCTTTCCCCTAGCCCTCTCTGGGTTTTTTCCAGCTCCTGATTGGAGACAGCTTGGAGTGAGTGGGTTGTTTAAGGGGTGCACATGGTTTGGGAGAAAGGGCAGGAAACATATAGGGGAAAAGTGGAGTGGTGTTACGAAACCCACCTGCTTTCTTGTCCGCGTCTTCCCTGTGCGTAGCTTGATGTACCGTGCTATCAGCTCGTTTCGTCCTGAAAGAGCCAGCACATTGACATTAAAAACATTATTTGCATTAAGAAAATGTAAAGTTATTCAATATATAATGAGATATTTGTGGATTTGTTTACATGCAAAGTTTGATTTAGTTTATTAGTTCATAGTGATATGTCTAACAGTGTAAATCCTTGTTGAATGTATGTAAATGCAACAGGCTTGGCATGGTGTCAGTAGGAGGATAGGTCAGCTAGGGGATGATGAGGTACTGCTAACTTATCATCAGCATGCTGGACGTGGTTGGCTAGGAAAATCAGCTGCAGAGGTGGGAGGGGTGTCTGAGTCTGTGCTAATGTGTCCTGTATGTGTTTGTATTGGTGTAAGTGTGTGTGTATGTAGATGTGTTATCAGTAAAAGTGTGTATTTGTGTAAACGCAAGTGTGTGGGTGTGTATGTGCAAGTACGTACATGTGTGTGCAACCGCACTTGTGTGTGTGTGCTTGCCCTGGTCTGTGTACCCTGTGGGGCTGGTGCTGCTGAAAGACAGGTCACAGTGGCTGAGCAGGTGAAGGGGTATAGCAGCCATGCGATCCCAGGCCGGGCTCAGAGGAGACACCACAGCCACAGAGAGTGACGAAGGAGGCCAGGCCTGGAGAGGCCGCTCGGCAGCTGGTCTGTGTGTGTCAATGTTTATAGAATACGCCTGCAGTAAATCTTAGGCTTGTTCCTCCATCAAGGCTTTGGTTACAGGGCAAAGGACTTGTTTCAATGGTCATGTGGCCTCTCACCTCTTTCCCTGGCCCTGTACACACATGCACACACACATACAGTACCAGTCAAAAGTTTGGACACACCTTCTCATTCAAGGGTTTTTCTTTATTTTTATTATTTTCTACATTGTAGAATAATACTCAAGACATCAAAACTATGAAATAACACATATGGAATCATGTAGTAATCAAAAAAGTGTTAAACAAATTAAAATATATTTTAGATTCTTCAAAGTAGCCACCCTTTGCCTTGATGACAGCTTTGCACACTCTTGGCATTCTCTCAACCAGCTTGAGATAGTTTGGGATGAGTTGGACCGCAAAGTGAAGGAAAAGCAGTAAACAAGTGCTCAGCATATGTGGGAACTCCGTCAAGACTGTTGAAAAAGCATTCCAGGTGAACCTGGTTGAGAGAATGCCAAGAGTGTGCAAAGCTGTCATCAAGGCAAAGGGTGGCTACTTTGAAGAATCTAAAATATACTTGAACACTTTTTTGGTTACTACATTATTCCATATGTTATTTTATAGTTTTGATGTCTTCACCATTATTGTACAACGTAGAAAATAGTACAAACAAAGAAAAACCCTTGAATGAGTAGGTGTCCAAACTTTTGACTGGTACTATATGCACACACACACACACACACACACACACACACACACACACACACACACACACACACACACACACACACACACACACACACACACACACACACAGCGTGCCTCCCAGCTGTAGAAGAGTCGAGTTTGCACCACCTCTTAAACACTGTAATTTTTCCCTGTCACACCACATCTCGATGTGAATTAACACAGAGATCAGTCACGCAACGCAATGTGGAACAACCAGCATAATATTTTCCTCACATAGTGATGCTTGGGTCAGAAAACCCGACCCTACCCCGTCTGACCAATCAGAATGCCCAGTTACGTCGAGGAAGAAGCCCAGAAACACTGGTAGGCAATAAAAGTGATAAGATTCAGCTTGAACTCCAAAGGGTACCCTATTACCAGAGCCCTGGTGAAAAGTAATGCACTATATAGGGAATAGAGTGCCATTTGGGAAGCAACCTATGAATGGAATGCAAAACATAGTTTCTCCAGCTCTCTTCTGAGCCTCGCTGCTGGGGATAAGGTTCTAGCGGACGGTGTTTGTTCCGACATACAGTAACTTTCCACTAATCAATCCCTAACAGTGTTAAAGTTTAATAGGGGACTAGTCCACTGCAGGCAAATTTACGACTTATAAAAGTGGCCGCTTTTTAGCATTAGAGGCTATTGGGGGGAATTTGGCGGTGATGGTTTTCTGTGAAGTGGCGACATGTTCACAAAATAGTTTAAATTAAGGAGGGCGATTGTAACCTCTTTATGCACACAAACACACACACACACACAGCTGTAGGGCTCCCTTTGTGTCATGCTTTTATGGACTTAAACCTTTCCCTCAGTCTCCTTATGTCTCCACATACAGCCCAGTCACGGCACTCATTCACTCTGAATCTTATTTTCATTTCCAGGCTGGAACTGCTCAAGCGTTCAGTATTTATCAGAAGGTGCACTCGCTCGCCAATTGTTTGAGCACCTCAATGCATATTTCTTTAATCCCTTTGAATTAAAAAAAGTGTTCCACATTTCTTGTGCACTTTGCAGTTGCTGACTAAAAACAGGCAAATACTTTTTGCGAGGTCACTGTGAAGACTTGGCGAGGTCTCTGTGAAGACTTGACGAGGTCTCTGTGAAGACTTGGCGAGGTCTCTGTGAAGACTTTGCGAGGTCTCTGTGAAGACTTGGAGAGGTCACTGTGAAGACTTTGCGAGGTCTCTGTGAAGACTTGGTGAGATCTCTGTGAAGACTTGGCGAGGTCACTGTGAAGACCTGGCGAGATCACTGTGAAGACTTGGCGAGGTCTCTGGGGTGACTTGGCGAGATCACTGTGAAGACTTGGCGAGGTCTCTGGGGTGACTTGGGGAGGTCTCTGTGAAGACTTGGGGAGATCTCTGGGGTAACTTGGCGAGATCACTGTGAAGACTTGGCGAGGTCTCTGGGGTGACTTGGCGAGATCACTGTGAAGACTTGGGGAGGTCTCTGGGGTGACTTGGGGAGGTCTCTGTGAAGACTTGGGGAGGTCTCTGGGGTGACTTGGGGAGGTCTCTGTGAAGACTTGGGGAGATCTCTGGGGTGACTTGGGGAGGTCTCTGTGAAGACTTGGCGAGGTCTCTGTGAAGACTTGGCGAGGTCTCTGTGAAGACTTGGCGAGGTCTCTGTGAAGACTTGGCGAGGTCTCACTGTGAAGACTTGGCGAGATCACTGTGAAGACTTGGCGAGGTCTCTGGGGTGACTTGGCAAGATCACTGTGAAGACTTGGCGAGGTCTCTGGGGTGACTTGGCGAGATCACTGTGAAGACTTGGCGAGGTCTCTGGGTGACTTGGCGAGATCACTGTGAAGACTTGGGGAGGTCTCTGGGGTGACTTGGGGAGGTCTCTGTGAAGACTTGGGGAGATCTCTGGGGTGACTTGGGGAGGTCTCTGTGAAGACTTGGCAAGGTCACTGTGAAGACTTGGCGAGGTCACTGTGAAGACTTGGCGAGGTCTCTGGGGTGACTTGGCGAGATCACTGTGAAGACTTGGGGAGGTCTCTGGGGTGACTTGGGGAGGTCTCTGTGAAGACTTGGGGAGATCTCTGGGGTGACTTGGGGAGGTCTCTGTGAAGACTTGGGGAGGTCTCTGGGGTGACTTGGGGAGGTCTCTGTGAAGACTTGGGGGGGTCTCTGGGGTGACTTGGGGAGGTCTCTGCGGTGACTTGAGTGGAATCCAGATTTTTGGTATTGTGCTTATAAAATAATTTGAGCCAAGATTTGGCATTATGTTCACATACTGTCACACAAAGTCTCTACACACATGACATCCTCCCAGTCCACTCAGCCCATTCAAAATTAGCATCCTGTATTTGTTACCATTAAACCTAGTCATTAATGGTCTCTGGGGTGACTTGGGGAGGTCTCTGTGAAGACTTGGCAAGGTCACTGTGAAGACTTGGCGAGATCACTGTGAAGACTTGGCGAGGTCTCTGGGGTGACTTGGCGAGATCACTGTGAAGACTTGGGGCGGTCTCTGGGGTGACTTGGGGAGGTCTCTGTGAAGACTTGGGGAGATCTCTGGGGTGACTTGGGGTGGTCTCTGTGAAGACTTGGGGAGGTCTCTGGGGTGACTTGGGGAGGTCTCTGGGGTGACTTGGGGAGGTCTCTGGGGTAACTTGAGGAGGTCTCTGGGGTGACTTGGCGAGGTCACTGTGAAGACTTGGCGAGGTCTCTGGGGTGACTTGGGGAGGTCTCTGTGAAGACTTGGGGAGATCTCTGGGGTGACTTGGGGAGGTCTCTGTGAAGACTTGGGGAGGTCTCTGGGGTGACTTGGGGAGGTCTCTGTGAAGACTTGGGGAGGTCTCTGGGGTGACTTAGGGAGGTCTCTGCGGTGACTTGAGTGGAATCCAGATTTTTGGCATTGTGCTAATAAAATAATTTGAGCCAAGATTTGGCATTATGTTCACATACTGTCACACAAAGTCTCTACACACATGACATCCTCCCAGTCCACTCAGCCCATTCAAAATTAGCATCCTGTATTTGTTACCATTAAACCTAGTCATTAATGAGCTGTTAAAGAGGACCCCTTGACTTTTTCCATATTTTGTTACGTTACAGGCTTATTTTAAAATTGATTTGTTTTTTTTTCTCCTAATCAATCTACACACAATACCCGATAATGACAAAGCAAAAACAGGTTTTTAGACATTTTTGCAAATGTATTAAAAATACAAAACTGAAATATCAAATTTACATAAGTACTCAGACCCTTTACTCAGTACTTTGCTGAAGTACCTCTGGCAGTGATTACAGCCTTGAGTCTTCTTGGGCATGACGCTACCAGCTTGGCACACCTGTATTTGGGGAGTTTCTCCCATTCTTCTCTGCAGATCCTCTCAAGCTCTGTCAGGTTGGATGGGGAGCGTCGCTTCACAGCTATTTTCAGGTCTCTCCAGAGATGATTGATCGGGTTTAAGTCTGGGCTCTAGCTTGGACACTCAAGGACATTCAGAGACTTGTCCCGGAGCTTCTTGTGTATTATCTTGGCTATGTGCTTAGGGCCATTGTCCTGTTGGAAGGTGAACCTTAGCCCCAGTCTGAGGTTCTGAGTGCTCTTGAGCAGGTTTTCATCAAATATCTCTCTGTACTTTGCTCCGTTCATATTCACCCTCGATCCTGACCAGTCTCCCAGTCCCTGACGCTGAAAAACTTCCCCATAGCATGATGCTGCCACCACCATGCTTCACCATAGGGATGGTGCCAGGTTTCCTCCAGATGTGATGCTTGGCAATCAGGCCAAAGAGTTCAAGCTTGGTTTCATCAGACCAGAGAATCTTGATTCTCATGGTTTGAGAGTCCTCTGGGTGCCTTTTGGCAAACTCCAAACGGGCTGTCATGTGTCTTTTACTGAGTAGTGGCTTCAGTCGGGCCACTCTACCATAAAGGCCTGATTGGTGGAGTGCTGCAGAGATGGTTGTCCTTTTGGAAGGTTCTCCCATCTCCACAGAGGAACTCTGGAGCTCTGTCAGAGTGACCATCGGGTTCTTGGTCACCTCCCTGACCAAGTCCATTCTCCCCCGATTGCTCAGTTCTTCCATTTAAGAATGATGGAGACCACTGTGTTCTTGGGGAATGATGCAGAAATATTTTGGTACCCTTCCCCAGATCTGTTGTTCGACACAATCCTGTCTCTGAGATCTACAGACAATTCCTTCGACCTGATGGCTTGGTTATTGCTATAACATGCACTGTCAACTGTGGGACCTTTATATAGACAGGTGTGTGCCTTTCCAAATCATGTCCAATTAATTGAATTTACCCCAGGTGGACTCCAATCAAGTTGTAAAAACATCTCAAGAACAATCAATGGACACAGAATGCACTTGAGCTCAATTCCGAGTCTCAATAAAGTGCCTGAATACTTATGTAAATAAGGTATTTGTTTTATATTTTTTTATAAATGTGCAAAAATTTCTAAAACCCTGTTTTCGCTTTGTCATTATAGGGTATTGTGTGTAGATTTGTATTTAATTCATTTTAGAATAAGGCTGTAACATAACAAAATTTGGAAAAAGTCAAGGGGTCTGAATACTTTCCAAATGCACTATATATCAGATGGCACTCCCAGAAATGGACGGGTGGTATGATTTTAAAATGATCTAGACAGATCAGAGACACTGAGAAGTAGTCATTCAATAGCACAATGATGAGGTCATTATCGTGTGATCGTGTGACTGTGTCAACTGAATGGGTGGTGTCTAGACTCCAGAGGGGGCGACGGAGCAGCAGCCTGTCCTTGGCCAACTCAGTGGTTTAGGTCAGGTAGGTTAGAGACTGGGATCAGGAAATAAGATCCAAGTTCTCCAGAGCAGTGACCGACTCTGGGAACGCGGCTGGTCTAGAGATCATCTGGGAGCTCCAAGAAACACCCTTGGTCCCCTCACCCTCACATCCTCAGGGAAAGGTCAGAGGGGTTAGTGGTGGGTGCAGGATGTGTCACGCGAAGGTGTAGGTGCAACCCTCCCCTCCATCCCTGTCATAAATCTGCCTCCTCTCAAGGCAGGGTTCCTCTCTGTCCCCGAACGGTCAGTCCCTGCTCTCCCTGCTCTCTGTGTTCTCTCCTTCCCAGAGCATTCCTCACATACCAACACCCTGACTGCCCTGCCTGCTGCAGCACTGGGCCTGCATCTGTTCTCTCTGCTGCCTGCCCCATGGGGGCGTACTGGGTTATTATGTGTGTGTGTGTGTATTTGTACTTGTGTGTGCGTACGCAGCTACACCACTTGACCTCTGTGTACAAACACTCACACCCTCATGACATCCACTCACACCATAGCACATAGCCATCCCAGCCTCGCTAGCCACTCCAGACTCCAGCACAGATGACAACAGAGGACCCAGCTTCTTATGTCTACTCTCCATCTATTCTGAACAGTGGCGTTCCATGGGATCGACATGATTAGGCCAAACATGCCAGCCACTTTGTAACACACAAACCATCTCTGTTAGACAGAGAGCACACGTGCACACGCACAGCAAGCCGCTTTATGAACGCACATCTGCCAGCCGTACGGCTTCCGACAGCCTCTCTGTCTCTGGGCGATAACTAAGGTCAGATTTAGGCCGCAGGCAGGAATGTGTTGGCAGGGTGCGATTTCCCCTCGGATAGGATAGCTAGCTGAGAGATTTGGAGTGGTGGCGTGGAGACTCCTGACACAGGCCCGTCTCTGAAGCCACTGGCTAGCTCACTTCTCTCTTACTGACACTATCTGCTATGGCGCTGTCCATGCAAAGCTGTTCACTCTCAGTCCTGGAGGGCCAAAACACTTCTGGTTTTCATCCTCTTCTTCTAATAAGGGACTGATTCAGTCCTGGGACACCAGATGTGTGCAATTAACCACCAGGTAGAAACAAAAAGCAGAAGCGTTTTGGCCGTCCAGGACTGGAATTGAACAGCCCTGCTGTAAAGACTTAGACCGGGATTCAAAGATACGGGATGTGAACATTGCGTTTCAAATGTGAAATCACTGTAACAGCAGCAGCTGACTGTTTACTCTGTTTCATTTGAATCCATACAGAACCGCACCTCTCCACCGGTTACATAATATTATAAACTGGGTGGTTCGAGCCCTGAATGTTGATTTGCTGACAGCCGTGGTATATCAGACCGTATACCACGGGTATTTACATTTTTTAATTTTTTATTTTACCTTTATTTTACTAGGCAAGTCAGTTAAGAACAATGTGAGAGTGAAGGTCAAGACAGGGGCTAGGGCTACAGAGCCGAGGTCAGGTTCAGACTCAGGACCTCCCCCATGTGACTGCTGTGCTGTGCCCCCTGCACCGCCCCAGCCTCATCCTCAGGAGGGCTCAGGTGTCGCCACTACCCACTCACTACCCAACAAACCCCTGACCTGGCCATGCCTTCAAGTACTCTCTCTGGAGACAGCAAACAGTGACCCCACTGCAGTAGTACTCAATAATGATATGGTGACCGTACTGAGAACTCTGTCCTGTCTCAGCTGCAATTACAAAAGAAACATGACACAGGAGCACTTTATCAAAAGGCTACCAGCTACACACAGCCTTCTGTCAGTGAATCTCTCACTTGACTGGAAAGGTTGGGACCTGGGTGAGGAGGATAATTATTTATTTCCATTGGGCCTTTCCTTTACATCATACACTGTTATTAATGAGGGTTGACAGAAAAAACTGCTGCTCTCTGTTTGCAGGGCACGTTGGCGTCTACACAAGAGAAACAAACATGTCAAGATGTTTGTCGGCAATAAAACCCTTGCAATGAAGGCCAGAGAAAACAGATGTTCACTATAGGAGGTATAGCGGAAGAGCAGGTGTGAAAGAACATGATGACTGAATAAAATATTATACTCTGTCAGTTATTTTTGCATTAGGCATAAGACTATTGCCTTTTTCTGATTATGTAAATAATACAAGTGATTAGTTATGAGTGATTATCCAATGGGTGGGTCTAATCCTGAATGCTGATTGGTTAAAACCGAGCTTCTCTGGCATTATCACTTAAATATTCAATAACTGTAAATAAACAACCAACATTTCCACTATCAAATTTGTTATTTTCATATACGGCCTATATGGGTATCCTATACCTCGGGGCAAAGCACTTATCCAACTGTCCATCCCTCCTCCCCTATAACACACATCATTTGTCATCCCAGATCTGACAAGCCTTTCTACTCGGTGGATCCCTGTCACTTTACACGCCGGACGTTAGTTGGATGGGGCAAAGCACAACCGGGACCGGTGGAAGCCAGGAAATGTTTTCATTGGCACTGCAGGCCGAATGACTGCCACACAAAAACCTCCACAATATCCGTGACACTGTCTTAATAAGCAAGCTAATAACTGCAGTGAGTAATAAGCATGATGGCCAGACTATTATGAGAAAAATGCCATGAATACATGAGGAAATATGAGACAAAAACATTCCTCTCGATATAAGAAATTACAATTGGATGAAGAGGATCTACACGCATACCACAAAATGAACGGTTCCCCATCTCAATATGGCATTGTTGCCTCTGGAATGGCACTTGTTCAGTGTTATAGACAGGAAATGCAATACAGTGCATTCAGGAAAAGTATTCAGACCACTTGACTTTTTCCACATTTTGTTATATTAGACTTATTCTAAAATAGATTGATTAGGGTGGAAAAAAACAATTTAATCTACACACCATATCCCATAATAACTAAGCAAAAACAGATTGTTAGACATTCAGATCCTTTACTCAGTACTTTGTTGAAGCAGCTTTGGTAGCGATTACAGCCTCGAGTCTTCTCCCATTCTTCTCTGTAGATCCTCTCAAGCTCTCTCATGTTGGATGGGAAGTGTGTGCAAAGCTGTCATCAAGGCAAAGGGTGGATATTCAAGAATCTCAAATATAAAATATATTTTGATTTGTTTAACACTTGTTTGGTTACTACATAATTCCATATGTGTTATTTGATGTCTTCATTATTATTCTACAATGTAGAAAATAGTCAAAATAAAGAAAAACCCTTGAATGAGCCGGTGTTCTAAAACCTTTGACCGGTAGTGTATTTCCATAGGTTTTCCTCTCACTTCATGTAATGACATACTTAAATTTGAAAACCTCAACCTGAGAATGAAATTAACATAGCTTTAGGTTGAAATGAGTTGAGTTGTAGCAATGTGTCGAAAAGTCTGTCAATGACCCTGACAGGGCTGATTAAACAGGATGGGGGGTCAGTGTGGTGGGTGGGCTTAGCTGTTTAGGGGCTGATGGGGTGTGGGTGGGCAGCGGGTTCAGTCTTGTCTCTTTTCTCATGTAGTAAATTTTATCTGGCCGTGAGGCTGTGGTGAACTTGGGGAGAAGTTGGAGGTTAGCTGAAAGGCAGACAGACCCGCTGAGAGACTGACGGACTGACGTACAGATGGGGAGGGGGGCAGAGAGCATGTTAAATCCCAGAAATAGCAGCGTACAGAGGAGGGAGGCATAAAGACACACACACACACACACACACACGCACACACACACACGAAACAGGTGCAGAATGCCCCGGAGCCGCACAAGACACCGCCGCTGCCTTGGTGTTTATTTGTTTCCCTCCCCTCACTCCAAGCACTCAAAGGGTAAACGTCTATTCTGGTATAGGGTTACAGCGGAGCTGCCTTGAACCCCGGTTCCAAGCGCATGCCATTCCTAACGGCCCATCGTGCTCCCTGGCACGCATCACCCGCCCCTGACCCCCGTGGGGAGGAAGGGGCACCTCAGCGCGACCCCCAGCTCTCACCACCCTCCCCTCCCTCCCCAGCCTCTCTTCCCCTAAAACAGAATGTGACACCTGCCCCCTCTCCTCCGTCCCATTATTGCAGGCTTTATAAGGGGTTAGAGTTGATCAGGGGACGGCTGTGAACTCGCCGGGCCCAGATAGCCATTAGCCACATGCTAGGCTAAAGGAGCTCGCTCAGAGAGGGGAGATGACAGACCTCCTCTGAAAAGCACACAACCACCTGCTCCGTTTGGACCCAACGCTTTTCCACCACCAGCAGACGAGCTATCGTTATCGCAAGCCATCTGTTAGCAGATGTCTACCAGCAAGACCTAGTGTGTCCTATCAAATCAAAGTTTATTGGTTGCGTACACAGATTTTTTTTATTTAACCTTTATTTAACTAGGCAAGTCAGTTAAGAACAAATTATTATTTACAATGACACTCTACCAAGAGGCAAAAGGCCTCCTGTGGGGACGGGGCTGGGATTAAAAATAAAAATGTAGGACAAAACACACATCACAACAAGAGAGACACCACAACACTACAAAAAGAGAGACCTAAGACAACAACACAGCATGGCAGCAACACATGACAGCATAGCATGGTAGCAATACAACATGACAACACGGTAGCGAAACAATATGGCAGCAGCACAACCTGGTAGCAGCACAAAATTGGTATAAACATTGTTAGGCACAGACAACAGTACAAAGGGAGAAAAGGTAGAGACAACAATACATCACTCGAAGCAGCCACAAGTGTCAGTAAGAGTGACCTGATTGAGTCTTTGAATGTAAAGATGGAGATAAAACTATCCAGTTTGGGGCCTCCCGAGTGGTGCAGCGGTCTAAGGCACTGCATCGCTGTGCAAGAAGCGTTACTACGGGCTGAGTCACAACCAGCCATGGCCGGGAGTTAGGCGGGTTATGTTTCGGAGGACACATTACTCCACCTTAGCCTCTCCCAAGTTAGCGATTAGCAAGATCAAAAAGGGGTTAAAAATACAAAATAAATAAACTGTCCAGTTTGAGTGTTTGTTGCAGCTCCTTCCAGTCGCTAGCTGCAGCGAAAAGAGGAGCGACCCAGGGATGTGTGAGCTTTGGGGACCTTCACCAGAATGTGACTGGCAGAACGGGTGTTGTATGTGGAGGATGAGGGGTGCAGTAGGTATCTCAGATAGGGGGGAGTGAGGCCTAAGAGGATTTTATAAATTAGCATCAACCAGTGGGTCTTTTGCCGGGTATACAGAGATGACCAGTTCACAGAGGAGTACAGAGTGCAGTGACGTGTCCTATAAGGGGCACTGGTGGCAAATCTGATGGCTGAATGGTAAGGAACATCTAGCCGCATGAGAGCACCCTTACCTGCTGATCTATAATTTACATCTTCAAAATCTAGCATGGGTAGGATGGTCATCTGAATCAGGGTTAGTTTGGCAGCTGGGGTGAAAGAGGAGCGATTATGATAGAGGAAACCAAGTCTAGATTTAAATTCAACCTGCAGCTTTGAAAATGTGCTGAGACAAGGACAGTGTACCATCTAGCCATACTCCCAAGTACTTGTATGAGGTGACTACCTTATTAAGATCTAAACCCTCAGATATATTAATCACACCAATGGGGAGAGGGGCATTTTACAGATGTTATCCCATATGTAAGAAATATCAGAACAAAATAGGGTTAGGGTTAGGGTTAGTCCAAAATATGGAAAAAGTCATGTATAAATGTATAAAAAAGAAAAAACTGAAAAGGTACACATTTACATAAGTACTCAGACCCTTTACTCAGTACTTTGCTGAAGCACCTTTGGCAGTGATTACAGCATCAAGTTTTCTTGGGTATGACGTGACAAGTATTTGGGGAGTTCCTCCCTTTCTTCTCAGCAGATCCTCTCAAGCGCTGTCAGGTTGGATGGGGAGCGTCGCTGCACAGTTATTTTCAGGTCTCTCCAGAAGTGTTCACTCGGGTTCAAGTCCGGGCTCTGGCTGGGCCACTCAAGGACATTCAGACACTTGACCCAAATCCAATCCTTTGTTGTAATGGCTGTGTGCTTAAGGTCGTTATCCTGTTGGAAGGTGAACCTTTTCCCCAGTCTGAGGTCCTGAGTGATCTGGAGCAGGTTTTCATCAAGGATCTCTCTGTACTTCGCTCTGTTAATCTTTGCCTCGATCCTGACTAGCCTCCCAATTCCTGACGCTGAAAGATATCCCCAAAGCATGATGCTACCACCCCCATGCTTCACCGTAGGGATGGTGCCAGGTTTCCTCCAGACGTGACGCTTGGCATTTAGGACAAAGAGTTCAATCTAGGTTTCATCAGACCAGAGAATCTTGTTTCTCATGGTCTGAGAGTCTTGAGGTGCCTTTTGGCAAACTCCAACAGGGCTGTCATGTGCCTTTTACTGAGGAGTGGCTTCCGTCTGGCCACTCTACCATAAAGGCCTGATTGGTGGAGTGCTGCAGAGATGGTTGTCCTTCTGGAAGGTTCTCCCATCTCCACAGAGGAGCTCTGTCAGAGTGACCATTGGGTTCTTGGTATTATGGGGTATTGTGTGTAGATTGCTAAGGAATTTGTTTTGATTTAATCCATTTTAGAATAATGCTGTAACGAAACAAAATGTAGAAAAAGTCAAGGGGTCTGAATACTTTCCAAAGGTACTGTGTGTATATATATATATATATATAGCCTGCTGTCCTGTACCTTTGCCCTACTACTCTGGATTACCGACCTCTGCCTGACCTGACCCTGAGCCTGCCTGCCATCCTGTACCTTTGCCCCACTACTCTGGATTACCGACCTCTGCCTGACCTGACCCTGAGCCTGCCTGCTGTCCTGTACCTTTGCCCCACTACTCTGGATTACCGACCTCTGCCTGACTCTGACCCTGAGCCAGCCTGCTGTCCTGTACCTTAGCCCCACTACTCTGGATTACCGATCTCTGCCTGACCCTGACCCTGAGCCTGCCTGCTGTCCTGTATCTTAGCCCCACTACTCTGGATTATTGACCCCTGCCTGCCTTGACCTGTCATCTGCCTGCCCCTGTTGCTGTATTAAACACTGTTACTTCGACACAGTCTGCATTTGGGTCTTACCTGAAACGTGATAGTATGTCCGAAACACATTGCTTATCTAAATATTTTCCCTTATCATGGCATATAACTTTTTTCTTCACCTTTATTCCAAAATGTTAATTGGACTGCAACACTTAAAAGCCAATGATGTAACATAGGTATGAAGGCCAACAAGAAATTAAGTAATGCATGTCTGACATAAATGTATGACTGATAATGAGATATGGCAAAACAGGGTAAACAACATGCCCTCACCATAGTTATGTAATCGAATAGTGCGGTAGGTAACCTAGCGGTTAAGAGTGTTGGGCCAGTAATCAAAAGGTCGCTGGTTCGAATCAAGGCACTTAACCCTAATTACTCCTGTAAGTCGCTCTGGATAAAAGAGTCTGCTAAATTACAAAAATGTCAATGAATACTAGTATAGTACATAAATGGCTGAGGGAAAGAGGGAAGGTGAACGAATTATGTCAGAATCAATCAGAACGTGAGTAGCAGCATAGAGGCGTGTGACATCCATGGTGCCATTACACGCTACTCAGCCACGTGGATGGAGGGGAGGGACAGCTGGGCAGAAACCCAGCATGGTGTGTGTACCAGAGTGCTGTGAGTGGTGGTGGTAGTGAGAGGGTGTGTGGAACTATGTGTGTACTCTGGGATACTGCCATTTATCACTCACAACGCATAAGAACTATGTGTGTGTGTGTGTGTGTGTGTGTGTGTGTGTGTGTGTGTGTGTGTGTGTGTGTGTGTGTGTGTGTGTGTGTGTGTGTGTGTGTGTGTGTGTGTGTGTGTGTGTGTGTGTGTGTGTGTGTGTGTGTGAGTGTGTGTGTGTGTGCA
This sequence comes from Oncorhynchus tshawytscha, assembly GCF_018296145.1. Lineage (NCBI taxonomy): Eukaryota > Metazoa > Chordata > Actinopteri > Salmoniformes > Salmonidae > Oncorhynchus > Oncorhynchus tshawytscha. Next base: position 16,529,682 of record NC_056429.1, read on the forward strand.
ACTGTGTGTATACGTATGTAGGCCTTATTTGTGAGGGAAAGTGGTCAGTGCAGATACAACTGGCATACTGGCATATCTTCAATTTCAAGGGACATGGCTCCATGAGAGTGTATGTACATGAACATTTGAGGGGACAGCATATAGTCAGTCATCATATAAAGCCAGGGAATAGATGGGAAAAGGGTAGGGCATACCATACATCTTTCCCTCGTCGGAGAGGATAATCTTCCTGCGTCCGCAGGGCGGGTAGATGGACAGGGCCTCATGGAAGCTCTGTTCGATGTCAGGGCTCCACACGCCCTCCGCATCGTTCTCCAGAGCCTTGTCCAGAGGCTCGTTCAGCTCCTCACTGCTGCCCCCAGGGGAGGGGGCCGGCACCCACTCCGCAGACGTGGTGGGGGCAGGGGGGGACCACAGGACAGGGCTGGGGTTGGAGGGATCGGGGGGTAGACCCAGGAGGGGGAAGGGGCTTGGGGTGGGGTGTAGATGGTGTCTTCCAGGGGCCAATGACAGAACAAGACAGGGGAGAGTGATCCTGAGAAAGCAAAATACATAACATTTAGGTCAGGTGAGGTTGAGTCAAGGAGTGCAGGCTAGAAGAATGTTAGGCCAAGAACAAGAGCATAGGAAGGCAATACCCATCGGAAACAGTGAATGACCATATGATATGCTTTAAAGGATAACAAGGATTGCTATCAAATATTGATTATGCTGCTAAGTATTTGATACTTTGAATTGTCTTGGTATCCATAGTAATGTACTGTCTGTGACTATGTATGATAAGCTATTCCCATGCTAAAAACTTGCCAGATCTCAATCAAAACATACATTCAAACATCAAGAAACTTCCTGGTAAAATTAAGATGAAACAAAAACCACAACAGAATTCTGGTCATTTGACGTCAGCCCAAGGAGGTTGAACTATCTAGGAAAGCGATAGCTATGTCAGCTGAGTGTGGTCATATGAAGAGCGGCGTGCGCGCAAATGCTATGAAATCTTAGATCACATCAATGGGGAGTTGCTAATACTACTTGGATAAAGCACCTCGGACCAGAAATTAGATTATGGAGCCATGAAAACAAACAGCATGGCACCTAGAGGCCAAGGAGATGGCTGAAGAGATGGCTGACGAGAGGGCCGGAGAGAGAGGGCCGAGGGAGAGGCAGAGGAGTAACAGACTGGGAAATACATCTCAAACACACCGCCATTGACATTTTCAAATACTTTATCTGTGCTCGATTGAGCTTGCCTGGCTTAATGGACCAATAAAATAGTACCAAAACTGTAAACTCTGCCCATCTGGCAGTCTACAGACAAGCTGAAGCAAACGTGCAAAGTAGAGGTCGACCGATTAATCGGAATGGCCAATTAATTAGGGCCGATTTCAAGTTTTCATAACAATTGGAAATCGGTATTTTTGGACACCGATTTGGCCGATTTAAAAATATATTTTTTACATTTTATTTATTTTTATTCCCCTTTTATTTAATCTTTATTTAACTAGGCAAATCCGTTAAGAACACGTTCTTATTTTCAATGACGGCCTAGGAATGGTGGGTTAACTGACTCGTTCAGGGGCACAACGACAGATTTTTACCTTGTCAGCTTGGGGGATTCAATCTTGCAACCTTACAGTTGACTAGTTCAATAATCTAACCACCTGATTACATTGCACTCCACGAGGAGCCTGCCTGTTACGCGAATGCAGTAGAAGCCAAGGTAAGTTGCTAGCTAGCATTAAACTTATCTTATAAAAAACAATCAATCATAATCACTAGTTAACTACACATGGTTGATGATATTACTAGTTTATCTAGCGTGTCCTGCGTTGCATATAATCGATGCGGTGCATATCGTTGCTCCAATGTGTACCTAACCATAAACATTAATGCCTTTCTTAAAATCAATACACAGAAGTATATATTTTTAAACCTGCCTATTTAGCTAAAAGATATCCAGGTTAGCAGGCAATATTAACCAGGTGAAATTGTGTCACTTCTCTTGCGTTCATTGCACGCGGAGTCAGTGTATATGCAACAGTTTGGGCCACCTCATTTGCCAGAATTTGAAGTAATTATGACATAACATTGAAGGTTGTGCAATGTAACAGCAATATTTAGACTTATGGATGCCACCCGTTAGATAAAATACGGAACGGTTCCGTAATTCACTGAAAGAATAAACGTCTTGTTTTCGAGATGATAGTTTCCAGATTCGACCATATTAATGACCTAAGGCTCGTATTTCTGTGTGTTATTATGTTATAACTAAGTCTATGATTTGATAGAGCAGTCTGATAAGAGCAGTCTGAGCGGTGGTAGGCAGCAGCAGGCTCGTAAGCATTCATTCAAACAGCACTTTCGTGCGTTTTGCCAGCAGCTCTTCGTTGTACTTCAAGCATTGCGCTGTTTATGACTTCAAGCCTATCCACTCCCGAGATTAGGCTGGTGTAACCGATGTGAAATGGCGAGCTAGTTAGCGGAGTGCGCGCTAATAGCGTTTCAAACATCACTCGCTCTGAGACTTGGAGTAGTTATTCCCCTTGCTCTGCATGGGTAACGCTGCTTCGAGGGTGGCTGTTGTCGATGTGTTCCTGGTTCAAGCCCAGGTAGGAGCGAGGATAGGGATGGAAGCTATACTGTTACACTGGCAATACTAAAGTGTCTATAAGAACATCTAATAGTCAAAGGTTAATGAAATACAAATGGTATAGAGAGAAATAGTCCTATAATTCCTATAATAACTACAACCTAAAACTTCTTACCTGGGAATATTGAAGACTCAAAGGAACCACCAGCTTTCATATGTTCTCATGTTCTGAGCAAGGAACTGAAACGTTAGCTTTCTTACATGGCACATATTATACATGGCACATATTGGAATTTTACTTTCTTCTCCAACACTTTGTTTTTGTATTATTTAAACCAAATTGAACATGTTTCATTATTTATTTGAGGCTAAATTGATTTTATTGATGTATTATATTAAGTTAAAATAAGTGTTCATTCAGTATTATTGTAATTGTCATTATTACAAATAAATAAATAAAAATCGTCTGATTAATCGGTATCGGCTTTTTTTGGTCCTCCAATAATCGGCATCGGCGTTGAAAAATCATAATCAGTCGACCTCTAGTTCAAAGTATGTGAAAGATTTCAAATAGTATTTGAACCCAGGTTGGGGATAGACAGAGACACTTGGTCAGACACATCAAGGAGGAGGTCATATCATATCAGGGTTATTTAGGTAATTACACTTCGAAACACTCAAGGAAATTATCAGGCTAGATGTCTGAGAACTGGTCAGGACATTGGGTCAGGGAAAAACTCATCACAAGAAATGGATGAATCTCAATCATTGTTTGTGTTCCTCCAGAGGCAATCTGGGCTGCCAATTAAGGCTATTGACAGTGTTAGTCAGTATGAATCATGATTTGCCTGGTTGTATTCGGCCCTCCTGTTCGCCACAGTGACAATATTTAGCTTAAGGCAAATGTCCTGCAATTCTACACATTTAGCCATATGGCTGAGATAACATTTGCTGTTTGAAGTTTACACTGAAAACGTTTTTCCATTCCGATCTACTGTTTGGATAAAACAAATGCTTAGGCAGCTCCCCCATTACTTTTCTGTGCAGAAAAACCACGAGTGAGTAACGATCTCCATCCAGCCAGTCACCCTCTCTTACTCTGAGACCCCTGACGTACCAATGGGCTTTCCATAAATGAGTTGGCCAGTTAACCATACACGTACACACACACACACACACACACACACACACACACACACACACACACACACACACAAAAAAACGAACACACACACATGACCAAGATAACTAAAATACACAAACCAAACAAACACATGAGACAATGTATCTATTCAGAGGCCATGGGGCAAACTGACCACACACAGATCAACATCCATACACAAACAACAGGTAGTGACTAGAGGTTGACCGATGAATCGGAATGGCCGATTAATTAGGGCCGATTTCAAGTCGGAAATCTGTATTTTTGGGCGCCGATTTGCAGATAAAAAAATATGTATATTTTTTTACATCTTTATTTCACTAGACAAGTGAGTTAAGAACACATTCTTATTTTCAATGGTGGCCTAGGAACCGTGGGATAACTGCCTTGTTCAGGGGCAGAATGACAGATTTTCACCTTGTCAGCTCGGGGGATCCAATCTTGCAACCTTACAGTTAACTAGTCCAATGCAATAACAACCTGCCTCTCTCTCGTTGCATTCCACAAGGAGACTGTTACGTGAATGCAGTAAGCCAAGGTAAGTTGCTAGCTAGCATTAAATTTATCTTAGAAAAAACAATCAATCATAATCATCAGTTAACTACACATGGTTGATGATATTGCTAGATATTATCTAGCGTGTCCTACGTTGCATATAATCTGACTGAGCATACAAGCATACAAGTATCTGACTGAGTGGTGGTAGACAGAAGCAGGCGAGTAAACATTCATTCAAACAGCACTTTCGTGCGTTTTGCCAGCAGCTCTTTGTTGTGTGTCAAGCATTGCGCTGTTTATGACTTCAAGCCTATCAACTCCGAGATGAGGCTCGTGTAACCGAAGTGAAATGGCTAGCTAGTTAGCGCGCGCTAATTGTCGTTTTGTTGCTGGTTCGAGCCCAGGGAGGAGCGAGGAGAGGGACTGAAGCTATACTGTTATACTGGCAATACTAAAGTGCCTATAAGAACATCCAATAGTCAAAGGTTAATGAAATACAAATGGTATAGAGAGAAATAGTCCTATAATTCCTATAACTACAACCTAAAACTTCTTACCTGGGAATATTGAAGACTCATGTTAAAAGGAACCACCAGCTTTCATATGTTCTCATGTTCTGAGCAAGGAACTGAAACGTTAGCTTTCTTACATGGCACATATTATACATGGAACATATTGCACTTTTACTTTCTTCTCCAACACTTTGTTTTTGCATTATTTAAACCAAATTGAACATGTTTCATTATTTACTTGAGGCTAAATTGATTTTATTGATGTATTATATTAAGTTAAAATAAGTGTTCATTCAGTATTGTTGTAATTGTCATTACAAATTTAATCGGTATCGGCTTTTATGGTCCTCCAGTAACCGGTATCGGTATCAACGCTCTAAAATCATAATCGGTCGACCTCTAGTAATGACCCTCACACTCCCTCCATATTTTTTTATTTATTTAACCTTTATTTAACTAGGCAAGTCAGTTAAGAACAAATTCTTATTTACAATGACAGCCTAGGCCCTATTGTCTGTCTGTCTCTCTCTCTCTCTCTTTTTATCTCACTGTTTCTCTCTCTGTCTCTCACTCCCTATTGTCTGTCTCTCTCTGTTTCTCCCTCCCTCCCTCCCTCCCTCTCGCTCTCTCAATTTTTGCTCTTTGTTTTTCTCTCTCTGTTTCTCTTTCCCTCTCCCCCCTCCCTCGTTCTCTGGACTCTCCATACTGAACTATAGTTTAGTGAGTTAACAAAAGAACCCAGGAATGTACAGGCTACATGGACACTTTATTAACCTAATTGAAAAACCTGAATGATGGGGATAACACTACAGAGGGGTATACTACAAAGCAGGATCAATGAGTTAGCCAGCTAACTTTGATATACAACCAGAAATAACTGCAAATGTTATGGTTCATTAAGAAAGCTAAACTTAAATATGTGTTTATCATTGTTGAGTAAACTGGATCATTCCCATTTCAAACTTATCTTTCTAAAAAATAAAGAAGTTATGTCAGAATATTTAGGCAAGTTAGCTGGCTAACTAATTGATCCTGCTTTGTAGTAGCCCTCTGGCAGAATTCAGACTATGTCTCATTACTATTGACTGACCCTAAAGAAGCACTGAACTAAAGCTCTGTCAAGCACACCATACTAAGTGTGACAGTGTTTACTCCAATCAGTTTGTTTAGGGTGGGCTTTCTGGAATAGTTATGAAACTTGTTGTAATGGAATATCTGTCTCGGCCAAACCCCTGCTAAGGCCTTGTCATAACACCAAGTAAAACAACTGAGTAGGGCAAACTTACACTGTAGAGACCCTTTCGTCGCTCTGGTGGTGAACCTTAGTAACTTTTTAAATAAGGGGTCTATGGTGAAATGGTTTTTGTGGTCATTGTATCTTTGCTGTGCTTCAAGAGAGTATGTTTCATAACTTTGCTCACAAAGTAACCTGGAGTAAAGGACAACTGTAATTACAATGTAATAGTCCAATACTGATAAAGAAAGAGAATGTTTAGTGCAGTGAGATCTGTGGGGCATAAGCCATTAGAGTGCTGGTTAGGTTCCTAAGTCAAAGTGTCCAGCAGGGTTAATTGACCTAAGCCCCTTAAACCAGGCTGCCCCTTCCACGGCGCCCTTATCCCCTACCTCGGCCCCTCTCCCCTGGGCCTGCTCAGCGGGATAATCCCCCAGCTGGTGCTGCGCTCAGGGGCCCCTCCCAGACACAGACACACACATACAGACGAGCACACACACACTTTCATTATGAAAACTGAAATACACATAGGCCCACTTATTCAAACTATTGTGTGTTGCCCACTCAGTGTGCTGTAGGTTGGGAAGGTCTATGGGTTGCAGGGGGCACCAACTGAGGCCCACGTCAGAGAGGGTTGGCAGGTGGAGGGGTGTATGGGGGCAGCAGAGAGGGGGAGGGGCTCCGCTGGACACAATCTCCTCTAATCGGGACCGGAATGTAAAGCTTGAAAACATACTCTCACATAACGCTGTGGCCGTCATCCCAAATGAAAACATACTCTCACATAACGCTGTGGCCGTCATCCCAAATGAAAACATACTCTCACATAACGCTGTGGCCGTCATCCCAAATGAAAACATACTCCCATATAACGCTGTGCCCGTCATCCCAAATGAAAACATACTCTCACATAACGCCGTGGCAGTCATCCCAAATGAAAACATACTCTCACACAACGCCGTGGCCGTCATCCCAAATGAAAACATACTCCCATATAACGCTGTGGCCGTCATCCCAAATGAAAACATACTCCCATATAACGCTGTGGCCGTCATCCCAAATGAAAACATACTCCCATATAACGCCGTGGCAGTCATCCCAAATGAAAACATACTCTCACACAACGCCGTGGCCGTCATCCCAAATGAAAACATACTCCCATATAACGCTGTGGCCGTCATCCCAAATGAAAACATACTCCCATATAACGCTGTGGCCGTCATCCCAAATGAAAACATACTCCCATATAACGCCGTGGCCGTCATCCCAAATGAAAACATACTCTCACATAACGCTGTGGCCGTCATCCCAAATGAAAACATACTCTCACATAACACTGTGGCCGTCATCCCAAATGAAAACATACTCTCACATAACGCTGTGGCCGTTATCCCAAATGAAAACATACTCTCACATAACGCTGTGGCCGTTATCCCAAATGAAAACATACTCTCACATAACACTGTGGCCGTTATCCCAAATGAAAACATACTCTCACATAACGCCGTGGCCGTCATCCCAAATGAAAACATACTCTCACATAACGCTGTGGCCGTTATCCCAAATGAAAACATACTCTCATATGATGATCAGGAATCAGGCTGGGCGGGGAGTGGAAAAGCATCAGGAGAGAAAGGAATGTATTTGTATGGCATGTCTTCTGCTGAGAGCACATGGTCTCTGACACGGTGTCCCAATGTGCTGCCCTGTAAGGAGCAGATCAACTTTGCTCTCTGAACCCCCCCACACACACACACACTCACGTACAGACTCATGTGCGCACAAACAGACACAAACACACCAGAGGGAAAATAATTCTAGATCACCTGAACTCCACACACAGAGACGCGTACAAAGCTCTCCCTCGCCCTCCATTTTGTAAATCCGACCACAACTCCATCCTCCTGATTCTTGCTTACAAGCAAAAATTAAAGCAGGAAGCACCAGTGACTTGGTCTATAAAAAAGTGGTCAGATGAAGCAGATGCTAAACTACAGGACTGTTTTGCTATCACAGACTGGAACATGTTCCAGGATTCTTCTGATGGCATTGAGGAGTACATCACATCAGTCACTAGTTTTATCAATAAGCGCATCGAGGACGTCATCCCCACGGTGACAGTACGTACATACCCCAACCAGAAACCATGGATTACACGCAACATTCACACTGAGCTAAAGGGTAGAGCAGCCGCCTTCAAGGTGTGGGACTCTAACCCGGGAAGCTTAAAATAAATCATGCTATGCCCTGTGACGAACCATCAAACAGGCAAAGCGTCAATATAGGGCTAAGATTGAATCATACTACACTGGTTCCGACACTTGTCTTATGTGCCAGGGCTTGCAAACTATTACAGACTACAAAGGGAAGCACAGCCGCGAGCTGCTCAGTGACACGAGCCTACCAGGCGAGCTAAATCACTTCTATGCTCGCTTCGAGGCAAGCAACACTGAGGCATGCGTGAGAGCATCAGCTGTTCCGGACGACAGTGTGATCACGCTCTCCATAGCTAGTGTGAGTAAGACCTTTAAACAGGTTAACATACACAAGGCTGCGGGGCCAGACGGATTACCAGGATGTGTACTCTGGGCATGTGCTGACCAACTGGCAGGTGTCTTTCACTGACATTTTCAACATGTCCCTGATTCAGTCTGTAATACCAACATGTTTCAAGCAGACCACCATATGCCCTGTGCCCAAGAACACAAAGGCAATCTGCCTAAATTACTACAGACTTGTAGCACTCACGTCCATAGCCATGAAGTGCTTTGAAAGGTTGGTAATGGCTCACATCAACACCATTATCCCAGAGACCCTAGACCCACATCAATTTGCATACCGCCCAAACAGATCCACAGATGATGCAATCTCTATTGCACTCCACACTGCCCTTTCCCACCTGGACAAAAGGAACACCCATGTGAGAATGCTATTCATTGACACCATAGTGCCCTCAAAGCTAATCAATAAGCTAAGGATCCTGGGAATAAACACTTCCCTCTGCAACTGGATCCTGGACTTCCTGACGGGCCACCCTCAGGTGGTGAGGGTAGGTAGCAACACATCTGCCACACTGATCCTCAATACTGGAGCTCCCCAGGGGTGCGTGCTCAGTCCCCTCCTGTACTCCCTGTTCACCCACGACTGCATGGCCAGGCACAACTCCAACACCATTAAGTTTGCAGACGACACAACAGTGGTAGTCCTGATCACCAACAATGACGAGACAGCCTATAGGGAGGAGGTCAGAGACCTGGCCAGGTGGTGCCAGAATAACAACCTTCCCTCAACGTAACCAAGACTAAGGAGATGATTGTGGACTACAGAAAAAAGAGGACCGAGCATGCCCCCATTCTCATCGACGGGGCTGTTGTGGAGCAGGTTGAGAGCTTCAAGTTCCTCGGTGTCCAAATCAACTACAAACTAGAATGGTCATAACACACCAAGACAGTCGTGAAGAGGGCACGACAAAGTCTATTCCCCCTCAGGAAACTAAAAAGATTTGGCATGGGTCCTTAGATCCTCAAAAGGTTCTACAGCTGCAACATCAAGAGCATCACTGCCTGGTACGGCAATTGCTCGGCCTCCGACTGCAAGGCACTACAGAGGGTAGTGCGTACGGCCCAGTACATCACTGGGGCTAAGCTGCCTGCCATCCATGACCTCAGAGGAAGGAGGAGGAAGGCCCTATAAATTGTCAAAGACCCCAGCCACCCCAGTCATAGACTGTTCTCTCTACTACCGCATGGCAAGCGCTACCGGAGTGCCAAGTTTAGGACAAAAAGGCTTCTCAACAGTTTTTACCTGAACAGGTAGTCAAATGGCTACCCGGGCTATCTGCATTGTGTCCCACCACCCGCCAACCCCTCTTTTACGCTACTGCTACTCTCTGTTCATCATATATACATAGTCACTTTAACCATATCTACATGTACGTACTACCTCAATCAGCCTGACTAACCGGTGTGTGTATGTAGCCTCGCTACTTTTATAGCCTCACTACTGAATATAGCTTGTCTTTTTACTGTTGTTTTTATTTCTTTACTTACCTATTGTTCACCTAATACCTTTTTTGCACTATTGGTTAGAGCCTATAAGTAAGCATTTCACTGTAAGGTCTACTACACCTGTTGTATTCGGCGCACATGACAAATAAACATTGATTTGATCAGAATCAAAGACATTGCCCACCCTTATTATATGTAACACCTCAACAGACTTTCAACTCCCTCCAAAGATTTTCTATGGGGTTGAGATCTGGAGACTGGCTAGGCCACTCCAGGACCTTGAAATGCTTCTTACGAAGCCACTCCTTCGTTGCCCAGGCAGTGTTTTTGGGATCATTGTCATGCTGAAAGACCCAGCCACGTTTCATCTTCAATGCCCTTGCTGATGGTAGGCTTTGTTACTTTGGTCCCAGCTCTCTGCAGGTCATTCACTAGGTCCCCCGTGTGGTTCTGGGATTTTTGCTCACCGTTCTTGTGATCATTTTGACCCCACGGGGTGAGATCTTGCGTGGGGCCCCAGATCGAGGGAGATTATCAGTGGTCTTGTATGTCTTTCATTTCCTAATAATTGCTCCCACAGTTGATTTCTTCAAACCAAGCTGCTTACCTATTGCAGATTCAGTCTTCCTAGCCTGGTGCAGGTCTACAATTTTGTTTCTGGTGTCCTTTGACAGCTCTTTGGTCTTGGCCATAGTGGAGTTTGGAGTGTGACTGTTTGAGGTTGTGGACAGGTGTATTTTATACTGATAACAAGTTCAAACAGGTGCCATTAATACAGGTAACGAGTGGAGGACAGAGGAGCCTCTTAAAGAAGAAGTTACAGGTCTGTTAGAGCCAGAAATCTTGCTTGTTTGTAGGTGACCAAATACTTATTTTCCACCATAGTTTGCAAATAAATTAATAAAAAATCTTACAATGTGATTTTCAGGATTTTTTTTCTTCTCATTTTGTCTGTCATAGTTGAAGTGTACCTCTGATGAAAATTACAGGCCTCTCATCTTTTTAAGTGGGAGAACTTGGACAATTGTTGGCTGACTAAATACTTTTTTGCTCCACTGTACCTCATAATAATCACATAGGGTACAGGGTCAAAGGTCAAGAGGGAGACTGGTCTGCATGAGATCAGTCCAAGATAATCCCTAAAGAGAGATGTTCACTTCTGGCTAATATGAACGTACACTACTACAGCCTGATGACCTGTTGGACATACAGTATGTACAGCCTAGAGAGGAGGATGGTTGGTAGAGTTGGTGGGGCTTGGAGGCCAGGGGATTTGTTTGTCCTGTAGGACTCGTATCTAGGACATTATTCTGCTCTCTCGTGCGAGTGGAGGAAGAATGCTCGCTATGTGGGATGAGCACACTGAACAGTCTCCTCAGCACAGGGCCAGTCTCAGGGCAGACACACACACAAAATTAGTTTTGATAAATTGATTACAATGTCGCAGTCACAGACACAAGGCACACAAAGCAAGTTAGCAATACCTTTCACTCCAAACCTAGTCATTAGTAGGCTACTGTATGGTAAAAACTGTAAGGTAAAAACAGACAAGGACAGAGTGAACCCAGAGACCCCAAGACAGAAAAACAAAGAAGTGAGGAAGGGTAAAGAAAATCAACATCACACTAAAGGGTGTGTGCTTTGTCCATGCCCCCTACCTGTCCATGCCCCCTACCTCTTCCTGCCCCCTACCTGTCCATGCCCCCTACCTGTCCATGCCCCCTACCTCTTCCTGCCCCCTACCTGTCCATGCCCCCTACCTGTCCATGCCCCCTACCTGTCCATGCCCCCTACCTCTTCCTGCCCCCTACCTGTCCATGCCCCCTACCTCTTCCTGCCCCCTACCTGTCCATGCCCCCTACCTGTCCATGCCCCCTACCTCTTCCTGCCCCCTACCTGTCCATGCCCCCTACCTCTTCCTGCCCCCTACCTGTCCATGCCCCCTACCTCTTCCTGCCCCCTACCTCTTCCTGCCCCCTACCTGTCCATGCCCCCTACCTGTCCATGCCCCCTACCTGTCCATGCCCCCTACCTGTCCATGCCCCCTACCTCTTCCTGCCCCCTACCTGTCCATGCCCCCTACCTGTCCATGCCCCCTACCTCTTCCTGCCCCCTACCTGTCCATGCCCCCTACCTGTCCATGCCCCCTACCTGTCCATGCCCCCTACCTCTTCCTGCCCCTACCTGTCCATGCCCCTACCTCTTCCTGCCCCCTACCTGTCCATGCCCCCTACCTCTTCCTGCCCCCTACCTGTCCATGCCCCCTACCTCTTCCTGCCCCCTACCTGTCCATGCCCCCTACCTCTTCCTGCCCCCTACCTGTCCATGCCCCCTACCTGTCCATGCCCCCTACCTGTCCATGCCCCCTACCTCTTCCTGCCCCCTACCTGTCCATGCCCCCTACCTGTCCATGCCCCCTACCTGTCCATGCCCCCTACCTCTTCCTGCCCCCTACCTGTCCATGCCCCCTACCTCTTCCTGCCCCCTACCTGTCCATGCCCCCTACCTGTCCATGCCCCCTACCTCTTCCTGCCCCCTACCTGTCCATGCCCCCTACCTGTCCATGCCCCCTACCTGTCCATGCCCCCTACCTCTTCCTGCCCCCTACCTGTCCATGCCCCCTACCTCTTCCTGCCCCCTACCTGTCCATGCCCCCTACCTCTTCCTGCCCCCTACCTCTTCCTGCCCCTACCTCTTCCTGCCCCCTACCTCTTCCTGCCCCTACCTCTTCCTGCCCCCTACCTCTTCCTGCCCCCTACCTCTTCCTGCCCCTACCTCTTCCTGCCCCTACCTCTTCCTGCCCCTTACCTGTCCATGCCCCCTACCTCTTCTTGCCCCTACCTGTCCATGCCCCCTACCTCTTCTTGCCCCTACCTGTCCATGCCCCTGGCCCAATCCACCTGTTGTTCCTGTGGAATACACACCCTGTCCCTTGTCCCGCGGGAGGACAGACTATCACACACACCAGTCTAACCCCGCACTCGGACCAAAAATACCCCCTCACACACCATGTCAGCACCACCATGACCAGCAAGTCTACAAAGTTCATCCACTCACTCCACTACCAAACTGTGTGTGTGTGTGCGTGTGTGTGTGTCCTCTCACTGCCCACACACAATGCACACAAACACACATATGCCAGGTAGCAGTGGTTGGATTGGTGACTCAACAACATACTAATAAGTACCTTACATCGTGAACCAAGCAAAAATAAAATTATGCTTGAAAATGTGGACGTTTTTAAAACTATAGAAAAATGTTAGCCTGATATACAGTAAATACATTTAGCTTGGACACAGATACAATACACAGTAAACCACATTTTGTTTATGTAACAGGCATTCTATAAATGTACGGTATGTGGACTTTTCACACAATATATGAACATGTATGATGATCATGGGAACTAATGTCATAGGCTTATAACAAATTTAAAAAATGAATATTAAAACAAATACCAATAATAATAGCCTAATCATAATAACCATAATTAAAATGCACATTAATCTATAAGTATATTTATTGAGTATGATATATCTCATGTATTATATGACTAGTAATAACTGTAGTTATTATTAGTATCAGTCATTCATAGTAATAGTTGTTATTATTAATAGGCTGGTATTTTATTTTATGACACAAAACAACTCCAAAACAATACACACACATATGTGGCTATTACTTCGGAAACATTCTGACATGTGACATTCTCAAAAAGTATGCAATTGAAATAGCTATTTCGTAAACATATTAGTCGCCTCACCCAGACGAGTGCTAATGTTTAACTGCGTGCCTATGACGTTATTAGTTTCCTTTAAAAAGTTCCGGCCGAAACGCAGGAAGTAGTGTAGGGATAAAAATTTGGGAATTCGAGAGAAAAAAATGTCAGAAATGTAAAGAATGTTTTCCTTGTACAGTGAATGAAAGCATATTAGAAACAACGTAACCGGCAGACAACTGTACATAGAATACAACTGACCAGTAACGCTGAAACAGAACGTTTGGTCACCCACAATGTACTGCTTTTAAAAGAACACTGATCTATGTTCACTTACAAAACAAATAGACAGATAGAATATTTTGGAAACTTACCTGTTGAAGGTCAAGCAACATACAACACCGGTGGGTGGGTCAGGCAGGGAAGTGGAATTTTTGGGGCAGGTTTCTGTGAAGAAATATCAGTATTTGTACCCCCTTGGAAGCGCAATGGAGGGCTGGAATTTCAGGAATTAGCTGTGGTATGACATGAAGCCTGGAAGGCAGAGAAAAAGACTTGGGGAAAGAAGGAGGCAGGACTGACCGGTCAACATGTAATGAGGGAGGGGGATCAGAGGGGAGGGCCAGGGCTCCGAAAAGCAAAAGAAAGCCAGCCTCGGAAGGGAAAAGGAAATCCATAAAGAAAAACGTGTGGATTATCATTGCCGCTGTAAGGAGAGGGACAAACACACAATGGGACAAAGCTATTGCGAAACCTTATCAGCCCTCTTATAATTATCTAAAGTTGTGAAATAACCCGAAATAAATATTAAAATACCCCTATTGGCTTTTTTTTTATATGACACTATTCGAATAATATAAATGGGATAAATAGTACAAATTACTAGGACTTTACCTATAAATAGGCTGTGTACTTAAAAACAATGTGTAATGACCTTTGGCAAAATGTGTTGATATATTTCGTTTAGTTTAGAATAATGATTTTTCGTTCGATATCATTAGTTATTTATTTATAGCAAACGTGGAAAATCGATTGTGCAATTCATCTTTACAGAAAGCATAATACCTTGAGCACTGACGGTTAACTGGACTCTGAACAACTGGAGCCTGTCAGGTTTGAATTAAATAGATAATAGAGCGCCCTCCAGTGGATCATATAGGTAATTACCTAACAGGTAAGGTTTCAGTTGTGCATTGTACAGTTCCATCTGAAATCAAGTCAGTAACCTTTTGCATGTCTGTTAAAATGAAAACAATTATGTGACCTATAAAACACATAACATATTTGAATAAGCAGTTTATAACATTGTGATAGCTGTTTGTCTATAACATCCTCTGCAAGATCAAACACAATCAAATAAACTTAGGGTATTTCTTAATTAAAAATAATACAAGTTTATAGTGAAACTAGTGGTGTTTTAGATTGACATATATTGATTGGTCGTACATACTGAACATATTTTTCTACAACATTAAGTCCATCTTAAACATGGCTCTTTTCATGAGATCTGATTTCACACTTCACCCACTCGATTCATTTTTGCCTTCATCCAGGAATGATTTTCTGATCATTCCCCTCTCCTTTTCCTCTTTTTGGCGTACACCCAGTCCATTCCATAGTTCACTCTCCTATCACAGTGGTACATTTCCTCAATAGTAACCTAGAGTGCTCTACAATCGATCGTCTGATCAGACTACATAAAGTCCATCACAAACTACAGGAGATTTTTTTTGCTTTCATTTGAAGGAGAAAAAAAGGAAGAGAAAGTTATTCTAGAAACTATACAGTATAAATTAACGTATAAGCCTCCTGTTAACAAAGAAGTTGTACTATTTTTTTTAAAGACAAAAGAAATATGTGGAATGTTTAAAAGCTACTGTACAAAATTGAATTATTCTTAAGCCACCCAGCAACATCCTCAAGTTCTCATTGGTGCCTTTCGGGATCGAGGGTGGAGTCAGTCATTTCTGAGTGACATAGAGGGAGGACCCTCTATATACCAACTCTAGGAAGGGAAATCGGCTGTGCTATACAGTACATCAATGTACACTATAAAGACTGACCGCTTCACAAAAGTAAGCTCTCCACAATAGAGGCAACGGAAAGACACTCAGTAACCTCAATGGAGAACGATGTTCCTTAATGGGTCTGTGTCTTCAGGCTAGGACAATATTCATGTTTCTTGGTCCGATTCCTAAACCAGGGACTGTTCAGTCCTTGCCCAGTATGTGTCCATAAGCTTGTGGACACACAGAATCCCCTACTCCATGCATTCCACAGGGAGTTCAGGTCCTTGGACTTCTTTAGGCGAAGTGGTTTGTTCCTCTACCTCTCTTGAACATGCTCTCTCTCTCATGGAGTTCCTTCCCGAGGCATCATTTCTTGGACAAGAATTTCATCTTATTTCCTGAAAATGAAAACAGGCAACAGAACCGGATCAAAAAACGTTGGTGTGAGAGGCAAGTTCTGGCAACCCTTTCATACATTGAGGAGGAATGTAGTTTCACTCATGTATCACAATTTACAATGACAATTGAATCAGAAACTATTATCCAGAGTGACTTGGGATATGATCTATGCAGGTACTAGAGTGGATAGGATGTATGGGAGAGGATTTGGGCCTCACCTAGACCCTTGAGGAATTTGTTGACCCCACGTTGCTCGCTCCCTGGGAGAGAGTCCAGGTAGTCTTGTGACCTCACCTCAAACAGACCTGGACACACAACAACAACAACAGTAGAATAATGAGAACACATACAACTGTTAGACAATTGTGCAAAATTGTCATATAATTATGCATTTCAGACAGACTTACAGATTCCAAAAGCAGACTTATCTTATGGCGGTGCCCATAACCTGGTACTGTTCCCCCTCTCTCCGTACCTCTTAGACCCCGCCTGGCTGTACCCCCCCTCTCCGTACCTCTTAGACCCTGCCTGACTGTACCCCATCTCTCTGTACCTCTTAGACCCTGCCTGGCTGTACCCCTCTCTCCGTACCTCTTAGACCCTGCCTGGCTGTATCCCTCTCTCCATACCTCTTAGACCCCGCCTGGCTGTACCCCCCTCTCCGTACCTCTTAGACCCTGCCTGGCTGTACCCCCCTCTCTCCGTATCTCTTAGACCCTGCCTGGCTGTACCCCCCTCTCTCCGTACCTCTTAGACTCTGCCTGGCTGTACCCCCTCTCCCCGTACCTCTTAGACCCTGCCTGCGCTGCTCTCTCTCTGCGACGAACCCAGCGAACATCTGGGTCTCCATGAAGACCTCCAGGAACCTTTTCAGACTCTTTGAGGTGACAGCCTTGCGAAAGGCCTCGCGCTGAAAGTAGGATGGCGTGGGGGAGGAGGGGGCTCCAGACTCATCCTCTCGATCCCCTCCGCCCATGAAGAGAGGGTAGTGGCCCACCATTTCTACGAAGAAACATACAAAGGCCTCCGACACCACGGTACTGAGGGAGCTTGAGTCTGGGGAGGGAGGGAAGGGGAGAGGGAGAGAGAGGAGAGCGAGAGAGAGAGAGAGAGAGTAAGAGAGCCTTTCAACACAGAGGTCATATGCTTGCGTAATAAAAATATCAGTTGTCACATAGACCTTCATCAAGGCTGTATCGGTCACAACAAGACCCTTCTGCGAGACGTGTTAACATAGTAGCACTGACTAACCGGTGGGCATCTCACTGGCCAGTTCCTTCCTCTTGTCCAGAACATGTTCCAGAGCAGCCTGCAGCTTATGAGGCAGAATGGAGTCCTCGTCATCCAGCTGGATAGGAAAGACCGAGGTGTGAGAGGAAAGGATGACCGTGTCCCATGAGCATAGAGGTGTTGCTACATATATAGCTGTAGACAACTGTTTAAGAGATATACAGTATGTTGTTGGTCTGTTGCTATAGGTACTGTTGTTAGAGGTTTATACCTGTCTGAGGAAGCGGCTGTTGCCGAGGTCGACCACCAGGACCTAAGGAGAGAGCAAAGGGCAGGGTGATGTCATTTCCTGTCAGTTTGGCAGCCTCAGCCCTTTCTCAGAGTAGAGACCATTGTTTAATGGAGGAAAGAGTTGAGGTCAGGGGTACACACACACACACACACACACACACACACACACACACACACACACACACACACACACACACACACACACACACACACACACACACACACACACACACACACACACACACACACACACAGTCAGCTGGGCTCGGGAGTCTGGTCTCACCTCCTCTATGGGCAGCTCTTTGAGACTGGGCAGGGAGCTGGATAGCAGACCCACAATGAAGGGTGTGGGGGTACACACTATGTCCAGCATGGCAGGGGGCAGCACGGGGATGTAGGTGTGTTGCCAGGTGAAAGGGTAAAGTAGAGCAACCACCGCATGGCAGCACTGAGACAGAGTACTGCAGAGAGGGGAGAGAGAGAGCAGGAGAGCGAGGCAGAGAGATGACTATTGTTGATCAAGCACATTGCTCATTTGTAATACTCATATATATTGCTTTGGCAACAGTGGCAACCACCCATTCATGCGTATATAGCAGTTGTTGAATTGAGAGAGAGAGAGAGATGGGAGATGTATATTTGGAAAGAGAGAGAGAACAGGGTGTCAACTACTAAAATCTAGTCAAATGATATAACCGCAGCATGTCTTCAATGTAGTTCCCGTTTCTACCACAAGATGGTGTTAGCAGATTCAAATGTGATTACCCAATACTTATTTTGGAACATAAAACTGAACATTGAATTTTTAAGCATGGCTTTAATGTATGAGGAATTGTAAAGTTTTTTTTTTAAGGGAGTGGGATTTAACACTATAAAATATATACTGCGGGAGCGAATGAACTAACACCACACTGTTAACTTAATGCCTCCAATATGTGTGTCTGTTTTCATTTAATTAATTCAAAAACAATCAGTGATTGCGAGGCCAGGTTTCCACTCGTTTCAATGCAACAGTAGAAAAATGTCACAGTGGAACGGCACACAATCTATTGTGGATTCACAGGCATTTCAGGTGGGCTTTTAAAAAGCAATGAAGTAGCACACTACACAGAGCAATGTACTGTATATCCAAGAAAGCCTACAGTATTTAGCATGTCAAGAAAGACCAGTGTAGCAATTCAAGGGTTTATCTCACGGCGCCCATCAATAGCAGGTGATTAGTGGATGCTAGTGTGTCAATTGGTTGCACAAACACCAGTCTTACAGTTTAACTTTCTACACTAACCCCGTCTCTGGCTTCCATGACATATTTCCAGAGAGAAATTATTGTTCCCTAGACAACTGTATAACACAACAGCATTCCTTCCTTAACACACTCTGTCTCTCTTTCTCTCGTCCAGGAGTCATCTGTCTCGTGTGTCTGACCGTCCGTCGGTCGTGTGTGTGTCTGTCATATCCTTTTCACTGTCCGCTGCCTCTCACCTGATCCCACCTCACAGATCCCAAGTCAGTAGAGGAGTAGCTAGAGAAGGTTGACTGATCGATAGCCCTGGCATAAACCCCCAAGCCCCTGGTTCCTGTCCCTGTCCCAATAGCCCCCAGAAGTTTCAGTCTTTTAAACATTTGAATGAACTGGATAGGTGTAAGCTACTGTATACGGTAATAGCTCCTCCTTATACAGGGGCTATTGTAAGGGTCTAGGAGAGGGGGGAGTTCTTTTTGGACAGTGTCCCACCTGAGTTTGTCAGCGGTGAAGAGGACCCTGCGCTCCAGAAGCAGAGAGGCAAAGACTCTGAGGAGCAGACGCAGCGACAGAGAGGAGAACAGACACTCAAAATCTACATGCTCCAGACGAGAGTCAGACGGACGACACAGCTCTATCACCTGCAAGAGACAGAAGGAAAGAGAGAGAGACAAAAAGAGGGAGAGGGGAAAAGGAGGGAGAGAGGGATGGAGAACCAGAGAGAGATCTATATAAATACCCTATACACATCTAGACAGGATTCATAAACACACACAGAGTTAAGCACCAAATACATATACATAGACAAAGTGACATACTACCTAGATAAATAAGACCTCAAATCAATTATGTTTTGAATACAGTAAAGTGACATGGCCAGTTGAGGTCTGTGCTCTAGCCCCCCAACCCTGCTGTGCACAGCTATTCCCCCCCACCTCAGTGCCTGAGCCAGGCAGGAAGTTCTTGACAGTGATGGTTCTTCCCGGGGCTGGGAATGGAGCCTCCATGATGCCCCTCATGAAGGGCTGCACAAGGGCTGGAGAGATGGCCCTCCTCTTCTCCACCTCATCCAGGATCTGTGGAGTCAGACACAACATATACATAATTCAATATGGAATAGAGTACATTACAAAGTAAACTAAGCATTCTGAATACATACTGTATACACTATACACTCACATGCTCCCCTACATCCACAGATGTTTGCACATGCACGTTCACACAGATGAATCAGTAGCTCATTACAGGGGAGCCTAACCCACTATTCCACTGCGGTAACTACTTCAGCTGGGGTTCATATGTGTCTCTGTGTACTGGGGCCAGGGCAGCAGCCCAACATGCCGCGGTGGGAAAGTGGCAACCAGGGAGAGGGAGGGTGGGGCTCTGTGGATGCATAGGGTGGTCCCTCCCTGTGGGGTCCTTTATGTTGGCTCCAGTCCCTCTCCCTGTGGGAGGCTGTGGGTGGCTATACTGAAGGCTGGGGAGAATCTCAATTGCATACTCCTCGCGTCCTGTCTCCTCACTTCTTTCTCAAAACCCATTGGAGGAGAAAGCCAGAGGTCCATCTCCTTCAATGGGTTTTGAGAAGGAGGCACGGAGAGAGGATGCGATGAGTATGCAATTGAGATCTTCCCAGGAGTTTGGCCTGACCATGAAACACTGTCTCTCTTTGACCTAGGTGTATAGATCTATACACAGCAAATTCTCCAGTGTTAAATCAATGCTGTGTTAAATGTAACACTGATCCAGGGTCAATACAGGTCCACACTTTTCAGTGTTAAATGAACACACTGCTTAGTGTAAAGCCTTATTTGCACATTTCCCAGTGTGCCTTTCGAGTGAATTGAGTTACCACCCATGACTGACTGTATTTGTTAGTGGCAGAGACATGATTGTTGCATTCATTTATTTTCAGTCCTGTGGCCTTCACCAAGTGAGATCCTAAGCAAATATGTTATAATTAAAATATAATTATTTAAGACAATACGTATTTCATAAGGCCTAGTTAAACCCTAATACAGTGGCCTTATTGCTGGCTTGTAAAGTAAAGTGTAATTCCTATTGGTATCCAACCAGAACGTCTTTCTGAACTCAACCTGCATTCAGAATGACTGCCAGGGTTGGGAAGACTAAGATAAAAGACTACCTAAAGCATCTAAACTGGAACAAAATCTCAGTTACGGGGGCAAATAAGTCCAATGTACATGCAAAAACATAGAAAATCTTCTTTAAAAAAAAATCTACCTGCAATAGAGCATGCTGGGAAATATGATAATGATGGACCTGGTTTTGGTTTTGGTTCAACTCTGTTTATTAACACCAATGAATGTTAAACCAATGAATGTTAATTTAACATTACATAGTTAATTTAACTCTTGAATCAACACTATAAATGTTACATTGGAAAATCAACACTATGTAAAATTGGCCAATTTGCTGTGTTCACATAGTATACTGTACCTTGGAGAAGAGGTCGAAACAGCCCAGCCGACTGACGATGCAGTAGACCTCTGGAAGCCTCCGGCTTTTCCCAGTGGGCTGTGGATATTTAGACAGGGTCAGAACAAACAGCACATCAGAAGACATGAGTACCCAGACAATACTTGGATTAGACCTGTGCAAATAAGGCTCTCCGTCTTGAACTTATATCAGTGCTTTACCTGGACTGAAATACTGTAGGTGATGGTACTCATTTTGGGTACCGGTAGTATTTCTATTTAGGTGCAGGAGCTCCACAATACTTTTGAGCAAATATTCTAAAAGAGGAACAGGAGCTCAAGCAGTAGAAAACGTCAAGAACTGATTCAGATAAATAGAGTAACACTGCATTTCCAATCACTATCATCACTCAGGTAGGTGACAGGCCTACACATGGAAGTGGATAAGGTGGAAATTCAAAAAAGTAGCCATTTTAGTTGCCTACCAGTAAACGACGACAGTATCCAAACCGTCTGCTCCCGTCCTCACCGGTCAGGACGAAGGAGAACGTTTCACTGGAAAATAACATAATTCACACAGGTTGGAAACTAATCATATATTGGAACGATAAAACTGCTAAGAAATGGAGTGAGTTGTGTGTTGAGAATAGAGCACTCAAACCACTGTCAGGGTTGTATTTCAAAAAACAACCTCAACCAGCCAACTTTGAAAAATGTACTCCTTGCTTTTTCTGATTTATGTCACTGACTGTGTGTGTTGAGTCAGTTACAGCACACCTCTTTTAAGGTGATCTTATTCATCAACTAGACGTTGAGTTTTTGAATATCTAAAACAGTTGGCTGCATAGCCAGCTCATTGACCTTGCTTTGAGGAAAAATCCAACCACCCTGTTAAAATCAAATCAAATTGTATTTGTCACATACAACAGGTGTAGATAAAACAGGTGTAGAATCAATGTACTAGGTCAATGTGCGGGGGTACAGGTTAGTCAAGGTACTTGAGTTAATATGTACATGTAGATCGGGGTAAAGTGACTATGCATAGATAATAACAGAGAGTAGCAGCAGTGTAAAAAAAGGGGGGGTTAATGCAAATAGTCTGGGTAGACATTTGATTAGCTGTTCAGCAGTCTTATGGCTTGGGGGTAGAAGCTGTTAAGAGAGCTAGACTTGGACCTAGACTTGGCGGTACCGCTTGCGTGCGGTAGCAGAGAGAACAGTCTATGACCAGGGTGGCTGGAGTTTTTGGCCTTCCTCTGACACCGCCTGGTATAGAGGTCCTGGATGGCAGGAAGCTTGGCCCCAGTGATGTACTGGGCCATACGCACTACCCTCTGTAGCGCCTTGCAGTCAAAGGCCGATCAGTTGCCATAAAAGGCGGTGATGCAACCAGTCACTATGCTCTCAATGGTGCAGTTTCTGAGGACCCATTCTAAATCTTTTCAGTCTCTGGAGGAGGAACAGGCTTTGTCGTGCCCTCTTCACGACTGTATTGGTGTGTTTGAACCATAACAGTTTGTTGGTGATGTGGACACCAAGGAACTTGAATCTCTCAACCTGCTCCCCTACAGACCCGTCGATGAGGATGGGGGCATGCTCGGCCCTCCTTTCCCTTTGTCTTGATCATGTTGAGGGAGAGGTTGTTTTCCTAGCATCACACTGCCAGGTCTCTGACATCCTCCCTATAGAATGTCTCATCGGGTGGTCTAAGGCATTGCATCGCAGTGCTAGCTGTGCCACCAGAGACTCTGGTTTCGAGCACAGGCTCTGTCGCAGCTGGCCGTGACCGGGAGGTCCATGGGGCGACACACAATTGGCCTAGCGTCGTCCGGGTTAGGGAGGGTTTGGCCGGTAGGGATATCCTTGTCTAATCGTGCACTAGCGACTCCTGTGGTGGGCCGGGCGCAGTGCACGCTGACCAGGTCGCTAGGTGTACGGTGTTTCCTCCGACACATTGGTGCGGTTGGCTTCCAGGTTGGATGCGCACTGTGTTAAGAAGCAGTGCGGCTTGGTTGGGTTGTGTTTCGGAGGAAGCATGGCTCTCGACCTTCGTCTCTCCCGAGCCCATACGGGAGTTGTAGTGATGAGACAAGACAGTAACTACTAACAATTGGATACCACGAAATTGGGGAGGAAAAGGGGGTAAAAAAAAAAAAAGAATCAGGCCTACCATCGTTGTGTCGTCGGCAAACTTTAATGATGGTGTTGGAGTTGTGCTTGACCACACAGTCATGGGTGAACAGGAAGTACAGGAGGGGACTAAGCACGCACCCCTGAGAGGCCCCTGTGTTGAGGATCACCGTGGCAGACATGTTGTTGCCTACCCTTACCACCTGGGGGTGACCAGTCAGGAAGTACAGGATCCAGTTGCAGTGGGAGGTGTTTAGTCCCAGGGTCCTGAGCTTAGTGATGAGCTTTGAGGGCACTATGGTGTTGAACGCTGAGCTGTAGTCAATGAACAGTATTCTCACGTAGGTGCTCCTTTTTTCCAGGTGGGAAAGGGAAGTGTGGAGTGGAATAGAGATTACATCATCTGACAATCAGTTGGGGTGGTATGCAAATTGGTGTGGGTCTAAGGTTTCTGGGATGATGGTGTTAATGTGAGCCATGACAAGCCTTTCAAAGCTCTTCATGGCTACAGATGTGAGTGCTACGGGTTGGTATTCATTTAGGCAGATTACGTTGGTGTTCTTGGGCACAGGGACTATGGTGGTCTCTTTGAAACATGTTGGTATTACACACTCGGTCAGGGACAGGTTGAAAATGTCAGTGAAGACACTTGCCAGTTGATCAGCGCATGCTCGGAGTACACGTCCTGCTAATCCATCTGGCCCTGCAGCCTTGTGAATGTTGACCTGTTTAAAGGTCTTACTCAGATCGGCTACGGAGAGCGTGATCCCACAGTTGTCCAGAACAGCTGGTGCCCTCATACATGCTACAGTGTTGCTTGCCTCGAAGAGCGCATAGAAGTGATTTAGCTCGTTTGGTAGGCTCGTGTCACAGGGCAGCTCGCGGCTGAGCTTCCCTTAGTAATTCGTAATAGTATGCAGATATGTACAGAAAGATGCATCCGACGAGCGTCTGAGGCGGTGTAGTTGGGTTCAAAGCAGGAATCAGGAGGATAGAATTATGGTCAGATTTGCCAAATAGAGGGGGATCGAGAGCTTTGTATGTATCTATGTGTGGTCTACAGCTCATCATGATATACTCTACCTCAGGCGAGCAAAACCTTGAGACTTCCTTAATATTAGATTTTGTGCCCCAGCTGTTATTGAAAAATAGACACAGACCGCCACCCCTTGTCTTACCAGAGGCAGTTCTGTCTTGCCGATGCACGGAAAACCCAGCTAACTGTATATTATCTACGTCGTCGGTCAGCCACAACTCGGTGAAACATAATATATTAAAGTATTTCATGTCCTGTTGGTAGGATAGTCTTGAACGGAGCTCATCCAATTTATTCTCCAATGATTGCACGTTGGCCAATAGGACGGATGGTAGAGGCGGGTTACACACTCGCGGATTAATTCTCACAAGGCACCTGGACCTGCATCCCCTGTATCGGCGTCTCTTCTTCAAGCGAATGACGGGGATACCTGGTCCGGTATCAGTGTTAAATCTTTTGCGTCCGACTCACCTCCAGTTCGAGGTGAGTAATTGATGTTCTGATATCCAGAAGCTCTTTTCCATCATAAGAGACTGTGGCAGAAACATTATGTACAAAATAAGTTACAAACAAAGCAAAAAACAACACACAAAATAGCACAATTGGTTAGGAGCCCGTAAAATGGCAGCCATCTCCTCTGGCGCCATTCTGCCAATCGTTGCTTGATGTCGTTAAAACCAATAAGGCCCTACTTTGTTCTTCAGTCCTACTCTCAGGGCAGCACCCACACAAAGACAACTCCAAAGACAGCTCCAGTCTGCCTGACAGGTGTGCGTTGACCAACCCTGGCTCTCTGACAGGCAGTGTGTCAGCCAGCTCAATGTCTTTGCCCTGCAAGTGTGTGTTTGAGGGGGCTCTGTCTGTATCTAAAATGGCAACCTATTCCCTATATAGTGCACTACTTTGACCAGAGCCCTATGGTCAAACTATTTGTCGGGGCATGGACCCCCAATTTGTCGGGGAATGGACTTTACAAGGTGTTGAAAGCATTCCACAGGGATGCTGGCCCATGTTGACTATAATGCTTCCCACAGTTGTGTCAAGTTTGCTGGATGTCCTTTGGGTGGTGACCCACTCAAACCAATGCGCCTGGCACCTACTACCATACCCTGTTCAAAGGCAGATCTTAAATCTTTTGTCTTGCTCCTTCACACTCTGAATGCCACACACACACACAATCCATGTGTCAATTGTCTCAAGGCTTAAAAATCCTTCCTTAAACTGTCTCCTCCCCTTCATATATACACTAATTGAAGTAGATTTAACAGGTAACATCAATAAGGGATCATAGCGTTCACCTGGATTCACCTGGTCAGTCTATGTCATGGAAAGAGCAGGTGTACTCAATGTTTTGAATACTCAGTGTACAGGGAATAGGATCCCATTTGGGATGCAGCCTGTCTGCTTGTGCTAACATTCCAATGGCCCCTGTAGGACCTATACCCTTCAAGTATATACTAGAGGAGTTTTATTATCTGTCTCCCCTCAAAAACACAATGTCACTTCTGGGAACAAAGCAGTGCTTGAGAGATTGACCTGGGTCTAGGTGCTATTGGGTAAAGAAGAAGTGACTGGTGCTCTCCTAATACGAGTAGCAAGGGGCTAAAACACACGAGCTCACTATCCTACCATTCATAATTTGTCAAGACCTTATTTATGGGTTGAGTTCGTGTGTGTTTGTGTCTGACCTTGGGAAGTTGTCAACGGGGGCCCAGTCCCTAGCGTCAGGGAAACAGAACTGGGGGATGACCTTCAGTTGGTCCTCTGTTTCCCGCATGAACTTGAAGCTTCTCTCCAGCTGACACAGAGAGAATAACAGGTCAGCTGCAATACCACATCTGATATCATCTCACACACAAACTCTAGACAGAGAGCAAACACAATTTAACACAACTACAGAGATGCATGTGTAAAACCCACAAAGACACATTCTGGTCTGGTAGGTCACAGACAAAAACACCAGACACTTACTTGCGTTTTATACATCATTTTTTCACTGATTATATGGCCAATGCATATCCAGTTGGTTGAGGACTAATTCTCAGCTCTGCCTACCTTTAGGGGGAACTGCTGAGTGACCTCTGGTAGGTAAGGAGCTCCAGCCTTGGTCTTATGGAGGGCCACCACTATGAAGTACTCAAACAGCTTCCTTTCCTGTAGGTCCCTCTCCAGTGTCCGGTACCGCCCCGTCTGCCTCAACATGGACTGCACTGACGACAGACGCTGGCTGTGAACTGAAACAACATACACTTTAACCAAAGGAAGGACATCCTCCAGACAATAATGCCCCCTCTACAAAGGAGAGAGTCCTATACACCTTTGTTTTACTATCCTTGTGAGGACCAAACAATTGATTCACATTTAAAATCCTATTTTCCCTAACCCCTAACCCTAACCATTAACCTAACCTTAACCTTAACCCCAAACCCATAACTCTAACTCCTAACCGTAACCCTAAACCTAACCCCTAAGCCTAAAATAGTAACTTTCTTTGTGGGGACCGGCGAAATGTCCCCACATGTCTAAATGTTCCTTGTTTTAATATCCTTGTGAGGACTTCTGTTCCCCACAAGGATAGTAAAACCAAAAACACACACAGATATTTGAGATCTCCTCACCTTTCAATTTCTCCTCTGTGTCACTCTCCGACTCACTGTTCTCATCTGTCACTGCATCAAAGACAAAAAAGAGTGAGATACAGCTCTTGTTAACTTGAGGCCCCCCTTGATGTTCCTGGAAGGTCTCCCCCAGCCTCACCTCTCCCTGAGTTGGACTCAGTAGACTGAGACACCCTCTTCATGCGTTTCTTCCCTCTCCTTGCTTCAAAGATGCTGTTGATCTTCAGCACCATCTGTATTGAGGAGAAGCAGGACAACAACAATCAGCAACCTTAGCTTCTCAGAACCACCCACTCACTACATAATTAACCTGGAACTGGGTGCCAGGCTAGTTTTGCTTTATTAGCCAACTCGTTTGTCATTACCATGCCAAAAAGGCAATTACGGAGGCATTGTTGGCAGAGGCATTAGCAGACTGGCAGCCAGACTGGCAGGAACCACATAATGCTATTCAGAGCTTTTGGGAGACATTCTCTCTAGAGGAAATATATTATCAAAAGAAATCTTCTTAACTGTCTGTCTCCTGTCTAACCACATCATTTTAACTGTCTTTGTCCTTCTGCACTAGATTGGGACATATGAGAGTAGTAGACTGCCTGGAAATCAATGGGAATGGGGGGAAGTTTCAGTAGCCTAGTATCCCCCTCCTTTACCCTGGGGATCTTCCTGCGCCTGCGGTTGTAAGGGTCTCCTGAGAGGTTTGGGGTGTCGTCAGGGCTACTGGGGGTGGAGGGGGGGCTGATGCGGGAGGGTGAGGAAATGCCGGTGTCCCGGTTGGCCTTGCGCGGGTCCAGGAGCTTGAAGCTGCGACGTTCTGAGTTCTGCCTGAAGAAAACTGGCTTTGAGGAGAGCTGGTGGGAGATAGAGGAGGAAGAGAAGGAGATATAGGGGGAGGGGGAGGAGATGTGTATCAATATGTATGTTTGTTCACTTCTCTTGAAATTGTATAGTGGGCCTTTATTGCCTTTGAAGATTAGTTCACAATCTAATCACTATAAGAGGTTGATCACTATGCTGTAACCACATTCACTATACGCAGAATGCACATTACTAGCAAGGAGAATTCATTCTAGTGTATCGTCTTATGTACCTTGGTTGGTGTGTCGGGGACTGGGCATGACGGGGAGGAGATGGGTAAAGAGCACTTGTTTCCAAGGCAACTTCTCTCCAACTCTATATCTTCGTAAGGGTTCTCCTTTGACGGAGGGTCTATAGAGGAATCAGAACAGAAAGCATCCCATTAACACACAGCAACTGTCACCTCCATTCTACACTCAGCGACACACTGTGATCCTACCGAACCACGGTTTTAATGTCCAACGTTATTCATTTGATGGCAATCTTCTCAAATGAGTGCTCTAATTCATTGATGGTATGTTTTGGTTGTTTGCTCCAGATTTGCGTATGTACAGACCTGCCAGCAGCAGAGCTTGCTTGCAACCAAGCTAATATTTCACCAAGATAAACTGCATCAGTATGTGACTGATCCTACCAGTAACTCTAAACATGGCTGTGTGTGCAGATAAGATTAAGGCAGGGACAGAGAGGCCCATTTTCCAGAGCCGGGGCTCATCTCTTCTCTCCTGTCGATTCATCCACCAGATGGACCTGTTGGAGGGGGACATCAGACAGGGACTGCGACAGCCAGCTCCTCTCCTCTCCTCTCCTCTCCTCTCCTCTCCTCTCCTCTCCTCTCCTCTCCTCTCCTCCTCCTCTCCTCTCCTCTCCTCTCCTCTCCTCTCCTCTCCTCTCCTCTCCTCTCCTCTCCTCTCCTCTCCTCTCCTCTCTCTCCCCTCCCTCCCCTCCTCTCCTCTCCTCTCCTCCTCCACTCCAATCCTCTCCTCCTTCTCCTCCCCTCCCATCCTCTCCTCTCAGAAAATCAAGGAATCAGCTAGATCAATGGCTGTTTCAAGTGACTAATATCACTGACTGACTATACTATTCAAAGTCTGTGCTACTGAGATTTATCTTAGTGAGAGTTATTGCTCTCTTTATCTGAAACAGCAGACTGGAGTTGTGTAGAGTTGTTAAGAGTATGTATGGTGTAGACTATAGACAGCCCTATGAGAATACACTCAGACCTAGCCCAGTTATCGTAATGCACTGTCCCACCTTTGTGTCTCTCTTTCTGTAGCTCCAGCTCTAGCTCTTTCTCCAGTTGGCACTTATGAGTTACCTAACCCATGGGCAGCTGGGGGTTCGGTGGACCATGTCGGAGAATTCACTCTAAGTACTACACTGTGACACTATAAGAAACGACAGACTAAGTATAGGCATCATCTAAATGCAATTAAAAACACCATTTGATTGTTATGGTTAAGCCCTACAGCACTGACCTGAATATACCTTACATGTATAACAAGCAATCCTCATAACACAACAGTGTGAGTGATGAAAACCATAGAAATATGGATAATGTTGCTAAAAATGCCCCGGGGGACTAAGTCACGCAAATATGCCACCCACAGCAGCCTCAGAGACAATCACACAGCAGACCAGCTCACCTAAGACCTCACAAAACATGGAAAAGGCAGAAGGTGGGGTTAGTATAACAGAGAAAACAATAACGCAGGAACGTAGGTAAGAGCAGCTGCCATTACTAATAACAATTCTGAAGCAGCGTGCCTCTTCTAAATTAAAAAGCTACAGAAACACAGAAAGAACACGCACAAAAGAAAACATAACCTTAGTTACACCTGGGTCGTGTTCAGTAGGTAGAAAACATTTTGGTACAGAGTGAAATGGGGAGGTACTACCTAAACATGTCCAATAAAAACACAGCTTTTTTGTTTTTCACTGCAAAGCGTTTTGCTACGGTGTACCCAACTGAACATGACCTCGAACTCTGTGGCAGTGACTTTTCTCTGAACTCTTTGAGCAGAGGGGCCCATGGCCCAAGTCAACCCTTACAGAGGGCTTCCACTGTTCTACAGTGTTAGGAACATATAGGAATACCAGCATATGTGGTCCATGCAGGAAACCCACAGCTATGGTGTTGCAAACCAACCAACAACTCCAACTGAGCCATCAAGCCCATGTTATACAAACATATATTTAAGACCAGAGTGTGTTACCTAGGATATCCTCGTAGACATTCTCCTCTGATAAAGTGCGTGTGAGGCCAAGTCGTGACTGAGCGTACCAGTCCACCCTGCTGCTCTCTGACGACGACTGCAGCAGATCCTCAAACTCATAGGACTTCCTGTAGGAGACACACACACACACACACACACAGATCAACCAGGTGGGAAATATATAATTGTGTAAGCGTGAGTCATTATCTCTGGTCCTCTGTAACTCAGTTGGTAGAGCATGCTGCTTGTATAGCCAGGGTAGTGGGTTTGATTCCCGGGACCACCCATATGTGCTCCACCAGTACGTATGCATGACTGTAAGTTGCTCTGGATAAAAGCATCTGCTAAACAGCTTATATTATTATTATTCATAATATTTTACTATAAGGGTCACAAATAATGCAGGTTGACGTTTATTGTCATGAGTGTTGTCCTGGATGCAGAACTAAGCGATTTCCCCTTGGATAGGCCAGTTGCAAAGTCAAAATTGGCTATAATATAGAAATGAATTAAAACAAAAATAAGCTTTTTGGTCTTGATTTAAGGTTAGGGTTAGCAGTGTTAAGGTTAGGGTTAGGTTTAAAATCAGATTTTATGATTTTGTGGCTGTGCCAGCTGGTGACCACACTGCAGAACTGCCTTCGGAAGAAGACTCATGAAGAAAAAGGCTAACCTGCACAAATAATCTGGCTATGGCTCAACTGTATTGGCTCGTGGTGAAAAAACGCAAGATGAACTGTTTGCATATTTTCTCTCTACTTCTGGGACCTGGGTAAGAGCTAAGAAAGACACCCATTTCTGTCTCGAACAAATACCCATCTATGTAGATGGAAAAGGTGTGTTGTGTGTGCCTGCGTGTGCTGTGTGTGCCTGCGTGTGTTGTGTGTGCATGCATGTGCTCTGTGTGCCTGCCTGCGCATGCGTGTGTTGTGTGAGACAGACAGACAGACAGACAGACAGACAGACAGACAGACAGACAGACAGACAGACAGACAGACAGACAGACAGACAGACAGACAGACAGACAGACAGACACACGCTTCTCTTGGACAGCTCTGAATGCCCGTCTCTGTTTGTTCTCCAGAGCTGCCTAACAGTCTGGCCCAGTGGGGAAACAGACAGCATCTCTTCCAATAGTCCAGCTATTGTACTGTAAAACTCCTAGAGAAAGACTAAGGCTGCACCCAACATGACACCCTGTTCCCTGTATAGTGCACTACTTTTGACCAGAGTCCCAAATAGGCTCTGGTCAAAAGTAGTGCACTATTTAGGGAATAAGGTGCCATTTTGGGCACACACTGACTGAGGTTGACTTCACAAAGGTTTTTGAAAATACAGACCTCAGCAGTGTGAAGCCTCCACATATGGTTTGGAATGTTACACAGCCAGACTTGGGCTAACAATAATGCAGTCTACTGAAGAAATCAATTGAAACATTTGAATCCACATTTGTACTTTCGTTGGATACTTGAAAACATGTATTGTGTTTTTAGAAGCCTTTTGTTTTTGCAGGTTGAGTTTATTGGGATGAATGATTTCCACTAGATAGGCCATCCATAAAGTCAGAATTGACAATGTATTATCAAAATTCCTGTGGCCGATACGTAAGCTTAATAAATATCGGTGATACTATCAAGAGCAGTGTGCGGTTTCCTTTTCCTTCACATGATCAAAATTCAGTGGTGGGCCGTCAGGGCCAGCAAGGCCTTCTCTGCTGGCCTAAACATCATCAGAATATAATTTCTTTTAAATATATTTTCCCACAAATATGCATTAAATTATTCCCCAGAGTAAGAGTTACACTCTTCATTTCATAGCTTTCCTCTTGGTTGCACTGCTTCCAGCCCCAGGTTGAGATTTGGAGGGCTGGTCTTTATGTTAGATCTTTTATCCAATCATATTCAGCCATCATGTGTTGCCAGGGGTCTAAAATCTGCCCTCAGGCCTTCAGAATCAACAGTGCGGGCGCTTGTAGCTTAAAGTGAATGTAAATTCAAATTTAGTGTCAACCAATCAGCTTTAGAGTTGTCTATTGTAAGCCTGCTGGTTGGGTCCAGTGTTACACAATATTGGATTACCAATATTGAGAGGCAGGTCCTATATGGGCAGGTCTCAGAACTAGGAAACTGAAATTGATCAACAAATTAATTTGTGTATTACGAAACTGTTTTTTCAACACACAATGGTGGAAGGAGAAGATATCGATTTGGTCGAGGATATAATTATAACGCCATTCTCGAGACAAACTTTTCAAGAAAAGTTAGACATTGTCAGGAGAGGTAGACGCCGATGCTACAAAGCCTGTCACAGGCGGGAAAGGGGTTCGTTCGCCACTTTCAACTATGAATGACTCACAGGCTCCGAGAAGCACTGCAAACTGTACTGCTGGGAATGCCTATTATTTGCAAGTGATCGATTTGGTGTTTGGAGCCACACTGGCTTTGCAAACCTGAGTTGTCTAACCAAGGCAGCAACGAGACACCAAAGTACAGCTGGGCACTTACAAGCAATGGTGCTTTTGAAAACTTTTGGGGACACCAGAGTGGATCTACAGCTCAACGAACAAGCGCGCAGGGCAACGGAGCTGCACAATGAAAAGGTATTGTACTCTTCCCCTGCAATTCTCTGAATAAAAATGTCAATTTCAAGGTGACGCAACGCCTGGTTATACTGTGTTTCTGTCTAAATGTATAGTGTCTAGAGCCATGGCATCATAATGATGGTAATAAGAGGTGGATTAATTCGGGTGGGACTGTGTAGGACTTCACTGAAGGCCCAGGTCCCAGAACCACGGCACGCTACTGTCAAAATTCCTGAAAACAAAAATGTGCTTGTTGTCTTTAATTTTACATATAGGGTTAGTATTAAGGTTAGCATTGTGGTTAAAGTTAGGGTTTAGGTTAGGGTTAGGTTTCAAATCAGATTTTATGACTTTGTGGCTGTGCCAGCTAGTGACTACCTTTCAGAGCTGCCTCCAATATATGAGTCATCCCAATAAATGCCAACATCCGCCTTTAGTGTCTCTTGTAGGACAGTTTAAGAACACACATTACACACGGACACTTCATGGCTAGCTGCTCATAGTTGAAAATGGAAGGTACTCTAACGCAATGCTATGATAGAGCCATAGAATTACTCAAACATAAGCCATTGATATTCCAAGGGCCACTCTACCACAGACACACAATGTAATATGTTATTGTTTCCTGCCAGGAGACTCTTGGCATGGTTCAGTGGTCCATGTGTACATTCCACAGCTCCAACCAATGACCTCATCCTCTAGAATGATGAGTAGAATGAGGATGACATCATCACCCCCTCCTCTGATTCATTGCAGATGTGCAGAATGAGAAGCTAAACTGGATGACAGGATAAAGTATGTGGGGTTGGGGAAAAACATGTACGGGCAAAGATGTCACTAAGAACTTTGTCAGAGTTTACATAAAATGCTGTACGGATAGAAAATACTGTACCACCGACCTTTTGCTGTGTAGCAATGAATTAATCTGAATCTGAGGGTGCTGTATTCCCTCCCATTACTGTCTCATTTCATCTCTGTCTGGTCTCTTACCTATTGCTGCTGTCTCTGGTTCTCTCTGCCCAGGGTCTTCTGCAGACTCCTGGAGGGGGGCAGGTGGGTAGGGGAGGCGGGGGGATGGAGGGCAGAGGGGGCAGGTTACGTCTCCCCTTGCCAAGGCCCAGGCCTGAGGCGGGGGTGCTGGGTGGGGTGTGGTGCTGGAAGGTGCGCTGGGGTTTGGGTAAGGGGTTGATAGATGGACTGGCAGCACCAGGCTCAGTGTACACGTTCTCAGGGTCACCTGACCTCCGCCGGCGCGTTGACCCCGCAACTTCCAGCGTCCCAAATATGGGCTCGTTCCCCTTCCTCTCCGCCCCCTCCTGCTCCTCCTGGGAAGGGGGGCAGAAATAGTTCCCAGGCAACACCAAGGAGGGCTTGGTGGAACCCTCTTTCATTGCCTGCTCCAGTTTCTTAATGTGAGTCAAAACAGACTTCTTGTCCTTAGCTGTCTCAGTGGATTTACTACTGCCTCTAAGGGGTCCTCTATCCAGTATCACCTCTCTGTCCCTGGTAGTGGGGCCCTCAGGAGACTTAGGCCGTAAATCCCCCAGCTTTCCTGAGTTCTCCTTCCCAGAGTCCTGCCTATCCCAGCTGGCCAACCACTTACTGTCGGACCTGTGGACCTCTGAGGTATTGGTGGTCTCCTTCTTTCGCACAGTCTCTGGTTCCTTCTGTGCTGTGTTCAGTGGGCATAGACCACTTCCAACTACAGGGGAGGTAGAAGAGGTAGGGGCGGTCTCCTTCTTTCCCTCCCATTGGGAGATCTTGTCCCGGATGCTGGCACTGGTCTTCAGACCCGCCGGGGTCTTGTTGAGTTTGCTACAGCCGCCCAGTCCATTCTCCATGGTGGTACGGGGGTCCGAGGTGGTTCTTTTGTGTGTGAGCATTGTGTCAATGGTGCCTGGTCCGTCCAGAGAGGAAACCAGGGGAGAGAGGGGCCGCTTGGAGGTGTCCCTGTCACCGCACACCACGTCTGGCCGCTGGGGGACCACAGACTGAGCCTCAACCTTCAAGCCGCAGCACTGGAGCCTACACACACACACACACACACACATTAGAGAAAGCAGTGCCAAACCCTTCCTGGTCAAAATAACTGTGAGCACCACACTATTTATCATATGAGTGGACATAGAATTACTGAGCACGGTTAAATGCACACAAGAATACAATTGTGGATAGTCAGATTAATATAAGTTTGTTTAAAACGTTTACATGCTTTGCAAAAACGATTTCCCTAATAATCCTGTTTACATGGACACATCTGCTATCAGAAATGTTGATAAATGTAGAAAATCACCAATCAAAATAAACATTCTACCAAAATGACCATAACATTTTTTCTTAGCCTATTTGATTCTGAGGTCAGACATATAACGTTTGTATGTGAAAACTATGATGCAAACTTTCAGTTTTTCCCGAACTGACTTCACTCGCAAATGAGAGGCTGCTGGTACAGATCAAGTCCTCCGCTGGAACACATTTATGCTGTTTACGTGTCCTAATATTTCAAAAGACTGCTCAGAAAACCAGGTGTTTTAACCGGCGTATCCTCACTTTGATTTTGACCTTATGCCGACTAAGATAAGCAGAGTAAGGTATTTACAGGACTATTTCCATACTCGGCCTACTGCCCTAATCAGTTTAATATCGAATTATTAGTGTGCATGACAGCTTTCAGAAGGACATTATTTGAGTACACAAAGCATTGTAGTTATTGACATCTCCTAATTCTGGATATCCACATAATATCTCTGTCATAACCCTCTAGCTACGTCAGATACAAAACAACTTGATTTTATGGAGTAAATGAGTAGGAATTCTCGTAAAACAACAACCCCCAGTAGAACCCAATTTGTGTCATTTCGGCATGATGACTGGGTGCTGACAGTTTGAACTCAAGGTTTTAGGTCAAAGTTTACAAGCAGCACAGCCATTTCTGGGAGGATGAAAGTGTACACAGCAAATGGAGAGACATGGGGTAGAGACATGCATTTTGTCTAAACTAAAGCTGAACCACTAACTGACTCCATCTTGGATCAAAGCCAGTTCAAATGATTTGGCTTTAAAACAAACGGAGGAAACGTGGCCTCTGACTGCAACTTCTGATGATATCGCATTATTGTATGTATGAAATTGAAAAGTCCTGCAATTTTGAGGGAAACTTAAAGGAAACGGACTGTTCAATCGAGTACATGCTTAACTGAATGAAGGACAAATGGAATGCAATATGTCACTTTTGGGGGAAAGGAGTTCCAATGACGGAGCTTAAGGTAGCTGGTGGTGGATAGTTGTCAATAATTGTTGATGAAAAATGGCAAATGAGAGAATAAGGGTAAGTTGACAGTTCCACACATGGCTAATAGGAAAGAGGAGAAGAAACAGGAAGCTATGCTGATGATGATGATTTGTTTGTATTACTGGATGAAGTTAGACAAGCATTTCGACTAGCCTTCCTGATAAAACGTAAACTACATTACAAATTCCCTTCAACTCCCTTACATTTGAATGATAAATGGTGTTGAAATATTATACAATTACGATTATGAACAACAAGGATGAGTGACTGATTTTTGGGGCGACAGATTCTCATTGTTTTATTAGTAGTTTGCTTTCTCTGCCTTCAGTTGAGGCTATAGTTTTTATGAAGCATGGAGCAGCAGAGGGGGGAAACTAAGTCAATCTGCAAAGCCAAGAAAAAGAGAAAGAGAGTGCGAAGGGAAGGGAGGGGAGGGGAGGAAAGGAGAGGAGGGTGGAAGAGCAACAGATGGAGGGAGGGAGGGAGGGGGATCAATAGTGTTCTCTTCTTCTTGGCAGGGGAATGGCCAGTTTCATAAAGAGAGCCTGGCTAAGAGCAGGGAACTATGGGAAGACTTCCTCTCACCCACAGACAAGGAAGGGTGGGGAGGGGGATGGTGGAGGCAGAAGGTGGGTACAACAACCATCTCTGACCAGCGGAGCAACAGAGGACGGGGAGACAGAGGAGGAGACAAGGGGAACAAGTTCAACTGGGTGAAGAGGAGTTTCATTAGAGGGAAGAATTGATATCTGTTGATTGGACTTTTCTGATATTTTGGTATTTCTTTAAGCTGTGCCATCCATGGCTTAGGGCTTCACCAGCACTAGCAACAGCAGGGTGCCCAGTAACAGTATCCAGCTGTCAGATGGAAACCTTTGCCCTTCTGCCCTTCCATTGTTGGAACACCACATGGGACAGTCTGACTGGCACTGTTGGCCTCAGATGGTTTCTAAGGGGTTCCATGGAGTGGATTATAAAATGTATACAGGAAGTAGTAATGCAATACATACCCGTTGACTGATTGGTAGATACAGTTGTCAGTGTTGGTACAGAGCAGCAGGGCCCTCCCACCAGTCATTGTGCTAGCAGCTGGCATCCTGCAATGACAGAGAGAGAGAGATACAGACAGACCGACACAGTCCAGTTAGCAGAGTTGGACTGCTAGTTAAGGATCATATCAACTCCACCTTATCTGACACCCTAGACCCACTACAATTTGCATACCACCCTAACTGATCCATGGAGGACGCAATCACCATTGCACTGAACACTGCCCTATCCCATCTGGACAATATAAATACTTATGTAAGACTGCTGTTCATCGACTATAGCTCAGCCTTCAACACCATAGTGTCCTCCAAGATCATCACTAAGCTCAGGACCCTAGGTCTGAACCCCGCCCTGTGCAACTGGGTCCTGGACTTCCTGATGGGCTGACCCCAGGTGGTGAAGGTAGGCAACAACACCTCTGCCATGCTGATCCTCAACACTCAGCACGCTCCTGTATTCCCTGTTCACCCATGCGTGGCCACGCAAGTCTCAAACTCAATCAGCAACTTTGCGGTCGACACAACAGTGGTAGGCCTGATTGCCAACAATGTTCCAGGAAAATAATCTCTCCTTCAACGTCAACAAAATGAAGGAGCTGATCGTTGACTACAGGAGACAGCAGAGAGAGAATGCCCCCTTCCACATCAACGGGGCCGCAGTGGAGAGGGTGAAAAGCTTCAAGTTCCTTGGCATGTGTGCGACAGTTTGGTGAAGAAGGCGCAACAGCGGCTTGGTCCCTAAGACCTCACAAACTTCTACAGATGCACCATCCTCAGATAATCGCACGGTATGCTTTCGCCGTAAAGCCTTTTTGAAAACTGACACAGTGGCTGGATTAACAAGAAGTTAATCTTTAAACTGATGTAGAACACTTGTATATTTTATTAATGTTTATTATGAGTATTTCTGTATTTTGAATTTGGCGCTCTGCAATTTCACAGGAAGAAGTTATACTGTGGGGATGACTAGTCAGGATCGAGGGAAAGATGAATGGCGCAAAGTACAGAGAGATCCTTATTGAAAACCTGCTCCAGAGCACTCAGGACCTCAGACTGGGGCGAGACAAGCACCCAGCCAAGACAACGCAGGCACGGCTTCGGGACAAGTCTCTGAATGTCCTTGAGTGGCCCAGCTAGAGCCCGGACTTGAACCCGATCGAACATCTCTGGAGAGACCTGATAATAGCTGTGCAGTGACAGTCCTCATCCAACCTGACAGAGCTTGAGAGGATCTGCAGAGAAGAATGGGAGAAACTCCCCAAATACAGGTGTGCCAAGCTTGTAGCGTAATACCCAGGAAAACTCTAAGCTGTAATCGCTACCAAAAGTGCTTCAACAAAGTACCGAATAAAGGGTCTGAATACTTATGTAAATGTGATATTTCATTTTTAACATTTTTATTTAATATATTTATTTTTTTGCTTTGTCATTATGGGGAATTGTGTGTAAATTGATGAGGGATAAAAAAATATATATATTTTAGAATAAAGGTGTAATGCAACAACATGTGGAAAAAGTCAGAACACTTCCCAAATGCACTGTACATAGAGTCATTGAACACTGGTCACTTTAATAATGTTTACATGCTGTTTTACCCACTTCATATTTACAGTATATACTGTATTCTAATCAGTAGGCTAATTTGGATTTTCCAAGTTCTGATGCTGCTGGTGGTCATTAGTAGCCTACCAAACGAACTGCCTGGTACTCAGCACTCTATTGTCCCTATCATCACCCTGACATCAATGAAAATGTAAGAGGAATTGTAATCAAACACTTCATGAGAGCCAATGAGCTCATGTTGCGCAACCTTTCTATAGGCTAACGTTTATATGTGCATGAGAAAAGTATGTTTTTTTTAAAGAGGAGGATCCCATCAGGTTTCTATAGGCTAGGCCTACTATATTTATTTCTCAACTTTCCTAATATTAAGCACATTGCTTCTCTTTAAAACAGGAATATAGCCTACCTGGCTGGCATGAAAATGAACCAGAAGAAAAGCATCCTCCATTCGCTGTATTTTTCCCCTGCCCTGTTTGGAGACAGGTGCATGATAATGGTCCATTCTAAATTAAACACATTTCACACAAATATTATTTAGTAAATGTAAAGACAAGATTAAATCAACAACGGTCTGATGGGTGACAATATTAGCCTATCACTTGATGTATATATTATATCTTGTGAATGACGCCCAGCTTGTGTGCAGTAAGGCAAGAAACAGTGCATGCCTTTTTTTTGCAACATTTTTCAAATCATTGTCGAACACCTCATGTAGCCTAGGCAACAGGCCTATATGTTTTTGATAAGGTTTATATCACAACTAACCGCTGTACAACGGTAGTAGAGCCTAACTGGCATACATACACAGCTCATTTGCGGTCAATAAGAATAGTGTTTTGCCGCTCATTAATTGCCTTTTACAACATTTGCGCTTATAGGCTACTAGTGTGTGCGCATTGCTACGCTTATAATGTGAGCTTGAAGATTTTTTTAAATAATAACTTGCAGATATTGTACAATCCAGGTGTGCAAAGCTCTTAGAGACTTACCCATAAAGACTGTAATCGTTGCCAAAGGTGATTCTAACATGTTTTGACTCAGGGTTGTGAATACTTATGTAAATGAGATCTTTCTGTATTTCATTTTCAATACATTTGTCAAAATGTCTAAAAACATGTTTTCAGTTTGAA
This sequence comes from Oncorhynchus tshawytscha, assembly GCF_018296145.1. Taxonomy (NCBI): domain Eukaryota; kingdom Metazoa; phylum Chordata; class Actinopteri; order Salmoniformes; family Salmonidae; genus Oncorhynchus; species Oncorhynchus tshawytscha. Next base: position 16,569,486 of record NC_056429.1, read on the forward strand.
TTCAGGCTGTAACACAACAAAATGTGGAATAAGTCAAGGGGTATGAATACTTTCTGAAAGCACTTGTATACATATTTATAGACTCTGACATTGTTCATTCTGTAATTTCTTAATTTTTGGTATTTGGCTTATTGTTTTGTATTGTTAGGTATACTGCACTGTTTGAGGCATATGCATGAGCATTTCTCTGCACCTGCGATTACAATCAGCAAAATATGTCTACACGACCAATAAAATTGTGTTTTATTTTATTGCTGTTGATCTGTTAAATAACAAAGTGTTGTGGATGACCTGTATGCTCCCCATGAGTACCTTAAAATAGTTTAAGTCAAGTCAGTCAAAGAATTGGCCTGTCACCCAGAGACAAGTCTTGCATAGATATACCTCCAAATCACGTTGTTGTCACGCCTCCTTTGAGACATAAGTAAATACTAAGAGTCATACAGAATAATGGGGTGTATACTGGTTTTAAACCTCTAGCTTATTTCAGAGAGCCATGAAACTCCCCTAATCCCAGACTGCAGAGGAACAGACCTCACGGGTTCTGAGGCATCTCCCCAAACTGCAGTTCCTAGATTCCTACTTGATTAGTAATTGGAGGATACACTTGAAAATAAAGATTTAAATGATGTTGAACCTGCAGGAGTAAACAAAAGAGACGACTTTGAGTCCATCTGGCACACAGAAGGAAACATTTGGAAAATACTGGAAATTCCCCCATGTACTGTAATGCAGTTAAGGCCAATTAAGAAATCGTCAGCAACATTCCAACCCAGAAGAAGGGTAATTCAGTTCAACTTGAGAGGAACGCTGTTGACTTGATAACCTACTGTATCACACAATCTATCCTCTTTACTGACTACCTCTCCAAAATCTCTCAAGCAAGGACCTGAAATGTTTTTAAAAGAGGTTCTGACCCGTATTGTTTTAGCTTGTTACCCCTCCATCCAAAAAACAGTGCCAAGGTTAGTGTGAAAGACGTGCTGAGCCAGTTTGAAATTATTACTTGGTCCATTAGTCAAAGCATGAAGCCAGGTCTTGTTGGGCCGTAACCACACAAGCTCTAAGTCCCTCATCTCACAGTTACTATGCTCCCAGTCCCAATGCAGACTGGGGATGTGTCCTAAACGGCAGCATATTCCCTATATAGTGCACTAGTTTTGACCAGAGCCCTATGGGTCCTGATCAACAGTAGTGCATTACATAGGGAATTACGAATAGGGTGCTATTTGGGACCTGGCCAAAGCAGAGCACTCAACAACTAGGCCCATAAACGCTGATAAAGCGACCTGGCTTGAATTTGGCCCCAGGTCTCGGCCCCTGATTTGACCCAGGTGTTAACATGGCAGGGGACGAGTCTGGGCAAACGCCTGTTAGCACTTTGTCTTCCTGTCTGGTGTGAGTAAACGCTGACAGAGACAGACAGACAGGCGGGTAGACGGACAGACAGACAGCTGGACGGACAGACACGCACACATGTCACATACACACACACGTAGCTGGAAAAACAGCGTCCAACAGATAGGGGATTGTGCGTGTGTGTGACCAGATGTGCTAGAGGGCTTCAAGGCATCCATGGGCCGTTAAACATTTCCTGAGCACTGCCCACTCCAACAAACGCTCCCTCAACCCCCAATAAATATGCATCAGCTAACCCTGCTGCCATCCATCCCCAACCTTCAGTATGCAGCGATTGCCTCCCCAGTCGGGTCAAATTCCACACATTGCTGTCCCCAGAACAGCTGAACAAGTCAAGGAAGAAAATATGCCACAATTTGGCTGAATTATGTTAAAGTTGTTGACTAGCTGAACTATTCCTTGGCTGAGTCAACTGTGTAATTGGCCCAGTGGGTCTGTCCAGCGTTTTGAAACTGCACAGCTCACGGGTTGTTGTTTTTTTTCACTTAAGTGTGTAATTATAACTTGACACTGTGGAGAAATTATGCTTTTGGCTGATAAAATGTACTTGGTTACAGTTAAGAGGTTTATCTCTCGGTCTCTCTTTCAGTTTCTCTTTCTCTCTCTACTCCCCCCTCTCTCTCCCTTTCTCCCACTCTCTGGTATCTGTTGGAGCAGTACTGGGCTAGCCCCCAGAGAGAGAGGAGGAGGTTTGTTTCAGCCCCTCGCCTGCCAGCCTGCAGGCCCAAATTATTTTCAGCTGTGAGCTAAGCGCTGGTTACATGTTTGAGGGGAAACATCAACATTTTTTCCCCCTTCCCTCTCTTCTCTCTCTGCCTCTTCTTTCTCTACTGAAACCAAACAGGAACAAATTCAGAATAGAAATCCAGTGGATGGGGATGGGGGGAGGGGACATAAGAAGAATGTATGTAGCCTCAGAAAAATGTAGTGTAGTTTTACATTTAATTTGTTTTCTGGGTCAGCAAGAGGGGGGTGAGCATCACAGAGGAGGAGAACAGGGGGGAGGAGAGAGTAAATGGAGGGAGAGAGAGGAAAGAGGGAAGGAAAGTAGATATTGTGAAGAATATTATGAGTATAACATTACACTGTGAAAAAGTTGAGGGTTTCAGCTCTCATTCATTGTTTGGAGCCCAGGGTGAGAACACAAAGTGCTGTTCTATGAGTTCTGTTTGGCTCACTAAAGCACAGTATTCCCTACAGTTGAACCTGTTCCATGGACCCTGAGGAACACTTTATTGTTGAGTTGAATGTTGAGTGTAACTCATGTTGACCATTACAGGCTCCAGGTTTCTGAATGAGTCATCAAACCTGGCATTAGCAGGCAGCTCCATATGAAACTCCCCTTCACTCTGAATGTGACATGCAGTGAATCCATACCTAATAATGTTGTAAATCTGACAGTGTTGCCAGGACATTGTATTGGTGGCCGGGCTGTTACCGTGGTAACTAAATCCATTGGAGCAATAGAGGGGAGAGAGGGTCAGCAGCAGGGTATCAGGACCCATCAGTTGCATAACAACGTTTCTTTTTATTTAACCAGGCAAGTCAGTTAAGAACAAATTCTTATTTACAATGTCATCCTACCCCCTACTATACCAAACCCGGACGATGCTGGGCCAATTGTGCACCACCCTATGGGACTCCCAATCACAGCCAGATGTGATGCAGCCTAGATTCAAACCAGGTACTGCAATGATGCCTTTGCACTGAGATGCAGTGTCTTAGACCACTGTGCCACTCGGGAGCCCCAAATTTGAGCTGTTCTTGCCATAATATGGACTTGGTCTTTTACCAAATAGGGCTCTCTTCTGTTTACCACCCCTACCTTGGACAACACAACTGATTGGCTCAAATGCATTAAGGAAGGAAATTCCACAAACTATTTTTTAACAAGGAAATTAAATGAATTCCATGTGACTACATCATGAAGCTGGTTGAGAGAATACAAAGAGTGTGCAAAGATGTCATCAAGGCAAAGGGTGGCTACTTTGAAGAATCTCAAATATAAAATATATTTTGATTTGTTTAACACTTTTTTGGTTATAACATGATTCCATATGTGTTATGTCATAGTTTTGATGTCTTCGATATTATTTTACAATGTAGAAAATAGTAAAAATGAAGATAAACTGTTGAATGAGTAGGTGTTTCCAAACCTTTGACTGGTACTGTACATGCATACTAAATACACGTTATCTGTGACCTTACGTCCCAATATTAACATTCACATACCATCTTCCTTGTCTTACGTCCCTTACGTTACTCCAACCCTCTGCAGTTTCCTATTAGGCTCACTCCTGTGTTGTTTATGTCACTGGAGCTGCCTCCAGATCCAGTGACCATCCATCCGCTGATAGGAATCTGAGTGAGTTAGCCATGGGCTTGTCAGTGATTTTGTCAGTGCCAGTATGACTGGTGTGGAATCAGCATTTATGACTTGATGTGATGAGCTCTGGTGATGTCAGTGAAATGATCTAGAAGGTTCCTGAAGGGATGTTCAGTGTCAGTGCTGATGGGCGGCAGGTAGCCTAGTGGTTAGAGCGTTGGGCCACTAGCCTAAAGGTTGGTAGATTGAATCCCCGAGCTGACAAGGTAAAAATCTGTCGTTTTGCCCCTGAACAAGGCAGTTAACCCATTGTTCCCAGGCTGTCATTATAAATAAGAATTTGTTCTTAACTGACCTGCCTAGTTAAATAAAAATAAATAAATAAAAGGTCCAGTGTTGAGTCTTGCTGTTGTCAGTTCTGTTGTCAGTGCTGAGTTCTGCTGTTGTCTGTTCTGTTGTCAGTGTTGAGTCTTGCTGTTGTTGAAATTATCTAGAAGGTCCCTGAAGGGATGTTCAGTGTCAGTTCTGTTGTCAGTGTTGAGTCTTGCTGTTGTCAGTTCTGTTGTCAGTATTGAGTTTTGCTGCTGTCAGTGTTGAGTCTCGCTGTTGTCTGTTCTGTTGTCAGTGTGAAGTCTTGAAGTGGTCAGTGGAGTTGTCAGTAATATTGCCAGTGATAGGTCTCGCTATTGTGAGTAGTGTTGTCAGTTTTATCTGCATGGCCAGTGTCTTAGAGCTCTGGAGGCCTGCCTGGCACTCCTCACAGCTGTTTCACATAAAGATTTCATCCTACTGACCGTTCTGTCCCGTAGGAACTAACACCATGACATCACCTCTCTTCTCAGGGAGCCTCCAGAATAGGGGAGCGCTCAGTAATTTCCACATACCTAAAAAGGACAAGGCCCCAGATATCCCAGCTAGCCAGAAGGGCCGCTACACCAAAGAGGGACTGTCCTTGGATGATGATTCACTATAGTGGTTGAACTCTAATTGCTGCCCCAAGGAGACGGGCTACAGTAGCAGAGCAGTAGAGCCAGACGGAGAGAGCTGCTCAAAACTGCAGAAGAGATTTGCAGTTTTTTTTCGCTCTCCGTCTCTCTGTCTCTGTGTAGGGCCGTATCCATCCTCACATGATGTGGTTTTCTTTAACATATGCTAAAGCCTCGTCTGCAATCAATTTAACTCACCACTTCACATTTAGCAATCTCTCTGTGGAACAGTGAACTTTGCAAACATTATTTTCTTTCTTTCTTCCCATCCCTTTCCTTCGCTGTAGGAAAGTAATATGATGGGGTGTATGTGGGAGGGATGGAGGGATTTCTAATCCTGTCTTTCTTTTTACTCTGAAGGAACTACTCCTTGAACAAGAGTATGCCAGAGGTAATGCTCAGCCAATTTGCTGTCAGCCCTGCAGGATCACAGAAAAGATATGACACGATGTGCCAGTTCAAATGATGTGCTGGGGATTTCACCGGATCACATGCTGACTTGACCTGCTTCAGTCTGACAGAGAATCATGAGAGAGGGAAGAGAGTGGGGAAAGAGGCTGGTGAAGGTGAAGGCTGTATGAGGGAGTGAAGGAAGAGGGGGTGGGCAAATAAACAATGGAATTTCAGTCAGTCTCGCTCTCTCCCCTCCTCCCCCTCTCTACGGCCTGTCCTGTCCAGGGCCCCAGCCTCTTTCCCAAGCCGATTCCATAGCAGGGGTCTGGCTAGCAGCCAAGCAGGTCGACCGTAAGTGCAACAGGCCTCTGGACTTCTCTCTCCCTGTCCTTCCCCCTCTCACTCTTTTATCTCGTTACCCTTTCCCTTTCCCTTGCTCCCTCTCCCTCCCTCCCTCTCCCTCTCCCTCCCTCCCGCTCCCCCCCCCTCTCTCCCTTGCCATCTACCTCTCTCCAACCATCCCTGCATTTCCTAGCTGGATGTAGTAAACATCCCTATTAGGCAACCCAAGGGAACTCAGAGGACACACACACACACACTCCGCTGCCCATGTCCCATCCCAGGCCCAGCGGGACACCCCCTAGCATGGTGCGCCTCTGCTCAGTCCTGTCGCCCCTGCCCCCTCCCTCCATTGTTAGCCAATGTTAAAGGATGGACAGCAGACAGAAACAGAACTAGGTTCACCACAGAATGAGACAGGAACTCAAGGGGATAGCACAAACAATACAATGTTTCAATCCAATCTAAAAAATAACCTTGTCATGTATTTTTCACACCCAGTACCACATGTATTGTTATTGTATAAGGGAGATACCAAGTCAGTTGTTCAACTGAAATGTGTCTTCCACATTTAACCCAAAACCTCTGAATCAGAGAGGTACAGGGGGCTGCCATAATCGACATCCACGGCACAGTGGGTTAACTGCCTCGGGCAGAACAGGGATTTGATCCAGCAACCATTCAGTTACTAGCCCAACACTCTAACCATTAGGCTACCTGCATACAGCTGTAAGTAGTCCCTTATAAGACAAGGGTGTCTAGTGTCTACCCCACAAAAAAACTGTAAGAGTGAATGAAATATTAGCACATTGGGTCCCTTATAGCCAACCTCACAGGATATAGAGTAATTATAATGAACAGCCATAACCCCAGAGACTAACCACTCTGCCATTTCAGAAGCCATGTATTGTTTTGTTTGTCCTTGTGTTTTTTGATGACAGACACCTAGACAGAGAGGAAGTGTGGATGACAGGATGTGGGTTAAGAGCACTACTTCCTGTGCCCTCGCCATCCCACTCACTATGGTGTAGGCAGATAAACTCCCACTGTAAGAACCCAGAGACCTCTTGACAAATGGGACAGTTCCTCTGCTCTGCTCTCCACAAGGATACAGAAGGAGGTTCCATGGTCAATGAAAAAGGCCTGATTCCTCTCCACCTGTCAAAGCTGAGCTTGTAAATGTGCAGAAAACCCCACAGTTATCAGCCAGGAAACCGTAACAGGCTTTTAATAGTAAGGGCTTCTCTTCTATTCCTAGTGCAGCCCATTCCACATCCGACTGGCGCTGCAAATGGTGCGGCTAGCAGGCTAACAATGTGCTTAAAGACTAGGCTCCAGATGCAGAGGTTTAGGGTGAAGTTACTGACACCACGGTCTGATAAGCAGAGAAAGGAAGAAGAAGAAACTGGTGTGGGCTCAACTCTACTCCTTGGCCCTAAGTATAGAAAGTAGGGATGTGTACAGTTCTTACAATATTAGAATATCTGAACGGACATTAGTATTAATTTTTGGGTGAACATAATTTTTTGCGAGAAAAACAATTCTAGCCTATTATAGGCCTATTTTAACCTGATTTTAACACTGAAAAGGCATTTTCTAAATTAAATTTGAATATCACTGGTCATCCCCAAAGCCAACACATTCTTTGGCCGCCTTTCCTTACAGTTCTCTGCTGCCAATGACTGGAACGGAAAGCTAGAGACTTATATCTCCCTCATTAACTTTAAGCATCAGCTGTCAGAGCAGCTTACCGATCATTGCACCTGTACATAGCCCATCTGCAAATAGCCCACCCAACTACCTCATCCCCATGTTGTTCTTTTTTTGTTCTTTTCCACCCCAGTATCTCTACTTGCACCTCATCATCTGCACATCTATCATTCCAGTGTTAATGCTAAATTGTAATTATTTTGCTACTATGGCTTATTTATTGTCTTACCTCCCTAATCTTATTACATTTGCACACACTGTATACAGATTTTGTATATTGTGTTATTGACTGTACGTTTGTTTTTCCCATGTGTAACTCTGTGTTGATGTTGTTGTCTCACTGCTTTGCTTTATCTTGGCCAGGTCTCAGTTGTAAATGAGAACTTGTTCTCAACTGGCCTACCTGGTAAAATAAAGGTGATTTTTTTTTTAAATGTACCATGGCATTTCTAATGATTCATTTCATAAAGCAAACTTTTCAATGTAGTTTTATGATGTGCACGATGCAAACCATAAAAAAGACCGATAGCCAACTGCCGTGTAGCTTGTTGGTAACATCAACATGTTAAATGTGCAACCAGAGGGGAAAAAAATTCTAGATCACCCGTACTCCACACACAGAGACGCATGCAAAGCTCTCCCTCACCCTCCATTTGGTAAATCTGACCACAACTCTATCCTCCTGATTCCTGCTTACAAGCACAGATTAAAGCAGGAAGCACCATAAAAAAGTGGTCATATGAAGCAGATGCTAAACTACAGGACTGTTTTGCTATCACAGACTGGAACATGTTCCGGGATTCTTCCGATGGCATTGAGGAGTACATCACATCAGTCACTAGTTTTATCAATAAGAGCATCGAGGACGTCATCCCCACAGTGACTGTACGTACATACCCCAACCAGAAGCCATGGATTACAACATTCACACTGAGCTAAATGGTAGAGCTGCCGCTTTCAAGGTGCGGGACTCTAACCCGGAAGCTTACAAGAAATCCTGCTCTGCCCTGCGACGAACCATCAAACAGGCAAAGTGTCAATACAGGGCTAAGATTGAATCATACTACTCCGGCTCCGACACTCGTCTTATCTGGCAGGGCTTGCAAACTATTACAGACTACAAAGGGAAGCACAGCCGCGAGCTGCCCAGTGACACGAGCCTAACAGGCGAGCTAAATCACTTCTATGCTCGCTTCGAGGCAAGCAACACTGAAGCATGCATGAGAGCATCAGCTGTTCAGGACGACTGTGTGATCACGCTCTTCATAGCCGACGTGAGTAAGACCTTTAAACAGGTCAACATACACAAGGCTGCGGGGACAGACAGATTACCAGGACGTGTGCTCCGGGCATGTGCTGACCAACTGGCAGGTGTCTTCCCTGACATTTTCAACATGTCCCTGATTTAGTCTGTAATACCAACATGTTTCAAGCAGACCACCATAGTCCTTGTTCTCAAGAACACAAAGGCAACCTGCCTGCACAAGCATTTCGCTACACTCGCATTAACATCTGCTAACCATGTGTATGTGAGAGCTTCAAGTTTCGTGGTGTCCATATCAAAGAACAAACTAGAATGGTCCAAACACACCAAGACAGTCGTGAAGAGGGCACGACAAAGCCTATTCACCCTCAGGAAACAAAACATATTTGGCATGGGTCCTGAGATCCTCAAAAGGTTGTACAGCTGCAACATCGAGAGCATCCTGACTGGTTGCATCACTGCCTGGTACGGCAATTGCTCGGTCTCTGACTGCAAGGCACTACAGAGGGTAGTGCATACGGCCCAATACATCACTGGGGATAAGCTGCCTGCCATCCAGGACTTCTACACCAGGCAGTGTGAGAGGAAGGCCTTAAAATTGTCAAAGACCCCAGCCAACCCATAGACTGTTCTCTCTACTACCACATGGCAAGCGATACCGGAGTGCCAAGTCTAGGACAAAAAGTCTTCTCAACAGTTTTTACCCCCAAGCCATAAGACTCCTGAACAGGTAATCAAATGGCTACCTGGACTATTTGCATTGTGTGCCCCCCCATCCCCTCATTTTACACTGCTGCTACTCTCTGTTTATCATCTATGCATCCCTCATTTTACATACTACCAGTGCTGCTCCCACATATTGGCTAACCGGGCTATCTGCATTGTGTCCCACCACACGCCACCCGCCAACCCCTCTTCTATGCTACTGCTACTCTCTGTTCATCATATATACATAGTCACTTTAACCATACCTACATGTACATACTACCTCAATCAGCCTGACTAACCGGTGTGTGTATGTAGCCTACGTTTGTAGCCTCGCTACTGTATATAGCCTGTCTTTTTACTGCTGTTTTATTTCTTTACCAACCTATTGTTCACCTAATACCTTTTTTTGCACTATTGGTTAGAGCCTGTAAGTAAGCATTTCACTGTAAGGTCTACACCTGTTGTATTCGCACATGTGACAAATAAACTTTTCTTCGATTTGATTTGTTTGTTTGCCAATCAACGTGGCAAAGATGCTCAATGTGTAGCAAGTGAAGTGAGAGTTCACTAATGCAATGCACGATGGAATAAAATTATGGAATTAAAAGTTAGCAAAAGGAGAAGGAGTAGGCTATCTGAATGGGTTTGGGGAGAAAGCACAGCATGTGGCCTCATTTAGCCTAACTAGCTATAGTTGGTTAGCTAGCCTCTCTAGTGTACTCCAGTTAAGACAGGCAATGCTATATGAGATGACAAATAACATTGTGGTGGATACAAGTTAGCTAGTCTTGGCTGTGGCAAAGTTAGCTAGTCTTGGTTCTCCCTCCGTCTGCTCGCTACACACACCACCCTATATAACCACCACCAGCTGCAGCAATAGAGCACCAGCATCTCCCTCGTGCAGCAGTGCTCAGGTTAAAAACTTAGCTATGTTTTAGCTATGTTTTATAAAAACACATCTATTTCGAATATCCAGATATCAGACAAAAATGAATTATACTTTTCGAATAGTGAAATTATTTCAAACCCCCATCCCAAATGGAAAGAGTAACCTTGAGAGCAGAGAAGAACAGGAGAGGTGACAAGAGGAACAGAACAAGGGAAAAGAGACAGAACAGAGAATAGCAAGAGAATGGAAGAGAAAACAAGGAGAGGAAGATGAATTGGTGAGAGAGAGAAGCAGAGAAGTAAACGATCCCTATTCAACCCATCTGAATCACACTCCTACACACTCCCTCCATCCCCTCTACAGGCCTGTATTCCCCTCCTCCTTGCAGGCAGAGACTCCTGCATGTTGCTGCTCCTCACTCATCCCAATCTGCTATCAATTACCCTCCTGGCTCCACTGACCACAACCAATGCCAGCCAATCCCAAAGCCTGCTCTACTGAGTACATCTAGCTAGCTACAAATCTGGCCCTCGTTTCCCAGTTGCAATGTAATTTAAGGGTTATAATGTTGTAACGGTTCTCTTTAGCTGAAGGAGAGTCGGACCAAAATGCGGCGTGTAGATTGCGATCCATGTTTAATCAACAAACGTAAAACACGAATCAATACAAAAACTACAACAACCGTGGAAACGTAACGAAAACCGAAACAGCCCTATCTGGTGAAAACACAGAGATAGGAACAATCACCCACAAACACACAGTGAAACCCAGGCTACCTAAATATGGTTCCCAATCAGAGACAATGACTAACACCTGCCTCTGATTGATAACCATATCAGGCCAGACATAGAAATAGACAAACTAGACATGAAACAGAATGCCCACTCAACTCACACCCTGACCAACCAAAACATAGAAATATACAAAGTAAACTATGGTCAGGGTGTGACAGTACCCCCAAGGTGCGGACTCCGGCCGCAAAACCTGAACCTATAGGGGAGGGTCTGGCTGACTGGCAGATCTGGAAGAGTCTGGCTGACTGGCGGATCTGGAAGAGTCTGGCTGACTGATCTGGAAGAGTCTGGCTGACTGGCGGATCTGGAAGAGTCTGGCTGACTGGCGGATCTGGAAGAGTCTGGAAGAGTCTGGCTGATCTGGAAGAGTCTGGATCTGGAAGGAAGAGTCTGGCAGACTGGCGGATCTGGAAGAGTCTGGCAGACTCTCTGGAAGAGTCTGGCAGACTGGCGGATCTGGAAGAGTCTGGCAGACTGGCGGATCTGGAAGAGTCTGGCAGACTGGCGGCTCTGACTGCTCCATGCTGACTGGCGGCTCTGGCAGCTCTGGCAGCTCCTTGCAGACTGGCAGCTCTGGCAGCTCCTTGCAGACTGGCAGCTCCTTGCAGACTGGCAGCTCCTTGCAGACTGGCAGCTCTGGCTGCTCCATGCAGACTGATAGCTCTGGCTGTTCCATGCAGACTGACAGCTCTGGCTGCTCCATGCAGACTGACAGCTCTGGCTGCTCCATGCAGACTGACAGCTCTGGCTGCTCCATGCAGACTGGCAGCTCTGGCTGCTCCATGCAGACTGGCAGATCTGGCTGCTCCATGCAGACTGGCAGCTCTGGCTGCTCCATGCAGACTGATAGCTCTGGCTGTTCCATGCAGACTGACAGCTCTGGCTGCTCCATGCAGACTGACATCTCTGGCTGCTCCATGAAGACTGACAGCTCTGGCTGCTCCATGCAGACTGGCAGCTCTGGCTGCTCCATGCAGACTGGCAGCTCTGGCTGCGCTTAACAGGCAGGAGACTCCGGCAACACTGTAGAGGAGGAAGGCTCTGGCAGCGCTGGAGAGGCGAGGCGCACTGTAGGCCTGATGCGTGGTGCTGGCACTGGTGGTACTGGACCGAGAACACGCACAGGAAGCCTGGTGCGGGGAGCTGCTACCGGAGGCCTGGGGTGTGGAGGTGGTACTGGATAGACCGGACCGTGCAGGCGCACTGGAGCTCTTGAGCACCGAGCCTGCCCAACCTTACCCGGTTGAATGCTCTCGGTCGCCCTGCCAGTGCGGCGAGGTGGAATAGCCCGCACTGGGCTATGCAGGCGAACCGGAGACACCGAGCGCAAGGCTGGTGCCATGTAAGCCGGCCCAAGGAGACACACTGGGGACCAGATGCGTAGAGCCGGCTTCATGGCATTTGGCTCGACGCTCAATCTAGCCCGGCCGATACGCGGAGCTGGAATATACCGCACCGGGCTATGCACCCGCACTGGGGACACCGTGCGCACCACTGCATAACACGGTGCCTGCCCGGTCTCTCTAGCCCCCCGGTAAGCACAGGGAGTTTGCACAGGTCTCCTCCCTGGCGTAGCCCTACTCCCTGTGAGCACCCCCCCAATAAATTTTTGGGGCTGACTCTCGGGCTTCCTTGCCAACCGTGTTCCCTCATATCGCCGGCTCCTCTCTCCGGCTGCCTCTGCTCTCCTCGCTGCCTCCACCTGTTCCCATGGAAGGCGATCCCTTTCCGCCAGGATCTCCTCCCATGTATAGCAACCCTTGCCATCCAATATATCGTCCCATGTCCAATCCTCATTGCGCCGCTGTTGCTGCCTTTGTTGCTTCTCCTGTGGCTCCTGCCTGTTGACACGCCGCTTGGTCCCGTTGCGGTGGGTGATTCTGTAACGGTTCTCTTTAGCTGAAGGAGAGTCGGACCAAAATGCGGTGTGTAGATTGCGATCCATGTTTAATCAACAAACGTAAAACACGAATCAATACAAAAACTACAACAAACGTGGAAACGTAACGAAAACCGAAACAGCCCTATCTGGTGAAAACACAGAGATAGGAACAATCACCCACAAACACACAGTGAAACCCAGGCTACCTAAATATGGTTCCCAATTAGAGACAATGACTAACACCTGCCTCTGATTGAGAACCATATCAGGCCAGACATAGAAATAGACAAACTAGACATGAAACATAGAATGCCCACTCAGCTCACACCCTGACCAACCAAAACATAGAAATATACAAAGTAAACTATGGTCAGGGTGTGACAAATGTACCAGAGTGTGTTTAGAGTGTTTCCCAAACAAGCACATAAAAAGAATGTTCGCTAAGTGCGTTGTTAGACGATGTATGTGATGGGATCGAAAGAAAAGCAGCGCTGCTCTCGGGTCAGCTTTCTATATTCAAATCTTACCTTAACATTAGAATTATTCAACACTACTGATGATGGATCAGCTTCTAGAGCAAGGGTCGAAAACAGTCAACCTGCAGGCCAAAACTGGCCAGGAAGGGATTTTGTTTGCCCCCAGGAATTCAGCAAAAAAAATGTTTAATTCGCAAAGACAAAAATCAGAATATACATCTCTCTGGTAAGAAGGGTGGGGGTATATGTTTCATGATTAACGATGATGATTGTTACGATGGTGTAATCGTAAACAAAACATACAGAAACTGAAGTCCTTTTGTTCAACTGACATAGAATTCCTCACAATCAAATGCCTACCGTATTATCTCCTAAGAGAACTCTCCTCGGTTATTGTCACAGCAGTGTATATCCACTCTCAAACCAAGACAAAGACGGCCCTCAAGGAACTTCACTGGACTTTATGCAAACTGGAAACCATACATCCAGAGGTTGCATTTATTGTAGCTGGGGATTTTAATTTGAGAACTAATTTGAGAACAAGGCTCCCTAAATTCTATCAGCATATCGAATGCAGTACACGAGCGAGTAACACACTCTAACTTCCACGATGCATACAAGGCCCTTCCCCGCCCTCTTTTTGGCAAATCTGATCATGACTCCATCTTGTTGCTCCCTTAATATAGGCAGAAACTAAAACAGGAAGCGCCACGCTTAGGTTTATTTCGATCACGTGGACTGGGATATGTTCAGGGTAGCCTCAGAGAATAACAATGAAGTATATGCTGACTCGGTGAGCGAGTTTATAAGGAAGTCTATAGGAGATGTTGTACCCACTGTGACTATTATAACCTTCCCTAACTAGAAACTGTGGATGGATGGCAGCATTCGTGCTAAACTGAAAGCACGTTCGACTGCATTTAATCATGGCAAGACAACTGGGAATATGGCTGAATACAAACAGTGTAGTTATTCCCTCCATAAGGCAATCAAACAAGCAAAGTGTCAGTATTGAGTCCAAGTGGAGTTGCAATTCAACGGCTCAAACACGAAACGTATATGTGCAGGGTCTACAGACAATCACGGATTACAAACAGAAAACCAGCCCCGTCGCGGACATCGACGTCTTGCTTCCAAACAAACAAACACCTTCTTTGCCCGTTTTGAGGATAATACAGTGCCACTGACCCACTACCAAAGACGGTGGGCACTCCTTCTCCTTGGCCGACGTGAGTAAAACATTTACACATGTTAACCCTCGCAAGGCTGCCGGTCCAGACGGCATCCCTAGCCGCGTCCTCAGAGCATGCGCAGACCAGCTGGCTGGCTGTTGTTTATGGACATATTCAATCAATCCATATCCCAGTCTACCTTTCCCCACATGCTTCAAGATGGCCACCATCATTCCCAAGAAAGCAAAGGTAACGGAACTAAATGACTATCGCCCCGTAGCACTCACTTCTGTCATCATGACGTGCTTTGAGAGACTAGTCAAGGATCATATTACCTCCACCCTACCTGTCACCCTAGACCCACTTCAATTTGCTTACCTCCCCAATAGGTCCACAGACGATGCAATCACCATTCCACTGCACACTGCCCTATCCCATCTGGACAAGAGCAATACCTATGTAAGAATGCTGTTCCTTGACTACAGCTCAGCATTCAATAGTATAGTACCCTCCAAACTCATCATTAAGCTGGGTCTCGACCCCACCCTGTGCAATTGAGTCCTGAACTCCCTGACAGGCCGCCCCCAGGTGATAAAGGTAGGAAACAACATCTCCACTCCGCTGATCCTCAACACTGGGGCCCCACAAGGGTGCGTCTTCATCCTCCTCCTGTACTCTCTGTTCACCCATGACTGCGTGGCCTCGCACGCCTCCAACTCAATCATCAAGTTTGCAGATGACACAACAGTGGTAGGCTTGATTACCAACAACGACGAGACAGCCTACGAGGGAGGAGTTGAGGGCTCTCAGAGTGTGGTGTCAGGAAAATAACCTCTCACTCAATGTCAGCAAAACAGAAGAGATGATCGTGGACTTCAGTAAATAGCAAAGGGAGCACCCCCCTATCCACATTGATGGGACAGCAGTGGAGAAGGTGGAAAGTTTTAAGTTCCTTGGTGTACATATCACAGACAAACTGAAATGGTCCACCCACACAGACAGTGTGGTGAAGGCGCAACAGTGCCTCTTCAACCTCAGTAGGCTTAAAAAATGTGGCTTGAATTCAAAAACCATCACTAACTTTTACAGGTGCACAATTGAGAGCATCCAATCGGGCTGTTTTACCACCTGGTACGGCAACTGCACCGTCCACAACTGCAGGTCTCTCCAGAGGGTGGTGCGGTCTGCACAACGCATCACTGGGGGAAAACTACCTGCCCTCCAGGACACCTACAACACCCGTTGTCACAGGAAGGCAAAAAAGATCATCAAGGACAATAACCACCTGAGCAACTGCCTGTTCACCCCACTTCCATCCAGAAGGCGAGGTCAGTACAGGTGCATCAAAGCTGGGACTGAGAGATTGAAAAACAGCTTCTATCTCAAAGCCATCAGATTGTTAAACAGCCATCACTAGCACAGAGAGGCGGCTGCCTAACTACAGACTTGATATCATTGGCCACTTTAATAAATGGAACACTAGTCACTTTAATAACGGCACTTTAAAGAATGTTTACATATCTCGCATTACTCATCTCATGTATATGCTGTATACTGTATTCTTCACTATCTATTCTATACTATCTATTGCATCTTAGCCGCTCTGTCACTGCTCATCCATTTATTTTATATATTCTTATCCCATTCCTTTACTAGATTGTGTGTATTAGGTTTTGTTGTGGAATTGTTGACCTGTTATTATCTGTTAGATACTGCTGCACTGTCGGATCTAGAAGCATAAGCATTTCGCTACACTCGCAATAGCATCTGCTAACTATGTGTATGTGACCAATAACATTTGCTTTGATCATGAAAGACATTGAGGCAAAGATGACAGGCCTAGTCGCAAACTAGAACTCAATTGATTGAACACAAAGTTGATTTCAATATGATTGAAATAGGCTATATAGGCCCATGTAGCCTATGTATATTTGAATGCAGTCATTTCGGTTTTCATTTGACGCATAATTTTATCCTTTCTTTTATCCTTTTTGGTAATGATTGCAAATACTTTGACAACTTGTACAGTTGAAGTCGAAGGTTTACATACACCTTAGCCAAATACATTTAAACTCAGTTTTTCACAATTCCTGACATTTAATCCTAGTAAAAACTCCCTGTCTTAGGTCAGTTAAGATCTCCACTTTATTTTAAGAATATGAAATGTCAGAATAATAGTTGAGAGAGAATTATTTATTTCAGCTTTTATTTCTTTCATCACATTCCCAGTGGATCAGAAGTTCACATACACTCAATTAGTATTTGGTAGCGTTGCCTTTAAATTGTTTAACTTGGGTCAAACGATTAGGGTAGCCTTCCACAAGCTTCCCACAATAAGTTGGGTGAATTTTGGCCCATTCCTCCTGACAGAGCTGGTGTAACCGAGTCAGGATTGTAGGCCTCCGTGCTCGCACACGCTTTTTCAGTTTTCTATAGGATTGATGTCAGGGCTTTGTGATGGCCACTCCAATACCATGACTTTGTTGTCCTTAAGCCATTTAGCCACAACTTTGGAAGTATGCTTGGACCCATTTGCGTCCAAGCTTTAACTTACTGACTGATGTCTTGAGATGTTGCTTCAATGTATCCACATAATCTTCTTGCCCCATGATTCCATCTATTTTGTGAAGTGCACCAGTCCCTCCTGCAGCAAAGCACCCCCACAACATGATGCTGCCACCCCCGTGCTTCATGATTGGGATGGTGTTCTTTGGCTTGCACGCCTTCCCTCTTTTTCCTCCAAACATAACGATGGTCATTATGGCCAAACAGTTCTATTTTTGTTTCTTCAGACCAGAGGACATTTCTCCAAAAAGTACGATCTGAATGGCCTTTCAGGTTATATTGATATAGGACTCGTTTAACATTGGATATAGATACTTTTGAACCTGTTTCTGCCAGCATCTTCACAAGGTCCTTTGCTGTTGTTCTGGGATTGATTTGCACTTTTCGCACCAAAGTACGTTCATCTCTAGGAAACAGAACGCGTCTCCTTCCTGAGTGGCATGACGGCTGCTTGGTCCCATGGTGTTTATACTTGCGTACAGATGAATATGGTACCTTCAGGCATTTTAAAATTGCTCCCAAGGATGAACCAGACTTGTGGAGGTCTACAATTTTTTTTCCGAGGTCTTAGCTGATTTCTTTAGATTTTCCCCTGATGTCAAGCAAATGGGCACTGAGTTTGAAGGTAGGCCTTGAAATACATCCACAGGTACACCTCCAATTGACTTAAATGATGTCAATTAGCGTATCAGAAGCTTCTAAAGCCATGACATAATTTCTGGAATTTTCTAAACTGTTTAAAGGCACAGTCAACTTAGTGTATGTAATCTTCTGACCCACTGGAATTGTGATACAGTGAATTATAAGTGAAATAATCTGTCTGTAAACAATTGTTGGAAAAATGACTTGTGTCATGCAAAGTAGATGTCCTACCTGACTTGCCAAAACTATAGTTTGTTAACAATACATTTGTGGAGTGGTTGAAATTTTAACGACTCCAACCTAAGTGCATGTTAACTTCCGACTTCAACTGTATGTATAGTCAACTTCGTTTTGAAGTTATCGGCAGTCAGTCAGACAGATATACTCTTAGAAAAATAGGTGCTATCTAAAACCTTGTGCTTCTACATCTGCATTGCTTGCTCTTTGGGGTTTTAGACTGAATTTCTGTATAAGTACTTTGTGACATCTGCTAATGTAAAAAGCGCTTTATAAATACATTTGATTGATTTGATTGATTGGTTCATAATCTGTCCCCATAGGAGAACCCTTTGAAGAACCCTTTTTGTTTGCAGGTAGAACCGTTTTTGGTTCCAGGTACAACCCTTATGGGTTCCATGTAAAACCATTTCTACAGAGGTTAATATGTAGAACCAAAACGGGTTCTCCTATGGGGACAGCCAAAGAACAATTTTGGAACCCTTTTTTCTAAGAGTGCGAAGGTTTTTAAGAGCTACGTTACTAAGGAAGACTCTGGGAAACAACCCGGCTACTAAAGATACATCGTTAGAAGAGGTTCTGACGATGATCTAAACACTACGAAGGCGCTTGTAAAGCAGGCTCTGGCCCATATTAAATGATCCAACCTTGCTCTACTGAATAGCCTACGCCTACAACTCTAGCGTTCTTTAGTGGAGCCGAGATTTCTTTGTAAATACATCTAGCTACAACTTTGGCATGCATAAGCTGATCCAAACCTGCAGGGCCTTCTTAATAAAGCTACAACTTTGTCTGATGCAGCATTAGTTAATCCAATCCTGCTCTTGTGTTCACTGCATCAGACTTACTCAAGAGTTGTCTTTTCTAGATACACAACATCAATCAGAAAGTATTGCTCAACACAGTGCTTTGCTGTGGATACATCAAGCTATAATGTAAGTGAAAGTGCAAAGTTCATAGGGCTGTAAAAGAAAAAATCACCCAGTGACAGTCAGGTCATTAACTAAAGGGCTTGCCAAATAAAAGCAGCGTTGGAAGTTATGGAAGTGCTCCTGGCTGTGAGTTTCCTGTGTGGAGCTGAGGCTGTGGATATAGGTTTCACAAGGGGTGGGATACGCTATGCAGCAACAGGTAAAAACATATGCAACTCACACACCCGATGAAGCTAGATGAGGTTTCACCTGCCCTCAACCACAATGAGAGGAGTGAGAAACATGTCTTATATTTCAGATAATGCTAGTACCTATTGTTGGAAGACCCAACTGCTCCACAAAGGAAATGTGCTATTCAGTACTCTAACCCAAGATCAAACAGCTGATGGAAAAACAAGTTTTATTAACAATTAACTGTTGTCTCTTGAAATGAGTTGTGTTACTTTGAAAGTAGAACATTACCGACATAAACCCCTTGCTGCTAGTTCTCACTACGGCCAATCAATTAGACCTGATATAGTCCTGCATATCCCTTCAACAGTGTATATGGTGCATTGGAACCTCTTCACTTGTTCTCTGGTCCAGGATCAGTTTTCTCCTCCTTGCCACAGTCTCCCTCAGATGAGCTCACTGACAAATTTCGCCCACATTTCTGGGGTTCTGCCTGAGAATTCCCAGCAGAATTCCTGTTCCCATCCCATTCCCACTCCGCACGCCTGTGCAGAACCGATTTTTATAATTCCCTGGCTGCTTCCAGAGGGCTGGTGCGAGGTGAGAGTTTGGGAAAATGGTCTTCTGGAGACAAAGCGCAGCAGAGCAGATGATTTTGACCCCTACACACCCAAAGCCCGGCAACTGTGAGCTTAAGCTAAGAGAGAACTCAAGAGAGATAAAACCTAAATAAAAAAACAACACAAGAGTGTAAGCCAAAAGAGAGTTCATAGAAAACTGAAACAAAATAGTTGTGCAGCAGGTAGTGTGATCTTGTTGGAGACAGACAGACACCGCAAGCGATCAAAGGCATGATCAAAGGTGCCAATCTGCAGCGTGTGTCTACTGGCTAGACTACTAAAGCCAAGCTCATTAAGGTGTTACACCTGGGTGAATCTCCAGACATTCTTTGAATTCTCATCAAACAGTGGATCTGTAATTGTCAGTAGCATTCTTTTCAACAGTTTCTGTTTTCTGTTTTTTATTATTTTTTTAAATTAGAAGTTTGACATTATATTTGGTTTATTTGGATCTTTTGACTGAAACATTGGAATAGAAAGCACTACAAATTGTGTCAAAAATAATAACTTAAGATGCCCCCTATTCTCCAAACAAGATGGTATATTCCATTAATTGTGGTAGTTGGAACAACCGAGAGCCGAAAGTAGGCTACATGTTTTATTATACATGGAATAATATTATTTTCCACCTTTACTGTGAGCCCAGCGCAGAGCATGGCCACAGCAGCCAAAGTCAACAAGCTGTGTCCTCGGTGTAGCCACACGAGAACGACCCTATGGGTAGAGTTGCCAGTTCTGCTTCCAAACACACACATTCCTTCCAAACAAGAACGTGCCCAATACTCTAATTCTCCCTCTGTGGCGGTGTGGCGAAAGGGACTGAAGCCCAGGAAAAAAAGTATGCGTGTGTGTGTCCACATATGTGTGTGTGAGACACTGCCAGTAGACACACAGGCTGCAGAGTTGCCCGGAGCCAGCCAACAACATTGGGGTTTGGATGTGCCACATTATGACTGGTTAGCTCTTCTACCCCACATCTAACAGGGTGCGATACAGACTTACCTGACTCTGCCTTCTTTCCCCTGGTAGGCTACGCTACACTACTGTAATGCACTGTAGTTACTCTATGCAAACAAAACAGCAGGGAAGCGATATTAGCTGTCATGTCTTGTTAAATGATCTAATTGAAATCACAGCACCAATTTCCCCACAGCCACAGTCTGTCTTCCTTTTACTGCACGTTTCAACACAGCACTGAGGCACTGAGTCGCTGTGGAACTTAACAGGCTACGCTGTCCTGACAGTATTTTGATATGGTCTTGGATGGTGTGTGTGCATGCGTGAGTGCATGCCTGCATGCATGTATGTGTATGGTGAGTGTGGGCTACAGATGAAGCCTTAGTGTGATAATGACTAAAGCTTTAGGCTTGCCTTACCTCTCAGACAATACACCAGAGCACATCAGGAATTCCTTCACTAACACAGCAGGACACATTCGGACTGTGTCGCCATGGTAACCACAGCAGCTTGTCCATGGCAGCAGTCTGTGGGCCCCAGTAGGTTCCTGTAAGAGGGCGATATGGCCGTGTCCTGCTCAAAGACCTGCTGTCACTGTTCTAAACTCAGAACAATGGACCTCTGGTGAGAGGGGACACGTCACATATGTCACACACACACTGTAAATGCATCGCATAACCCTACTGCTTGCGAAGAGACAGCTTGCTCTGTCATTGACAAAGTCCCAGTGGGCACCGATGATAACAATTTATGACTTTTGGTCCAGCACTGTTATGACTCAACACATGTGATACACAAAGATTAATTTATCCAATACAAGATGGTTTCACAAACCAGCTAGGATTCAATTGTGACATATGACACAGTTGACACGATATTAAACATCTGTCTTTTGAGTTCCTTGAAAAAGAGGTTTACAATGTCGCTGTATTGAGAAAACATTCTCCAAACATCTACTGGGATTTAAGACTGCACGAGCTCTTTCATTTGCCTTTTGGTTTTATGTGTGTGTGTGTGTGTGTGTGTGTGTGTGTGTGTGTGTACAAAGGGAAGCAGCGAGCAGCATTGCGCCACATAGAGTCATCCTGCTATTCTCTTTCTCCACTCCAGAGAATGTTAACAGCCCTTCCAATCAAACAGCGCAGTATGTCTGATAACAACAAATAAGGGGTTCTTGCTCCCTGACAGTCCTGACTTACGACAGGATTATAGGTAATTTAGTACCATGACCTCTGTAGCTCAGTTGGTAGAGCATGGCACTTGTAATGCCAGGATAGTGGGTTTGATTCCTGGGACCCATACTTAAAATGCATGCATGACTGTATGTCACTCTGGATAAAAACTTCTGCTAACTGGCAAATTATATATATATTATGTTACAAACCAAAACAGAAAAACAGACTCTCTCTCACTAATGGCCTACAGTACTTCTCACAACAGAACAAAAGGCACCCTTGAAACAGTACAAAAGTGCCCTGCAGTACAGAACTCCTGGTTGAATTAACTAAAGAGATAATCAAGACCTTTGAAATATCAAACTAGCTATCATCACCACAAAAGAGCAACCCACTGGGCACACACTGGTTGAATCAACGTAAACTTAACGTTAGATTGTCTTCTGTGCCCAATGGGAAGACTCATGACATGTCTGATGGAACTCCAGTTGTCAATGTCCCACAAAAATCCAGTTGTTTATGAAGGAACATAGAAAAGCAAATGGAACATTGCGCAATAGGAATTAGTGAGGACCTGGGGAAGGTCAAAACCATTTAAGATGATGAATGATAGCTATCTTTTAAAAGCAAGTCCTGTAAAAACTCTGGAGAGGTTCCTGGTAAACTGTATGACATGACATCACACAGAGCTTTCTATGTCTCTCGTACATCTTTCAAACGAATACGTTTTTCGTCTACTTTTCTTTATATATGTACTGTATTGCCAGTGACAAACCCGATACTTTTATTTCCACTAACTGACCTAGTCATGATTGAGGTAAAGGTCAGGCACTGACGTTGGGCGATTAGGCATGGCTCACAGTCTGCGTTCCAATTCAACCCAAAGGTTTTTGATGGAGTTGAGGACAGGGCTCTGTGCAGGCCAGTCAAGTTCTTCCACACCGATCTCGACAAACCATTTCTGTATGGACCTCGCTTTGTGCACGGGTGCATTGTCATGCTGAAACAGGAAAGGGCCTTACCCAAACTGTTGCCACAAAGTTGGAAGAACAGAATCGTCAAGAATGTCATTGCATGCTGTAATGTTAAAATTTCCCTTCACTGGAACTAAGTGGCCTAAGCCGAACCATAAAAAACAGCCTCAGACCATCATTCCTCCTCTACCAAACTTTACAGTTGGCCCTTTGCATTGGGGCAGGTAGCGTTCTCCTGGCATCCGACAAACCCAGAGTTGTCCATCTGACTGCCAGATTGTGAAGCGTGATTCATCACTCCAGAGAACGCGTTACCACGGACCCAGATTCCAATAGTGGTGAGCTTTACACCATTCCAGCTGACGCTTGGCATTGCACATGGTGATCTTAGGCTTGTGTGTGTCTGCTCGGCCATGGAAACCCATTTCATGAAGCTCCCAACGAACAGTTCTTGTGCTGACTTTGCCTCCAGAGAAAGTTTGGAACTCACCACTTAGCTCCTAGACATTTCCACTTCACAATAACAACACTTCCAGTTGACCGGGGCACCTCTATTAGGGCAGACATTTGATGAACCGACTTGTTGAGAAGGTGGCATCTTATGACGGTGCCATGTTGAAAGTCACTGAGCTCTTTAGTAAGGCCATTCTACTGCCAATATTTTCATTCAGTCCAGCTTTCCTTGAGGAAGCCCCCAACTGGTGTTATGGTAATTGTATTGTGTAGCAGCATTGTTAACTTCAGCTCACCCTACTTCTCCAGCCACCATTGTTTCCACCAAACAGTTTATAACACAACAAACTCTTGTGCTATACTACCCAGAGCTTACCTTCGCAGGTTTAATGAAAAGTCAACAGAGTAGCTACCTCTTCCTCCAGAGAGAGAATGAGATGCACAGCCAGGGCTGAACTGCTCCCTTGCTCTCTCTCTCTCGCTCTCTCTCTCTCTGTCGTACAGTAGAGTTCAGTACAGTAAAGTAGAGTATTGTTTAGTACAGTACTTTATTGTACTCAACTCTAGTGTGCTCTACTGTGTATTGTACTGAATTCTACTCCACTCTATTCTACTGTACAGTACAAGACAGTACTGAACTATACACTACTTGTTTTTACTGTACTGAACTACACTGTACTTTTCTTTTCTTTAAAATACTGTACTCTACTGTGCTGTACTGTACTGTACTGTATTGTACTGTACTGTACTGTGCTGTCCAAACTTGTGAAACAGACTTCTATGATTGGTTTTTCTGAAAGATGAGTTTTCTGGAAGATGTGATCTAAGACCCCCTTTTCATCTGTTTGACCAGAAATCAAAGCCCTTGCTTTTTCTTCATTTCTAGGATGGAAAATTATATATATATTTTTTATATATGCCTTAATAATTAAAAAAATAAAATTAGACACAGCTTTCATTTGATACCCAATTTGACATGCTCATATGAACTTTACATGTTGGTGGTCAAAGTACTATCAAAGTACTGTACAAACATATACAAAAGCACACGTGAAAACACACAAGCTCACATGCATGCATTGCACACAGCCACACACACAAGCATGCACACACCCACATCTGCATTAACCCCCTTTTTATTTGCACTGACTCTATGCACACTCACTGGACTCTGCATATTGACGCCACACACACACACACACACACACACACAGTACTCTGCTGCTACTCTGTTTATTATCTATCCTGATTTCCAAGTCACTTTTACCCCTACCTACATGTACATAATATTACCTCAATTACCTCGTACCCCCAGCACATTGACTCAGTACCGGTACTCCTTGTATAGTATCGTTATTGTTGTTTTATTCTGTTACTAATCCCATGAAAATGTTTAGAAAATGTTTCTGATTTGATTTGACGTATAAGCATACAACCGACACAAAGATACTATACCTGTGCATAGTGTGTGGAGTTCAAAATATACAAAACAGTCAAACTTACAATAAATACACATTAAATATGCATGTTACTGTTTCAGTCCCATAGTAAAAAAAAGATTCACAGAAAGTACAAAAGGAAATCCCCCCAAACCAAAACACATACACACACAGTTAACACACACTGTTTAAAGGCTCATTTTGCCATACCTTTCTCAGCTGGATGAGCCCTGTAGAAGTGCTCTTGCACTGGTTTTTCATTTTGTGAAATCTGACACTGGATGAGGCAGCATTCACTCGCATGATTTCCTTTAGATCAAAATGTCATTTATCCCCTTTCTCCTTCGGTTTTGCACCCCTACCCCTGCCTCCGAGCTGCTCTCTCACTTAACATAGCCCCTTGCCTCTTCTTCCAAGCAGCCAAAGAGCTTCTCCAAGTTTCTCCACAAACTTGTTTGAAAAAGGACTAGGCAGTCCCTCCCCTTTCAGCCTAAATGTTTTCAGTTATTCTCTCTCAAACACTCACTCGGACTATCTTCTCTTTCAATGATGTTGCCTCTCTCTCTCTCAAACTTTCCCACCCCTCCTCTCATGGCCCCCTCCCTCCCTCTCTATAGTACCTCCCTCCCTCCTCCTCTCCCTTTCCATCATCAGCTCAGCTCAACCCATACCCCCAACCCCCCCACCGTTGAACTAATCTGCAGCTGGCTGGGAGAATGAAGCCCTGGTTTCCAGGGAAACGGAGTGTCCTGCTCAAAAGAGGAATGGAGCAGGAAGGGGCAAAACTGAGAATAACTGAAAGCATAAATAAGGGCCTCCTCCGGGAGCCAATTAAAAGCTCTGAAGGGCCTCTCTTCCTCTCTTTGAGGGGACAGTGGGGGCCTGGCTTTCCTGCCCTCCACTGTCTTTATCTCTTATAGTAGCTTTTATTTACTGACCAGTGACCAGTCCACAAACCACCCAATAGAACCACAGCAGCAACATGTGTTTAATGCAATATGTTTTGGTAGCTACAAATGGCCCGTTGTTCCTCTGCCCTAACATGGGATGACAATGTTTTGGTTGATTTCCAGTAATTCAGTAATTGCAGGTGAATTAATGGTTTTAAAGATAGTTTATAGTTACCTCACTAGATGACTGACACATGAGACTCCCACTGTCTCAGAAAAAAAGAGCGACAGATTGAGTGAAAATATAAGTTAGATGTGAGTCTGACATTTTGATGACAATTAAGGCTAATAAAGGCATAGGAGTGTATGTTTATTGTATCAGTAAAACATAACTACTTGTTTGGTTCAGCGGAGGCTGCTGAGGGGAAGACAGCTCCTGATAATGGCTGGAATGGAGTCAATGGAATGAAATCAAACACATCAAAGACATGGTTTCCATGTGGTTGGTACCCTTCCATCCTCCCCTCAGCAGCCTCCACTGGTGTGGTTATAGTCTCTCTGGGTTCTCACTGGGAGAGTTCAATGAGTTGAACTAAACTACCTTACCCTTTCCTAGGCTACCTTTCACAAATATCAGTGACTCCAACATGGCATAGAACCACAGCAACAAACTCTGTGACCTTCAGGGCCAAGGTCTGACCTCTCCCTTTGAAGTGCAGGAGAGATTTGAAAAGCCTGCATTTCCCCATCAATGGCTGAGGGGACAGGATGGTGGCAATAACATCTGTTTGGCATTTCTCCTAACTTTTGTGTGGATAGATCCCCATTTCCTTGTCCTCTCTACTCAACAGCTGGGATGTGGAGGCCCTCTGTCCAGAGAGAGACGCACCATGACTAGGAATGATACTATCAGTTTTTGATAGATGAAGCCCTATCGATGACAACATGTTCAATTAAATAATTGATCAAATGATAATGCAAACACTTGGACAGCTATTCTAAGCACTGAAACCATTGTCTGTATCTCACCTTCTCCTCTGTCTCCCTCTTTTGGACAACCCAACATCTGCACAGTGAATGTGTGAATTCCTGCACAAAACATATGTATTTGATAAAAAGTTCTTTAAAAACGTAAAAACCTAAGCTTAATATATTGAAATAACTTGATCATGTTGGAGGCATATTACCTCACGAGGAGTTTCCCCCAACCTATTACATTATTATATGGATGTGGCTGTTTTTTTATTAGGTGCCTATCGCTTTAAGACTTCGGCATCTGGGGTGTAATCATTACGCAAAACAGTTGCAAACGTGAAACGAAAACTAGCGTTTCTATTGACAGATTCGGCTAGGTCCCGCTCTGTTTGATGAACCTATCCAATAGAAACGCTAGTTACTGATGCACAATAAAACTTTTGCAACTATTTGGATAAATGATTACACCCCTGTAAAGTGACGTAGACATCCGGAAGTTACCCGTTGTTTTGCAATTATGTTTTCAATGAAAATATATGCTAGTTGAGGTTGATATCTTTTATTGAATGATTTAATAATATATTAGCTAGGGTTGAGCGTGCTGCATGTTGACTGAAGAAAGGACATGACGGTTTGATTGGTCACGTACTCATTTTGAGGTAATATGTGTTTACATGGCAATAGACTAGTCATATTACTCATAGCTAGCTAACGTAGCTAAGCAAGCCTCTGTATCACAGTTCAGCTATATAGCCTAGGCTTAATGACTGTAGCCCCTTAAATTAATGTCAAAATATACCTTGCAGTCCTTTGATACTAGCTAGTTGAACTTATTTGGAATTCTTCTTGATTTGCAGTGGGACATGTTTTCAAAGAGGACATAGGTGGGCTATGTCTGTCCTCAGCTATGACGCATCTGTGGAATTGTGAGCAAGCGGTTCGAAGGGGCAATGATTGGAAGCCAATTATCAATATCTGTCAGCAATTGAAGCTGTAAGGTGGATAACTTCCAAACAGTAATAGCTATGTTTAGTCACTATTGTGAAAACGTGTGGACAATGTTTTATCTATAATTTTAGACTTTTTCAAATCTATTTTTTAAATTACGTGTTAGCGATATTATCATCATAGTTATGGCTGCATTGAGTGCCAGAAGCTTCCTCTTAAACCTAAGGTACACCGTCCATAGAGTTGGAAGTTCTGTAAGAGTCCAACTCATACCTAGCACTAGAACATGTCTTGTCAAACGAGGCCAGATTTTAACCCAGATGCCAAAAGTCACCCTGCTGTGCTGGGGAGCAGTGAATGCCACATCCTGTATGGCAAGATGCCAAGAGGCCTTCCTGGCACCCCAGACTACAGACAGGAAGTCTATAGCCAAAGTCCAGGTGCACAAGCTGGTGTTCTTCTTGCGCCTCAGCCTGCGCGCCCTGGTGTTACTCCTGAAGTTCGGCCCGATCCTGTTGCTCTATCCTCTGACTGTCATCTCCTCTTACTGGGCCTCTCGCTGGCTGGATGCCCTGCTGTGGGTCACTGAGACCTCTGGTCCTACCTTCATTAAGCTGGGCCAGTGGGCCAGCACACGCAGGGACATCTTCTCCCAGGACTTCTGCGAATGTTTTTCCAGGCTGCACGTGCGTGTGCGTCCCCACTGCTGGGCCCACACCAAGCAGTGTCTGCGCCGAGCATTCGGGGAGGGCTGGAGGAGGCTGTTTGTGTTTGAGGGCAGGGAGCCTGTGGGTTCAGGATGCGTGGCTCAGGTGTACCGGGGATGGGCCAGGGTGGACAGCGTGGAGGACACAGCCTTCCAGGCCCTAGTGGAGGAGATGGAGAGAGAGGATATGCTGGAGGCCTGGGAGATCCTGGGACTAAAGGGTGTCCTGGGGACTTTTAGGGGGCTGTGGAAGGGGAAAGAGGATGAGGAGGACGAGGGCCATCATGAAACCAGGGAGAGGAGCTACACAGACGCTAATGAGGACGGTACAGAGAAAGAGCATCTGATTCCTGTAGCTATTAAGGTGGGTATCAGTCAACATGAGGGAAAGTATGAATGGAAATCTATGCAGTGCATTCGGAAGTATTCAGACTAGAGGCCGACCGATTAATCGGAATGGCCGATTAATTAGGGACAATTTCAAGTTTTCATAACAATCGGAAATCGGTATTTTTGGGCGCCATGTGGAGTCTTCAATATTCCCAGGTAAGAAATTTTAGGTCGTAGTTATTATAGGAATTATAAGACTATTTCTCTCTATACCATTTGTATTTCATTAACCTTTGACTATTGGATGTTCTTATAGGCACTTTAGTATTGCCAGTGTAACAGTATAGCTTCCATCCCGCTCCTCGCCGCTACCTGGGCTCGAACCAGGAACACATCGACAACAACCACACTCGAAGCAGCGTTACCCATGTAGAGCAAGGGGAACAACCACTCCAAGTCTGAGGGAGTGACATTTGAAACGCTATTAGCGCGCACCCCGCTAACTAGCTAGCCATTTCACATCGGTTACAACAGCCTAATCTCGGGAGTTGATGGGATTGAAGTCATAAACAGCGCAATGCTTTATGTACAGCGAAACGTATGAAAGTGCTGTTTGAATGAATGCTTACGAGCCTGCTGGTGCCTACCACTGCTCAGTCAGACTCCTCTATCAAATCATAGACGTAATTATAACATAATAAAACACAGTAATACGAGCCGTAGGTCATTAATATGGTCGAATCCGGAAACTATCATCTCGAAAACAAGACGTTTATTCTTTCAATGAAATACGGAACCGTTCCGTATTTTATCTAACGGGTGGCATCCATAAGTCTAAATATTGCTGTTACATTGCACAACCTTCAATGTTATGTCATAATTACGTAAAATTCTGGCAAATGAGGTGGCCCAAACTGTTGCATATACACTGAGAAGTGACACAATTTCACCTGATTAATATTGCCTGCTAACCTGGATTTCTTTTAGCTAAATATGCAGGTTTAGAAATATATACTTCATATATACTTCTGTGTATTGATTTTAAGAAAGGCATTGATGTTTATGGTTAGGTACACGTTGGAGCAACGATACGCACCGCATCGATTATATGCAACGCAGGACACGCTAGATAAACTAGTAATATCATCAACCATGTGTAGTTAACTAGTGATTATGATTGATTGATTTTTATAAGATAAGTTTAATGCTAGCTAGCAACTTACCTTGGCTTCTACTGCATTCGGGTAACAGGCAGGCTCCTCATGGAGTGCAATGTAATCAGGTGGTTAGAGCGTTGGACTAGTTAACTGTAAGGTTGCAATACTGAATCCCCCGAGCTGACAAGGTCGTTGTGCCCCTGAACAAGGCAGTTAACCCACCGTTTCTAGGCCGTCATTGAAATTAAGAATGTGTTCTTAACTGACTTGACTAGTTAAATAAGGGTGTAAAAAAAAAAAGATGGCCAAAAATACCGATTTCCGATTGTTATGAAAACTTGAAATTGGCCCTAATTAATCGGCCATTAAGATTAATCGGTCGACCTCTAATACAGTTGAAGTCGGATGTTTACATGCACCTTAGCCAAGTACATTTAAATCAGTTTTTCACAATTCCTGACATTTAATCCTTGTAAAAATTCCCTTCAGTCAGTTAGGATCACCACTTTATTTTAAGAATGTGAAATGTAGGAATAATAGTAGAGAATGATATTTCAGCTTTTGTTCCTTTCATCACAGTCCCAGTGGGTCAGAAGTTTACATACACTCAATTAGTATTTGGTAGCATTGCTTTAAATTGTTTAACTTGGGTCAAACATTTCGGGTAGCCTTCCACAAGCTTCCCACAATAAGTTGGGTGAGTTTTGGCACATTCCTCCTGACAGAGCTGGTGTAACTGAGTCAGGTTTGTGGGCCTCCTTGCTCGCACACGCTTTTTCAGTTCTGCCCACACATTTTCTATAGGATTGATGTCAGGGCTTGGTGATGGCCACTCCAATACCTTGACTTTGTTGTCCTTTAGCCATTTTGCAACAACTTTGGAAGTTTGCTTGGGGTCATTGTCCATTTGGAAGATTCCATTTGCGACCAAGCTTTAACTTCCTGACTGATGTCTTGAGATGTTGTTTCAATGTATCCACATAATCTTCCTCCCTCATGACGCCATCTATTTTGTGAAGTGCATCAGTCCCTCCTGCAGCAAAGCACCCCCACAACATGATGCTGCCACCCGGTGTTTTATGGTTGGAATGTTGTTCTTCGGCTTGCAAGCCTCCCCTTTTTTCCTCCAAACATAATGATGGTCATTATGGCCAAACAGTTCTTTTTTTGTTTCATCAGACCAGAGGACATTTCTCCAAAAAGTATGATCTTTGTCCCCATGTGCAGTTGCAAACCGTAGTTTGGCTTTTTTAATGGCGGTTTTGGAGCAGTGGCTTCTTACTTGCTGAGCGGCCTTTCAGGTTATGTCGAAATATGACTCGTTTTACTGTGGATATAGATACTTTTGTACCTGTTTCCTCCAGCATCTTCACAAGGTCCTTTGCTGTTGTTCTGGAATTGATTTGCACTTTTCGCACTAATGTACGTTCATCTCTAGGAGACAGAACGCGTCTCCTTCTTGAGCGGTATGACGGCTGCGTGGTCCCACTTGCGTACTATTGTTTGTACAGATGAACGTGGTACCTTCAGGCATTTGGAAATTTCTCCCAAGGATGAACCAGACTTGTGGAGGTGTACAATTTTTTTCCTGAGTTCTTGGCTGACTTCTTTTGATTTTCCCATGATGTCAAGCAATTGCTTTCATGGAGGACTGGCTTGACTTCAGGATGACCACACAATTTATTTTCATCATGAGCAAAAGCTATTGGTTTTCCACCTAAAGCTGCAAATGGTTAATTGAACAGGGAAAAAAACAACACTTGATTCACAGGGAATACATTACATAGGATGAAAAAGCAATACTCCAAGTCGCAGCTCCATATTACTTGTCAGATATAGAGAACTGATACTGTATGGCTTTTGACCATTTTATTGGATTCCTCACGTCTTACTCAGGTAGGAAAAATGTTGGTTCAAATCTGATTTTGGGTACTATATTTGAATATTATGTGAATCCAAATATTTTTAAAGGGCCAATTTGGATGCAATCAATTAGCTTAATTGAACAAAATAATGTTTCAGGAATGCTAATCTGATCTGTTTCTAACTACAGAAACAATTTCGGCACAATCTGAGATTGGGGGGGTGTTTTTGAATTGACATGGAAGGACTCTAGGGCCAGAGGTGTGAAGGGCCAGTTTACTACGCATAACCTAGGCTCTAGAGGGGAAGGGGAGCCTACTGCAGGAGTTTGAAAGTTAGAGTTTGTGTCCCTGAGAGAGGGTGTGCTAAAAGTCACAGGCAGGGAATTCGTTAAATGTTTTGAGGTGCCAATAACTGCACATCTGTACTCAAATTGACTTATTATATATGGGACATGATTTTGTTAGGAAACAACATGCAATAAATGCCCTCCTCTTTCTTCATCTCCTCCTCTTCTCTCTGTCCAGGTGCTTCATCCAGGGATCAGGAGACAGGTAGAGATTGACATGCTACTGATGAGGGCAGGCAGCTGGCTCATCAACTGTCTGCCTGGATTCAAATGGCTCAGCCTGCCTGAGATAGTGGAGGAGTTTGAGGTGCTCATGACCAAACAGGTAGACAACTCCAGTACACACACACTTTGAGTGCCAATTGAATAGCTGTAGGTTTGAACTATTTCAAGTGCAGTTTTTAGGGATTGAATATCCTGTTTTATTGCAGATTGACCTGCGGTTTGAAGCCAATAACATCGAAAAATTCCGGGAGAATTTCAAGGATGTTGATTTTGTCAAGTTCCCAACTCCTCTTCGACCATTTGTCACCAGGTCAATTTTAGTGGAAACCTTTGAGGTGAGTTGAGACGGCACCTTCACCACAATGCCAAATATGAATAGAAGAAAGTAATGACACAACACCAGTAAAAAAATCTATGGGAGAGGTTGAATAATAGTGATGCGCAGTTCAAACGATTTGTTCTTTTTGAACGACTCTTTTTACTGAGTCGAGTCACGTTTTGGCCGGCTTGCCACAATGAGTCCTACAGCAGGATTAATACATGCTCCTCCGGCTCAGCGGCTCCAGGTGACGTGCTCTGACCAACAACTGTCTATCATATGTGCACGTCGAAAAATAGATCATGCTGCAGGCATCATAGAGAATGAAGACATGCTTAACAACTGATTGTTGATCACATGGTGCTAGAATGAATGCAATTGATTGATTATGGATTGTTATGATGGACACAGTGTTGTAGAACCAAAACATACACAGTCTCTGCTCAACGAACTTGAACTCGAGAACTAATTGTTTGGGGGGCTGCTGCAGTTCGCCAAGCGATATTGTGCTTATCACCCTCACGACAGTCAAGCAATTGCATTCCGTCATGAGTCATTCACACTCTAGTCAAGTTGCGGCCGCAACTGGACCTTGTTTCAAAGGAACCTATAAATCATTTTATTTGTATGTCTAGCAGGCACAAATGCCAGTTGTTTAAAGCACACTTTTACAAGTCTGTCACAAATGTCAGCTCCAATATGCCCCCTATGGTGAACGAGTATTTTGTGTTAAGTTTTCAGTTCATCGTTTACCAGTAGTGGGTCCTGCTTGCTCTGGGCATTACTGAATCAAATGAATGATATTAGTCGAAAGAGACAACTTAACCATCGCTATTGAATAAGTAACCTGTTTACTGTTTCAGGAGAGTGAGCCCATCTCCAACTACCTGAGACCGGAGGTCCCTCTAAAGGTGAAACAGAGAATTGCCAGGATGGGAGTGGAGACACTTCTCAAGATGGTGAGGGCCTAAGCATGTCCCTCATTGTGACATTTGCAACTGGAAATCCATATTTGAAACCCTTCATATACCTTCTTCTTTCTTAACATTGAATCAAGCTTACCAGCTCCGTATCCTCCTATGTGTGTTTGTATAGGTGTTTGTGGATAACTTTGTGCATGCGGACCTGCACCCGGGTAACATCCTGGTCCAATGTAGCAGGGGTGGAGGGGACAACGACCCCCAGGAAAGGGTCACCCTGACGGACCTGTGCGACACAGTGGTGGTGAGCATGAGGCCGGCCCCGGCCCCTCTGCAGCTGGTGCTTCTGGACGCTGGCATCGTGGCACAGCTCAACGACAGAGACCGTAGGAACTTCAGAGCCGTGTTCACCGCTGTGGTGCTACGACAGGTGAGAGACGCACGCACCACACACAAACATGAATTTTGAACTTGCCCTAGAAGCTCCAGAGTAGGCCAAAGAGGGTTTATGAGGCTTCTCACTTGCCTTGAACATTGGGATGGGGTATCCAATGGTGTCATGAGCTTCTAACATCCATAGCTGTTATGTTTAGGGGGAACAGGTGGCAGAGCTGATCCTGAACCATGCCAGGACCAATGAGTGCCAGGACGTGTCACGGTTCAAGAAGGAGATGGCAGAGCTGGTGGACCATGCCCTCAGCAACACTCTCTCACTGGGGAAGGTCCAAGTAACTGATTTGCTATCCAGAGTCTTTGGATTGCTCATCACCCACAAGGTAAATAAAACCAGTCCTGGAGTGAGAGTCTAGTTTCAAAACCACCAACCTTTTCTGTAATATCAATAGTCATGGCTAGACATCTCACATTGACTTAATTTACTGAATATACAGTATATGAGTCTATTACCAAGACTTCTCTTGACCTTGTGGTTTGTTTGCCCCTCAGGTGAAGTTGGAGAGTAACTTTGCGTCCATTGTGTTTGCCATCATGGTGCTGGAGGGGCTGGGGAGGTCTCTGGACCCGAACCTGGACATACTGGAGCTGGCCAAGCCTCTGCTGCTCAAGAACGCTGCCTCCCTCCTCTGACCCCTCTCACCCGCATACCACCACATCTGAGCAACACAGAAATAGGCAGTGTTTGAGAGCATCACCGACTGAGCAGGCTGACATACAGTGGGGCAAAAAAAGTATTTAGTCAGCCACCAATTGTGCAAGTTCTCCCACTTAAAAAGATGAGGCCTGTAATTTTCATCATAGGTACACTTCAACTATGACAGACAAAATTATTATTTTTTTCTCCAGAAAATCACATTGTAGGATTTTTAATGAATTTATTTGCAAACTATGGTGGAAAATAAGTATTTGGTCAATAACAAAAGTTTATTTCAATACTTTGTTATATACCCTTTGTTGGCAATGACAGTGGTCAAACGTAAGTCTTCACAAGATTTTCACACACTGTTGCTGGTATTTTGGCCCATTCCTCCATGCAAGATCTCCTCTAGAGCAGTGATGTTTTGGGGCTGTTTTTTGCCCCAATGTATCTACAAATCATGTGTATGATGTAAGGTGATTTGTTGGTCAGTCAGCAGAATTGATGCTCTCAAACACAGCCATGGATATCTCATATTTAGGGCCCAGAGTTTCTTGGTCACATGGTCTGTAAAAAATCTTGGCCCTCTGCATGTTACATTAGTGACTGACTGAATATACCTTGTAGTGTACTTTTTACCTGTGAAATGTGAATAATTGCTTGATTTAAAGTATCCAAAAATCTCAACTACCCTGGTAAACGGTTCCTTACCTTACATGCTAGTCAGATTAACTGTCATCATTTATACTTAAATGCCCATGTGATTTCTGTGTCTAAAATAAGTAATAAGTAATAAATAATCTGTCTAAAATAAGAAAAAAAGAGGATGTTGTGCTTACACTATTTGTCAGCACTACAGACTATTTTTCCATTGAATAAAATAGAAGTGAGTTAACATATCTGAATTAGTGACAATCCTTAGTATATCGTTTTATACCATTCTAGCAATCTCAGGGTATTGTTAGGACAAGGTAATGCGTTTAGAATCATGTCTGATGGCTAGGCAAAATCTTCCTTTTAGTGTGTATTAGAATATACCAAGGTGTGTCAAGTCAACTGACCTCCCCATTCTGTATGATAACACTACATTGCCATTTTTAAGTCTTTTTACACTCGCTAGTGAAATATATTTTATATGGTTAGATCATTAAATAATGCATCAAAAACTTTGCCTTTCTCTCTTTTCATTGTGTCTTGATGACTACTTTTTAAATTAGTTAGAGCAGTTTTTACTAAATACTAGTAATATCCTAAACTGTCAAAGACCACAAGCCAGAGGACTCTATTAATTTACAATTTTATTAAATCTGTTAATGAAAAACACAGACAAGAGACACAATTCTGTCAGGAAGAACAGTCAGCATGGCTGAAAGAGTGCGATCAGGAGCTTTTGGTGACAAAAAAAAAAATCCTAATTGAAAAAAAATGTTCTTCACTGTCACAAGTCCAAACAGAGCAGCGTTGTCCATAGAGTAGGGGAGGAAGAGGTAACAACTGAGTAGAAAATAACTAATCATAATAATAGTGACAGTAATAATAATTACAAAATAAATGAAAAACATCTCTAAACAAACCAACACAATCACCTCAATAGGACGAGAATCGGTCACTGTCACAACAGAGAAATTTGCTTCTTTATTTCCTCTTTTTTTTTTTTTTTTTTTACATTAAATGAAATAGTTTAAAAAAAATCTCCCCCTTTACATACTCATTTTAATTTTATTGCGAAAAATAGGCAACTGGACTCTTAATTGTGATGAGTGTGAGAGAGCAGTGGAGTGGAACGTTTGGAGCATTGGCACTGAGAGATGCAGCACTGCATCAATGCAGTACCCTCATCAGCCACAAAGTGGCACAGTTTCACATTCCACTTTGTGGCCTCCAGAGTGGTTTAGCCTCTCGCCACTGTCTGCTCTGGGGATGCAGGCCAGTGTCCGTGACAGCCTCTTTTAGGAATGATGCGTGCATTTGTTTCAAATCTGTCGGTCGATCGTCTCTCCGGAGCCGGATCTTAGAGTTATGTACAAAGGTAATTCCCGTGTGGCTCAGTTGGTAGAGCATGGTGCTTGCAACGCCAGGGTTGTGGGTTTGATTCCCACAGGGGACCAGTACGAAAAAGTAAAATGTATGCACTCACTACTGTAAGTCGCTCTTACTAAATGACAAAAAAGGTAAAATGTAAAGGTAAATCCCTGAACGACATCCTACAAAGACAAGTGCAACCTCCATTTGACAAACCCCTTCTGGAGAAGCTCAGGATCAAAGATGGAGAGTTTCGTCTGTAGGTAATAAGGGGGATAATCAGATCTGGTAAAGCTGCCACGCCACAGAGACTCAAGGATTGTTCTTGTTTTTGGGATACATAGGAAGAGAGGAATGGTGTGACTGGATCAGGAATGTCAAAGGTTAAAGGGAGGAACGATTTGAAAAAGTGAACATGAGGAACTTCGCTATCCTCACACGAGGCACCAAAAAGGTTAGCGCAAGTGGCACCTTCACCTTCAAAATAAAAGACAGGAGAAGAAAACAAAAACATAGATAAAAAACAAATGAACCAATGAAACGCACAACTAAGTAACACCTGTCCATCATCATCATCCCGTCCTGTCAATCAATCAGCCTCTCCATGCATTTCACTCTTACAGAAGAAGCAGTCCGGTTCATCGATCATCAGTCTTTTAGGATCTTTGTTTGTTCCGTGCCCTGTTTGTCTGTCTGTGTGGCAGCGTTTCAGTTCTGGAGACCCCTGGTGGGCTGGCTGCCCCCCGTGTCTCTGCAGTGGCCCGGGACTGGCATGCAGCTCAGTGTTGGTGGCTGGGTAGGGAGGGGGCTGTACGGGGCAGGGGACTGGAGATTTGGGTGGGTGGGAGGGGGCTGTAAACAGTTCAGTGACACTGTTTCAGTCCTGGGCATGGAGGGGGGAGCAGGGGCCTGAGGTACCCCTACAGAGAGTGGGAGTGGGGCAGGGGCTGAAGGGAGATGAGAGGAGAGGAAGAGTAGGGTAAAAGGGCAACTCCTAATCTGGAAGTGTTGTTGCTTCTCCTTTGTAGGAGAGGGACATTCACACACACCTACAGACTGGGCAGTGTAGACACACACTAATAACAAACACTCACATATATACACAAGCACACATATACACACTTCTGCCTCAGCAGGTTTGGGCTGTGCTGCTGTAAGGTCAGGCAGATGGAGCAATCACACAGTCAGCATTCTGACAGAGGTTCTTATTGACTTCTAATGGGAAACCCATTATGCTCCGGCTAAGACAGGAGAAGACTGGACAGGAGAAAACTGGCCGAGATATTGCAGAGAACCCATTCATATGGGTGGCTTAGTCTCTGTTTAGACTGAATTGGCCTTTCTAAGTAGGAGACACTGTCCCGACCATGGCTGCTCATGTTGTGTAGGGATCGCTGTCCTGCCTGTTTAGAACTGTGGGAGTTTGACTCCTTCCTGGGGCCCTCTATTCTTCCTGTGAGGGGTTGTATGGGACCTATGGGGAGGACAGCAGAGGGAGCAGCCTCTCTCTGTCTGGTCTTTGACAGCTTTGTGGTTTCTGCTGAGGCTCTGTGGGCATCTGTGTATGTGTGTATGCCTATGTGTATGTGTGTGGCGTGCTCAGGACAAGGCAGGGAGGGCCCGAGAAACGGGAACCACGTGTACCCCCCCACACCCCCCTCCTCCCTCCCTCTCTCTCCAGCCTCGAGTGCCTGGCTTTGAGCAGGTTGTTGAGGCTGCTGCTAGTGTGGTGGGTTGGTGTCGCTACGAGTTGAGCCAGGGGTGGCTGAGGCAGTCCCCGGCTGACGCCCTCTTCTCTGGGACCATCTCCAGCATGGGCAGCAGGAAGTGGGTGAAGTGGCCGGCGTCCTCTGGTGCCCAGCCGTACTTCTCCACCAACACATCAAACAGAGACCAGGGCTTCAACTTGGTGATGTGCCTCAGTTCACCTACAGCGGGAAGTAGAGAGAGAGGGATGGGGGGAGGGAGTGAGAGAAAGACCGAGAGAGAGACAGAAATGAAGAGTAATAAGTTACAGTGCGATGCTATTTAAAGACTTACAATGAGAAAGAGAGTGAGAGTGCAGTACAAAGAGAGAGAATAAAAAAAGAAGAGACAGTAGAACTCGGGCCGCATCTCAATACTCCGTAGTAGCATCCTTTCTATGTGTCTTTGCTTTCATCAACATTGAATGGGTGGAAGCAAGGCTTCCCCATATTGCTTTCACTGACCTTATTATTTATAATTATTTACAGTGTAGATGAAGGAAAGGAAACAATATTCTGACTATTGAGAGACAGCCCAAGAAAGGCAAATCAAGAGCCTGGAGCAGTGTCTGACTGGGAGTCAGTCAGAACACATGAACACCATAGAGAGATAAAAGGAGTGAATTAAGACATCATTTAGAGCCGACAAGACCTTTGAGGGAGAGAGAGCATCAATCAGAATATTAGAGCCCCATGACTAGAACATGAGAGAAGCAGGGTAGAAGCAGGGTAGAAGCAGGGTAGCATGCTGTTTCTACCAGCCAGGTCACCCGTGATACAAGTCAGTATTCAACGTCCATCCATGTCTAAGGACATGGGGAGATGTGGAAGCCAGCCACTAGGGGCAATGGTGAGCACTGTTACCTTCAAGTAGGGTTCAGTTTTGCTCCGGCGTTGTGGACGAAGATGGGCGTAAGCATCTGCCTTTGGTGCCAAAGGTTGCATGTTCGAATCCATCCAGTTGTTTTCTTATTTTTGTTTTAAGCCTATCTCAAACCTTAACGCTTACCTTAACCATTCAGAGTTAATACCTAACCTTAACCATTCAGAGTTAATACCTAACCTTAACCATTCAGAGTTAATACCTAACCTTAAAAATTCAGAGTTAATGCCTAAACTTAACCTTAAACACTTGAAATTTGAGGTTTGGAACAACTTCGAATGTTCGACATTTCAGAAACATGGATGAACGTTTAATTTTGACGTGAGACTGTGAGAGCTAGATGGTTTCTACAGACACACCACCAGGAGCAGAGACCGGCAGAGAGAGACACAGGTGTAACACACAGACTGGCAGACAGGCCGTAGACTCAGGGAGGATAGTACTCAGAACTCAGTCAAGTGGCTGGGAATATGACTATTGTATTACTGGTGTAACTAGCTAGATAACTAAATCTAAATCTTGAGAACTCAACTTAAACTACACTCTTACAAAAAAAGTGCCATCTAGAACCTAAAAGGGTTCTTTGACTGTCCCCATAGGAGAATCCTTTTTGGTTCCAAGTAGAACCCTTTTGGGTTCCATGTAGAACCCTTTCCACACAGGGTTCTACATGGAACCCAAAGGGGTTCTCCCTGGAAACAAAAAGAGTTCTACCTGGAAACAAAAAGGGTTCTCCTATGGGGACAGCCAAAGAACCCTTTTGGAACCCTTTTTTCTAAGTGTAATGTTAGGCACAATTTCTAAGGAATTGTATGTATTTCTAGGTGGACACACACCACAAATACTACTGCACACTACTCCAGACTCAGTGGAGGCTGCTGAGGGGAGGACGGCTCATAATAATGGCCAGAACGGAGCAAATGGAATGGCATCAAACACCTGGAAATAATGTGTTTGATGTATTTGAATCCACTGATTCTGCTCAGGTCGTCACCACGAGCCCATTAATTAAGGTGCCACCAACCACCTGTGTGCAGACTACAAGCTTTGTTACAAGTGTAACAATGGTGTAAACCGTGTATGTACATGTACTAATATTTAGAGATATACCGTTCCTGTCATTGCCTCATAGGGGTAGTGACTCATCGTGACGTTACCTTTCTTGGAGAAAAACTCTCGGCTGTACTTCCCGGCGGCGACCACTTTGCGTGGAACCTTCCCCAATAGCTCCATGATCAGAGCGATGTGATCTGAACCCCGGCCATCGCAGGCCACACCACCAAAGAACAGGCACGGCACAGCATTACATCACAAACATACGCACACGCTGAAGGGACGGACGGACACACTGCTGCCTGGATACGCCACACTGACTAACAGACAGACTGACTGACGGGACGGTAAGAGGTTAGTGGAGAGGACTATGCCTAAACTGGTTTGATAGTGTGTGTGTGAATTACATACAGTACAATTCCCTCTTTATGTCCTTTCTATATTTAACAACTGTTCACAACAATGGTGTGTTGGCCATTTGCTGCAAAACCTCTTATTGCTTTTGGACTTCTTATATCATTCCCATTCCACTCTATTAGTATTCCTGTGTGTCCATCTGACTGTCTGAGTCAGTGTGTGCGCTCAGGCATCTGTGTGTCTCCGTCCCACCAGCACTTTCCCTCAGTGCTACCTCTTCGGTTGAAGAACTCCCGGGAATATTTTCCAGAGAGTGCAAAGTGCCGTGGAATAATGCCCAGCAGCTCAATGATGTGGGCTATATGGTCTACAGAGGAGAGAGGGAGAAAGGAGGAAGAGGAACACGAGGAGGAGGAGGAGGAAGAGGAGAGAGGAAGAAAGGAGGAAGAGGAACAGGGAAAGGAGGAAAAGGAGAGAGAGAAAAAGGAGGATAAGGAACCGGAGAGGAGGGAATGGGAGATAAAAGAGAAGAAAGGAGGACAAGGAACCGGAGAGGAGGGAATGGGAGATAAAAGAGAAGAAAGGAGGACAAGGAACCGGAGAGGAGGGAATGGGAGATAAAAGAGAAGAAAGGAGGACAAGGAACCGGAGAGGAGGGAATGGGAGATAAAAGAGAAGAAAGGAGGACAAGGAACCGAGGAGGGAATGGGAGATAAAAGAGAAGAAAGGAGGACAAGCAAGGAAGGGAGAGGTAAGAGGAAAAGGAAAGAGGGGGAAAGTGAAAAAGAGGTAGAGACAGAGAGCTCAGTGTTAGTGACCCTACATCAGAGGTGGTGAGATGGAGTAGAGAGTGCAGTGGGTTTGGAGTAGAGAAACATGCATCTATTATCTTTCAATCTGAGAGACTCATCACCAAATAATGGTCTGATTCTAACTGAACACAATTCAGTGGCTCTCATTGTCATCAATTAAGATATCATGGCAGTATCTGTTTATACATATTTACTACTTGCCATTTATATTGATAGTATGGTGAAATATGTATGGGGTCAAATGTGGGTGGCTGGACATCAGATCAACAGGAGGGTTGATGTGACACTGTGGGGTTGGGGTGGGTGGGGATTCAGACATGAGCCAGAATAGATGGGGTTTAGGGAGCGAGAAGGTGTGGATGTGAAGGTTTTAACAATGGCGCCAGTGGACATTGCTGCAAATTTTATGAACTCCTAACCAATTGTGCTATTGTGTGTGTTTTTTCGTGTTATTTGTAACTTATTTTGTACATAATGTTTCTGCCACCGGCTCTTATGACCAAAAAGAGCTTCTGGATACCAGGACAGCGATTATTCACCTCGTACTGGACAAATAATTTTTCTTTAACAAGTTGGACATGAAGGATTTTCTCCAGACACCAGACAAGGCCCAAATCCCCGTCATTCGCATGAAGAAAAGACAGAGTTATCGGGGACGTAGGCCGGGGTGCCTTATAAGGATCCGACGGCAAATGGGTAATCTGCCTCTACCATCAGTCCTATTAGCCAACGTACAATCACTGGATTACACAAATATCCTACCAACGGGACATTAAAAACTAATATCTTATATTTCACCGAGTCGTGGCTGAACAACGACTTGGATAACATAGAGCTGGTGGGGTTTTCGCGGCATCGGCAAGATAGAACAGCTGCCTCCGGTAAGACAAGGGGTGGCGGTCTGTGTATATTTGTAAACAACAGCTGGTGCACGAAATCTAATATTAACGAAGTCTCAAAGTTTTGCTTGCCTGAGGTAGATTATCTCATGATAATTTGTAGACCACACCATTTACCAAGAGAGTTTTCATCTATATTTTTCATAGCTGTCTATTTACCACCACAGAACGATGCTGGCACTAAGACCGCACTCAATGAGCTGTATAACGCCATAAGAAAACAGGAAAACGTTCGTTCCGAGGCGGCGCTCCTAGTGGCCGGGACTTTAATGCAGGGAAGCTTAAATACGTTTTACCTCATTTCTACCAGTATGTTAAATGTGCAACCAGAGTGGGGGAAAAAAAACTCTAGACCACCTTTACTCCACACACAGATGCATACAAAGCTCTCCCTCACCCTCCATTTGGCAAATCGGACCATAATTCTATCCTCCCGATTCCTGCTTACAATCGAAAACGAAAGCAGGAAGCACCAGTGACTTGCTCAATACATAAGTGGTCAGATGACGCAGATGCTAAGTTACAGGACTGTTTTTCTAGCACAGACAGGAATATGTTCCGGGATTCCTCAGATGGCATTGAGGAGTACACCACGTCAGTCACTGGCTTTATCAATAAGTGCATCGATGACGTCGTCCCCACAGTGACTGTACGTACATACCCCAACCAGAAGACATGGACTACAGTTAACATCTGCACTGAGCTGCCGCTTTCAAGGAGCAGGACTTTAACACGGAAGCTTATAAGAAATCCCGCTATGGCCTCTGACGAACCATCAAACAGGCAAAGCTTCAATACAGGACTAAGATTGAATCGTACTACACCGGCTCCGACACCCGTCAGATGTGGCAGAACTTGCAAACTATTACAGACTACAAAGGGAAGCACAGCCGCGAGCTGCCCAGTAACACACTCCTACCAGATGAGCTAAATAACTTCTAGGCTCACTTCGAGGCAAGCAACACTGAAGCATACATGA
Organism: Oncorhynchus tshawytscha; assembly: GCF_018296145.1. Taxonomy (NCBI): domain Eukaryota; kingdom Metazoa; phylum Chordata; class Actinopteri; order Salmoniformes; family Salmonidae; genus Oncorhynchus; species Oncorhynchus tshawytscha. The sequence goes on from NC_056429.1 coordinate 16,612,534, forward strand.
CAGCATCAGCTGTTCTGGACGACTGTATGATCACGCTCTCCGTAGCCGATGTGAGAAAGACCTTTAAACAGGACAACATTCACAAGGCTGCAGGGCCAGACGGATTACCAGGACGTGTACTCCGAGCATTTGCCAATCAACTGGCAAGTGTCTTCACTGACATTTTCAACCTGTGCCCAAGAACACTAAGGTAACCTGCCTAAAGACTCACTCACATCTGTAGCCATGAAGTACTTTAAAAGGCTGGTCATGGCTCACATCAAACCATTACCCCAGAAACCCTAGACCCACTCAAATTTGCATACCGCCCCAACAGATCCACAGATGATGCAATCAATATTGCACTCCACACTTCCCATTCCCACTTGGGCAAAATGAACACCTACGTAAGAATGCTATTCATTGACTACAGCTCAGCGTTCAACACCATAGTGCCCTCAAAGTACATCACTAGGCTAAGGACCCTGGGACTATACCTCCCTCTGCAACTGGATCCGAGACTTCCTGACCGGCCGACCCCAGGTGGTAAGGGTAGGTAACAACACATTTGCCATGCTGATCCTCAACACAGGGGCCCCTCAGGGGTGCATGCTCAGTTTCCTCCTGTACTCCTTGTTCACCCATGACTGCATGGCCAGGAATGACTCCAACACCATCATTAACTTGCCGATAACACAACAGCGGTAGGCCTGATCACCGACAACGATGAGACAGCCTATAGGGAGGAGGTCAGAGACCTGGCCGTGTGGTGCCAGGATAACAACATTTCCCTCAACGTAGTCAACACAAAGGAGATGATTGTGGACTACAGGAAAAGGAGGACCGAGCATGCCCCCATTGTCCTCGACGGGGCCGTAGTGGAGCAGGTTGAGAGCTTCAAGTTCCTTGGTGTCCACATCACCAACAAACTATCATGGTCCAAACACACAAAGACAGTCGTGAAGAGGGCACGACAATGCCTATTCACCCTCAGGAGACTGAAAAGATTTAGCATGGGTCCTCTGATCCTCAAAATGTTCTACAGCTGCACCATCGAGAGCATCCTGACTGGTTGCATCACTGCCTGGTATGGCAACTGCTCAGCTTCCGACCGCAAGGCACTACAGAGGGTAGTGAGTACGGCCCAGTACATCACTGGGGCCAAGCTTCCTGCCACCCAGGACCTCTATACCAGGCAGTGTCCGAGGAAGGCCCTAGAAATTGTCAGACTCCAGCCACCCTGGTCATAGACTGTTCTCTCTGCTACCGCACGGCAAGCAGTACTAGAGCACCAAGTCTCGGTCCAAATGGCTTCTTAACAGCTTCTACCCCCAAGGCATAAAACTCCTGAACAGCTAATCAAATGGCTACCTGGACTATTTTTTTATTTAACACTTATTTTTATTAAAACTAGATTGTTGGTTAAGGGCTGGTAAGTTAGCATTTCACCTGTTGTATTCGGCGCATGTGACAAATAACATTTGATTTGGGATGTGAATATGGGGATAGGGAGAGTTTAGGGAGCGAGAAGGTGTGGATGTGAATATGGGGATATGGAGAGTTTAGGGAGCGAGAAGGTGTGGATGTGAATATGGGGATATGGAGAGTTTAGGGAGCGAGAAGGTGTGGATGTGAATATGGGGATATGGAGAGTTTAGGGAGTGAGAAGGTGTGGATGTGAATATGGGGATAGGGAGAGTTTAGGGAGCGAGAAGGTGTGGATGTGAATATGGGGATATGGAGAGTTTAGGGAGTGAGAAGGTGTGGATGTGAATATGGGGATAGGGAGAGTTTAGGGAGCGAGAAGGTGTGGATGTGAATATGGGGATAATGAGAGTTTAGGGAGTGAGAAGGTGTGGATGTGAATATGGGGATAAGGAGAGTTTAGGGAGTGAGAAGGTGTGGATGTGAATATGGGGATATGGAGAGTTTAGGCAGCGAGAAGGTGTGGATGTGAATATGGGGATAAGAAGGGTTTAGGGAGCGAGAAGGTGTGGATGTGAATATGGGGATATGGAGAGTTTAGGGAGCAAGAAGGTGTGGATGTGAATATGGGGATAAGGAGAGTTTAGGGAGTGAGAAGGTGTGGATGTGAATACTGGGATAGGGTGCGACAAGGTCTTAATGTGGGGATTGGATGAGTTAGGTCAGGTAAAGATGTTGAGTCAGGTATAGAATGTGAGGATAGATAAATAGATAATAGCAGATAGGGAAACTAGAAGGGACTATACTAAAATCTGCTGGACATCTTTAGTCCATGATTTGGGCCCATTGTTATAAAACAATTTTACAATCAAGCTTTCATAATATCTACTAATATGACAGTGTATTACTATATATAACGTATAATCTAATTCAGTTGAGCAAATCTCACATGACAGTGCTACAACAGTTGTACCTACACAATTACTCAGTCTAAACACATATTAACAACACAACGACACATATTAAACAGCTATTTCTACATCACTACATAGATAAACATGTACTACTGTGTTTAGTATGAGGCTGGTCTATTAGGAGAACAGTGTGTATAGACTCACCCTCATCCCTGGAGTAGTCCTCCCCAGAGTGAGGCTCAAACAGGTAGTCTCCTGTAGCCAGCTCAAACGCCTGCAGGACACAGACCGGATAGTGTCATCAGTCAGTACTGATGTGTGTTTGTGTGCACAGGCATGTGTGTGAGTGTGTGTGTTTGTGTGCTCACCATGCATGCGGTGCTCCAGATGTCAGCAGGAGTGCTGTACCCAGCTCCTATCAGGACCTCTATGGAGCGGTACTGTCTGGTTTGAATATCCTCTGTGAAGTGCTTGTGCTGAGAGACAGTGAGGAAGAGATAGGAGAGAGAGAGAGGATAAAGAGAGAGGAGGAAGGAGAAAGAGAGGAGAGAGAGGAGCGAGAGAAAGAAGAGAGAGAGAGGGGAAAGAGAAAGGAAGAGAAAGAGCGAGAGAAAGAGGAGAGAGAGGAGATGGATATACTGTACTGTATATTATGCATCTGTGTCTATTGCAAAACACCCATACACATACTGTGCACCAGGGCTCTCCATCTGTTCCTGGAGAACTACCGTCCAGTAGGTTTTCACTCCAACCCTAATCAAGCACACCTGATTCTAATAATTAGCTGGTTGAAAAGCTGAACCACCAGCTTAGTTACAACTGGGTTGGAGTGAAAACCTACAGGAGGGTAGCTCTCCAGGAAAAGGGTTTGAGAACCCTATACACACACAGTCATATACCTCCGCGTGCGTGCGTACACACACACACACACACACACACACACACACACACACACACACACACACACACACACACACAACTTACCACCCAGCAGGCGTTGCCCAGGTCAGCTATCTTGACTCGGAGTGTGTCAGCGTTGCGAGGGTCCAGGGGGTTGACCAGGAGGTCTGCTGCTTTGGCCTTGGCTAGAACTACATCATCTAGTTAGGATAAATGTGTTATTGTTGGGGAAAAGGTCAGGCAGCAGGCAGAGAATGTCCAGTACATGTGTCTCTATGACTTCATGTCAAGTCGAATCAAATCAAATGTGATACAACAGGTGTAGACCTTACAGTGAAATGCTTACACATGAGCACCTAACCAACAATGCAGTTTAAAAAAATACAGATAAGAATAAGAAGAAAAAGTGACAAGTAATTAAAGAGCAGCAGTAAAATAACAATAGCGAGACTATATACAGGGGGATACTGGTACAGAGTCAACGTGCGGGGGCACCGGTTAGTTGAGGTAATATGGACATGTAGGTAGAGTTATTAAAGTGACTATGCATAGATGATAACGACAGAGAGTAGCAGTGGTGTAAAAGGGGGGGGGGGCAATCCAAATTGTCTAGGTAGCCATTTGATTCGGTGCTCAAGAGTCTTATGGCTTTGGGGTAGAAGCTGTTTAGAAGCCTCTTGGACCTAGACTTGGTGCTCCGGTACCACTTGTCATGCGGTAGCAGAGAGAACAGTCTATGACCAGGGTGGCTGGAGTCTTTGACAATCTTTAGGGCCTTCCTTTGACACTGCCTGGTATAGAGGTCCTGGATGGCAGGAAGCTTGGCCCCGGTGATGTACTGGGCCATTCGCACTACCCTCTGTAGTGCCTTGTGGTCGGAGGCCGAGCAGTTCTCCTACCAGGCAGTGATGCAACCAGTCAGGATGCTCTCGATGGTGCATCTGTAGAACATTTTGAAGATCTGAGGACCCATGCCAAATCTTTTCAGTCTCCTGAGGGGGAATAGGTTTTGTAGTGCCCTCTTCACGACTGTCTTGGTGTGCTTGGACCATGTTAGTTTGTTGGTGATGTGGACACCAAGGAATTTGAAGCTCTCAACCTGCTCTACTGCAGCCTTGTCAATGAGAATGGGGGCATGCTCGGTCCTCTTTTTTCTGTAGTCCACAATCATCACGTTGAGAGAGAGGTTGTTATCCTGGCACCACATGGCCAGGTCTCTGACCTCCTCCCTATCGGCTGTCTCGTCGGTGATCAGGCCTACCACTGTTGTGTCATCGGCAAACTCGAGTCGTGCCTGGCCGTGAAGGCATGAGTGAACAGGGAGTACAGGAGGGGACTGAGCACGTACCCCTGAGGGGCCCTGTATTGAGGATCAGCGTGGCGGATGTGTTGTTACCTACCCTTACCACCTGGGGGCGGTCCGTCAGGAAGTCCAGGATCCAGTTGCAGAGGGAGGCGTTTAGTCCCAGGGTCCTTAGCTTATTGATTGAGCTTTGAGGGCACTATGGTGTTGAACGCTGAGTTGTAGTCAATGAATAGCACTCTCACATAGGTGTTCCTTTAGTCCAGGTAGGAAAGGGCAGTGTGGAGAGCAATAGAGATTGTATCATCTGTGGATCTGTTGGGGCGGTATGCAAATTGGAGTGGGTTTCTGGGATAATGGTGTTGATGTGAGCCATGACCAGCCTTTCAAAGCACTCCATGGCTACAGACGTGAGTGCTGTGGGTCGGTAGTCATTTAGGCAGGTTACCTTAGTGTTTTTGGGCATAGGCACTATGGTGGTCTGCTTAAAACATGTTGGTATTACAGACTCGAACAGGGAGATGTAAGTGAAGGCACATGCTCGCAGTACACGTCCTGGTAATCTGTCTGTCCCTGCGGACTTGTGAATGTTGACCTGTTTAAAGATCTTTCTCACATCGGCTGCGAAGAGCGTTATCACATAGTCTTTCGGGAACAGCTGATGCTCTCATGCATGTTTTAGTGTTATTTGCCGCGAAGTGAGCATATTAGTACTGTAGTTTAGCTCATCTGGTAGTCTTGTGTCACTGAGCAGCTCTCGGCTGTGCTTCCCTTTGTAGCCTGGTTTGCAAGGGCATAGTGGGATTTCTTATAAGCTTCCGGGTTGCTCCTTGAAAGCGGCAGCTCTAGTCTTTAGCTCAATGCGGATGTTAACTGTAATCCATGGCTTCTGGTTGGGGTATGTACTAGAGTTCGACCGATTAATCGGAATGGCCGAATTAGGGACGATTTCAAGTTCATAACAATCGGAAATCAGTATTTTTGGACACTGATTGGTCAATTTTTAAATGTTTTTTTTACATCTTTATTTAAACTTTATTTCACTAGGCAAGTCAGTTGAGAACGCATTCTTATTTTCAATGACGGCCTAGGAACGGTGGGTTAACTTCCTTGTTCAGGGGCAGAACGACAGATTTTTACCTTGTCAGCTCAGGGATTCAATCTTGCAACCTTACAGTTAACTAGTCCAACGCTCTAACCACCTGCCTCTCATTGCACTGCCTGTTACGCGAATGCAGTAAGCCAAGGTAAGTTGCTAGCTAGCATTAAACTTATCTTATAAAAAACAAACAATCAATCAATCAATCAATCATAATCACTAGTTAACTACACATGGTTGATGATATTACTAGGTTATCTAGCGTGTCCTGCGTTGCATATAATCGATGCGGAGCGTATCATTGCTCCAATGTGTACCTAACCATGAACATCAATGCCTTTCTTAAAATCAATACACAGAAGTATATGTTTTTAAACCTGCATATTTAGCTAAAAGAAATCCAGGTTAGCAGGCAATTTTAACCAGGTGAAATTGTGTCACTTCTCTTGCATTCATTGCACGCAGTCGGTGTTTATGCAACAGTTTGGGCTGCCTAATTTGCCAGAATTTTACGTAATTATGACATAACATTGAAGGTTGTGCAATGTAACAGGAATATTTAGACTCATGGATGCCACCCGTTAGATAAAATACAGAACGGTTCCGTATTTCACTGAAAGAATAAACGTCTTGTTTTCGAGATGATAGTTTCCGGATTCGACCATATTAATGACCTAAGGCTCGTATTTCTGTGTGTTATCAAGTTATAACTAAGTCTACGATTTGATAGAGCAGTCTGACTGAGCGATGGTAGGCACCAGCAGGCTCGTAAGCATTCATTCAAACAGCACTTTCGTGCGTTTGCCAGCAGCTGTTTATGACTTCAAGCCTATCAACTCCTGAGATGAGGCTGGTGTAACCGATGTGAAATGGCTAGCTAGTTAGCGGGGTGCGCGCTAATAGCGTTTCAAACGTCACTTGCTCTGAGACTTGGAGTGATTGTTCCCCTTGCTCTGCATGGGTAACACTGCTTCGAGGGTGGCTGTTGTCGATGTGTTCCTGGTTCAAGCCCAGGTAGGAGCGAAGAGAGGGATGGAAGCTATACTGTTACACTGGCAATACTAAAGTGCCTATAAGAACATCCAATTCAAAGGTTAATGAAATACAAATGGTATAGAGAGAAATAGTCCTATAATTCCTATAATAACTACAACCTAAAACTTCTTACCTGGGAATATTGAAGACTCCTGTTAAAAGGAACCACCAGCTTTCATATGTTGTCATGTTCTGAGCAAGGAACTTAAACGTTAGCTTTCTTACATGGCACATATTGCACTTTTACTTTCTTCTCCAACACTTTGTTTTTTCATTATTTAAACCAAATTGAACATTTCATTATTTATTTGAGGCTAAATTGATTTTATTGATGTATTATATTAAGTTAAAATAAGTGTTAATTCAGTATTGTTGTAATTGTCATTATAACAACCCAAAAAAATAATCGGTATCGGCGTTGAAAAATCATAATCGGTCGACCTCTAGTATGTACCTTCGGTCACTGTGGGGACGACGTCATCGATGCACTTATTGATAAAGCCATTGACTGACGTGGTGTACTCCTCAATGCCATCTGAAGAATCCCGGAACATATTCCTGTCTGTGCTATCAAAACAGTCCTGTAGCTTAGCATCTGCTTCATCTGACCACATTTTTATTGATCTAGTCACTGGTGATTCCTGCTTTAATTTTTGCTTGTAAGCAGGAATCTGGAGGATAGAATTATGGTCAGATTTGCCAAATGGAGGGTGAGGGAGAGCTTTGTATGCATCTCTGTGTGTGGAGTATAGGTAGTCCAGAGTTGTTTTTCCTCTCGTTGCACATTTAACATGCTGATAGAAATTTGGTAAAACGGATTTAAGTTTCCTTGCATTAAAGTCCCCGGCTACTAGGAGTGCAGCCTCTGGGTGAACGTTTTCTTGTTTGCTTATGGCGGAATACAGCTCATTCAATGCTGTCATAGTGCCAGCCTCCGTCTGTGGTGGTATGTATAAACAGCTCCGAAAAATACAGTTGAAAACTCTCTAGGTAGATAGTGTGGTCTACAGCGTATCATGAGATACAGTGCCTTGCGAAAGTATTCGGCCCCCTTGAACTTTGCGACCTTTTGCCACATTTCAGGCTTCAAACATAAAGATATAAAACTATTTTTTTTGTGAAGAATCAACAAGTGGGACACAATCATGAAGTGGAACGACATTTATTGGATATTTCAAACTTTTTTAACAAATCAAAAACTGAAAAATTGGGCGTGCAAAATTATTCAGCCCCCTTAAGTTAATACTTTGTAGCGCCACCTTTTGCTGCGATTACAGCTGTAAGTCGCTTGGGGTATGTCTCTATCAGTTTTGCACATCGAGAGACTAAAATGTTTTCCCATTCCTCCTTGCAAAACAGCTCGAGCTCAGTGAAGTTGGATGGAGAGCATTTGTGAACAGCAGTTTTCAGTTCTTTCAATAGATTCTCGATTGGATTCAGGTCTGGACTTTGACTTGGCCATTCTAACACCTGGATATGTTTATTTTTGAACCATTCCATTGTAGATTTTGCTTTATGTTTTGGATCATTGTCTTGTTGGAAGACAAATCTCCGTCCCAGTCTCAGGTCTTTTGCAGACTCCATCAGGTTTTCTTCCAGAATGGTCCTGTATTTGGCTCCATCCATCTTCCCATCAATTTTAACCATCTTCCCTGTCCCTGCTGAAGAATAGCAGGCCCAAACCATGATGCTGCCACCACCATGTTTGACAGTGGGGATGGTGGGTTCAGGGTGATGAGCTGTGTTGCTTTTACGCCAAACATAACGTTTTGCATTGTTGCCAAAAAGTTCAATTTTGGTTTCATCTGACCAGAGCACCTTCTTCCACATGTTTGGTGTGTCTCCCAGGTGGCTTGTGGCAAATTTTAAATGACACTTTTTATGGATATCTTTAAGAAATGGCTTTCTTCTTGCCACTCTTCCATTAAGGCCCGATTTGTGCAATATATGACTGATTGTTGTCCTATGGAGAGAGTCTCCCACCTCAGCTGTAGATCTCTGCAGTTCATCCAGAGTGATCATGGGCCTCTTGGCTGCATCTCTGATCAGTCTTCTCCTTGTATGAGCTGAAAGTTTAGAGGGATGGCCAGGTCTTGGTAGATTTGCAGTGGTCTGATACTCCTTCCATTTCAATATTATCGCTTGCACAGTGCTCCTTGGGATGTTTAAAGCTTGGGAAATCTTTTTGTATCCAAATCCGGCTTTAAACTTCTTCACAACAGTATCTCGGACCTGCCTGGTGTGTTCCTTGTTCTTCAAAATGCTCTCTGCGCTTTTAACGGACCTCTGAGACTATCACAGTGCAGGTGCATTTATACGAAGACTTGATTACACACAGGTGGATTGTATTCATCATCATTAGTCATTTAGGTCAACATTGGATCATTCAGAGATCCTCACTGAACTTCTGGAGAGAGTTTGCTGCACTGAAAGTAAAGGGGCTGAATAATTTTGCACGCCCAATTTTTCAGTTTTTGATTTGTTAAAAAAGTTTGAAATATCCAATAAATGTCGTTCCACTTCATGATTGTGTCCCACTTGTTGTTGATTCTTCACAAAAAAATACAGTTTTATATCTTTATGTTTGAAGCCTGAAATGTGGCAAAAGGTCGCAAAGTTCAAGGGGGCCGAATACTTTCGCAAGGCACTGTACTGTAACATAGGCGAGCAATAGCTCAAGACTTCCTTAGATATTGTGCACCAGCGGTTGTTTACAAAAATACATAGTCTGCCGCCCCTTGTCTTACCAGACACCGCTGTTCTATCCTGAAGGTACGGCGTATATCTAGCCAGCTGTATGTTGATAGTGTCGACGTTCAGCCACGACTCAGTGAAGCATAAGATATTACAGTTTTCAATGTAATTTAATTTATTGCGTAGGTATTCTCCAAATATTGCATGTTTGCTAGCAGAATGGAAGGAAGTGGGGGTTTATTCGATCACCTACGAATTCTCAGAAGGCAGCTCGCCCTCCGGCACTTTTTCTCTGCCTCCTCTTCAAGCAAATCACAGGGATCTGGGCCTGTTCCCGAGAAAGCAGTAAATTGTTCACGTAGGACTCGTCAGACTCTGACGTCCAGAAGTTATTTTCGGTCATAAGAGATGGTAGCGGCAACATAAAAAAAATAAAAATAAAATGTACAAGTTACAAACAATGCAAATAAACTAACAAAAAAACACAATCTGTTTGGGACACACTTCCCTACCTCCTCCCCCACACGAGAAGGCCTTCTTCTCCGGTGCAATTTTAGCTGTATATGCACATCTGTGTCCATGCATGAGGGTGAAAGAGTGAAAGAGAGAGAAAAATATAGAGCAAGGAGAAATATCTCACCTTTAGGCGTGTCCCCAGTGCTTGAGGACGACACAGTACGACTGCGGTCTGCAGTGGGGCTGTGAGGGGATGTCCTGGACCCCGGTTGACCAGCTTCGCCCACGGGGCTACCCGGGTCAGGGTCCAGAGGCAGGTCAGGGAAGCGTGGCGCCGTGCCCCTGTGGCGCTGCGCCCCGTTGGTCAGGCCCGGCGTGACCACCTCGCCATTGAAGAGCTCGTAGGAGGAGCTGAGGGAGCTTTGATCCCTGTCCGTGCAGCTGATCTCTGACTCTACCAGGGGGCAGTGCAGAGGGATGGGGGAGGAGGTAGGGGCTGGGGGGTTGGCTCTGGGACATCTCTCCCTGTCCCTCTCCTCACCCCCTATTAGGACATGGCCATTGGTTTTGGTGGTATTGTTGTTGTGTCCCATGGTGGTGGAGATGGAGTTAGTGAGGTCGTCAGCGCCTGTTTCTGTTTCATCAGCATCGTCGTCTTCATCATCATCGTCATCATCATCGTCGTCGTCATCGTCGTCGTCCTCCTCCTCCTCTTCCTCTTTGTCCTTTTCCTGCTCCTTGGTCTCCTCACCCTTCACCTCCTCCTCTGTTCTTGGTTCCTCTTTCTCATCTTTTTCGCCATGAGCTGTAACCAAGTCCTCTTCATCGTCATCCTCTTCTTCCCCATCTTCCTCCTCCACCTCCTCATTGTCATTCTCTTCCTTAACCTCCTCTTTCTCCCCCTCCTCCCCCTCTCCCTCTGGGTTCGCGGTAGCTCCGTTGCCATCCCCAGGTGTAGTGGTGGTGGGTGTGGGATTCTGTGTCTCGGTCTCTGGGGTAGTGCTGGGGGTGGGCTCCCCCTCTGGCCCTGCTGCTGCCTCTGGGGTGGGGGGCACCTCTGACTGCTCCTGAGGTGTGTCTGCACCTGAAAGACAGGGGGAGAGAAAGAGTGGAGGAGTGAAAAAGAGAGAAGGGAGAGAGAGGGGGTGGGAGGAAAGCGAGAGCTTGGGTTAGACTGTAGTTGTTTATGAATCCGCCTTGCATTTCTCCCACGCATTACACTCTAAAACAATTCAGGGTTGTTTGGATGACCCAACTACTGGGTTACAGACATTAGGTCACTTAGTTATTAAAAAAAAAATTAAGAGCAAAGTTGTGTTGTTGATGCTGGGTTTATTCTGGGTTATTGAGTTACGACCCAGCGGGTCAAATCAGAAGACTGGAGCCGTGGCTTAATAGGGCCATGCTTTCCGGTAGTTATTTTTGGTCACCTGCAAGAGTAAATGTAATTCCGGTTAATCTGTTCTGTTGTATTGTTATCACATGTTAAGGTTGAACATCAACTTTTTTCTCAGCATATGTAATGTGCACAAAGGAAAATGTTATTTTGTAGTATACAAACTTAACATGATGAACAGGAATTAAATTTACTCTCACGGGTGGCCAAAAATTATTAAAAGCCATGGCCCTAATAGGCCAAACCTCTTGAAAATAACCTATGAATTACATTAAACACGAAAGTCAACAGAAACCCAATTGATGATTAAATTAACCCATGTTTGGGTAATTCAACAACCCAACTGGCTGGGTAAAAATAACCCAGCATGTGTTTTGTCCAATATTTACCCAGCACTGGGTTACCAAATAAACCAAATGTTGTTGTTTTTAACCCAGCACTTTTTAGAGTGTCGGCCTAGTGTGGGTGGAGAGGTTGGAGGCTGGCTCGTCCTCCTCCAGTTCTCCATTCAATTCTATTCACTCTCAGCTTGGTACAGAACTCTATCCACACACCTCTGACGCACACACACACAATAGAATGAGTGAATAACCAACACATTGAGTGAATGAGTATAAAACCATCACCACCACCACCACCACACTGATTTACAATCAAACCATGTAACTCACAGGTGTGATTGGTTAGCCTGGTTGGCCTCTCCCTCTCTGTCTCTACTTCCTCCTCCTCATCTCCATCCTCTTCATCGTAATCATCGTCGTCGTCATCACTCTCGCCCAGTGCAACGGCGGGTCCCAGTGCCGCGTTGCGGGGTGTGTGTTTTGGGGAGTGTGTGTCCCCCTCACCATCGGGGCCCTCTGTGGCCCTCTGTTTCTCAGCCTCTCTCTCCAGGGCCTCGATCTCCCGCATGCGTATCTCCAACAGCTCGGTCTGACGCTTCTGCTTCTTCTTCAGCTTCTTCTTCTTGTTCTTAGAGATCTTCCCCACCTAGAGAAGAGGAGAGAGGAGGAGGAAGAGTCTATTAAAGTCACTGATGTACAACGACCTATGGGCTGAGTGACTAGAATTAGATAGAAAATATTGTATATTCTGCTCTGAGATTTATACAGAACATTGTGGTACTCACCGGTTTGGCCTGTGGTGCTGTGCTGACTGTTGGGATGAAACAGAGTCAGAGTCAGGAGAAAGTTTACCTTCAAACATATCATCCCTACAAAGTCCTATAATAATAATATATACCCCTGAATAAGATAACACCCCATTCAATTATTTATACCCTCTTATAGACTTCATACAGAATCTTTATTTATACCCTCTTATAGGCTTCATACAGAATCTTTATTTATACCCTCTTATAGACTTCATACAGAATCTTTATTTATACCCTCTTATAGACTTCATACAGAATCTTTGGATGAACTGTGAGTTGAATGGAGGATTTAATCAAAGTAATTTCAGACAGCTTTATTCCCTTTTCCTAGATTCATAGAAATCAACCCTTTTCTCCATGTGTTACGCAATGCCCACATACATATCAGTCATCATCATTCCAGCCTGACTCATAGGTGTGTGAGCAGTATGAGGATGTCTGGAACAATACTGATTTCTGAGGAAAAGTCAGTCACGGAATTACCGTTAATTACAGAGGGTTCCTGTTGGTTGAGCTGAATGTGATTGACAGACAGCTCATGGAGGGGTTCATGAGGAGTTCATGAGGGGGTCAAGACCCCTTGCTTTGACTAAATTTGTGTGATGTCGAGACTACTTGACCCCTGACTGCCAGGGCACACACGTGCCAGGACCAACAAGTAGTAAAGTTTCAGTGAGAAGTTGAAGGAACATAGGCCAAGACAATAGGGAAGTGTGTGCTGGCCAGATAAGAATGCTTAAAAACTCTGCTTCCACCCTTTCTTCCTTGCTAAAGGCAAGTTTCCGTGATCACTCTCACAAACATCTAGCTTTTAGTGGAGCCACAAGCTCTCAAGCAATCTCTGTGCCTATCAAATCAAACTAGGAGAGAGCTCTCACCAAATTGATTGGTTGGCTCAGGCTGGCAAGCTGAAGCAACAAACTAAGAGACCGCCCAACTGATTGATTTATCTGATTGATTCATAGATTCCTTAATGGTGTGACCGCTGTACTGATACACAGCAGGACACTCCAGTTATCAGAACCGCCGATAGATTCATCTACTGCTAATAGGATAGAAGAGAGACTTCCCTACACTAGCATTAGACCTTGTCTTTAAGTAAGCAATTGGTCATAAGAATCAAACGGTTCATGATGAATTACTCTCATACCTCCTCTACAAAGAGCGCACTGTACCGATTCAACTAAAACTGAACCTCAAGTCAAGCAGCGAAAGATCTCTCTACACAGGTTTAGGGTAAAACAGTCCAAAGTACTCCTTTAAAATATATCTGACAGGCTTTATTCACTATTCACTGTTGGACTCCCAAAACACTTCAGTTTGAAATTAGTAGAAGGCTACAATAACTAACTATTTGGATAACGCTTAGAGGGATAGTTCACCTTCAAATTTTGTCAGATGGCTTAGGAAAAACAGTGATTTTGCGTGATAATGATTATTTTAACCCTGTTATTTTCTTCTACAGACAGTGAGTTAGCGGGTGAGGTGGTCTGTACCCTACCTGCAGATCCAGAGGGCGGGGGCGCCCCAGCCTTCTGCCACTCTGTGGCCTCCGCGGCCATGCGGCGGACAAACGCATCGTCCACACACATCAGGATGTTCTCCGGCTTGATGTCTGTGTGGATGATCTTACACTTGCTGTGGAGGTAGCCCAAGCCCTGCAGAACCTACATGAACACAGGAACACAAGCATGCACAAATGCGCACACACACACACACAAACACAGACACACGTGTAAGCAAACACAAACAAACACACACAAATCCCAGATGAAACACCACTGATGCTCTCACAACGCTAAATGAACCATTCCTTTGATCTTAGTCATCCTTCATCGGGGACAAGGCTGCTGTTGTTTTGTTTGGTGTGTGTGTGTTTGCCAGTGTTTGATTTTAGGGGCTTTTGTATGGAAGTTGAGAGCAGTTTCTATTCATCTTCAGTGGGCTTTTCAAGTGGGAGGCAGCAGAGATGAACAGATAACTTTAATTCACATGCTGCTCTGCCCTGGTCTTCAGGGGGAAGGCCTGTGAAGGCCTTGTGAAGTCAACAACATGTATTGTACTGGACTGGACTGGCCTGCAGTAGTGCCTCTGGCTGGCAATATCACTTCTCTTCCTCTCATTGTTGGTGCTAATAAAGAGTGTTTATGGAAGTGAAAGTGATGTGTGTATGTGAATGTGTCTGAGTCAAGTAAATGAGGATGTGTGAGTGTGTACTTGCGTGCGTGAGTTTGTGCCCGTTCGTGCATGAATGCGTGAGTGTGTGTTAGTGCTTTTTAAGGTCTGTTCGGTTTCGGTTAGATTATTTACAAAATAGTCACGGTTTTGGATTAATATGATTTTTTTTTAAACATTAAAGGCACTATGCATTATGTGGGTTGAATACTGTGACAACACAGAATAAACCAATGAATACATGTCCTATGACAGTAGTGACTGCCCAATACTGGTTATCACTTATTAACCATCATTTATTCACATTACTTTAAGATAATATGTATGTTGTGTATATCCCTCCAGTGGTGTGGGGGCTGTGCTTTGGCAAAGTGGGTGGGGTTATATCCTGCCTGTTTGGCCCTGTCCGGGGGTATCGTCGGATGGGGCCACAGTGTCTCCCGACCCCTCCTGTCTCAGCCTCCAGTATTTATGCTGCAATAGTTTATGTCAGGGGGCTAGGGTCAGTTTGTTATATCTGGAGTATTTCTCCTGTCTTATCCAGTGTCCTGTGTGAATTTAAGTATGCTCTCTCCAATTCTCATTCTCTCTCTCTCTCTCTCTCTCTCTCTCTCTCTCTCTCTCAGGACCTGAGCCCTAGGACCATGCCTCAGGACTACCTGGCATGATGACTCCTTGCTGTCCCCAGTCCACCTGTCCGTGCTGCTGCTCCAGTTTCAACCGTTCTGCCTGCGGCTATGGAACCCTGACCTGTTCACCGGACGTGCTACCTGTCCCAGACCTGCTGTTTTCAACTCTCTAGAGACCGCAGGAGCGGTAGAGATACTCTTAATGATCGGCTATGAAAAGCCAACTGACATTTACTCCTGAGGTGCTGACTTGCTGCACCCTCGACAACCACTGTGATTATTATTATTAGACCCTGCTGGTCATTTATGAACATTTGAACATATTTGCCATGTTCTGTTATAATCTCCACCTGGCACAGCCAGAAGAGGACTGGCCACCCCTCATAGCCTGGTTCCTCTCTAGGTTTCTTCCTAGGTTTTGGCCTTTCTAGGGAGTCTTTCCTAGCCACCGTGCTTCTACACCTGCATTGCTTGCTGTTTGGGGTTTTAGGCTGGGTTTCTGTGCAGCACTTTGAGATATCAGCTGATCTAAATTTGTATTATATTTGTTTATTTGATTCATTTATTATTTCATTCCAATTCATCATCTCATCTCTAGAGATGTTGCCTATGCTGTTTGACAAAATCCCTATTTTAGTAGTTCTTCAAAGTAAATAAGACATACTTCTGTGACTGCTGAATACCAAATATCAGTCACTTCGATCATTGACTTTCAGGTAGAGATATCTCGCGAAGCCACTGCACTCTATCCCTCTCTCGTGTTCTACTGTCCATTCTCTCTCTTCCATGTCTGCCCCACATAGACCAGACAAGTAGGTGGTCACCGCTCAGCACTAGCGTGTGTGGCATACCTGTTTGATAATACTCTTAACACAGGGAAGAGGAAGGCCCTGGTAGTTGGACTTGATGATCCACTTTAGAAGGTGGTGTCCGAGAACCTCAAACACCATACACACATCTGGGACAGCTGGTCAAGGAGGACCACAGCTTCATCACTGAGATACATATGCAGATACATACGCAGATATAAAGAGCATATAAGTATACACACACATCCACACACACCCTCTGTAGACAAGGATACGTATTCCGTTGATTCCAGAGATCTTGAAGTCATCTATCAGCTGAACCACCATTTCTTTGTTTTGGTCAGAGGGGTCACTCTCTCTCACCTGGAGATGAACGACAAACAATAGAGAGATCAGGACGGAGGGTGTGAGAGAGGTGTGCGAGGCATGGGGAAACGAAACACACACAAACACACCCAGAGTCGCTACTCACACATCTGAGCAGTTTGATCTCATCCAAGGCTGTCTCTGTGTAATGCTGAGCACTCTTCACCACCTTCATCGCCACAAAGTTCTTCACCCTGAAACAAGAAACACATAACACACAGAGAGATCCATATCACAACATGATGGACTACAGCAGAGTTAGCCATGCAACACTGGAGTTGAACCAATCAATCACAGATTGGGGAAAAACACGTTGTTGGGGAAGATGTTTACTGGTAATGGTTTCATATCCAAGGACAATGTCCATGTGAGTGAGCAACAGTGTACAGTGTATGATTGTGTAATTGATTTAATTGGGGCTAATAGAGGATATGGGCGAGCTGTACGATGTAACCTAGTGAACGGTGATATTCTGACACTGAGACTGTTAGGCATCAGTGTGGTTAACACTTTGGCACTATGTGTCATTACACTGCAGCTGCTACTGTCTACTGTGTCACTGTGTAGGAGTGGTTTTGTTGCAGCCGTTGTCATGGTAATGAGTTGGTAATAGTGGTAACCCGTCTGACTCCCGTTGACAGGTGTGTGTGTGACTCACTGGATGTCCCAGCACAGCCATACGGTGGAGAAGTGACCCCAGCCCAGCTTGCGGATCACATGATACCTCCCATTGAACAAGTCCCCTATCTTCACCGGATGGTATCCACCTGAGAGAGAGAGAGAGAGAGAGATAGAGAGAGAGATAGAAGAGAGAGATAGAGAGAGAGAGATAGAGAGAGAAGAGAGAGAAGAGAGAGAGAGAGAGAGATATAGAGAGAAGAGAGAGATAGAGATAGAGATAGAGAGAGAAGAGAGAGAGAGATAGAGAGAGAGAGAGAGAGAGAGAGAGGAGAGAGAAGAGAGAGATAGAGAGAGAAGAGATAGAGAGAGAGAGGAGAGAGAGAGGAGAGAGAAGAGAGATAGAGAGAGAAGAGAGAGAAGAGAGGGAGATACTATTAGAAAAACCTAGATAATCAAGATACTGATACTTCGAGCCGAGCTACTGAATCTATGCTATCAGTAAGAGGGAGGGCGTGAGAGAGGATTAAGAAAGAGAGTGAGTGAGTGAGTGAGTGAGTGAGTGAGTGAGTGAGAGAGAGAGAGAGAGAGAGAGAGAGAGAGAGTGAGAAGGTCCTCAGTAGGTCCTCACAGCTATCAGGATATCAGGCTCCTCAGTGGAAAGACCACTCCCTCTTGGCACAGACAACAACCTTGAGCCTTGGTGCTGGTGCCAAGCATATAGAGCTTCTGGCAAGTCACACACTGCTGCAAATGACATTAGGAGCCAGCAGGGATGATATAAGAGACAGAGTAAGAGGTAGAGAGAGAGAGAGAGAAAGGAGAAGAACATATGGGTTTAAGTGTATTGGAGTGTGTGTAAGGCCGCATGCTTCCCAGCCGAAACAGTATTATGATGACATTTTGTGAGGTTTTTGTTCATTTTGGACTTCGTGTTGAGGCACACAACATTTCTTCTAGAGGCAGGCCATAGTTTGGAGCCCTTTTTGTTTGGTCAACAGTAGAGATTCTTCAATAAAGTATTTGTTGTCATTCAACGAGAGACAACTCGTTTTCATGCACATTTTTTCTTTGAGAAATAATGCACCAAACATGTTGTTAGATGTAAAATTGTGTGACAGATATCCTCGGCAAAAACACATTTCTTTAGTTATTTTAGATTTTAGACTATTTTGATGTAAGCATATACTGGCTACAGCATCTCAAAATGGACAAATAATACTATTGCCGCTTTTTTCTAGTTTTTCAAGCGAAGGTCTTTTGAGGGAGTATGCAAGCACACTCGGCTAGGCGCCAGCCGAACTGAAGCGTGCTGACGCCTTCAGTGAGTGTGTCTAGGGAGGGGGGGTGTATGTGGCATGTGTGTGAGAAAGACAGGAGAAAGAAAGAGTGTAGAGGTAGAGAGGTAAAGAGAGAAAGGGAGAGGAGATTAGAGTTACGAAGACAGAACTGGATACTTGTGTATGCATGTATAAGCTATGGAAGTTCTACACGTGCGTGTGGGGGTTTGTGAGTGTGTATTATCTCCCCCACCTTTGCAGTAGTCTGCGGGGTCCTCCTGCTCCTCATCATCAGAGCCTAATATCTCCTCCTCCGGCTCTGGGGGAATGGCCGGCTCAGGGGGGGCTGGAGGGGGAGGTGGGGCAGTGGGGGCAGACACCGGGGCTTTTTGCTGGGTCTCAGGCCTGACAGAGAGAGAGAGAGAGATACTGTTAGAACCTGAATTGGTTAGGGTAGGAATGACCCTTTCCGCGTACAACATACTAACACACAATTACACTAGAATCATCACTGCAGCCGATATGTTTAGCTGGATGCCATTTCTCTTTAAGACCTGATTCCATCTCGGAGCCCATCCTCAATCCTTTTCCCTAGCCTTTGGTGTTCTCAGATCTGAAAGGATTGGAAATGGAACGAGGCCCATGAGGAAGAGAAAATATACATGTCTGCTGTATTTTTAAGGGCTTAGTATCTTATCAATAAGACAGTGTGTGACTTCTCTTCCCCCTGTGAAAAGTCTGTTCCAGCCTGAGAGGGGGAGCCACTTTAATTCACTGTTGTCTGTATGTTCAATGTTTAGCTATGCGGTGTGATGTTGAGGAGGAGTGAGCTAGTTCCATAGCATCAATGAGGAACCCCCTCTACATTTAGATAACATTATCATAACATGAAATAACACACAAACTGGACAGTTGTATCGCCATCTCTCATTCAAAGACTCAATCATGTATTGTTGTCTCTATCTTCTTGCCCTTTGTACTTTTGTCTGTGCCAAATAATGTTTGTACCATGTTTTGTGCTGCTGCCATGTTGTTGTCGTGTTGTGTTGCTACCATGCTGTGTTATGTGTTGCTACCATGCTGTGTTATGTGTTGCTGCCTTGCTATGTCTTAGGTCTCTCTTTATGTAGTATTGTGGAGTCTCTTTCTGATGATGTGTGTTTTGTCCTATTTAAAAATAAAAAAGTTTTATACCAGCCCCCAGCAGGAGGCTTTTGTCTTTTGTTAGGCCGTCATTGTAAATAGGAATGTATTCTTAACTGGCTTGACTAGTTAAAAAGGTTAAATATTTTTTTTTTTTAATGAAAAAGTATTGTTCAACATTAACCAGACGAGTCAGAATCTTAAGATGTTGTTCTGGTGTATCTCTGAACACGACTCTCTCAGTAGCATCCTCAGAAATATCTCTATCAGTTATAAAGGCTAAATAGATTGTGTGAACAGTGTCAGTGCCAAACACTTGAGTAAAATAAATAAATAAATAACACACACTAAGGGCTGTGATAAATCATGGTCGCAGGCACAGACACATGACGGAGGTTCCCAGTTGGTAAGTGTGCCGTTATAGAAACAGATGAGAATGAAGAATCCAGTCCATGAAGAGTTAACAAGTTAACAAGGACATTAAAGACCTAGATAGACTACATGCAAATGTTTAAAATATAATATGCTATAGGCAAGCCCTATTTGGGCCGCAATCTTTTAGCAGTTACTCTTCTGTTGACGCCTTCTTGTGTGATCAGCTGACTTGAGGTTAGCTTTGGGATGAGAGAGAGCATACAGCTAGACAACACAAGGCTCCTTTAATGTCTAATACAGCTTGCTAGGACAACACAAGGCTCCTCTAACGTCTAATACAGCTAGATATGACAACAAGGCTCCTCTAACGTCTAATACAGCTAGATAGGACAACAAGGCTTCTCTAACGTCTAATACAGCTAGATAGGACAACAAGGCTCCTCTAACGTCTAATACAGCTAGATAGGACAACAAGGCTCCTCTAACGTCTAATACAGCTAGATAGGACAACAAGACTCCTCTAACGTCTAATACAGCTAGATATGACAACAAGGCTCCTCTAACGTCTAATACAGCTAGATAGGACAACAAGGCTTCTAACGTACAGGCTCCTCTAACGTCTAATACAGCTAGATAGGACAACAAGACTCCTCTAACGTCTAATACAGCTAGATAGGACAACAAGACTCCTCTAACGTCTAATACAGCTAGATAGGACAACAAGACTCCTCTAACGTCTAATACAGCTAGATAGGACAACAAGACTCCTCTAACGTCTAATACAGCTAGATAGGACAACAAGACTCCTCTAACGTCTAATACAGCTAGATAGGACAACAAGGCTTCTCTAACGTCTAATTGTAACGTTCGTCGTTGGGAGAAAGAGAGGAGAACCAAGGTGCAGCGTGGTAAGTATTCATTATGCCTTTTAATGAAAATAAATACTCGAACAAAACAACAAAAACGATAAACGAGAATGACAAACGAAACAGTCCTGTCTGGTGACATACACAAAGACAGAAAATAATCACCCACGAAACACAATAGAAAACAGGCTACCTAAATATGGTTCTCAATCAGGGACAACGATTGACAGCTGCCTCTGATTGAGAACCATACCAGGCCAAACACAGAAATAGCAAATCATAGAAAAACTAACATAGACAACCCACCCAACTCACGCCCTGTCCATACTAAATTAAAGACATAACAAAAGAACTAAGGTCAGAACGTGACAGTAATACAGTTAGATAGGACAACACAAGGCTCCTCTAACGTCTAATACAGCTAGATACAGCTTTCTTCATATTTTCAAACAGTTAATTTATATTTTCCAACGGGGCTATACATTTTGGTGAGTTTTTTCTCTCTCGCCCGAGTAGCCTCGTTTCACTACCAAAAATCAAATTAAACCATCTAGTGTTCAGTGAAATAACAACACAATGTCACATACAGGTAGCCTAGTCAAATAATTAACATCCAATCACCTTACTGTTACTCTCTCGCGGGAATTCCACTAACGGTCTGTATGTAGCGAAACGTAGCTGCTGCTCATGTTGGTATCTGTACTAATGGCGCAAAAGCCATGACAGGGAGACATAGTGGAGTGGTAACGTGCATTCAAGCAGTTGCTCCCGACGCCACTTGGGTACACTGCAGCATCTACCAAGAGGTTCTTGCTGCCAAGGGAATGCCTGACAGCTTGAAATACGTTTTGGACACTACAGTGAAAATGGTTCACTTTGTTAAAGCAAGGACCTTGAACTCATGTATTATCTGCACTATGCAATGACATGGGCAGCGACCATGTAACGCTTTTACAACATACAGAAGTACGCTGGTTATCAAGAGACCAAGTATTGACATGTTTTTTTTTAAATTGAGAGACGAGCTTAAAGTTTTCTTTACTGACCATCATTTTCACTTGTCTGACTGCTTGTATGATGATGAGCTTCTCACACGACTGGCCTATCTGGGTGATGTTTTGTCTCACCTGACTGATCTGAATCTCGGATTAAAGGGACTCTCTGCAACTATATTCAATGTGCAAGACAAAATTGAGGCTATGATTAAGAAGTTGGAGCTCTTCTCGGTCTGCATTAACAAGGACAACACACAGGTCTTTCCATCATTGTATGATTTTTTGTTTGCAAATGAACAAACTTACGGACAATGTCAAACGTGATACAGTGAAGCACCGGAGTGACTTGGGTGCTCAGTTATGCAGGTACTTCCCTGAAACGGATCACACAAACAACTGGATTCTTTATCCCTTCATGCCCTGCCTCCAGTCCACTTACCGATATCTGAACAACAGTAACCTGCCTTGACAAATCGCACTGTTAAGATACTGATGCCCTTTGCAACCACGTACCTACACTACCGTTCAAAAGTTTGGGGTCACTTAGAAATGTCCTTGTTTTTGACAGAAAAGCGCATTTTTGTCCATTTAAATAACATCAAATTGATCAGAAATACAGTGTAGACATTGTTAATGTTGTAAATGACTATTGTAGCTGGAAATGGCACATTTTTTTATGGAATATCTACATAGGCGTACAGAGGCCCATTATCAGCAACCATCACTCCAATGGCATATGGCATCACTCCAATGTTCCAATGGCATATTGTGTTAGCTAACCCAAGTTTATCATTTTAAAAGGCTAATTTATTATTATAAAACCCTTTCTTTTGCAATTATGTTAGCACAGCTGAAAACTGTTGTTCTGATTAAAGAATCAATAAAACTGGCCTTCAATGCTGTGTATTACTCCCTTAACAGAACAGCTCAAACTGGCTCTAACCAGAATAGCAAAAGGAGTTGGAGGCCCCGGTACACAACTGAGCAAGAGGACAAGTACATTAGAGTGTCTAATTTGATTAACAGACGCTTCACAAGTCCTCAACTGGCAGCTTCATTAAATAGTACCCGCAAAACACCAGTCTCAACGTCAACAGTGAAGAGACGACTCCGGGATGCTGACCTTCTAGTCTGTGTTCTTTTGCCCATCTTAATCTTTTATTTTTATTGGCCGGTCTGAGATATGGCTTTTTCTTTGCAACTCTGCCTAGAAGGCTAGCATCCCGGAGTCGCCTCTCACCTGTTGACTTTGAGACTGGTGTTTTGCGGGTACTATTTAATTTCTAAGTGACCCCAAACTTTTGAAAGGTAGTGTATGTGAGAGTGGATTCTCAGCCCTCACTAGCATGAAAACTAAATACAGGTACAGACTGTGTGTGGAGAATTATTTAAGACTGAGACTCTCTCCAATACAACCCAACATTGCAATGTCATGTGCATCCTTTCAATGTCATGTGCTTGGCGGTCGTCGTCGCCGGCCTACTAGCTGCCACCGATCCCTTTTCCTTTTTCGTTTGGTTTTGTCTGTCTTGTGTTCACCTGTGTCTAGTTTAGTTAATCAGTGGGGTATTTTATCTTGCCCAACCCGCTAGGTTTTGTGCGGGATTGTTTGTATTACTGTCGTTGGCTTGGGTTGCGTTTTGTTTTTACTGTTAAGCAGGTTTATTTTCATGAGACTGTTTTGCCCGTTAGTTTAGCAGAGGAGGGTTTCCTCCGTTTGGTTTACTAGACTGCGTTCCTGTGTTCTTGTGGCTACGTTAGTGGTCTTGTACCTGTTGTGTTGGTGGACAGTAATAAAACGCCCTTCTTGGATATTGTTGCTCTCCTGCGCCTGACTCCACACCCACCTCTCCTAGGGAGATTCTGACAGATTTCGATGATCAAATACGGTTTTATATGTAAGATGGTTAAATAAAGAGCCAAAATATTGATTATTATTATATTATTATTTGTGCCCTGGTCCTATAAGAACTCTTTGTCACTTCCCACGAGCCAGGTTGTGACAAAAACTCACACCCATTCTTATGTTTAATAAATGTATCGTATAGTGTGTGTGTGGCAGGCTTACAATGATGGCAAAAAACAACATTTGAGAGTGTGCTGACCCTGGTGCTAGAGGGGGTACGCAGCTGGAGGTTGAATGTTTGAAGGGGTACGGGACTATAAAGAGTTTGGGAACCACTGATCTAGGGCAACAAATAGCTCGAAGACGTGGATGTTGATTAAGGCTGGCCCCCTGCACACCTCTGATTAAAAGGGGTTGGTTTAAATGCATGAGACACATTTCAGTTGAATGCATTCAGTTGTACAACTGACTAGGTACACAACTGAGCAAAAGGACAAGTACATTAGAGTGTCTCATTTGATAAAGATGCCTCACAAGTCCTCAACTGGCAGCTTCATTAAATCGTACCTGCAAAACACCAGTCTCAACATCAACAGTGAAGAGGCGACTCCGGGATGCTGGCCTTCTAGGCAGAGTTCCTCTGTCCAGTGTCTGTGTTCTTTTGCCCATCTTAATCTTTACTTTTTATTGGCCAGTCTGAGATATGGATTTTTCTTTGCAACTCTGCCTAGAAGGGCAGCATCCCAGAGTTGCCTCTCAACTTTTCCTTTCCTCCAGTGTTTAATACAGCATAGCGTTCCGCAAAGGACAACATAGACACTTAGCATTGAGATTCCTGCAGTAAGTGACACATGCGCTCTTACAAACATAGAGACACATATAGCTTACTTACTTCTCGTGTTCTTCTTAGTTCTTCTTTTTATTTGATGTGTGTTTTTGTTCTACATTAAACATGTTAGTACTACATTGATATTGATTACTGTATCGTTGGGTCTGGAGCTAGCAAATTAGGCATTTCACTGTACTGTGCATGTGACATTAACACCCCCCCCACACACACACAATAGACTTAGGCTATGTACTTATACACACTCATACACATGCACACACCCTCCATGCTTGGATCTGTGCCCTTGCAGCAGGATGGTCCTTAACCAAAACAGTCACGTACTGTATCATAGATCACTTCCACGGGCTCAGTGCTTTTAAACTTGAGCCTGTCACACACACACCTAGCCACAATAACTCTGAGCCCACCCTACAGTTGTAGCCACCCTACAGCAGTAGCAGTAGCCACCCTACAGCAGTACAGTAGCAGTAGCCACCCTACAGCAGCAGCAGTAGCCACACTACAGCAGAAGCAGTAGCCACCCTACAGCAGTAGCCACCCTGCAGTAGTAGTAGTAGCCACCCTACAGTAGTAGTAGTAGCCACCCTACAGTAGTAGTAGTAGCCACCCTACAGCAGTAGTAGTAGCCACCCTACAGTAGTAGTAGTAGTAGCCACCCTGCAGTAGTAGTAGTAGCCACCCTACAGTAGTAGTAGTAGCCAACCCTACAGTAGTAGTAGTAGCCACCCTACAGTAGTAGTAGTAGTAGCCACCCTACAGTAGTAGTAGTAGCCACCCTACAGCAGTAGCAGTAGCCACCCTACAGCAGTAGCAGTAGCCACCCTACAGCAGTAGCAGTAGCCACCCTACAGGAGTAGCAGTAGCCACCCTACAGTAGTAGTAGTAGCCACCCTACAGCAGTAGCAGTAGCCACCCTACAGCAGTAGCAGTAGCCAACCTGCAGTAGTAGCAGTAGCCACCCTACAGCAGTAGCAGTAGCCATCCTACAGCAGTAGCAGTAGCCACCCTACAGCAGTAGCAGTAGCCACCCTACAGTAGTAGCAGTAGCCACCCTACAGGAGAAGCAGCAGCCACCCTACAGGAGAAGCCAGCCCACTTCAGTGTGTCTGTGTACATGTATGTGTGTATTGGGGCATGCAAATGTGTGTGGATATGTGTGTGTGTCACATGAGGTTGGTGGCACCTTAACTGGGGAGGATGGGCTCATGGTAACGACTGGAGCGGAATCAGTGGAATGGTATCAAATGCATCAAACACATGGTTTCCATGGTTTCCATGTGTTTGATGCCATTCCATTCGCTCCGTTTACAGCCATTATTGTGAGCCGTCCTCCCCTCAGCAGCCTCCACTGGTGGGTGTAACGTGCATGTGTGTGTTAATTCATACTGTAAGGAACAACGTACATCCTAGAAAACACACACAGATGTGTGTTTGTGTGTCTATCGCACACCCAGCACCACTCATACACATAACAGCAACAACAAAACCAGAATGTTTCTGAGAGCATGGAAAGCCCATGTCAAACAACAGCAGCAGCAAGGCAGGAACTAACTCTTAGGGTGCATTCCAAATGGCACCCATATTCCCTATATAGTGCACTACTTTTGACCAGGGTGCATCAACAGTAGTGCAGTATGTAGGGAATAGGGTACCATTTGGGACACAAACCTTAGACAAAGCAGCTGATTCAGAGCAGTTTGGTTAAATGCGGAAGACACATTTCGGTTGAATGCATTCAGTTGTGTAACTGACTAGGTATCCCCTTTCCCTTTCACACTGGCTGCCATTCTCCTCATTGCAGACATGCCAGTCCAGGCTGTAGTCAGCTGACACAGCAGCAAAGTGATGCATGTTTTGGGGCACTGAGCAAATTCTAAACTTGAAAGTTGTGAGAATTTTGTTCAAATTCCAGCACGCGTTTACAGTGAACACTGACGCTGTACTCTTACAGTTTTAGACAGTAGCCAATAGACTATTGTGGCTATTTAAGCATAATGTCGGCCTACCAACAAAACCAATGGAGCAAATCTCAAACTTTTCAAATGGAAATAGCTTCTGATTTCTGTGGTGTTCAATGCAGGCCGACATTACATGATAATTATTTAAATGTTTTTACATTATGAAGGGCTTGACATGAATGATTTTTTAAAACTTGGTCTGTAACACCATGGGTCAAATAGGTGACTGTAAATTGCATTGTATTCTGTTATATGATGCACAAAACCACTTGACAAAATAAAAGTAATTATTACTACTGTACAGAGAATTAGACAATGTGTAGGCTATCCCTCTGCCTATTGGCTTATTTGCATATGTCTCAAAATAAAACACTGCACCTTTAATTAAGACAAACTTTTTACCTGACTGGCTTTTCAAATAAATGTAGCCTACACGTGTTGTGCTCTTGTAGGATGCAGTAACTCCCCATTGCTGACCTATACTTATCTAGAACTGGACTAGTAATGCAGAGAATATCAACAGATGTGCACATGTGCAGTCTGAACTGAACTGATCTGAAAAGAGCATTCACTCCAGGATGATTGAAAGGCAGGAACGACCCCTGCCAAATTACAGACTCAATATTTCAAAGTTAAATTTGTTTTGGTTTGTTACATTGAAAAGAGGTTGATATAATATTGATTCATCACAGAAAAAAACGAATCTATATAGTGCAAACTAACGCGGCGAACTCAGAAGTTCAATCTCTTGCGTCTTTGCGAGGTCTGGCATTTTTTCTGTGAGCCACAGTGCTGGAGGAGGTGGGCGCCGCGCACGCGCGCAGTTTAGAGGGAACATTGGGGATAAACACATTTTATTTTTCCACAGGACAAATGCATTAACACTTTGTTTTGTGGCTAAACAGGGCTGTTGGTTTTGTAGATGGTTAAGTGTCACATTGCTAGTAGTGTAATTACGTAAGGGATAATCAATGAGGGGGCATTGCGTTCTATGGAAAATAATGAATGACGTATAAGTTGTGTTCCATGACATACTAGCTGAGTGGAACTGACCTTCCACAGAGTTGCATGATTTTCCAGAGAACGCATAGAGCCCAGTGTTGATTATCCCTTTTATACCATGGCTAATATTTAACACATTTGATACTAGAGATGTTCATTTGCTGGTTGAAATGTGTTCAACATCCACTGAAGTAGCTAGCAAGTTTACTAGATAGCTACAGTAGTTACCAATGATAGCTAAACTAGAACGTCTGTTAGGGTGGCGTCCCATAGGGTGGTGCACAATTGGCTCAGCGCCGTCCGGGTTTGGCAGGGGTAGGCCATCATTGTAAATAAGAATTTGTTCTTAACTGACTTGCCTAGTTAAATAAAGGTGAAATAAAAAAATAAAAAACTGCCATGGTATAAAGCACATTATAAACTGGATGGTTCCAGCTGTGAATGCTGATTGGCTGACAGCCGTGGTATATCAGACCGTATACCATGGGTATGACAAACCTTTTTACTGCTGATTATGTTGATAACCTGTTTATAATAGCAATAATCTGGGGTTTGTGGTATATGGCCAATATACCATGGCTAAGGGCTTCACATGTGTGTGTGACCATGTGTGTGTAAACAACGCCTCGTGTGGTATGCCCTGTAAGTGTGTGTGTGTGTGTGTGTGTGTGTGTGTTGAGCAGGAGCTGAGCGACATGGGGGTTGGAGAGGGATTAGAAATGGAAAAACAAACAGAGGGAAACTCCAGCATTCTTTCTCTCTCCAAACTCAAGCATTCTTTCCCTCAGCTCCAGGGACAAAATCATGGAATAAAGAGGAAAGGCAAATGCATGCACGTACACACAGACACAGACACAGACACAGACACAGACACAGACACAGACACAGACACAGACAGACACAGACAGACACAGACAGACACAGACAGACACAGACAGACACAGACAGACACAGACAGACACAGACAGACACAGACAGACACAGACAGACACAGACAGACACAGACAGACACAGACAGACACAGACAGACAGACACAGACACAGACACAGACACAGACACAGACACGTACACACACACACACACACACACACACACACACACACACACACACACACACACACACACACACACAGCGAGAGAAAGAGCAAGAGAAATTTACCGGTAGTTGATTAAGTATATACTGTATGATAGCAGAGCACAAAGACCTCTTATTCAGGAAAATAGTTCAACATTGTTTATCATTCTCCTGCTAAATAAGAGAGGAAGGCAAACTCTTCTCCCTAACGTCAGGACAGAAGAGTCCCTGCCCATCTCCGAAAAAGAGGATCTTAAATCAGATGTCTGAGCCCCCCCCCAAAAAAATACAATAAAAAGTGTTTTTCTTACTATTTGCCTACTTGCTGACTTTGGTGGTAACTTCTTTATTGAGGAACAATGAACTGACTATGCCTGTGACATGTGGTTGTCTTACCTAGCTATCTGTATACTAACTGTAAGTCGCTCTGGATAAGAGTGTCTGCTAATATAGAAATTTTTTACATTGGAAAAGTTGAGAAGCTGTCTTTGTCTGTCAGCTCAAAATCCCTAATTCTAGGGGCCTCCCGAGTGGCGCAGCGGTCTAAGGCACTGCATCGCAGTGCTTGAGGCATCACTACAGATCCAGATTCGATCCCAGGCTGTGTCGCAGCCGGTCATGACCGGAAGACCCATGAGGCGGTGCACAATTGGCCCAGCGTTGTCCGAGTTAGGGGAGGGTTTGGCCGGCCGGGATGTCTTTGTCCCATTGCGCTCTAGTGACTCCTGTTGCGGGCCGGGCACATGCACGCTGACACAGTCGCCAGTTGTACGTCGTTTCCTCCGACACATTGGTGGGGCTGGCTGCCGGGTTAAGCGAGCAGTGTGTCAAGAAGCAGTGCGGCTTGGCAGGGTCGTGTTTTGGAGGACTCATGTCTCTCAACCTTTGCCTCTCCATACGGGATTTGCAGCGATGGGACATGACTGTAACTACCAATTGGATAACATGAAATTGGGGAAAATGTAAATAAATAAAAATGTCCCTAATTCTGTGCGAACCCATTGCAGTTGTATGGACATGGGTCTACACATGGGTCTACACATGGGTCTACACATTGTGTGCAATTAGTGATGGGGGAGGGGATATATTGCAATATTATTTTTGCGTTGGCAATTCCCAGCCCTATGTGCAATCAACATGAAGTTTAGTAATATGATGTTGTATGAGATCTCAAGGCTTGTCAACAGCCTAAATATCTGTAGCAAGGAAAAGGGGGCTGTGTGCCTCCTCCTTTCAGATAGAACAACCTCAGTGTACCCCTGTTCATTCAGTAACATTTGTCCACAAGAATCATTGTCACATAGTCGGACCGTCACCAAGGAAACATATTGATTCCCTAGCACCTACTCTATATCACTAAGTTAATGTACTGAATGCTGAGCATTCTCGTTGCCAAGGTAACACATTTAATGTGGATGGAACTGGATGTCCATGCTCCCTGCTCTAGAAAGAGTGCTGAAAATGTGCCATTGAAATCCTTTTTTATTTCTGAAGACAAATGCCCTGTTGTCCTGCGAACAATGTTCGAAGATCTACTGTCTGAACTTTGGCTGGCCTTTGTCCATGGAAACCTGACTGTATTCAGTGACACGATCAAGATGCTTGAAGGCCAGGACCACTGTGCTGTGGAGTCCGCTGCAATTCTGAGAAACGTTGAGGCAAAATTGACTGATGACATTCCAGTTTTGGTTAGAGGACTTCTGAGAGAGCTAGAGGGAAATGGAGCCATGTCTAAAGAGAGCTTTCTCAAAACATCCCAATCATTCTTCACTACGGCTGTGAACTACTTGCAAGCATGGGGAGAGCACACAGATCATCTAAAATATTTACATTATCTCCTTTTAAAAAGGCAATCTCAGCGTGAAGAGATCCAGAAGGCAGCAGGCCTGCAGGAAAAATGCCCCAATGTGACCATCAATGAGGATGCATTGTGTGACAAGGTTACTGGCCTGCAAGAGTTCCTAAAGGGGGATCGCTTGAAGAATGGAAAGCATCTGAGACACCGCTTAGTCAGAGATGGAGCATGGTGGTTACCCACTTCAAAGAGAACGACATCCCACACACTAACCTGGCTAGATTAGCGTCTGTTGTCATGTGCTTACCTGGAAGTAATGCACCAGTCGAGAGAGTGTTCTCCCAAATGAATGATATATGGACAGCAGCAAGAAATGGGTTCACTGTTCCTACCATCAAGGCCATGCTTATTGTCAAGACAAACTTTAAGCTCCCCTGCCAGGAGTTCATGGAGAAGCTGGCCAAAGACAGAGCAATCCTGAAGAAAATACATTCTTCTGAGAAATATACAGATTAGGTTGGTATAAGTATATTATGTAGTTACCAATCTCATCAGCATCTTATTTCTTTATTATGTTAAGTATTTCACATATACTATTGTCTGTTTTTTCAATTTTGCTCATGTTCTCTTCTGCTCTTATTCTACCCAGACTACCAGGACCACTGAATGGCTGTTCAGATCTGACAGTTCTGTCTTGTCTGTAGTATAGTTGTTTTCTCTATCACAGTGTGCCTGTTAGACTAAATACACGAAACCGGAATTGTCCCCCTTTTTTATTTCATAGATAATAACATTGGATATTTTAATGATATATTGACCGCCGAACTGGAAATGTCCCCGGTTTTCATTTCAGAAATCTGGTCACCTTAACCTAGGGGTTTACCCATTTCTGTCACACCCTGACCATAGTTTGCTTTGTATGTTTCTATGTTTTGGTTGGTCAGGGTGTGAGCTGAGTGGGCATTCTATGTTACATGTCTAGTTGGTCTATTTCTATGTCTGGCCTGATATGGTTCTCAATCAGAGGCAGGTGTTTGTCATTGTCTCTGATTGGGAACCATATTTAGGTAGCCTGGGTTTCACTGTGTGTTTGTGGGTGATTGTTCCTGTCTCTGTGTTTGCACCAGATAGGACTGTTTAGGTTTGCACTTTTCTTGTTTTGTTTAGTTATTTCATGTATAGTGTCTTTAGAAATTAAAGAACATGAATAACCACCACGCTGCATTTTGGTCCGCTTCTCCTTCACAACAGGAAAACCGTTACAATTTCACCTTGGCAACATAGACCTAGCGCTAACTGAACAGACTGATGTCACCTAGTAGGTAATATCATAGAAACAGGGAATATGGATTTTTCTATTGGTAACACAGATCACATAATTCAGTGAATTATAGGATCTACATTATATAGGTAACACTGATACCTGAACACAACTGTAAGTAAACTATGGAATGCCGCTGTCATCTCCGTTACGACTGTCCACTCAGTGAATACCAGCCTCCCTCTGTCAGAACCAAAACATTATCCCATTCCCCTGGTAATAGGCTACCACTCTCTCTTTTACTGATTCATCATCATCCCTCTCTGTCCATATCTCTCCATCTGTATCAGTCTCTCCCAGCAGCAGGCCAGCTGACTCATTCGCTCCTCTCCTCCTGTATGTCTGCTCTGCACATGCCAAGGAAGAGATCTCACTGCTATTTCAGTCTGTGGCCTGCCTGCCTGACGTCACACAGCACTGCCCCCACACTGTCCACACCTGCCATGATGAATCTGTACATTACCACTTACAGTTGAAGTCAGAAGTTTACATACACCTTAGCCGAATACATTTAAACTCAGTTTTTCACAATTCTTGAAATGTAATCCTAGTAAAAATTCCCTTAGGTCAGTTAGGACCACCATTTTATTTTAAGAATGTGAAATGTCAGAATAATAGTTGAGAGAGAATTATTTATTTCAGCTTTTATTTCTTTCATCACATTCCCAGTGGTTCAGACGTTTACATACACTCAATCAGTATTTGGTAGCATTGCCTTTAAATTGTTTAACTTGGGTCAAACGATTCGGGTAGCCTTCCACAAGCTTCCCACAATAAGTTGGGTGAATATTGGCTCATTCCTCCTGACAGAGCTGGTGTAACTGAGTCAGGTTTGTAGGCCTCCTTGCTTGCACACGCCTTTTCAGTTCTGCCCACACATTTTCTATAGGATTGAGGTCAGGGCTTTGTGATGACCACTCCAAAACCTTGACTTTATTGTCTTTCAGCCATTTTGCCACAACTTTGGAAGTATGCTTGGGGTCATTGTCCATTTGGAAGACCCATTTGCGACCAAGCTTCAACTTCCTGACTGATGTCTTGAGATGTTGCTTCAATATGTCCACAGAATTTTCCTTTCTCATGAAGCCATCTATTTTGTGAAGTGCACCAGTCCCTCCTGCAGCAAAGCACCCAAACAACATGATGCTGCCACCCCCGTGCTTCACGGTTGGGATGGTGTTCTTTGGCTTGCAAGTCTCCGCCTTTTTCCTCCAAACATAGAAATGGTCATTATGGCCAAACAGTTGTATTTTTGTTTCATCAGACCAGAGGACAATTCTCCAAAAAGTACGATCTTTGTCTCCATGTGCAGTTGCAAACCGTAGTCTGGCTTTCTTTAATGGCAGTTTTGGAGCAGTAGCTTCTTCCTTGCTGAGCGGCCTTTCAGTTTATGTCGATATTGGACTCGTTTTACTGTGCATATAGATACTATTGTACCTATTTCCTCCAGTATCTTCACAAGGTCCTTTGCTGTTGTTCTGGGATTGATTTGCACTTTTCGCACCAAAGTACGTTCTTCTCTAGGAGACCGAACGCGTCTCCTTCCTGAGCAGTATGACAGCTGCGTGGTCCCATGGTGTTTATACTTGCGTACTATTGTTTGTACAGATGAACATGGTACCTTCAGACGTTTGGAAATTGCTCCCAAGGATGAACCAGACTTGTGGAAGTCTACAATTGTTTTTCTGAGGTCTTGGCTGATTACTTTTGATTTTCCCATGATGTCAAGCAAAGAGGCACTGAGTTTGAAGGTAGGCCTTGAAATACATCCACAGGTACACCTCCAATTGACTCAAATTATGTCAATTAGCCTATCAGAAGCTGTGACATCATATTCAGGAATTTTTCAAGCTGTTTAAAAGACACAGCCAACTTAGTGTATGTAAACTTCTGACCCATTGGAATTGTGATACAGTGAATTATAAGTGAAATAATCTGTCTGTAAACAATTGTTGGAGAATGACTTGTGTCATGCACAAAGTAGATGTCCTAACTGACTTGCCATAACTATAGATTGTTAATAAGACATTTTTGGAGTGCTGAAAATTGAGTTTAATTGACTCCAACCTAAGTATATGTAAACTTCCGACTTCAACTGTACCTCCCGCACAATTATGGATCTTAGGCTACAATACATTACCATAAATCTACCATTACGAGTCTGTAGTGCAATATATTACTGTCCACACACCTAGCCCGCCATTTTGGCTCTCTCTGTGTACAATACATAAAAATAACCTCAGCCCTGCCATTAGCATATACTGTCCATCATCACTATGCATCAACTTTGGTTCAGACCATTATACTACTCTTCCACTAACCAACTAAACACACCAACCTGGCTATTACAATAACCTCTGTTAATTCAATACCACAGGGAAAAAACACCATGGCTTGTTGACTTCAGAGAGATCATGGAGATGAGAGAGAGTGGGTTGTTTTGCAGACAAATCAATGTATAGTATTCATAGGTTGCACCTCCGTCACATCATGCCATTGTTATGAATGTCCCCAAGCCGCCCTCTCCCGGCGGCCCAATAATGGTGCCCTAAAGTCGTGATAAGCCCAGTCATTCTGAACGCAGGCTAAAGACTGTTAAATATAAATTACACTATCGTGCCTGGAAATACGATGACATTGCTAAAGTGGTCAAATATTTCGTAGGAAACAACTTTGCCAGCATTATCATGTTGTCTAATTTACTTTAGACAGATAGCACCGTTGTCATTAGCGAGTAAAGTTTGTCAAAAAATAGCTAGCAATGTTAGCTAGCAAAAAACAATCTTAGATAAATAGCTTACTTTATACTGCTTCTTAAGTCAATCTGGCGACATCAAAGTGATGACAAAAGGTTTTCCCACTAATAACTAGTCTCCTATTGAATGGCAATGCATTTTTGATGAAATCTTCATCAGCGCTCATTGACAATGCATTGAGTAGAATGATTAGTCGGGCATCATTGCAAAATGAACATTCAAAACAATATTGTGACGAAACATGCAAACCATGAATAGGCCCAGTTCACACTGTACTGCCACTGTATAGTACACAAAACACAGACAGAAAAATGTATATAAGAACACACACACCAGCTCTATGCTGCAGGGATCAGTGCACACATGTCAATAGCTGCTGATTAGACTGTTACTCTATTTTCCAATGGGCAGCCAATAGATACTGTACTACATGTTGCACTACACTGACCTACACACTACTACACACAAAAACATACACGCAAGCACACACAAAAGCCAATACTAACATCATCACATAATGCACACTCCCATTATACTGTATCTAGCTCCCACACTCCCATTATACTGTATCTAGCTCCCACACTCCCATTATACTGTATCTAGCTCCCACACTCCCATTACACTGTATCTAGCTCCCACACTCCTATTATACTGTACCTAGCTCCCACACTCACATTATACTGTATCTAGCTCCCACACTCCCATTACACTGTATCTAGCTCCCACACTCCTATTATACTGTATCTAGCTCTAATTCAGGAGTAGCAATGCTTTTTTTTATGACATCATGAATGAATCAAACTGGCCTGAGCCCATAGAAATAAGAATGAAGGTCTGAGCCAGTCATCAGGCTGTCACTCATCACTCATCAGGCTGTCACTCATCACTCATCAGGCTGTCACTCACATACCAGGCGCGGGCCAGCAACAACAACAACAACCGCTTAAACCGGGACTCACTCTTTTCACCCCACTTCGATACAAAGTTATAGCAGGTTAGGAGAGCATTTTCGCTACCCCTTTTTCTAACCTTAACTGTCTCCTAACCTGCTACGTAAACTGCTATGAAAAAGTTGGATCAGTATCTAAGTGGCGTGAAAAGAGTCTTTCCCTAAACCTGTGGTATCCTAACACCCTCACTATCATCAATAGCCTAGCGATGACAACATGGACACGACAACAGGGACACATCAAAAGTGACAGGCTAGTTGTGCTGGAAGGACAGCAACCGTAATCTGCACACTCCGTGGAGAGAACACTTTTTGTAAAACCCCGACACGTCCGATAGAAAGAGAGCAATCACACATAGCATCCTGTTCATAAAGCTAGTAGGCCCCCAATCATAACAAAAACACAACCATTAAGCATTTCCAAATCAATACAACTTTATCAAAGGAACTGGTGATCTAAGGTTTAAACGCAACAATGTTTCCCACACATCAGTTTGAAAGAGTTAACCGCAAGAGAGCTGCAACAAACAGTGACACTCACCAAAGAGGCTCATTTGTATGTTAACTTCTTGCGGAAAGGTTCATCTTGAAGGGAGAAATGAACAAATCAGCAGAAACATCCTCCTTGATAACACTTGTGGCTGCAGCTGCTGCACACTATCTACAACAAAAGTTAGCTAGAGCGTGGGAAAAACAGGCTACAGGAGTGAGGTGTCTATGCCTCCCAGAAGGCGGAAGTGTAAAAAAATAAATATTGTCAAAACAGTCCTACCCATTGGAAGTCAAAATGTGATGGGTTGATTTCCCCCCAAATTCTGCCCTAATACAGTTGAATGGCAAATGCCTTCTGTCTAGCTTCTGAGGGCGTAGCCAATGGCTGACTTCTGAGGGCGTAGCCAATGGCTGACTTCTGAGGGCGTAGCCAATGGCTGACTTAGCGAGCTAGATTTTTCTCGCCAGAAACCACCAAATAAAAATCCTGATTGGATATTTTTTTCCCTTCAGTGTTAACCCCATAGAAAAAAGAATGTATAGAACGAGCTTGGAACCTCTAACCCTGGCAATTTGACTTGTAAAATCATGGGTACACTCGCAGTGGCTTCCTGGTACTGTTAAGTAATCATTTCCATGGTAATGTAGAATGTTTATTCAGATGATGCTAACTGATGCAATGTAATGTATTCTTTGTAATGTCATTTGAGTTGATTGAACAAATCACAGCACAGATTGATAAACATAATTTTGGGGGGTATTTTTCTTAAAACTGCATTGTTGGTTAAGGGCTTGTAAATAAGCACTTCACGGTAAGGTCTACACCAGTTGTATTTGGCGCATGTGACAAATAAAATTTGATTTGATGGTTACACTTCCTGATTTGACTTCCCGCTTTGCTCCTATGGGTACACTTCCTGCTTTGACTTCCTGCTTTGCTCCTATGGGTACACTTCCTGCTTTGCTCCTATGGGTCCACTTCCTGCTTTGCTCCTATGGGTCCACTTCCTGCTTTGCTCCTATGGGTACACTTCCTGCTTTGCTCCTATGGGTACACTTCCTGCTTTGCTCCTATGGGTACACTCACAATGGCCACCAGTCCACCCATTATGCCAGCACTGACTTGAATGTGGACGCCTGTTCTATTCATTCTTGTTTCTATGGTTAACCCTTCTCTTTCCAACACAAACTAAAGATGAAATAAGAATATCATTTAAATTACAGAAAAAATTAAATAGAAATTAAAACAACATGTATATTTTAATTGTATAAATCCTTAGGCCATCTCTGAAGGTGTAGAAGGCCCTTACGATTCCCCATTGATAAAATGCAAGGGCACCGAGCCACACAAGACCACATACTCACTGTCACACTACAGCATAGTCAGCCACCCATCCACAACTGGATGGGACTTTTGTTCTGTAAAAGTGCTTGATATTGAATAATATTTGTAATTGTGAAACTGGCCTAAAAGCTGGCATGCTAATTCTTACTGAGGCCACAGACGGTTCCCATGTCACGGGTCCATGTCACAGCACACCCAAACACAAAGACACACACACACACACACACGCCTGTGCGCACACGCATACACACAAACAAACGCGCGCACACACACGTCACACAGTTGAGGCACACTGACATGACTGCACACCCAGCATAAACACAGAGGGCCAATTCTCCCCTATTAACACAAGAGGCAAGACACTTTTGTGTGTGGGATGTTTACTACACAGGATGTGTGTGATGTTTACTACACAGGATGTGTGTGTGATGTTTACTACACAGGATGTGTATGATGTTTACTACACAGGATGTGTGTGTGATGTTTACTACACAGGATGTGTGTGTGTGATGTTTACTACACAGGATGTGTGTGTGTGATGTTTACTACACAGGATGTGTGTGTGTGATGTTTACTACAAATGATGTGTGTGTGTGATGTTTACCACACATGATGTGTGTGTGACGTTTACTACACAGGATGTGTGTGTGACGTTTACTACACAGGATGTGTGTGTGACGTTTACTACACAGGATGTGTGTGTGACGTTTACTACACAGGATGTGTGTGTGACGTTTACTACACAGGATGTGTGTGTGACGTTTACTACACAGGATGTGTGTGTGATGTTTACTACACAGGATGTGTGTGTGTGATGTTTACTACAAATGATGTGTGTGTGATGTTTACCACACATGATGTGTGTGTGGCGTTTACCACACATGATGTGTGTGTGACGTTTACCACACATGATGTGTGTGTGACGTTTACCACACATGATGTGTGTGTGACGTTTACTACACAGGATGTGTGTGTGACGTTTACTACACAGGATGTGTGTGTGACGTTTACTACACAGGATGTGTGTGTGACGTTTACTACACAGGATGTGTGTGTGACGTTTACTACACAGGATGTGTGTGTGATGTTTACTACACAGGATGTGTGTGTGTGATGTTTACTACACATGATGTGTGTGTGACGTTTACCACACATGATGTGTGTGTGGATGTGTGTGACGTTTACCACACATGATGTGTGTGTGACGTTTACTACACAGGATGTGTGTGTGACGTTTACTACACAGGATGTGTGTGTGACGTTTACTACACAGGATGTGTGTGTGATGTTTACTACACAGGATGTGTGTGTGTGATGTTTACTACAAATGATGTGTGTGTGATGTTTACCACACATGATGTGTGTGTGACGTTTACCACACATGATGTCTGTGTGACGTTTACTACACAGGATGTGTGTGATGTTTACTACACAGGATGTGTGTGACGTTTACTACACAGGATGTGTGTGACGTTTACTACACAGGATGTGTGTGACGTTTACTACACAGGATGTGTGTTATGTTTACTACACAGGATGTGTGTGATGTTTGCTACACAGGATGTGTGTGTGACGTTTACTACACAGGATGTGCGTGATGTTTACTACACAGGATGTGTGTGTGATGTTTACTACACAGGATGTGTGTGATGTTTACTACACAGGATGTGTGTTTACTACACAGGATGTGTGTGATGTTTACTACACAGGATGTGTGTGATGTTTACTACACAGGATGTGCGTGATGTTTACTACACAGGATGTGCGTGATGTTTACTACACAGGATGTGTGTGATGTTTACTACACAGGATGTGCGTGATGTTTACTACACAGGATGTGTGTGTGATGTTTACTACACAGGATGTGTGTGTTACGTTTACTACACAGGATGTGTGTGATGTTTACTACACAGGATGTGCGTGATGTTTACTACACAGGATGTGTGTGATGTTTACTACACAGGATGTGTGTGATGTTTACTACACAGGATGTGTGTGATGTTTACTACACAGGATGTGCGTGATGTTTACTACACAGGATGTGCGTGATGTTTACTACACAGGATGTGTGTGATGTGTACCTCCTGCACATGCATTGCTAAACATCAAGACATTAGCCTTGGCTGTGATCGTGTGATGTGCCCACAAACAACCCTGAATAGTTACAGTATAATATCTGCATTCCTCCATGTATACTGTATCAAAACACATCACATAGGAACAGTATCCAGCTGCAGCATAGCACTAGTGAATAACTCGTCTCCACTCAACCACGCACACAGTCCCTTCACAGAGTCATCCAGTGATGTCAAACGGAGCCATGGCCATTGTGGAGGTCTGTTACTCCCACGCTGGTAAGAGGAGGAAGACTGCTGCATGGTGGCTTGGCTCTGGAAGAGAAATACAGTAGCCTGGGCTGCTCTTAGTGTGTCTCATGGAATTCTACTCACAACACAATAACCCCCTGGGTGTTTACAGTTTGAGTTATGGTTGTGTAAAAAGCTAAACATTTGAACAGCGAATTTTGTTTAAGTGTTGGATGAGGTTTCAGGGTAAATATTTTCAGGGCGTCATTGTAACAATATGGAGGCAACATCCCCACCAAACAATGTTTTCCCATTGTGAATGTGTTTTATCATGTGGTCACATGCTGCTGAACTTTAATAGACAGGGTTGGCCAAGCAGAGAGGGTCAGGCCCAGAATTCCAAGCCCAGTCACGTGGTGCCCTTTCACCTAACTGCTAATAGCCCTGCCTATCACGCATCAGACTTCACGTGACCACACCGTGTGTGCCGCTGCTATATACATATAGGGGAAACACTGATTACCTACAGTATGAACTTATTCATGTCTAACTTAGATGGAGATTATTACTACTGAATGGTGGGAGTAGAGATGAAAGGTCTGGGAAAGTTGTTCCACCATGCAGAGGCTCTGTTTCTACTGTCTATGTGTCTGTTTCTACTGTCTATGTCTCTGTTTCTACTCTCTATGTCTCTGTTTCTACTGTCTATGTATCTGTTTCTACTCTCTATGTCTCTGTTTCTACTGTCTATGTGTCTGTTTCTACTGTCTATGTCTCTGTTTCTACTCTCTATGTCTGTTTCTACTGTCTATGTGTCTGTTTCTACTGTCTATGTCTCTGTTTCTACTGTCTATGTGTCTGTTTCTACTGTCTATGTATCTGTTTCTACTGTCTATGTCTCTGTTTCTACTGTCTATGTCTCTGTTTCTACTGTCTATGTGTCTGTTTCTACTGTCTATGTATCTGTTTCTACTGTCTATGTCTCTGTTTCTACTGTCTATGTCTCTGTTTCTACTCTCTATGTCTCTGTTTCTACCCTCTATGTCTCTGTTTCTACTGTCTATGTGTCTGTTTCTACTGTCTATGTATCTGTTCCTACTCTCTATGTCTGTTTCTACTGTCTATGTATCTGTTTCTACTGTCTATGTGTCTGTTTCTACTCTCTATGTCTCTGTTTCTACTGTCTATGTGTCTGTTTCTACTCTCTATGTCTCTGTTTCTACTGTCTATGTGTCTGTTTCTACTGTCTATGTATCTGTTTCTACTCTCTATGTCTCTGTTTCTACTGTCTATGTCTCTGTTTCTACTGTCTATGTCTCTGTTTCTACTGTCTATGTGTCTGTTTCTACTGTCTATGTATCTGTTTCTACTGTCTATGTATCTGTTTCTACTGTCTATGTCTCTGTTTCTACTGTCTATGTGTCTGTTTCTACTGTCTATGTCTCTGTTTCTACTCTCTATGTCTCTGTTTCTACTGTCTATGTATCTGTTTCTACTCTCTATGTCTGTTTCTACTGTCTATGTATCTGTTTCTACTGTCTATGTGTCTGTTTCTACTGTCTATGTCTCTGTTTCTACTGTCTATGTGTCTGTTTCTACTCTCTATGTCTCTGTTTCTACTGTCTATGTGTCTGTTTCTACTGTCTATGTATCTGTTTCTACTCTCTATGTCTCTGTTTCTACTGTCTATGTCTCTGTTTCTACTGTCTATGTCTCTGTTTCTACTGTCTATGTGTCTGTTTCTACTGTCTATGTATCTGTTTCTACTGTCTATGTATCTGTTTCTACTGTCTATGTCTCTGTTTCTACTGTCTATGTGTCTGTTTCTACTGTCTATGTCTCTGTTTCTACTCTCTATGTCTCTGTTTCTACTGTCTATGTATCTGTTTCTACTCTCTATGTCTCTGTTTCTACTGTCTATGTCTCTGTTTCTACTGTCTATGTGTCTGTTTCTACTGTCTGTCTCTGTTTCTACTCTCTATGTCTGTTTCTACTGTCTATGTGTCTGTTTCTACTGTCTATGTCTCTGTTTCTACTCTCTATGTCTGTTTCTACTGTCTATGTGTCTGTTTCTACTGTCTATGTCTCTGTTTCTACTGTCTATGTGTCTGTTTCTACTGTCTATGTATCTGTTTCTACTGTCTATGTCTCTGTTTCTACTGTCTATGTCTCTGTTTCTACTGTCTATGTGTCTGTTTCTACTGTCTATGTATCTGTTTCTACTGTCTATGTCTCTGTTTCTACTGTCTATGTCTCTGTTTCTACTGTCTATGTATCTGTTTCTACTGTCGATGTATCTGTTTTTCTACTCTCTATGTCTCTGTTTCTACTGTCTATGTCTCTGTTTCTACTCTCTATGTCTCTGTTTCTACTCTCTATGTCTCTGTTTCTACTCTCTATGTCTCTGTTTCTACTGTCTATGTGTCTGTTTCTACTGTCTATGTATCTGTTCCTACTCTCTATGTCTGTTTCTACTGTCTATGTATCTGTTTCTACTGTCTATGTGTCTGTTTCTACTCTCTATGTCTCTGTTTCTACTGTCTATGTGTCTGTTTCTACTCTCTATGTCTCTGTTTCTACTGTCTATGTATCTGTTTCTACTCTCTCTATGTCTCAGTTTCTACTCTCTATGTCTCTGTTTCTACTCTCTATGTCTCTGTTTCTACTCTCTGTGTCTCTGTTTCTACTGTCTATGTCTCTGTTTCTACTGTCTATGTGTCTCTGTTTCTACTCTCTATGTCTCTGTTTCTACTGTCTGTGTCTCTGTTTCTACTGTCTATGTGTCTCTGTTTCTACTCTCTATGTCTCTGTTTCTACTGTCTATGTGTCTGTTTCTACTGTCTATGTCTCTGTTTCTACTGTCTGTGTGTCTGTTTCTACTGTCTATGTGTCTGTTTCTACTCTCTATGTGTCTGTTTCTACTCTCTATGTCTCTGTTTCTACTGTCTATGTGTCTGTTTCTACTCTCTATGTGTCTGTTTCTACTCTCTGTGTCTCTGTTTCTACTGTCTATGTGTCTGTTTCTACTGTCTATGTCTCTGTTTCTACTGTCTATGTCTCTGTTTCTACTGTCTATGTCTCTGTTTCTACTCTCTATGTCTCTGTTTCTACTGTCTATGTATCTGTTTCTACTGTCTATGTCTCTGTTTCTACTGTCTATGTCTCTGTTTCTACTCTCTATGTCTCTGTTTCTACTCTCTATGTCTCTGTTTCTACTGTCTATGTATCTGTTTCTACTCTCTATGCTTCTCTGTTTCTACTCTCTATGTGTCTCTGTTTCTACTTTCTATGCGTCTCTGTTTCTACTCTCTATGTCTCTGTTTCTACTCTCTATGTCTCTGTTTCTACTCTCTATGTCTCTGTTTCTACTGTCTATGTGTCTGTTTCTACTGTCTATGTATCTGTTCCTACTCTCTATGTCTGTTTCTACTGTCTATGTATCTGTTTCTACTGTCTATGTGTCTGTTTCTACTCGATGTGTCTCTGTTTCTACTTTCTATGTCTCTGTTTCTACTCTCTCTATGTCTCTGTTTCTTCTCTCTATGTCTCTGTTTCTACTTTCTATGTCTCTGTTTCTACTCTCTATGTCTCTGTTTCTACTCTCTATGTGTCTCTGTTTCTACTTTCTATGCGTCTCTGTTTCTACTCTCTATGCGTCTCTGTTCCTACTGTCTATGTCTCTGTTTCTACTGTCTATGTGTCTGTTTCTACTGTCTATGTGTCTGTTTCTACTGTCTATGTCTCTGTTTCTACTCTCTATGTATCTGTTTCTACTCTCTATGTCTCTGTTTCTACTGTCTATGTCTCTGTTTCTACTGTCTATGTCTCTGTTTCTACTCTCTATGTGTCTCTGTTTCTACTGTCTATGTCTCTGTTTCTACTGTCTATGTGTCTGTTTCTACTGTCTATGTGTCTCTGTTTCTACTGTCTATGTCTCTGTTTCTACTGTCTATGTGTCTCTGTTTCTACTGTCTATGTCTCTGTTTCTACTGTCTATGTATCTGTTTCTACTGTTATCTGTTTCTCTGTTTTTCTACTGTCTATGTCTCTGTTTCTACTGTCTATGTCTCTGTTTCTACTGTCTATGTCTCTGTTTCTACTGTCTATGTATCTGTTTCTACTGTCTATGTCTCTGTTTCTACTGTCTATGTCTCTGTTTCTACTACTCTCTATGTCTCTGTTTCTACTCTCTATGTGTCTCTGTTTCTACTGTCTATGTGTCTCTGTTTCTACTGTCTATGTCTCTGTTTCTACTGTCTATGTGTCTCTGTTTCTACTCTCTATGTGTCTCTGTTTCTACTGTTTCTACTGTCTATGTCTCTGTTTCTACTGTCTATGTGTCTGTTTCTACTGTCTATGTCTCTGTTTCTACTTCTCTATGTCTCTGTTTCTACTGTCTATGTCTCTGTTTCTACTGTCTATGTATCTGTTTCTACTGTCTATGTCTCTGTTTCTACTGTCTATGTATCTGTTTCTACTGTCTATGTATCTGTTTCTACTGTCTATGTCTCTGTTTCTACTCTCTATGTCTCTGTTTCTACTGTCTATGTATCTGTTTCTACTGTCTATGTATCTGTTTCTACTCTCTATGTCTCTGTTTCTACTGTCTATGTATCTGTTTCTACTGTCTATGTATCTGTTTCTACTGTC
The DNA here is from genome assembly GCF_018296145.1 of Oncorhynchus tshawytscha. Classification (NCBI taxonomy): domain Eukaryota; kingdom Metazoa; phylum Chordata; class Actinopteri; order Salmoniformes; family Salmonidae; genus Oncorhynchus; species Oncorhynchus tshawytscha. The sequence continues at coordinate 16,656,487 of NC_056429.1, forward strand.
TATGTCTCTGTTTCTACTGTCTATGTATCTGTTTCTACTGTCTATGTATCTGTTTCTACTGTCTATGTATCTGTTTCTACTGTCTATGTATTGTTTCTACTGTCTATGTATCTGTTTCTACTCTCTATGTATCTGTTTCTACTCTCTATGCGTCTCTGTTTCTACTCTCTATGCGTCTCTGTTTCTACTCTCTATGCGTCTCTGTTTCTACTGTCTATGTGTCTGTTTCTACTCTCTATGTCTCTGTTTCTACTGTCTATGTGTCTGTTTCTACTGTCTATGTAATTGTTTCTACTCTCTATGTCTCTGTTTCTACTGTCTATGTGTCTATTTCTACTGTCTATGTCTCTGTTTCTACTGTCTATGTCTCTGTTTCTACTGTCTATGTGTCTGTTTCTACTGTCTATGTATCTGTTTCTACTGTCTATGTGTCTGTTTCTACTCTCTATGTCTCTGTTTCTACTCTCTATGTATCTGTTTCTACTGTCTATGTATCTGTTTCTACTCTCTATGTCTCGGTTTCTACTCTCTATGTATCTGTTTCTACTGTCTATGTATCTGTTTCTACTGTCTATGTATCTGTTTCTACTCTCTATGTCTCTGTTTCTACTCTCTATGTATCTGTTTCTACTCACTATGTGTCTGTTTACTGTCTATGTCTCTGTTTCTACTGTCTATGTCTGTTTCTACTGTCTATGTCTCTGTTTCTACTTTCTATGTCTCTGTTTCTACTCTCTATGTCTCCGTTTCTACTCTCTATGTCTCTGTTTCTAGTGTCTATGTATCTGTTTCTACTGTCTATGTCTCTGTTTCTACTGTCTATGTATCTGTTTCTACTGTCTATGTCTCTGTTTCTACTGTCTATGTCTCTGTTTCTACTCTCTATGTCTCTGTTTCTACTGTCTATGTCTCTGTTTCTACTCTCTATGTATCTGTTTCTACTCACTATGTGTCTGTTTACTGTCTATGTCTCTGTTTCTACTGTCTATGTCTGTTTCTACTGTCTATGTCTCTGTTTCTACTTTCTATGTCTCTGTTTCTACTCTCTATGTCTCCGTTTCTACTCTCTATGTCTCTGTTTCTAGTGTCTATGTATCTGTTTCTACTGTCTATGTCTCTGTTTCTACTGTCTATGTATCTGTTTCTACTGTCTATGTCTCTGTTTCTACTCTCTATGTCTCTGTTTCTACTCTCTATGTATCTGTTTCTACTGTCTATGTATCTGTTTCTACTGTCTATGTCTCTGTTTCTACTGTCTATGTCTCTGTTTCTACTCTCTATGTATCTGTTTCTACTCACTATGTGTCTGTTTCTACTGTCTATGTCTCTGTTTCTACTGTCTATGTCTGTTTCTACTGTCTATGTCTCTGTTTCTACTTTCTATGTCTCTGTTTCTACTCTCTATGTCTCCGTTTCTACTCTCTATGTCTCTGTTTCTACTGTCTATGTATCTGTTTCTACTGTCTATGTCTCTGTTTCTACTGTCTATGTATCTGTTTCTACTGTCTATGTCTCTGTTTCTACTCTCTATGTCTCTGTTTCTACTCTCTATGTATCTGTTTCTACTCTCTATGTCTCTGTTTCTACTCTCTATGTGTCTGTTTCTACTGTCTATGTATCTGTTTCTACTGTCTATGTGTCTGTTTCTACTCTCTATGTCTCTGTTTCTACTCTCTATGTATCTGTTTCTACTGTCTATGTATCTGTTTCTACTCTCTATGTCTCGGTTTCTACTCTCTATGTCTCTGTTTCTACTGTCTATGTCTCTGTTTCTACTGTCTATGTCTGTTTCTACTCTCTATGTCTCTGTTTCTACTGTCTATGTCTCTGTTTCTACTGTCTATGTCTGTTTCTACTGTCTATGTCTCTGTTTCTACTGTCTATGTCTCTGTTTCTACTCTCTATGTTTCTCTGTCTATCTCTGTTTCTACTCTATGTCTCTGTTTCTACTGTCTATGTCTCTGTTTCTACTGTCTATGTGTCTGTTTCTACTGTCTATGTCTCTGTTTCTACTCTATGTCTCTGTTTCTACTGTCTATGTCTCTGTTTCTACTGTCTATGTCTCTGTTTCTACTGTCTATGTCTCTGTTTCTACTGTCTATGTCTCTGTTTCTACTGTCTATGTCTCTGTTTCTACTGTCTATGTGTCTCTGTTTCTACTGTCTATGTATCTGTTTCTACTCTCTATGTCTCTGTTTCTACTGTCTATGTCTCTGTTTCTACTCTATGTATCTGTTTCTACTGTCTATGTCTCTGTTTCTACTCTCTATGTCTCTGTTTCTACTGTCTATGTATCTGTTTCTACTGTCTATGTATCTGTTTCTACTCTCTATGTCTCTGTTTCTACTGTCTATGTATCTGTTTCTACTGTCTATGTATCTGTTTCTATTGTCTATGTATCTGTTTCTACTGTCTATGTCTCTGTTTCTACTGTCTATGTATCTGTTTCTACTGTCTATGTGTCTGTTTCTACTGTCTATGTCTCTGTTTCTACTGTCTATGTATCTGTTTCTACTCTCTATGTCTCTGTTTCTACTGTCTATGTGTCTGTTTCTACTGTCTATGTGTCTGTTTCTACTCTCTATGTCTCTGTTTCTACTGTCTATGTATCTGTTTCTACTCTCTATGTGTCTGTTTCTACTCTCTATGTCTCTGTTTCTACTGTCTATGTCTCTGTTTCTACTCTCTATGTCTCTGTTTCTACTCTCTATGTATCTGTTTCTACTGTCTATGTATCTGTTTCTACTGTCTATGTGTCTGTTTCTACTCTCTATGTCTCTGTTTCTACTCTCTATGTCTCGGTTTCTACTCTCTATGTATCTGTTTCTACTGTCTATGTATCTGTTTCTACTGTCTATGTATCTGTTTCTACTCTCTATGTCTCTGTTTCTACTCTCTATGTATCTGTTTCTACTCACTATGTGTCTGTTTACTGTCTATGTCTCTGTTTCTACTGTCTATGTCTGTTTCTACTGTCTATGTCTCTGTTTCTACTGTCTCTGTTTCTACTCTGTTTCTACTGTCTATGTGTCTGTTTCTACTGTCTATGTCTCTGTTTCTACTCTCTATGTATCTGTTTCTACTCTCTATGTGTCTGTTTCTACTCTCTATGTCTCTGTTTCTACTGTCTATGTCTCTGTTTCTACTCTCTATGTCTCTGTTTCTACTCTCTATGTCTCAGTTTCTACTCTCTATGTCTCTGTTTCTACTGTCTATGTATCTGTTTCTACTGTCTATGTGTCTGTTTACTGTCTATGTCTCTGTTTCTACTGTCTATGTATCTGTTTCTACTGTCTATGTGTCTGTTTCTACTCTCTATGTCTCTGTTTCTACTCTCTATGTCTCGGTTTCTACTCTCTATGTATCTGTTTCTACTGTCTATGTATCTGTTTCTACTGTCTATGTATCTGTTTCTACTCTCTATGTCTCTGTTTCTACTCTCTATGTATCTGTTTCTACTCACTATGTGTCTGTTTACTGTCTATGTCTCTGTTTCTATTGTCTATGTCTGTTTCTACTCGCTATGTCTCTGTTTCTACTCTCTATGTCTCTGTTTCTACTCTCTATGTCTCTGTTTCTACTGTCTATGTATCTGTTTCTACTGTCTATGTCTCTGTTTCTACTCTCTATGTCTCTGTTTCTACTGTCTATGTGTCTGTTTCTACTGTCTATGTCTCTGTTTCTACTGTCTATGTATCTGTTTCTACTCTCTATGTCTCTGTTTCTACTGTCTTCTGTGTCTGTTTCTGTTTCTCTATGTCTCTGTTTCTACTGTCTATGTGTCTGTTTCTACTGTCTATGTGTCTGTTTCTACTGTCTATGTCTCTGTTTCTACTGTCTATGTCTCTGTTTCTACTGTCTATGTGTCTGTTTCTACTGTCTATGTCTCTGTTTCTACTTTCTATGTCTCTGTTTCTACTGTCTATGTCTCTGTTTCTACTCTCTATGTCTCTGTTTCTACTCTCTATGTCTCTGTTTCTACTCTCTATGTCTCTGTTTCTACTTTCTATGTCTCTGTTTCTACTCTCTATGTCTCTGTTTCTACTCTCTATGTCTCTGTTTCTACTCTCTATGTCTCTGTTTCTACTGTCTATGTGTCTGTTTCTACTGTCTATGTATCTGTTCCTACTCTCTATGTCTGTTTCTACTGTCTATGTATCTGTTTCTACTGTCTATGTGTCTCTGTTTCTACTCTCTCTGTGTCTCTGTTTCTACTCTCTCTGTGTGTCTGTTTCTACTCTCTCTGTGTGTCTGTTTCTACTCTCTCTGTGTCTCTGTTTCTACTCTCTATGTCTCTGTTTCTACTGTCTATGTCTCTGTTTCTACTGTCTATGTCTCTGTTTCTACTGTCTATGTATCTGTTTCTACTGTCTATGTATCTGTTTCTACTCTCTATGTCTCGGTTTCTACTGTCTATGTGTCTGTTTCTACTGTCTATGTGTCTGTTTCTACTGTCTATGTCTCTGTTTCTACTGTCTATGTCTCTGTTTCTACTCTATGTGTCTCTGTTTCTACTGTCTATGTGTCTGTTTCTACTGTCTATGTCTCTGTTTCTACTGTCTATGTATCTGTTTCTACTGTCTATGTCTCTGTTTCTACTGTCTATGTATCTGTTTCTACTGTCTGTTCTGTTTCTACTGTCTATGTCTCTTTTCTACTGTCTATGTCTCTGTTTCTACTGTCTATGTCTCTGTTTCTACTGTCTATGTCTCTGTTTCTCTGTCTATGTGTCTGTTTCTACTGTCTATGTCTCTGTTTCTACTGTCTATGTGTCTGTTTCTACTGTCTATGTCTCTGTTTCTACTGTCTATGTGTCTGTTTCTACTCTCTATGTCTCTGTTTCTACTCTCTATGTCTCTGTTTCTACTCTCTATGTCTCTGTTTCTACTGTCTATGTGTCTGTTTCTACTGTCTATGTCTGTTTCTACTGTCTATGTCTGTTTCTACTCTGTTCTGTTTCTACTGTCTATGTCTCTGTTTCTACTCTCTATGTCTCTGTTTCTACTGTCTATGTGTCTGTTTCTACTGTCTATGTATCTGTTTCTACTGTCTATGTCTCTGTTTCTACTGTCTATGTATCTGTTTCTACTGTCTATGTATCTGTTTCTACTGTCTATGTCTCTGTTTCTACTCTCTATGTCTCTGTTTCTACTGTCTATGTATCTGTTTCTACTGTCTATGTATCTGTTTCTACTCTCTATGTCTCTGTTTCTACTGTCTATGTATCTGTTTCTACTGTCTATGTATCTGTTTCTATTGTCTATGTATCTGTTTCTACTGTCTATGTCTCTGTTTCTACTCTCTATGTCTCTGTTTCTACTGTCTATGTATCTGTTTCTACTGTCTATGTATCTGTTTCTACTCTCTATGTCTCTGTTTCTACTCTCTATGTATCTGTTTCTACTCTCTATGTGTCTGTTTCTACTCTCTATGTCTCTGTTTCTACTGTCTATGTCTCTGTTTCTACTGTCTATGTCTCTGTTTCTACTCTCTATGTCTCTGTTTCTACTCTCTATGTGTCTGTTTCTACTGTCTATGTATCTGTTTCTACTGTCTATGTGTCTGTTTCTACTCTCTATGTCTCTGTTTCTACTCTCTATGTATCTGTTTCTACTGTCTATGTATCTGTTTCTACTCTCTATGTCTCGGTTTCTACTGTCTATGTCTCTGTTTCTACTGTCTATGTCTCTGTTTCTACTGTCTATGTCTGTTTCTACTCTCTATGTCTCTGTTTCTACTCTCTATGTCTCTGTTTCTACTCTCTATGTCTCTGTTTCTACTCTCTATGTCTCTGTTTCTACTGTCTATGTATCTGTTTCTACTGTCTATGTCTCTGTTTCTACTGTCTATGTATCTGTTTCTACTCTCTATGTCTCTGTTTCTACTCTCTATGTCTCTGTTTCTACTCTCTATGTATATGTTTCTACTCTCTATGTGTCTGTTTCTACTCTCTATGTGTCTGTTTCTACTCTCTATGTGTCTGTTTCTACTGTCTATATCTCTGTTTCTACTGTCTATGTATCTGTTTCTACTGTCTATGTATCTGTTTCTACTGTCTATGTATCTGTTTATACTGTCTATGTGTCTGTTTCTACTGTCTATGTGTCTGTTTCTACTGTCTATGTGTCTGTTTCTACTCTCTATGTATCTGTTTCTGTTTCTGTCTATGTATCTGTTTCTACTGTCTATGTCTCTGTTTCTCTGTTTCTACTGTCTATGTGTCTGTTTCTACTGTCTATGTGTCTGTTTCTACTGTCTATGTCTCTGTTTCTACTCTCTATGTCTCTGTTTCTACTGTCTATGTTCTGTTTCTACTGTCTATGTCTCTGTTTCTACTCTCTATGTCTACTGTCTCTGTTTCTACTGTCTATGTCTCTGTTTCTACTCTCTATGTCTCTGTTTCTACTGTCTATGTCTCTGTTTCTACTCTCTATGTCTCTGTTTCTACTGTTTCTATGTGTCTGTTCTGTTTCTACTGTCTATGTCTCTGTTTCTACTGTCTATGTCTGTTTCTACTGTCTATGTCTCTGTTTCTACTGTCTATGTCTCTGTTTCTCTGTGTTCTGTTTCTACTCTCTATGTCTCTGTTTCTACTGTCTATGTGTCTGTTTCTACTGTCTATGTATCTGTTTCTACTCTCTATGTCTCTGTTTCTACTGTCTATGTGCCTGTTTCTACTGTCTATGTCTCTGTTTCTACTGTCTATGTCTCTGTTTCTACTGTCTATGTCTCTGTTTCTACTCTCTATGTCTCTGTTTCTACTGTCTATGTCTCTGTTTCTGTTTGTTTCTACTCTCTATGTGTCTGTTTCTACTGTCTGTGTCTGTTTCTACTGTCTATGTCTCTGTTTCTACTCTCTATGCCTCTGTTTCTACTCTCTATGTCTCTGTTTCTACTGTCTATGTATCTGTTTCTACTGTCTATGTCTCTGTTTCTACTGTCTATGTATCTGTTTCTACTGTCTATGTATCTGTTTCTACTGTCTATGTCTCTGTTTCTACTCTCTATGTCTCTGTTTCTACTGTCTATGTCTCTGTTTCTACTGTCTATGTCTCTGTTTCTACTGTCTATGTCTGTTTCTACTCTCTATGTCTCTGTTTCTACTCTCTATGTCTCTGTTTCTACTCTCTATGTCTCTGTTTCTACTGTCTATGTCTCTGTTTCTACTCTCTATGTCTCTGTTTCTACTCTCTATGTCTCTGTTTCTACTCTCTATGTGTCTCTGTTTCTACTCTCTATGTGTCTCTGTTTCTACTGTCTATGTCTCTGTTTCTACTCTCTATGTCTCTGTTTCTACTCTCTATGTCTCTGTTTCTACTGTCTATGTGTCTGTTTCTACTGTCTATGTATCTGTTCCTACTCTCTATGTCTGTTTCTACTGTCTATGTATCTGTTTCTACTCTCTCTGTGTCTCTGTTTCTACTCTCTATGTCTCTGTTTCTACTGTCTATGTCTCTGTTTCTACTGTCTATGTCTGTTTCTACTCTCTATGTCTCTGTTTCTACTCTCTATGTCTCTGTTTCTACTCTCTATGTCTCTGTTTCTACTGTCTATGTCTCTGTTTCTACTGTCTATGTCTCTGTTTCTACTCTCTATGTCTCTGTTTCTACTCTCTATGTCTCTGTTTCTACTCTCTATGTCTCTGTTTCTACTCTCTATGTCTCTGTTTCTACTGTCTATGTCTCTGTTTCTACTCTCTATGTCTCTGTTTCTACTCTCTATGTCTCTGTTTCTACTCTCTATGTCTCTGTTTCTACTGTCTATGTCTCTGTTTCTACTGTCTATGTCTCTGTTTCTACTGTCTATGTGTCTGTTTCTACTCTCTATGTCTCTGTTTCTACTCTCTATGTCTCTGTTTCTACTCTCTATGTCTCTGTTTCTACTGTTTCTACTCTATGTCTCTGTTTCTACTCTCTATGTCTCTGTTTCTACTGTCTATGTATCTCTGTTTCTACTCTCTATGTCTCTGTTTCTACTCTATGTCTCTGTTTCTACTCTCTATGTCTGTCTCTGTTTCTACTCTCTATGTCTCTGTTTCTACTCTCTATGTCTCTGTTTCTACTCTCTATGCGTCTGTTTCTACTCTCTATGTCTCTGTTTCTACTCTCTATGTGTCTCTGTTTCTACTCTCTATGTGTCTCTGTTTCTACTGTCTATGTCTCTGTTTCTACTCTCTATGTATCTGTTTCTACTCTCTATGTTTCTCTGTTTCTACTGTCTATGTCTCTGTTTCTACTCTCTATGTGTCTCTGTTTCTACTGTCTATGTGTCTGTTTCTACTGTCTATGTCTCTGTTTCTACTCTCTATGTCTCTGTTTCTACTGTCTATGTATCTGTTTCTACTGTCTATGTCTCTGTTTCTACTGTCTATGTATCTGTTTCTACTGTCTATGTCTCTGTTTCTACTGTCTATGTATCTGTTTCTACTGTCTATGTATCTGTTTCTACTGTCTATGTATCTGTTTCTACTGTCTATGTATCTGTTTCTACTGTCTATGTATCTGTTTCTACTCTCTATGTATCTGTTTCTACTCTCTATGTATCTGTTTCTACTCTCTATGCGTCTCTGTTTCTACTCTCTATGCGTCTCTGTTTCTACTCTCTATGTGTTTCTACTCTGTTTCTACTCTCTATGTCTCTGTTTCTCTGTCTATGTATCTGTTTCTACTCTCTGTCTCTGTTTCTACTCTCTATGTCTGTTTCTACTCTCTATGTCTCTGTTTCTACTGTCTATGTGTCTGTTTCTACTCTCTATGTCTCTGTTTCTACTGTCTATGTCTCTGTTTCTACTCTCTCTATGTCTCTGTTTCTACTCTCTATGTCTCTGTTTCTACTCTCTATGTCTCTGTTTCTACTCTCTGTGTCTCTGTTTCTACTCTCTATGCATCTCTGTTCTACTCTCTCTGTGTCTCTGTTTCTACTCTCTCTGTGTCTCTGTTTCTACTCTCTCTGTGTCTCTGTTTCTACTCTCTCTGTGTCTCTGTTTCTACTCTCTATGTCTCTGTTTCTACTCTCTATGTCTCTGTTTCTACTCTCTCTGTGTCTCTGTTTCTACTCTCTCTGTGTCTCTGTTTCTACTCTCTCTGTGTCTCTGTTTCTACTCTCTATGTCTCTGTTTCTACTCTCTCTGTCTCTGTTTCTACTCTCTCTGTGTCTCTGTTTCTACTCTCTATGTCTCTGTTTCTACTCTCTCTATGTCTCTGTTTCTACTCTATGTCTCTGTTTCTACTCTCTGTGTCTCTGTTTCTACTCTCTCTGTGTCTCTGTTTCTACTCTCTATGTCTCTGTTTCTACTCTCTATGTGTCTCTGTTTCTACTCTCTATGTGTCTCTGTTTCTACTCTCTATGTGTCTGTTTATACTCTATGTGTCTTTTTCTCTCTGTCTCTGTTTCTACTTCTCTGTGTCTCTGTTTCTACTTTCTATGTCTCTGTTTCTACTCTCCATGTCTCTGTTTCTTCTCTCCATGTCTCTGTTTCTACTTTCTATGTATCTGTTTCTACTCTCTCTATGTCTCTGTTTCTTCTCTCCATGTCTCTGTTTCTACTTTCTATGTCTCTGTTTCTACTCTCTCTATGTCTCTGTTTCTACTCTCTATGTCTCTGTTTCTACTCTCTATGCGTCTCTGTTTCTACTCTCTATGCGTCTCTGTTTCTACTCTCTATGCGTCTCTGTTTCTACTCTCTATGTCTCTGTTTCTACTCTCTATGTCTCTGTTTCTACTCTCTATGTCTCTGTTTCTACTCTCTCTGTATGTCTCTGTTTCTTCTCTCTATGTCTCTGTTTCTACTTTCTATGTCTCTGTTTCTACTCTCTCTATGTCTCTGTTTCTACTCTCTGTGTCTGTTTCTACTCTCTGTGTCTCTGTTTCTACTCTCTATGTGTCTGTTTCTACTGTCTATGTGTCTGTTTCTACTGTCTATGTCTCTGTTTCTACTCTCTATGTCTCTGTTTCTACTGTCTATGTCTCTGTTTCTACTGTCTATGTATCTGTTTCTACTGTCTATGTCTCTGTTTCTACTGTCTATGTCTCTGTTTCTACTGTCTATGTCTCTGTTTCTACTGTCTATGTGTTTCTACTGTCTATGTATCTGTTTCTACTGTCTATGTCTCTGTTTCTACTGTCTATGTATCTGTTTCTACTGTCTATGTCTCTGTTTCTACTGTCTATGTATCTGTTTCTACTGTCTATGTATCTGTTTCTACTGTCTATGTCTCTGTTTCTACTCTCTATGTCTCTGTTTCTACTCTCTCTATGTCTCTGTTTCTACTCTCTATGTCTCTGTTTCTACTCTCTATGTCTCTGTTTCTACTGTCTCTGTTTCTACTCTCTATGTCTCAGTTTCTACTGTCTATGTCTCTGTTTCTACTCTCTATGTCTCTGTTTCTACTCTCTGTGTCTCTGTTTCTACTCTCTATGCATCTCTGTTCTACTCTCTCTGTGTCTCTGTTTCTACTCTCTCTGTGTCTCTGTTTCTACTCTCTATGTGTCTCTGTTTCTACTCTCTATGTCTCTGTTTCTACTCTCTCTGTGTCTCTGTTTCTACTCTCTCTGTGTCTCTGTTTCTACTCTCTCTGTGTCTCTGTTTCTACTCTCTATGTGTCTGTTTCTACTGTCTATGTCTCTGTTTCTACTGTCTATGTCTCTGTTTCTACTCTCTATGTCTCTGTTTCTACTCTCTATGTGTCTCTGTTTCTACTCTCTCTGTGTCTCTGTTTCTACTCTCTCTGTGTCTCTGTTTCTACTCTCTCTGTGTCTCTGTTTCTACTCTCTCTGTGTCTCTGTTTCTACTCTCTCTGTGTCTCTGTTTCTACTCTCTCTGTGTCTCTGTTTCTACTCTCGATGTGTCTGTTTATACTCTCGATGTGTCTTTTTCTACTCTGTCTCTGTTTCTTCTCTCCATGTCTCTGTTTCTACTTTCTATGTCTCTGTTTCTACTCTCTATGTCTCTGTTTCTACTCTCTATGTCTCTGTTTCTACTCTCTATGTCTCTGTTTCTACTCTCTATGTCTCTGTTTCTACTCTCTATGTCTCTGTTTCTACTCTCTATGTCTCTGTTTCTACTCTCTATGTTCTCTGTTCCTACTCTCTATGTGTCTCTGTTTCTACTTTCTATGCGTCTCTGTTTCTACTCTCTATGCGTCTCTGTTCCTACTCTCTATGCGTCTCTGTTCCTACTCTCTATGTGTCTGTTTCTACTCGATGTGTCTCTGTTTCTACTTTCTATGTCTCTGTTTCTACTCTCTATGTGTCTCTGTTTCTACTCTCTATGTCTCTGTTTCTACTCTCTATGTGTCTCTGTTTCTACTCTCTATGTGTCTCTGTTTCTACTCTCTCTGTGTCTCTGTTTCTACTCTCTCTGTGTCTCTGTTTCTACTCTCTCTGTGTCTCTGTTTCTACTCTCTATGTGTCTGTTTCTACTGTCTATGTGTCTGTTTCTACTGTCTATGTCTCTGTTTCTACTCTCTATGTCTCTGTTTCTACTGTCTATGTCTCTGTTTCTACTGTCTATGTCTCTGTTTCTACTGTCTATGTATCTGTTTCTACTGTCTATGTATCTGTTTCTACTGTCTATGTATCTGTTTCTACTGTCTATGTATCTGTTTCTACTGTCTATGTATCTGTTTCTACTGTCTATGTATCTGTTTCTACTGTCTATGTATCTGTTTCTACTGTCTATGTATCTGTTTCTACTGTCTATGTATCTGTTTCTACTGTCTATGTATCTGTTTCTACTCTCTATGTATCTGTTTCTACTCTCTATGTATCTGTTTCTACTCTCTATGCGTCTCTGTTTCTACTCTCTATGCGTCTCTGTTTCTACTGTCTATGTGTCTGTTTCTACTCTCTATGTCTCTGTTTCTACTGTCTATGTATCTGTTTCTACTCTCTCTATGTCTCAGTTTCTACTCTCTATGTCTGTTTCTACTCTCTATGTCTCTGTTTCTACTCTCTGTGTCTCTGTTTCTACTCTCTATGCGTCTCTGTTTCTACTCTCTATGTCTCTGTTTCTACTCTCTATGTCTCTGTTTCTACTCTCTCTGTGTCTCTGTTTCTACTCTCTCTGTGTCTCTGTTTCTACTCTCTCTGTGTCTCTGTTTCTACTCTCTATGTCTCTGTTTCTACTCTCTCTGTCTCTGTTTCTACTCTCTCTGTGTCTCTGTTTCTACTCTCTATGTCTCTGTTTCTACTCTCTCTGTGTCTCTGTTTCTACTCTCTCTGTGTCTCTGTTTCTACTCTCTCTGTGTCTCTGTTTCTACTCTCTCTGTGTCTCTGTTTCTACTCTCTCTGTGTCTCTGTTTCTACTCTCTCTGTGTCTCTGTTTCTACTCTCTCTGTGTCTCTGTTTCTACTCTCGATGTGTCTGTTTATACTCTAGATGTGTCTTTTTCTACTCTGTCTCTGTTTCTTCTCTCCATGTCTCTGTTTCTACTCTCTATGTCTCTGTTTCTACTCTCTATGTCTCTGTTTCTACTCTCTATGTCTCTGTTTCTACTCTCTATGTCTCTGTTTCTACTCTCTATGTCTCTGTTTCTACTCTCTATGTCTCTGTTTCTACTCTCTATGTCTCTGTTTCTACTCTCTATGTGTCTCTGTTCCTACTCTCTATGCGTCTCTGTTTCTACTTTCTATGCGTCTCTGTTTCTACTCTCTATGCGTCTCTGTTCCTACTCTCTATGCGTCTCTGTTCCTACTCTCTATGTGTCTCTGTTTCTACTCTCTATGCGTCTCTGTTTCTACTCTCTATGCGTCTCTGTTTCTACTCTCTATGTGTCTCTGTTCCTACTCTCTATGTGTCTCTGTTTCTACTCTCTATGTGTCTCTGTTTCTACTCTCTATGTGTCTCTGTTTCTACTCTCTATGTCGTCTCTGTTTCTACTCTCTATGTCTCTGTTTCTACTCTCTATGTGTCTCTGTTCTCTCTCTATGTTCTGTTTCTACTCTCTATGTGTCTCTGTTTCTACTCTCTCTGTGTCTCTGTTTCTGTGTCTCTGTTTCTCTATGTGTCTCTGTTTCTACTGTGTGTCTGTTTCTACTGTCTATGTGTCTGTTTCTACTGTCTATGTCTCTGTTTCTACTCTCTATGTCTCTGTTTCTACTGTCTATGTATCTGTTTCTACTGTCTATGTCTCTGTTTCTACTGTCTATGTATCTGTTTCTACTGTCTATGTATCTGTTTCTACTGTCTATGTATCTGTTTCTACTCTCAATGTCTCTGTTTCTACTCTCTATGTCTCTGTTTCTACTCTCTATGTCTCTGTTTCTCTCTATGTGTGTCTGGTGGATCTCTGGACCTATGGGGCTGTGTCTCTGGGAGGGGGAGTCAGGGGGGATATAAGAGCTGTGTAGTAGGCCTTCATGCTGGGCACTTACAGCCACCTGGGACAGCACACACACGCACGCACATACACGCACACACATGAAAGAACTCACATTCACACACACAAGCTGACACACACACAGAAACAATCAAACAAACAGACCATTATCATTCCTGTGTGTTAATATAGCAGCTATGTCAGCCCAGATATTAGGTCTCTGCTGACCCAGCGTTTACCCCTACTTTCCTAATCTGTAAAGAGCTCTCTCTCTCACACACCCAGACACACTTTCACACTTGATGCTGCTACTCTGTTTATTATCTATCCTGATTGCCAAGTCACTTTTACCCCTACCTACATGTACATAATATTACCTCAATTACCTCGTACCCCCAGCACATTGACTCAGTACCGGTACTCCTTGTATAGTATCGTTACTGTTATTTATTGTGTGCGCAAATATTCTTACATTTTACCTCTGTATTGTTGGTTCAGGGCTTGTAAACAAGCTTTTCACGGTAAAGTCTATACCGTTGTATTCGGCGCATGTGGCAAATAAAATGATATTTCATTTTGATATTCTAGCTGATTGTAAGATGTGGTACGTGTACGACTACCTCCACCATCACCACCGGCATAACCTCTAGCACCACCTCTACTACCACCCCCTCATCCATCACCCCCACCGGAGCCACCGGCATAACCTCTAGCACCACCTCCACTACCACCCCTCATCCATCACCCCCACCGGCACCACCATCACTTCCGGCATAACCTCTAGCACCACCTCCACTACCACCCCCTCATCCATCACCCCCACCGGAGCCACCGGCATAACTTCTAGCACCACCTCCACTACCACCCCCTCATCCATCACCCCCACCGGCACCACCATCACTTCCAGCATAACCTCTAGCACCACCTCCACTACCACCCCCTCATCCATCACCCCCACCGGCACCACCATCACTTCCAGCATAACCTCTAGCACCACCTCCACTACCACCCCCTCATCCATCACCCCCACCGGCACCACCATCACTTCCAGCATAACCTCTAGCACCACCTCCACTACCACCCCTCATCCATCACCCCCACCGGCACCACCATCACTTCCAGCATAACCTCTAGCACCACCTCTACTACCACCCCTCATCCATCACCCCCACCGGAGCCACCGGCATAACCTCTAGCACCACCTCCACTACCACCCCCTCATCCATCACCCCCACCGGAGCCACCTTCACTGGCACCACCATCACCTCCGCTACCACCTTCACCACCACCAGTACCTGAAAACCAGTCAGGTGTAAGAGAACCTCAGATGACAAAGAGAAAAGAGAGAAACTAAAAGAAGGACAGGAAGACAAGTGAGAGATATTTTATTTATATTTATTTATTTGTATTGAACCTTTATTTAACTAGGCAAGTCAGATAAGAATAAATTATTATTTACAATGACAGTCTACCAAAAGGCCTCCTGTCGGGACGGGGGCTGGGATTAAAAATTAAATACAATATAAATATAGGACAAAACACACATCACGACAAGAGAGACAACACCACACTATATAAAGAGAGACCTAAGTCAACAACACAGCATGGTAGCAACACAACATAAAAACAGCATGGTAGCAACACAACATAAAAACAGCATGGTAGCAACACAACATAAAAACAGCATGGTAGCAACACAACATAAAAACAGCATGGTAGCAACACAACATAAAAACAACATGGTAGCAACACAACATAAAAACAACATGGTAGCAACACAACATAAAAACAGCATGGTAGCAACACAACAAAAACAGCATGGTAGCAACACAACATAAAAACAGCATGGTAGCAACACAACATAAAAACAGCATGGTAGCAACACAACATAAAAACAGCATGGTAGCAACACAACATAAAAACAGCATGGTAGCAACACAACATAAAAACAGCATGGTAGCAACACAACATAAAAACAGCATGGTAGCAACACAACATAAAAACAGCATGGTAGCAACACAACATAAAAACAGCATGGTAGCAACACAACATAAAAACAGCATGGTAGCAACACAACATAAAAACAGCATGGTAGCAACACAACATAAAAACAGCATGGTAGCAACACAACATAAAAACAGTATGGTAGCAACACAACAAAAAAACAACATGGTAGCAACACAACATAAAAACAACATTGTAGCAACAACATAAAAACAACATGGTAGCAGCACAAAACATGGTACAAACATTATTGGGCACAGACAAAAGCACAAAGGGCAAGAAGGTAGAGACAACAATACATCACACAAAGCAGCCACAACTGTCAGTAAGAGTGTCCATGATTGAGTCTTTGAATGAAGAGATTGAGATAAAACTGTCCAGTTTGAGTGTTTGTTGCAGCTCGTTCCAGTCGCTAGCTGCAGCGAACTGAAAAGACGAGTGACCTAGGGATGTTTGTGCTTTGGGGACCTTTAACAGAATGTGACTGGAAGAAATGGGTGTTGTGTGTGGAGGATGAGGGCTGCAGTAGATATCTCAGATATGGAGAGTGAGGCCTAAGAGGGTTTTATAAATAAGCATCAACCAGTGGGTCTTGCGACTGGTATACAGAGATGACCAGTTTACCGAAGAGCATAGAGTGCAGTGATGTGTCCTATAAGGAGCATTGGTGGCAAATCTGATGGACGAATGGTAAAGAACATCTAGCCGCTCGAGAGCACCCTTCTAGCATGAAGAGGAGAGAGGAGAGCGAAAGAGAGAGAGCGTGAGAGAGAGAAAGAGACAGAGAAAGACAGAGAGAGACCGAGAGAGACAGAGAGGGGCAGAGACAGAGAGAGAGAGAAAGACAGAAAGAGAGAGACAGAGAGAGACAGAGAGAGACCGAGAGAGAGAGGGACAGAGACAGAGAGAGAGAGATAGACAGACAGAGATAGAAAGAGAGAGACCGAGAGAGAGACAGAGAGACAGAGAGAGAGAGAGAGAGAGTAGACTAACACACACAAACTAACCATTTCAAGTACAGCAGAAGGGGAGGGAAGAGGGAATAGTTTGGATGATCACGATGCCAGACCTTTATAATTATAAGAGTAACAGGCAGATGCCAAAATATATTTACAAACGTGATTCTTCATAGCGTGATCATGACATTGACAGAGCCAATGAGAAATCATCTATAGACAATTGAACAGAGGTTGGATATATGACTGTGCTGTGTAAGGAAGGCCTTGCCACATAGTGACAAGGAGTTGGCATGATAGCACAAACAGACCGGTGCTAAGGCTATGGAAGAACTCCTCTGTCCCCCAACCATCCCATTTAACCCTGGACTCCATGCGAACCCTAGCGACCTGTATGTGACTCATCCTGTAGATCAGGTCACTAAAGCCACATCACATGACCAATCCTCTGGGGTGTTGTGTGGTGTGTCTGGTTCATTCTGCTCAGGGCCCTGTTTGACTCAATGCTTCCCATGTTCACAGGTCAGACACATTTAAAATTAGAATACATAGAAAACACAGTCCAATTGTAATTCACCAAGCCCTTTGAGTATACAGACTGGCACTAGCTGACAGACAACAGTCACTTCTTCTGCTGCTACACACAGAGGCCAGTTGAGCCATGTCTGGGCTGCTACTGACCCTTCTGACACACACAGGACAGAGAGGACATGGGAGAGAGAGAGAGAGAGAGAGGACAGGGAGGAGAGAGAGGACAGGAGAGAGCGAGAGGACAGGTGAGGGAGAGAGAGAGAGAGGACAGGGAGAGAGAGAGGACAGGGGGAGAGAGAGAGGACAGGAGAGAGCGAGAGGACAGGAGAGAGCGAGAGGACAGGTGCGGGAGAGAGAGAGAGAGAGGACAGGGGAGAGAGAGAGAGGAGGACAGGGGAGGAGAGAGAGAGGACAGGGGAGGGAGAGAAAGGACAGGGGAGAGAGAGAGAGAGGGAGGACAGGGGAGGGGAGAGAGAGAGGACAGGGGAGAGAGAGAGGACAGGGAGGAGAGAGAGGACAGGGAGGAGAGAGGACAGGGGAGAGAGAGATGACAGGGGAGAGAGAGATGACAGGGGAGAGAAAGAGAGAGAGAGAGGACAGGGGAGAGAGAGAGAGGGACAGGGAGAGAGAGAGAGATAGAGAGAGGACAGGGGAGAGAGAGAGGACAGGGGAGAGAGAGAGGACAGGGGAGAGCGAGAGGACAGGAGAGAGCGAGAGGACAGGAGAGAGCGAGAGGACAGGTGAGGGAGAGAGAGAGAGAGGACAGGGGAGAGAGAGAGAGAGAGAGAGAGAGAGAGGACAGGGGAGAGAGAGAGAGAGAGAGGACAGGGGAGAGAGAGAGAGGACAGGGGAGAGAGAGAGAGAGAGAGACAGGGGAGAGAGAGAGAGGACAGGGGAGAGAGAGAGGGACAGGGGAGAGAGAGAGGGACAGGGGAGAGAGAGAGGACAGGGGAGAGAGAGAGGACAGGGGAGAGAGATAGGACAGGGAGAGAGAGAGGACAGGGAGGAGAGAGGACAGGGGAGAGAGAGATGACAGGGGAGAGAGAGATGACAGGGGAGAGAAAGAGAGAGAGAGGACAGGGGAGAGAAAGAGAGGACAGGGGAGAGAGAGAGAGAGAGGACAGGGGAGAGAGAGAGAGAGAGAGAGAGAGGACAGGGGAGAGAGAGAGGACAGGGGAGAGAGAGAGAGAGAGAGAGGACAGGGGAGAGAGAGAGGGACAGGGGAGAGAGAGAGGACAGGGGGAGAGAGAGATGACAAGGGAGAGATGACAGGGGAGAAAAAGAGAGAGAGAGGACAGGGAGAGAGAGAGAGGACAGGGGAGAGAGAGAGAGAGAGGACAGGGGAGAGAGAGAGAGAGAGAGAGAGAGAGAGAGAGAGGACAGGGGAGAGAGAGAGGACAGGGGAGAGAGAGATGACAGGGGAGAGAGAGATGACAGGGGAGAAAAAGAGAGAGAGAGGACAGGGGAGAGAGAGAGAGGACAGGGGAGAGAGAGAGAGAGAGAGGACAGGGGGAGAGAGAGAGAGAGAGAGGACAGGGGAGAGAGAGAGGACAGGGGAGAGCGAGAGAGAGGACAGGGGAGAGAGAGAGGACAGGGGAGAGAGAGAGGACAGGGGAGAGAAAGAGAGAGAGAGAGAGAGAGAGGAGAGAGGACAGGGGAGAGAGAGAGGACAGGGGAGAGAAAGAGAGAGAGAGAAAGACAGAGAGAGAGAAGAATATAGACAAAGAGATGGGTACATACAGCTGGCCAGAGAGAGAAATGGAAACAGAGATGGCAGCTGGCCAGAGAGAAATGGAAACAGAGATGGCAGCTGGCCAGAGAGAGAAATGGAAACAGAGATGGCTGCTGGCCAGAGAGAGAAATGGAAACAGAGATGGCAGCTGGCCAGAGAGAGAAATGAAAACAGAGATGGCAGCTGGCCAGAGAGAGAAATGGAAACAGAGATGGCAGCTGGCCAGAGAGAGAAATGGAAACAGAGATGGCAGCTGGCCAGACACATTTATTTCATATTTATTTAACCAGGTAGGCTAGTTGAGAACAAGTTCTCATTTACAACTGTGACCTGGCCAAGATAAAGCAAACCAGTTCGACACATACAACACAGAGTTACATACAACAACACAGAGAGAGGGAAGCCAAGAGAGGGATGCTGCAGACACAGAGAGTGAGAGAGGGAAGCCTAGAGAGGGATGCTGCAGACACAGAGAGTGAGAGAGGGAAGCCAAGAGAGGGATGCTACAGACACAGAGAGTGAAAGAGGGAAGCCAAGAGAGGGATGCTACAGACACAGAGAGTGAGAGAGGGAAGCCAAGAGAGGGATGCTGCAGACACAGAGAGTGAGAGAGGGAAGCCAAGAGAGGGATGCTACAGACACAGAGAGTGAGAGAGGGAAGCCAAGGGAGGGATGCTGCAGACACAGAGAGTGAGAGAGGGAAGCCAAGAGAGGGATGCTGCAGACACAGAGAGTGAGAGAGGGAAGCCAAGAGAGGGATGCTCTGCAGACACAGAGAGTGAGAGAGGGAAGCCAAGCGAGGGATGCTGCAGACACAGAGAGTGAGAGGGAAGCCAAGCGAGGGATGCTGCAGACACAGAGAGTGAGAGAGGGAAGCCAAGCGAGGGATGCTGCAGACACAGAGAGTGAGAGAGGGAAGCCAAGAGAGGGATGCTGCAGACACAGAGAGTGAGAGAGGGAAGCCAAGAGAGGGATGCTGCAGACACAGAGAGTGAGAGGGAGGGAAGCCAAGCGAGGGATGCTGCAGACACAGAGAGTGAGAGAGGGAAGCCAAGCGAGGGATGCTGCAGACACAGAGAGTGAGAGAGGGAAGCCAAGCGAGGGATGCTGCAGACACAGAGTGAGAGAGGGAAGCCAAGCGAGGGATGCTGCAGACACAGAGAGTGAGAGAGGGAAGCCAAGCGAGGGATGCTGCAGACACAGAGTGAGAGAGGGAAGCCAAGCGAGGGATGCTGCAGACACAGAGAGTGAGAGAGGGAAGCCAAGCGAGGGATGCTGCAGACACAGAGAGTGAGAGAGGGAAGCCAAGCGAGGGATGCTGCAGACACAGAGAGTGAGAGAGGGAAGCCAAGCGAGGGATGCTGCAGACACAGAGTGAGAGAAACAAAGAGGGGGTCGGGACCATGCATTGGGGCTAATGGGGTCCGGCATACGCCCTTGCTAGTCGCTGGCACTACAGTATACCATGCTTCATTAGTTGCTATGCTATTGTGGCATATCTATGAAGCAGCCAGCCTGGGTGTAGTTTTTTATGTTATTTTTTATTTCATCTTTATTTAACCAGGTAGGCTAGTTGAGAACAAGTTCTCATTTACAACTGCGACCTGGACAAGATAAAGCATAGCAGTGTGAACAGACAACAACACAGACTTACAAATGGAGTAAACAATAAACAAGTCAATAAGAAAAAAAAGAAAAGAGTCTATATACATTGTGTGCAAAAGGCATGAGGAGGTAGGCGAATAATTACAATTTAGCAGATTAACACTGGAGTGATAAATGAACAGATGGTCATGTGCAGGTAGAGATACTGGTGTGCAAAAGAGCAGAAAATTAAATAAAAACAGTATGGGGATGAGGTAGGTAAATTGGGTGGGCTATTTACCGATGGACTATGTACACCTGCAGCGATCAGTTAGCTGCTCAGATAGCAGATGTTTAAAGTTGGTGAGGGAGATAAAAGTCTCCAACTTCAGCGATTTTTGCAATTCGTTCCAGTCACAGGCAGCAGAGAACTGGAAGGAAAGGCGGCCAAATGAGGTGTTGGCTTTAGGGATGATCAGTGAGATACACCTGCTGGAGCGCGTGCTATGGATGGGTGTTGCCATCGTGACCAGTGAACTGAGATAAGGCGGAGCGTTACCTAGCATGGACTTGTAGATGACCTGGAGCCAGTGGATCTGGCGACGAATATGTAGCGAGGGCCAGCCGACTAGAGCATACAGGTCGCAGTGGTGGGTGGTATAAGGTGCTTTAGTAACAAAACGGATGGCACTGTGATAAACTGCATCCAGTTTGCTGAGTAGAGAATTGGAAGCTATTTTGTAGATGACATCGCCGAAGTCGAGGATCGGTAGGATAGTCAGTTTTACTGGGGTAAGTTTGGTGGCGTGAGTGAAGGAGGCTTTGTTGCGGAATAGAAAGCCAACTCTAGATTTGATTTTAGATTGGAGATGTTTGATATGAGTCTGGAAGGAGAGTGTACAGTCTAGCCAGACACCTAGGTACTTATAGATGTCCACGTATTCTAGGTCGGAACCATCCAGGGTGGTGATGCTAGTCGGGCGTGCGGGTGCAGGCAGCGAACGGTTGAAAAGCATGCATTTGGTTTTTACTAGCGTTTAAGAGCAGTTGGAGGCCACGGAAGGAGTGTTGTATGGCATTGAAGCTCGTTTGGAGGTTAGATAGCACAGTGTCCAAGGAAGGGCCAGAAGTATATAGAATGGTGTCATCTGCGTAGAGGTGGATCAGGGAATCGCCCGCAGCAAGAGCAACATCATTGATATATACAGAGAAAAGAGTCGGCCCGAGAATTGAACCCTGTGGCCTGGGTGTAGTGATGTAATGTGGGTCACACTGCAGGCTGAAGATGGAGGGAGAAAAGAATGGACTGTTGGTATGTGAGGGATCATGGCGGCTCCAGATGTGACTGCTGCTGCTTCTGGGCTGACTGGGCTTCATGGACGGCTGGCTGAGGTCCAATACTCTATTTCGACAGCCTCTTCTTGTCTCATTTCACTTTCTCTTAGTCTTATAATCCTATTTCAGATAAGTGGTCGAAGGCACATGAGAAGAGGGAAGTAGGCTGTTTGAGATTCTTGGGATGTGCGTTTGTCTCGGTTTCTGTCTGTGTCTGACCTTCACTGGCTATCAACTTGTGTCAGATCAGTGGTGATTTGGGAAAGGAGGCTTGCTGACTAGAACCAATGCGATGTGGTCTAGGACTGTGCTGTCTGGCCGTGACTGATGGTTCAAACAACCACTGTTGGTGAAGGTGGGAGGAGCTGACACCATTCTGTCTATCACTGGTGTCCCTTTGTGTGGTCTCCTTCGCTCGCTCACTCACTCATTCTCTGAGTGGCAGCTCCAGTAATCACAGTAAAAACACGTTGGCTTCTCCAATCTCACGTGGGGATACACACCACCCACTCACAACACACTAACACACCAAGGTTTCACAGAAACACAAACCACCCACTCACAACACACTAACACACCAAGGTTTCACAGAAACACACACCACCCACAACACACAAAAGGTTTCAAATACAACACACTAACACACCAAGGTTTCACAGAAATACACACCACCCACTCACAACACAAAGGTTTCACAGAAATACACACCACCCACTCATAACACACAAAGGTTTCACAGAAATACACACCACCCACTCACAACACAAAGGTTTCACAGAAATACACACCACCCACTCACAACACACAAAGGTTTCACAGAAATACACACCACCCACTCACAACACACAACACACCAAGGTTTCACAGAAATACACACCACCCACTCACAACACACAAAAGGTTTCACAGAAATACACACCACCCACTCACAACACACAAAAGGTTTCACAGAAATACACACCACCCACTCACAACACACAAACAACACACAAAAAGGTTTCACAGAAATACACACCACCCACTCACAACACACAAAAGGTTTCACAGAAATACACACCACCCACTCACAACACACAAAGGTTTCACAGAAATACACACCACCCACTCACAACACACAAAAGGTTTCAACACACCAAGGTTTCACAGAAATACACACCACCCACTCACAACACACAAAAGGTTTCACAGAAATACACACCACCCACTCACAACACACACACCACCCACTCACAACACACAAAGGTTTCACAGAAATACACACCACCCACTCACAACACACAAAAGGTTTCACAACACACCACCCACTCACAACACACAAAAGGTTTCACAGAAATACACACCACCCACTCACAACACACAAAAGGTTTCACAGAAATACACACCACCCACTCACAACACACAAAAAAAGGTTTCACAGAAATACACACCACCCACTCACAACACACAAAAGGTTTCACAGAAATACACACCACCCACTCACAACACACACACAAAGGTTTCACAGAAATACAAAAGGTTTCACAGAAATACACACCACCCACTCACAACACACAAAAAGGTTTCACAGAAATACACACCACCCACTCACAACACACAAAAGGTTTCACAGAAATACACACCACCCACTCACAACACACAAAAGGTTTCACAGAAATACACACCACCCACTCACAACACACTAACACACCAAGGTTTCACAGAAAAACACAAATGTATTTACGAAAGTTCAATCAGTAAGGCTGGTCTTTTTATTGTTATTTCACCTTTATTTAACCAGGTAGACCTGACCAAGATAAAGCAAAGCAGTGTGACAAAAACAACAACACAGAGTTACACATGGAATAAACAAACGTACAGTCAATAACACAATAGAAACATCTGTATACAGTGTGTGCAAATGAAATAAGGAGGTAAAGTGGTGAAGTAATTACAATTTATCAATTTACACTGGAGTTATATATGTGCAGATGAAGATGTGCAAGTAGAAATACTGGTGTGAAAAAGAGAAGTCTCAATGGATCATCACTTCATTCATCTATTAAACTCTATAATTCACATTGCTTCCTATCTCACTCATAAGCACCGCAGGCATCCATTGTATTGTTTATTATGGTAACTCATAAGCACCGCAGGCATCCATTGTATTGTTTATTATGGTAACTCATAAGCACCGCAGGCATCCATTGTATTGTTTATTATGGTAACTCATAAGCACCGCAGGCATCCATTGTATTGTTTATTATGGTAACTCATAAGCACCGCAGGCATCCATTGTATTGTTTATTATGGTAACTCATAAGCACCGCAGGCATCCATTGTATTGTTTATTATGGTAACTCATAAGCACCGCAGGCATCCATTGTATTGTTTATTATGGTAACTCATAAGCACAGCAGGCATCCATTGTAGTGTTCATTATGGTAACTCATAAGCACAGCAGGCATCCATTGTAGTGTTCATTATGGTAACTCATAAGCACAGCAGGTATTGATATGAGAGTGCCCATGTTGTCCCATCCACAAAGCAGGTATTTAATAATGTTACCTCATCAGGACAGCGTCATGTCTCTCCTCCTCTTTGCCCTTAGCAGGTGTGCAGAATGTCATTCTCCTATTAACTTCAGCCAATGAGCATGGCACTAAGGCAATTGCACCTCGCTTGCTGATTCGTAAATTACGCATGCGCACACACACACACACACACACACACACACACACACACACACACACACACACACACACACACACACACACACACACACACACACACACACACACACACACACACACACACACCTCAGAGCATAAAACACAGTAGACTAGAGAGCTACCAGTCTCATTCATACAGTCACAAACGTCAATCATATACATTTATTCAGAGGCATAGCATACTGTAAAATCAAGGTCCAGCTGCTTGGCTGTGTGACATATACAGAGATGTATACCCTGTAAGCTCAGTGGCTGACAGAACCTTTCACAGAGGCTGCAGGATTTATACATCGGCTCTAATCATAAATACTGACTGCTTAAAACCACATTCCAGCTGGTGTCTATTCCACATGTTACCCACGGCTAAATCTATGACGATAAACTGCCTATTTACTCTGTTCCATCTGACTGCGCAATCCACTGTCTCATCAGCCCAGCCAGGCTATTTATGTACTTGATCTCCACTATAAAAGTAATCTAGACATTATCTCATATTTCTTTTAGATTCCAAGTTTTCAACAGTGGAGATTTGTATAAACCTTGCAGTCTGTCTCTCCAACATTTGCAACATTGTTTCAATATTCAAATTCAATCTCCAGCTGTTCCATAGTAATGAACGTGTCGGGACGAGACAGGTAGCATTTCTCAGCCGGTCGAAATCATGAATCAGCTGGCATCATTTTTATGGATATAGTTGAAAAAAGGTCAAATGAAACACAGCTAATTTGCAGTTTTTCCAGCTTCAGTTTGAAGTGATTGTGTTACTGTAGCTGTGTTGTTGGCTAGCTCCTCTGAACAACAGTGTCCTGACGAATGAGCACATTTTCTATGCCAGGTGAAATCGCGCCTCATTAGCTCATTGTTATGGATGCATCCCGATAAATGTCACTAGAAAACAGCTTAAACAAATGCAGCTACTCCGCTCATCATTCTGGCTGCTCTTTTTGACGTGACTGGAAGTTAGACGTAGTTGGCTAGCTAGCAAGCAAGGGATAAGAACGTTGCCAGCCAGTAGAACAAATGACTGGGATGGGTCTATAGATACAGAACAAAAAGACTGAACAGGGCAGCGTCTCTAGCAACCTAGCAACCCTAGATTTGTGTCAGGACCTTGTGGAAGGATGAACTAGATTTGTGTAACGACAGACATCTCTCTCTCTCTCTCTCTCTCTCTCTCTCTCTCTCTCTCTCTCTCTCTCTCTCTCTCTCTCTCTCTCTCTCTCTCTCTCTCTCTCTCTCTCTCTCTCTCTCTCTCTCTCTCTCTCTCTCTCTCTCTCTCTCTCTCTCTCTCTCTCTCTCTCTCTCTCTCTCTCTCTCTCTCTCTCTCTCTCTCTCTCTCTCTCTCTCTCTCTCTCTCTCTCTCTCTCTCTCTCTCTCTCTCTCTCTCTCTCTCTCTCTCTCTCTCTCTCTCTCTCTCTCTCTCTCTCTCTCTCTCTCTCTCTCTCTCTCTCTCTCTCTCTCTCTCTCTCTCTCTCTCTCTCTCTCTCTCTCTCTCTCTGCATGGGAAACATGTGTTAACATTGCCAAAGCAAGTGAGGTAGATAATATACAAAAGTGAAATAAACAATCAAAATGAACAGTAAACATTACACATACAGAAGTTTCAAAACAATAAAGACATTACAAATGTTATATTATATATATATATATACACAGTGTTTTAACAATGTACAAAAGGTTAAAGTACACAAGATAAAATAAATAAGCATAAATATAGGTTGTATTTACAATGGTGTTTGTTCTTCACTGGTTGCCCTTTTCTCGTGGCAACAGGTCACAAATCTTGCTGCTGTGATGGCACACTGTGGAATTTCACCCAGTAGATATGGGAGTTAATCAAAATTGGATTTGTTTTCAAATTCTTTGTGGATCTGTGTAATCTGAGGGAAATATGTCTCTCTAATATGGTCATACATTGGGCAGGAGGTTAGGAAGTGCAGCTCAGTTTCCACCTCATTTTGTGGGCAGTAAGCACATAGCCTGTCTTCTCTTGAGAGCCATGTCTGCCTACGGCGGCCATTCCCAATAGCAAGGCTATGCTCACTGAGTCTGTACATAGTTAAAGCTTTCCTTAATTTTGGGTCAGTCACAGTGGTCAGGTATTCTGCCACTGTGTACTCTCTGTTTTGGGTCAGTCACAGTGGTCAGGTATTCTGCCACTGTGTACTCTCTGTTTAGGGCCAAATAGCATTCTAGTTTGCTCTGTTTTCTTGTTAATTCTTTCCAATGTGTCAAGTAATTATGTTTTGGTTTTCTCATGATTTGGTTGGGTCTAATTGTGCTGCTGTCCTGGGGCTCTGTGGGGTGTGTTTGTGTTTGTGAACAGAGCCCCAGGACCAGCTTGCTTAGGGGACTCTTCTCCAGGTTCATCTCTCTGTAGGTGATGGCTTTGTTATGGAAGGTTTGTGAATCGCTTCCTTTTAGGTGGTTATAGAATTTAACGGCTCTTTTCTGGATTTTGATCATTAGTGGGTATCGGCCTAATTCTGCTCTGCATGCATTATTTGGTGTTCTACGTTGTACACAGAGGATATTTTTGCAGAATTCTGCGTGCAGAGTCTCAATTTGGTGTTTGTCCCATTTTGTGAAGTCTTGGTTGGTGAGCGGACCCCAGACCTCACAACCATAAAGGGCAATGGGCTCTATGACTGATTCAAGTATTTTTAGCCAGATCCTAATTGTTATGTTGAATTTAATGTTCCTTTTGATGGCATAGAAGGCCCTTCTTGCCTTGTCTCTCAGATCGTTCACAGCTTTGTGGAAGTTACCTGTGGTGCTGATGATGTTTTGGCCAAGGTATGTATAGTTTTTGTGTGTGCTCTAGGGCAACAGTGTCTAGATGGAATTTATATTTGTGGTCCTGGTGACTGGACCTTTTTTGGAACACCATTATTTTGGTCTTACTGAGATTTACTGTCCGTCTCCTTCTCTCTGTCTCTTTAGCTTTCTCTCTCTGCCTCTAGCTTTCTCTCTCCTTCTCTCTGCCTCTTTAGCTTTCTCTCTCTGCCTCTTTAGCTTTCTCTCTCTCTCTCCTTCTCACTGCCTCTTTAGCTTTCTCTCTCTCCTCTGTCTCCTTAGCTTTCTCTCTCTCTCTCTGTCTCCTTTTCTCTGCCTTTTTAGCTTTCTCTCTCTCTGTCTCCTCTCTGCCTCTTTAGCTTTCTCTCTCTCTGCCTCTTTAGCTTTCTCTCTCCGTCTCCTTCTCTCTGTCTCTTTAGCTTTCTCTCTCTCTCTCTGTCTCCTTCTCTCTGTCTCTTTAGCTTTCTCTCTCTGTCTCCTTCTCTCTGTCTCTTTAGCTTTCTCTCTGTCTCTTTAGCTTTCTCTCCTTCTCTCTGTCTCTTTAGCTTTCTCTCTCTCTCTCTGTCTCTTTAGCTTTCTCTCTCTCTCTCTCCTCTCTCCCTCCTTCTCTCTGTCTCTTTAGCTTTCTCCCTCTCTGTCTCCTTCTCTCTGTTTCTTTAGCTTTATCTCTATCTGTCTCCCTCTCTCTGTCTCTTTAGCTTTCTCCCTCTCTCTGTCTCCTTCTCTCTGTTTATTTAGCTTTATCTCTGTCTCCTTCTCTGTCTCTTTAGCTTTCTCCCTCTCTGTCTCCTTCTCTTTCTCCCTCTCTCTCTGTTTCTTTAGCTTTCTCCCTCTCTCGGTTTCTTTAGCTTTCTCCCTCTCTCTCTGTTTCTTTAGCTTTCTCCCTCTCTCTGTCTCCTTCTCTCTATCTCTTTAGCTTTCTCCCTCTCTCTGTCTCCTTCTCTCTGTCTCTTTAGCTTTATCTCTCTGTCTCTTTAGCTTTCTCCCTCTCTCTGTCTCCTTCTCTCTGTTTCTTTAGCTTTATCTCTGTCTCCTTCTCTCTGTCTCTTTAGCTTTCTCTCTCTCTGTCTCCTTCTCTCTGTTTCTTTAGCTTTATCTCTCTGTCTCCTTCTCTCTGTCTCTTTAGCTTTCTCTCTCTCTCTCTGTCTCCTTCTCTCTGTTTCTTTAGCTTTATCTCTCTGTCTCCTTCTCTCTGTTTCCTTCTCTTTCGCTTCCTCCCTCTCATTGTTTCTTTTGCCACTTTTTCTCTCAAACTAGGCACTGCAGTCCAGACACAAACACCCGACCCCATACATGTAGAACATCATGCCACCGACACCCCAGCTCAGCTGTGGACTAATACAACAGTACATTACATTTACATTCTGTTATAGAACAAAGACTGCAACCAAACAACACAAACACATACTGAAACCCTCAGATGTCAAAATGCACACCCCTCCCCGACCTCCCCCAATCCCTCCCTTCCCAGCTGCATCCATCCCTGCCATGGCCACCACAGATCCAGGGTCAAATTACCTGGTCACAATAATCATCATAACCATTAGGGACGAAAGAAAGATATCTGATCAAGAACCAGTTCTACCTCCTTTCCCCTGCCATGCCTCTAGTGCCATCTTACACAACAGCCGTCGTCAAAATCTGCCTGCCTGCTGCTTTAAAAAAAGTGTCAGAGGCAGAGCACCATTACGCTCACAGATCTCCTCCTACCACACTTCTTCCATCCCTCCCTCTATCCTTCCCCTCTATCTATCCCCCATCCTAATTCACACAGAAGTAGATAGGCTGCTCCTGCTGCTGGCGTCTCAGCTAGTCAGCTCAACTGACTGATGGCTATCACAGTTTAGCTCAATCTAACTCAGCAGTGTGTGTGTGTGTGTGTGTGTGTGTGTGTGTGTGTGTGTGTGTGTGTGTCTCTGTGTGTGTCTGTGTGTCTGTATTCCTCTGGCCCAGATGGTACTTTAAAAATAAAGCAATGATACCCCAAACACAGGCCCAATATAGTGATTTGGCACAGATATCCAGATAAAGCTCTCAGATGACATGAAATAAAATATAATAATGAATAGGCCTATTGCTGATACACTTCAAATAATCTGCCCTCTTACACAAATACATTAGCCCGTATAAACCTGCTCACATATTAGCATTAATACACTTGTATACTGTCTGTTGGCATAGATACTTATATTGCATTGTATATCACTGATAATGCATTAGGCATAATATAAGCCGTCTTTGTTATGACATTAACAAACACATTCTGGATGCCGTCTTATACTGCAACAAGAGCTCATAGTTATTTTTCGAAATTCGGCGTATTATGGATGAACGCCTATTTTTGACGCATTAATTCCTCATGGTATCAGAGTTAGCTCTGCACTGTTACAGGGTTTAAAAAACAGAAATAACTCACGATGTTAAGTTTTTGCATTAATTCCAAGTGGTTAAGGTAGGGCTATGGTTTTGTTGAAGGCTCTGCAAACCAACCGACCTCATACCATAATGGATACAGAAGGCATTCTGCAGCGATACGCCATCTCATCTGGTGTGCTCTTAGTGGGACTATCATTTGTTTTTCAACAGGACAATGACCCAACACACCTCCAGGCTGTGGAAGGGAAAGTTGACCAAGAAGGAGAGTGATGGAGTGCTGCATCAGATGACCTGGCCTCCACAATCACCCAACCTCAACACAATTGAGATGGTTTAGGGTAAGTAGGAGAGCAGAGTGAAGGAAAAGCACCCAACAAGAGCTCAGCATATGTGGGAACACCTTCACGACTTTTGGAAAATCATTCCAGGTGTAGCTGGTTGAGAGAATGCCAAGAGTGCGCAAAGCTGTCATCAAGACAAAGGGTGGCTACTTTGAAGAATATAAAATATAAAATATAGAACCCACAAAACACCAGTCTCAACGTCAACAGTGAAGAGGCAACTCCGGGATGCTGGCCTTCTAGGCAGAGTTCCTCTGTCCAGTGTCTGTGTTCTTTTGCCCATCTTAATCTTTTTTTTTATTGGCCGGTCTGAGATATGGCTTTTCTTTGCAACTCTGCCTAGAAGGCCAGCATTCCGGAGTCGCCTCTTCACTGTTGATGTTGAGACTAGTGTTTTGCGGGAACTATTTAATGAAGCTGCCAGTTGAGGACTTGAGGCATCTGTTTCTCAAACTAGACACTCTAATGTACTTGTCTTCTTTCTCAGTTGTGCACCGGGGCCTCCCACTCTTCTTTCTATTCTGGTTAGAGACAGTTTGCTCTGTTCTGTGAAGGGAGTAGTACATAGCGTTGAATGAGATCTTCAGTTTCTTGGATGGAATGGCCGTCATTTCTCAGAACAAGAATAGACTGACGAGTTTCAGAAGAAAGTTCTTTGTTTCTAGCCATTTTGAGCCTGTAATCGAACCCACAAATGCTGATGCTCCAGATACTCAACTAGTCCAAAGAATGCCAGTTTTATTACTTCTTTAAATCAGCACAACAGTTTTCAACTGTGCTAACATAATTGCAAAAGGGTTTTATAATGATCAATTACCCTTTTAAAATGAGACAGAATGCGTCTCCTTCCTGAGCGGTATGACGGCTGCGTGGTCCCATGGTGTTTAAACTTGCGTACTATTGTTTGTACAGATGAAGGTGGTACCTTCAGGCGTTTGGAAATTGCTCCCAAGAATGAACCAGACTTGTGGAGGTCTACAATTTTTTTTCTGAGGTCTTGGCTGATTTCCTCTGGTTTTCCCAATATGTCAAATAAAGAGGCACTGAGTTTGAAGGTAGGCCTTGAAATACATCCACAGGTACACCTACAATTGACTCAAATTATGTCAATTATCATATCAGAAGCTTCTAAAGCCATGACATCATTATCTGGAATTTCCCAAGCTGTTTAAAGGCACAGTCAACTTAGTGTATGTAAACTTCTGACCCACTGGAATTGTGTTACAGTGAATTATAAGTGAAATAATCTGTCTGTAAACAATTGTTGGAAAAATGACTTGTGTCATGCACAAAGTAGATGTCCTACCTGACTTACCAAAACCATAGTTTGTTAACAAGAAATTTGTGGAGTGGTTGAAAAACGGGTTTTACTGACGCCAACCTAAGTGTATGTAAACTTCCGACTTCAACTGTGTACACACACACACACACGTGCACACACACACACACACACACCCTCCAGAATCTGACATTGCTTGTTCTGATATTTCTTAATGTCTTTATTTACATTTGTTTGATTTGTGTGTATTGTAAGGTATTACTGCACTGTTGGTGTTAGAAACATAAACATTTTGCTGCACCTGCAATAACATCTGCAATATATGTACATGAACAACAACATTTTCAGGTTTTTGGGGGATGGTTGTAGGAGGTCTGTTGTTCGGTTGTTGTCATGTGTTTTGAGATGTGCTGCTGGTGATGTGTTCGTCATTTGAAGTGTGTTTTGTCCTGCTGAGATGTGCTAGTGGCTGTGCTAATGTTGACATGTTGACAGATATGCAGATATGCTGTGCAGGAGCAGCCATCATCATACAGACAGACAGACAGAGATGGTTTGATAGGGTGACTATGTGTTGTTGTCTTTCCACTGGCTGTATGAACAGCTACATCAGCATGCAACAATTGACCACTGCGCCTTTTTCCTCACCGTGTCAGCACACTGCACCCTCTACAAACAATAGCAGACGACAACTGGCTAGAGATGGACAGAGATAAGGATAGACAGAGAGACAGATGGATAGAGAGAGAAGGAAGGAGGGTGGGTGGGGAGGGAGGGAAGAATATGAGGGAATTCTGGAGCAGAAGACAGAATGACAGTCAGCCAGACAAAATGCATGGTATAGAGACAGACGGACGGAGAGACAGGGGGGCAGGGGAGGATATGTTACCTTTCGGGGGACGAGGATTTCTCTGAGTTCATGGACATGAGCGGTGCCTGTTAGCCGCTCGCTCGCCGAGGGACGACAGAGAGACGGCAAGGAACAGGCTCTCTTTTCTCTGCTTCTCTCTCCCTTCGTTCTGTGCCGTGTGTCTGTGTAAGGGGGAGGGGGGCTGCCTCCCCTCCTCCTCCTCTCTTTCTCCTTCTAGCTCTCCTCCTCTTGCTCAGAGGAGAAGAAAGGATGGAGGACAACGCTCCAAGAGTAGTAGGGGGGGAAAAGCAGCTGTGGGCTGTCTGAGGAGAAATCTTCCTGCGTGTGAAGCGAGACAAGCAATGTCAGACGCCTTTCCCCAGACCCAGCTTCCTCCCTTCCTTTACCTCCTTCACCCTCTATTTCACTTTCGCTTTTTCAGAGTCGTTTTATCACTCTCTTTCCTCGTGTTCTCTGTCCTCTTTGGTTGGTTCTTAAATGGTGATGAAATGAACACACAAGCTCCCACAGTCTCAATCCGCTTTGTCTGTCCTCCTCTTCCTTTTCACCCTCTCTCCCTTTCTCTCTCTCTCCCTCTTTCCAAAACAGCAGCAGTGCAGTAGCTGGCTCTAGCAGGCCTTCTGCAGCTCTGCACAACAACAGAGCCCAGAGCGAACTGGAACAAACCACTGCCTGACAGAGAGAGGGGGGTGGGAGGGCTGGGACCAATGGGAAACCAAACCACTTCTCCTTGAGGTCTCTCCTACCCCTCTCCCTGCGTGGTCCGGACCTCCCTCCTTCCCTCCATCCCCTTTGCCTTATTATGACATCTTGTATCTCGGGGCAACGCCACACAGATCTGACTCCCCCTTTCTCTATCTGCCATCCTCCTCTTCTCCCCCCTCCTCTTTTCTCTCGTTGTCTCTCAATCCATTTTCCGATGTCTTTTCTGCCTCTATGGCTGTAATGTGTATGGTTGTAATTATCTTTTCTCTCTACATTCCCTCTCTCTCCCAGCAGACGGGTATATTTCTGCATGAGAGAACAGCACAGAGGTAGCCAGAGGGTGTCATGACGGGGGGGTCTCTCTCTGCTGTCCTCCCCCATCACTCTACTGTCCTCCCCATGGCTCTCCTGTCCTCCCCCATGGCTCTACTGTCCTCCCCCGTCGCTCTACTGTCCTCCCCCGTCGCTCTACTGTCCTCCCCATGGCTCTACTGTCCTTCCCCGTCGCTCTACTGTCCTCCCCCGTCGCTCTACTGTCCTCCACCGTCGCTCTACTGTCCTCCCCCGTCGCTCTACTGTCCTCCCCCGTCGCTCTACTGTCCTCCCCCGTCGCTCTACTGTCCTCCCCCGTCGCTCTACTGTCCTCCCCCGTCGCTCTACGGTCCTCCCCGTCGCTCTACTGTCCTCCCCGTCGCTCTACGGTCCTCCCCCGTCGCTCTACTGTCCTCCCCCATGGCTCTACTGTCCTCCCCCGTCGCTCTACTGTCCTCCCCCGTGGCTCTACTGTCCTCCCCCATGGCTCTACTGTCCTCCCCCGTCGCTCTACTGTCCTCCCCATGGCTCTTACTGTCCTCCCCATGGCTCTACTGTCCTCCCTCATCGCTCTACTGTCCTTCCCCATGGCTCTACTGTCCTCCCCCATGGCTCTACTGTCCTCCCCATGGCTCTACTGTCCTTCCCCATCACTCTACTGTCCTTCCCCATGGCTCTACTGTCCTTCCCCATCACTCTACTGTCCTTCCCCATGGCTCTACTGTCCTCCCCCATGGCTCTACTGTCCTCCCTCATCGCTCTACTGTCCTTCCCCATCACTCTACTGTCCTTCCCCATGGCTCTACTGTCCTTCCCCATCGCTCTGCTGTCCTTCCCCATCACTCTCTCATGCGCCGAATATAACAACCTTACCGTGAAATGCTAACTTACAAGCCTTTAACCAACAATTCAGTTTTAATAAAATAAGAGTTAAGAAAATACAAGTAAAAAAAGTAACACAATAAAACAACAATAATGAGGACACATACAGGGGGTACCGGTACTGAGTCGATGTGTGGGCGTACAGGTTAGTCGAGGTAATTGAGGTAATATGTACACAACATGTAGGTAGGGGTAAAATTACTATGCACAGATAATAAACAGCAAGTAGCAGCAGTTTATAAAAAGGTCTATGCAAATAGTCCAGGTATGTCTGTGTGTGTGTGTGTGTGTGAGTGTGTGTGCGCATTCTGAGGTTACGGTTACTGACTAGCCTACGGTTACTGACTAGCCACCCTCCGTTTGCACACAATGGAATTGCACGAGCAGGTAAGAGTCTGTACTGTCTGTACAAACACATACCCACAGCACACACAAACTCACACACGCTGCTGAATGCATTCCATGCCGAATGTATTCAAGCTTTACAAAAACATTTGGGTCAGGCAAAACCATTGCCTAATGCACTTTAAAGTTCATGAAACATAGGCTACAGAGAAAGTAAAAGGCTTTCCAGTAGATATTAGCCCTGGGTGAAACCCTGGATTGCTGATGCTATGCATTGGCCAATGAGAGGCTTTGAAGCCACTGGTCAGCAATATTGGCATTCCCCAGAAGAAGCAGTCCTCCATAGGAATGAATGGAATTCTACAATTATTTAAATTCTTCAAGGACAAAATTACATGTATTTAAGTCTTTTTTGTTGTTGTAGTGGAGACAGTAACATCAGAACTTTAAAAAAGACATACTCTTTTAAATATGTTTTTCTAACGTAATATGATTTTTTATTTTCCCAAGTGGTGAAGGTGTCTGTAATAGAATAAACGTGGCAAAAACAAGTATAGATATTAATAAATGCATTTCTTTAGTTTCCAAAATCCTTTTTACAACGGTGGGAGAGTGCCAAGATGGAGGCTTGGGGCTTCAACACAGCGCCCCCTGGCAGTCGTCTAGTATAGCACTAGCACATTAGCACATGAACAAAAGCTCTGTATGAATGAGACTAGTGTTATGTGATGGTATGATAATTTAATGGGGAAATCCACATGCAATCCATATCTGAGGACATGCATATCTGCCTCTAAGAGTGTGAGATTTAACATGCTCAGATAAGAATCGGAAACACACACACATGCACATGCACGTTAACATACACACATACACGTGCACATTAAACACACACACACCTTCTATAGTGCCACACAACAGCATATAACACATGTATAACACTACACACTAAAACAGGATTACATTTAAGCAAACATGAGAGTGACCCATCCAATTGTTCTCTGTGGCTGTGGGCCAACAGGGGGGTAAATACTAAGTCACTATGCTGCCTCATAGCTGATCATCTCATTGTATTACTAATAGAGCCAAGGACTCCCCTCCACTACACACAGCTGATGGTACATATTTCCATAAAGGAGGGAAAGAACTGAGACTAAAGACCTGTCACCCATTTTAAAGAGTGACTGCCCTTAAAAAACAACGAATCCCTTTGACAACGGCCTATGTGGCATCAATAGGAGTGAGAAACATTTATTCTACTGTGAAAATGTGGAAACTCAGAGCGTCACAACGAGTAAATGAAGGTTGGCTTTGAATTACATTTGTCAACAAGTCATCCCCCCTTTTGCCAAGCTCCACGTGCAAATCGCCCCTCCGTCTACTTCACTTCCCTGCATTGACTGGACCTCTGTTGTTTCATCGCCCCCAACCAACGCATTCAAAGGATCACGGCTGTTTGAAACTGAAAAGATCCATGCAACGCACTCTTCCAGCTCGGGTTGAAGATGGGTATATTTTGAACGTAGGTTTCAAGCAGGATGCACAGCCAACAACAATGGTTTGCATGCCATCATGCAGAGCAGGTGGTTGGAGGGCAGTGGTCCCCAGTGATGGTGAGTATACCGGATACTAGACCATAGACCAGGGTTCCCCAACTGGTGACATGTGGATTTATTTGGCCCCCTGAAGGCCTACCTTCAAACTCAGTGCCTCTTTGCTTGACATATTGGGAAATCCAGAAGAAAGCAGCCAAGACTTCAGAAAAAAATTATAGACCTCCACAAGTCTGGTTCATCCTTGGGAGCAATTTCCAAACACCCGGAGGTACCACCTTCATCTGTACAAACAACAGTACGCAAGTAAGTATAAAGACCATGTAACGTCATTCCCCCTCCTCTTCTGAGGAGGAGTAGCGAGAAGGATCGGAGGACCAATGCGCAGCGTGGTAAGTGTCCATAACGTTTCTTTTAAGATATAAACTGAACGCTATGAAATACAAAACAATAAACGTGAACATGAACAAAAACTGAAACAGTACCCTGTGGCAACAAATACTCACACGGAAACAAACACCCACAACTCAAAAGTGAAACCCAGGCTACCTAAGTATGATTCTCAATCAGACAACTAACGACACCTGCCTCTGGTTGAGAACCATACTAGGCTGAACTCAAAACCCCAACATAGAAAAACACACATAGACTGCCCACCCAACTCACGCCCTGACCATACTAAAACAAAGACAAAACAAGGGAACTAAAGGTCAGAACGTGACAGACCATGGGACCACTCAGCAGTCATGCCACTCAGGAAGGAGGCGCGTTCTGTCTCCTAGAGATGAATGTACTTTGGTGCGAAAAGTGCAAATCAACCCCAGAACACCAGCAATGGACCCTGTGAAGATACTGGAGGAAACAGGTACAAAAGTATTTATATCCACAGTAAAACGAGTCCTATATTGACATAACCTGAAAGGCCACTCAGCAAGGAAGAAGCCACTGCTCCAAAACCGCCATAAAAAAGCCAGACTACGGTTTGCAACTGCACATGGGGACAAAGATGGTACTTTTTGGAGAAATGTCCTCCGATGAATGGTCTGATGAAACAAAAATAGAACTGTTTGGCCATAATGACCATCGTTATGTTTGTAGGAAACGGGGAGGCTTGCAAGTCGAAGAACACCATCCCAACCATGAAGCACGGGGGTGGTAACATCATGTTGTGGGTGTGCTTTGCTGCAGGAGGGACTGGTGCACTTCACAAAATTGATTGCTTCATGAGAAATGAAAATTATGTGGATATATTGAAGCAACATCTAAAGACATCAGTCAGGAAGTTAAAGCTTGGTTGCAAATGGGTCTTCCAAATGGACAACAACCCCAAGCATACTTCCAAAGTTGTGGCAAAATGGCTTAAGCACAACAAAGTCAAGGTACTGGAGTGGCCATCACAAACCTGACTCAGTTACACCAGCTCTGTCAGGAGGATTGGGCCAAAATTCATCCAACTTATTGTGGGAAGCTTGTGGAAGGCTACCCGAAACGTTTGACTCAAGTTAAACAATATAAAGGCAATGATACCAATGACTAATTAAGTGTGTCAACTTCTGACCTACTGGGAATGTGATGAAAGAAATAAAGCTTAAATAAGTCATACTCTCTACTATTATTCTGACATTTCACATTCTTAAAATAAAGTGGTGATCCTAATTGACCTATAACAGGGAATTTTTCCTTGGATTAAATGTCAGGAATTGTGAAAAACTGAGTTTAAAGGTATTTGCCTAAGATGTATGTAAACTTCCGACTTCAACTGTATATATATTTTCATTGTTGGACATAACGACTGTAAAAACACCAGTAAATCCACTCCAAGTGATTTAAATGTTTCTAATCTGTAGGCTCCTCAGAGGAAGAAGGGGAGGACCATCCTCCTCAGTGAATTTCAGAAAACATTTATATTTTATCCTTTTTAGGTAAAACGATACT
This sequence comes from Oncorhynchus tshawytscha, assembly GCF_018296145.1. Taxonomy (NCBI): domain Eukaryota; kingdom Metazoa; phylum Chordata; class Actinopteri; order Salmoniformes; family Salmonidae; genus Oncorhynchus; species Oncorhynchus tshawytscha. The sequence goes on from NC_056429.1 coordinate 16,694,050, forward strand.
AAATATATTCAAGTCAACAAATAATTTATTAAAAAACACTGTTATGCAATGAAGGTCTACAGTAGCCTCAACAGCACTCTGTAGTGTTGCACCATGGTGTATCTGGAGGACAGCTATCTTCCAACCTCCTCTTGGTACACCGACTTCAATACAAAACCTAGGAGGTTCTTGGTTCTCACCCCCATCCTGAGACTTACACAGTAATTATGACAACATCTGGAGGACGTCCTCCAACCTATCAGAGCTCTTGTAACATGAACTGACATGTTGTCCACCCAATCAAAGGATCAGAGAATGTTAGCACTGCAGTGCATAACATGTGGTGAGTAGGTGACTCAAAGAGAAAGAAAGACCATAGTTGAACAATTTTCACAAATGAATTTCTTCAAAAATGAAGGAGAAGCAAGAGGGAGATTGCCAATTTTATTTCACTTTCAGTTTCACTTACTTAGCTACCAAATGCAGCTGGCTAGTTTAGTTACTCAAACACCCAGCTCAAACAGAGGGATGCTATGTTAGCTAGCTGGCTATGACTATCCGACACAACACTGTAACTCTTCCAAGTCAAGGTAAGCTTTTGGTTTTATTAATTTATTGCCACTGGGGCCCGCTGGTGTAACTGCTTACTAACTATTAACTGTAATCCTACTGCATGATTGTAGCGGGTTTACTAACACATTAGTTCTATTAGCTATGTTGACTAGGATGTTACTTTAGCTAATATGGGGACAACGATGTAGACTGTGTGTAGCGATTATGACATTTATTTTCTATTTTATTTCACCTTAATTTAACCTGGTTTGGCTTGGAAAGGTTTTTTCGCCTGGTCACGGACAGCTGATGTGTTGTTCATTGAAGTCCATAAACGAAGAGAAAAGCTGAGAAGAGTGCATAGAGGTGAGATGGAATACAATGTGGCTGCTATGAAAGTGTACTGGGTTTATGAGTGATCAGGGGTGTATTCATTCTGCCAATTCTGTCGAAAAATATTTCTTACACAGAAGCAAACAAAACGGTGATAAAAAATACCCAAATTTGTCCAATAGAAACTCTTTTGAAACTGTGGATTAATGTTCACACCCTAGATAAACTAGATGCAGGCAAGAGCGTCCAAGGCTGTATTGAATGGGTCACTGTCTGTCCATGTGTTACTGTCTATCATCTCAAATCTCTCAACCTGTGTGCACCTACATTGTAAACTTTCATTTATAGGCTAGGTTGTAGGAAACTCATGATGGGTATAGGGAAAATTAGTTTCATGTAGTAGCCTAAACCTATTGACGTTACATTGAACTGGGTGAATGGAAAATGAATTGCCTAGTTAAATAAAGGTTAAATAAACATATACCAAAAGTATATTTTGCAAACTACCGTTCAAAAGTTTGGAGTCACTTAGAAATGTACTTGTTTTTGAAAGAAAAACATCCAACATGCTGTAATAGAAATAAGGCCATGGTCATGGAGAAAAACTAAATAGTCCTCCCTCATCATAAGCGGCACTGACTCCCACGCATAATAGAGAAACACGTGCTCGCATACAAATGTAAGCAAGGTTTAAATTATGATGTTTTAGTCAAATATTATATCTGTTTGGGCTCTTTGCGGTCAATTTGCAGTCTACAAATGATTTGTAATTATGTTCCATCATTTGCCTACTTTAGCAACGTCATCGTATTTCCCCTCTAAATTAGGGTAATTCACATGAAACAGTCATAATAGCCTCCGTGGTGCAACCCATGTCTAGGGCGCAAATAAATATTGGATGCAGCTATGGGTGTACTAGCTAATTCATGCCTGACTAAAAGTGTACTAACTAGCAGAAACAACCTAAAAAACAAAACCAGGGCCATAGCAAAACATGTCACAGTTGGTTGCAGAGCGTAACGGTGTCACCGGCCAGAATCTAATCTAATCTGGAGCCAGTCAGTCTATATCTGTAAGGCATAGAATTTGCTTCCATACAAGATTACCTTATTTCTCAAGCTGTTTATAATTGAGGGATGATGACACTCTTTGACCCTGTTTTTCTTCTGTTAAACAAAGTGCACAGTTGGGTGCCAGACTGATCCCTTGGTTATGAAGGGATGCAGGGACCTACCAGAAGGAGCAAAGGTGGGTATCATAACATGTCCTGCAATGTGATTGCAATGGTTTAGCGACCTCCAAAAATAATTTAATTCAATGTTCACTTGCTATTTTCACAGCTTGTCAGGCAAGACCTCAGAATAAAAGTGTACCCTTGTGACACGTCCTCCATTGTTGGCCGAGTATTCCTTACTGCACTGATGACACAGACAGCTTCATCAACAACTACAGGTAATGTGTGCTATTTGAAGTGTGAAAAGTTGTATTAAAAAATACCCAGCTTGATAAAATAGTGGGTTAATTCCCCAGCCAAGCAGATACAGCTAGTAGTCATTTTGATTGGGTAGTGTATTAGCAAAAAGCGTTGTCCTTTCTTTAGAACAAAATGCAATTATATCACCGTCACAGCCCCTCCCAACACCACCTAATAAGATTGCCTGCTGCAGTTGTTGGAGAGATGTCCAGTTTGCAGCTGAACATGCAGCATAGAGAAGACCAGCAGGGGGGCCCTCATCAGCACCATGCAGACATGCCCTCACTGTGAGCGTTCCTATGAATGGAACAGTCAGTCACACGTTGGGCAAGTATCCGGCAAGCAACATTCACCTGTCAGCGACAACAGCTTTCACAGGCTCATCATTTGTACAAATACAGAAGATAACCGACTTCATTACTTTGATACATTTGATAACCCAATTGTGAAAATAGATTTATGTAAACTGACATTATTTGTTGCTTATTTAGATATAATGTCCAGGGCATAACCAGCCTGATAGCTGTGTTTACCATTGTACAGTATTTCACTTCACATTTGATGATATCTGAAGTGACATAGAAAGGTGAAAGCAGTGATCAGGTTGGTTCCACCAGGCTAATGATAACCACCATTTATAATATAATCAATGCTCTGTGTGTGTCTGTTATTGTGTGTGTGAGTGACTGCCCAGTATCTTTGATGAGGGGCCAGGAGCTGATCTATGCTGCTATACTTGATAGGGCCTTGGCATATACCTCACCTCCAGTCTCACCTCTTGCCTGCTCACCAACGGTTGTGTAGAGGTGGAGAACACAATTAGGTACATTTAGTCTGACTTGGTCGAACTTCAGCATAGTATATGTGTGTGTGTGTCAGATACTGCCATTGGTAATAGAACAGTGACTGTGTGTGTACAGTATGTGTCCACAGAAACATTGAGGCAGCACATGCAGACAAGCAAGCATTTCCCTACACCCGCAATAACATCTGCTAAACATGTGTATGTGACAAATAAAATTAGATTTGATGATGTGTTGAAGTCCAGACTGACACACAGGCTTGATACTGATGTCTCTGAATGGAGAGAGAAATGGCACTCAACTTTTACTTGTATTGTCTTTTTTAATTATTGAATTAAACGGTATCAGTCGAGATAGGAGGAAGAAACCCTGTATATTCTGTACCAGGATCAGGGAACTACTGTTGTATTCAGGACACTACACAGGAAGGTATGATGTGTGGTCAAGCTCATCACTAAGCTCAGAGGCTGGGTCTGAAACCCTCCTTGAGCAACTGGGTTCTGGACTTCCTGATGGGCCTACCCCAAGTGATGAAGGTAGGCAACAACATTTGCGCCACACTGATCCTCAACACGTGGGTCTCACACGTGTGTGCTCAGCCCCTCCTGTACTCCCTGTTCACCCATGACTGTATGGCCATGCACGCCTCCAACTCAATCATCAAGTTTGCTGACGACACAACAGTGGTAGGCCTGATTATCAAGAACGACGAGACAGCCTACAGGGAGGAGGTGGGCAACCTGGCAGAGTGGTGCCAGGAAAGTAACCTCTTTCTCAATGTCAACAAAACGAAGGAGCTGATCGTGGACCACAGGAGACAGCACACCCCCATCGAGCTTCAAGTTCCTGCAGCTTCTCTGGAGGCTGAAGAAATCTGGCTTGCCCCCTAGTACCCTAACACATTTCTACAGATGCACCATTCAGAGCATCCTGTCAGGCTGTATCACCGCCTGGTAAGGCAATTGCAGGTCGCAACCGCAGGGCTCTCAGGGGGTGGTGCGTTCAGCCCAACACATCACCGGAGGCACACTGCCTGCCCTCCAGGACATCTACAGCACCCGATGTCACAGGAAGGCCAAAAAGATCATCAAGGACATCATCCACCCGAGCCACTGCCGGTTCACCCTGCTACCATCTAGAAGGTGAAGACAGTACAGGTGCATCAAAGCTGGGACCAAGAGACTGAGAAGCAGCTTCTTTCTTCAGGTCATCAGACTGATAAACAGTCACCACTACGGTTTCACCCACTTGATATGTATATACTGTATTCTAGTCATAGCTCATCCTATATAACTTTAATTATTTTTATGGATTTTCACAGGATCAATAAACTTTTGTTTGATTTTATGACCACTCTGACATGTTTGCCAAGGTATCCCCATTACCATCAGAACACTCCTTCTATGGTATCATGTAAAGGGTCATTTATTCTAGAGGTCGACCGATTCATCGGAATGGCCAATTAATTAGGGCCGATTTCAAGTTTTCATAACAATTTGGGCGCCGATTTGCAGATTTTTTAGATTTACATTTTTTTAAATATTTTTTTTTATACCTTTAATTTAACTAGGCAAGTCAGTTCAGAACACATTCTTATTTTCAATGACGGCCTAGGAACCTCACCTTGTCAGCTCGGGTGATCCAATCTTGCAACCTTACAGTTAACTAGTCCAACGCAATAACGACCTGCCTCTCTCTCATTGCACTCCAAGGAGACTGCCTATTACGCGAATGCACCAAGCCAAGGTAAGTTGCTAGCTCGCATTAAACTTATCTTATAAAAAACAATCAATCATAACCACTAGTTAACTACACATGGTTGATGATATTACTAGATATTATCTAGCGTGTCCTGTGTTGCATATAATCTGACTGCGCATACAAGCATACAAGTATCTAAGTATCTGACTGAGCGGTGGTAGGCAGAAGCAGGCACGTAACCATTCTTTCAAACAGCACTTTCGTGCGTTTTGCCAGCAGCTCTTCTCTGTGCGTCAAACATTGCGCTGTTTATGACTACAAGCCTATCAACTCCCGAGATCAGGCTGGTGTAACCGAAGTGAAATGGCTAGCTAGTTAACGTGCGCTAATAGTGTTTCAAACGTCACTCGCTCTGACCCTTCTAGTAGTTGTTCCCCTTGCTCTGCATGGGTAATGCTGCTTCGATGGTGGCTGTTGTCGTTGTGTTGCTGGTTCGAGCCCAGGGAGGAGCGAGGAGAGGGACGGAAGCTATACTGTTACACTTGCAATACTAAAGTGCCTATAAGAACATCCAATAGTCAAAGGTTAATGAAATACAAATGGTATAGAAGGAAATAGTCCTAGAATTCCTATAATAACTACAACCTAAAACTTCTTACCTGGGAATATTGAAGACTCATGTTAAAAGGAACCACCAGCTTTCATATGTTCTCATGTTCTGAGCAAGGAACTGAAACGTTAGCTTTCTTACATGGCACATATTGCACTTTTACTTTCTTCTCCAACACTTTGTTTTTGCATTATTTAAACCAAATTGTTTCATTATTTACTTGAGGCTAAATTTATTTTATTGATGTATTATATTAAGTTAAAATAAGTGTTCATTCAGTGTTGTTGTAATTGTCATTATTACAAAAAACAAAACAAAACTCGTCCAATTGATCGGTATCGGTTTTTTGGGTCCTCCAATAATCGGTATCGGCGTTGAAAGATCATAATCGGTCAAACCTCCAATGTATTCTACATTGACATGTTAGTACATTTGAAAATGATCAAAACACTTAGTTTAGAATATCTTGTTACTGTTACTCATTGTGTATTTAATTATCCTGTTATTATTTTTCTATTCTTTTTTTCTCTCTGTATTGTTGGGAAGGGTCCATAAGTAACCATTTCACTGTTAGTCTACACCTGTTGCAAGCTCTCACACTCTCATACACTCGCTCTCACACACTCGCTCTCACAGGTCTAGGATGTCCTTTCTGCATGTTAGCCCATATCTTTCAGAGGGATTGAAGCTCTAGGTGGAGCTGTGGCGAGAAAAAGGAGGATAGGAAAAAAAAGAGGATGAGAGGACCTGTCTCCTGGCTATAAGAGAGAGCGAGAGTAGAGGGTCTCACTAGCAGTGATATTTTGGGAGCCAGTATTTTAGTGGCCTACTTCTCTCAATGCCTGGTGTTACTGAGGAAAGGAGAGAGTGACAGATGCAGAGAAGCCAGAGAGAGACAGAGAGAGAGAAGACAGATCATGGCAGAGAGAGAGAGACAGAGAAGGCAGATAAGGACACAGAGACAGAGAGAGACAGAGGGGGAGAAGGAGGGATGGAGAGGAAAAGGGTCCAAATCCCAAGTAGACACACAACCAAAGCCTGCCTGCTTGCAAGTACACAGGCACACTACACACACGCACGCACACACACACAGGACTCCAATGTGTGTGTGTGTCCAACAACACACACACAACAACAACTTGTCTTTTTAAAGAGAACTTGAGAAGATCTGGCTCCCTATAATTGACTTCATTCCCTAAGCCCTACAAGCCTATCTGTGATTGACCCTATGTGCCCTAGCATGCCCTACATGACGCCTGGTGTGGTTAGCAGGAGTAGGCAGATTGATTGGCAGACTGATGGCCCCAAGTCTGGCCTAGAGTGGGTCGAGTTCAGTCATCCTTACAGAACTCCATATAGAGGTGCCTCCTTAGGATCCATGTACTTCTAACATACAATATGACATTATACACACAGGTCAAAACAGGCCTTTCACATTTGCGCGCGCACATGCACACACTCTTCCTGGTTGTTGAACACTGTTGAGTGCATCTTGATTCCCTAGAGATAGGACAAGTAAGCACTCTATCTGCTTACTGTGACTCATTACACTAGAGAACATACCGCGTACAGACAGACAGACAGCCCGACAGACAGACGGGGGCAGTATGCAGTCTCATTAACTAAGTGGTATGTGTTTAATTGATGGATATTGGCTGATGACCTTTGCCCTCTCCCACCCTTCACTCTGACCTCTTGTCAGGCAGCTGCAGCTTCATTAAACCACAGCCATTATATCTGGCACATTATTAGGGACTCTGCTCAGGATTGTCTCGAACGGAGGGCTCTGCTCAGACACAAAATGGCTGACACTCAATGCCATTAAGACATGCACTTTCAGATATCCACTTCACCTTCACAGTTTCACCCATAGATATGTCGCATGTAATGTCTTAATATAAGGCACGGCAGCTATGACCTACTAAGATTTCACTAGGTATCATGGTTCTCATGCACACTATGCACAACAACAACAACAACAGCAGCAGCAGCAGCATTCAATTCATATGTTTGTTTTGGTCTACACAAAGCCTCTATTCCCCAAAAACAGCAGAACTGGATCAAACTGGATGGTGTCATAGAGCCCTCTGGTGTTCACTGAGAGAACTGCACTTTGCCTGCACCTCAAATTGAACACAATATTATTTTGACCAAATAGAAACCATTGAAACGGCAAACCAAGGCACTGGGGAGAAATAAAACAGTCATGGGGTAGGGAAACAGACTAATTCAGACAAGACTCTGTTTAATACTTCCATGATGTATTAGTAAAGTATGCTTAAACATCCCTGCTACAAGCTGCATGGTGCACAGTACACAGCAATGAGAGAGATATGTGTTACAACTCATTTCTCCTTTGCCAAGATAATCCATCCACCTGACGGTGTGGCATATCAACAAGCTGATTAAACAGCTTGATCATTACACAGGTGCACCTTATGCTGAGGACAATAAAAGGCCACTTTAAAAATGTACAGTTTTGACACACAACACAATGTCACAGACATCTCAAAAGGGAGCGTGCAATTGGCACGCTAACTGCAGAAATATCTGTTGCCAGAGAATTTAATGTTAAATTCTCTACCATAAATTGCCTCCAACGAATGTCGTTTTAGAGAATAAAGTAGTACGTACAACCGGCCTCACAACCACAGACCACTTGTAACCACGCAAGCCCCAGGACCTCCACATCCGGCTTCTTCACATGTGGGATCGTCTGAGGGAGTGCTGAGGCGTATTTATGTCTGTAATAAAGCCCTTTTGTGGGGAAAAACTCATTCTGATTGCCTGGGCCTGGCTCCTCAGTGGGTTGGCCTGGCTGCCAAGTGGGTGGGCCTATGCCCTCCCAGGCCCACCCATGGCTGCTCCCCTGCCCAGTCAAGTGAAATCCATAGATTAGGGTGTAATGAATTTATTTCAATGGACTGATTTCATTATATGAACTGTAACTCAGTAAAATCATATAAATTGTTGCATGTTATATTGATATTTGTGTACAGTATAATTGCTGTATCATTGATAGTACATAATGATTGTCTAATGTGATTATTGTGTGTAATTTCCTTATTTTTCTGGATAATATTTGTTTATTATTTATTTTTTACTTTTTTATTACTAGGTATTACTGCACTGTTGGAGCTAGAAACACAAGCTTTTCGCTGCACCTGCAATAACATCTGCAAATCTGTGTCCGCAACCAATAAACTTTGATTTGATTTGAGGTTCTTTGAGACAAATAGAGGAGAGAGAGACACGCCCACCAATTGTATTATTGGCAGGTAGGCTTAGAGCTGCTGGTTAATCCTGAACCCAACAAGAACAGACACGCGCACGTGAACACACACACACACACACACACATATATATTAGTGGATGGGAGAGTTTTACACCAACCCATTGACTAGGTCAGATACATACGGTCATATAGGCAAACACATAGCACAACACTGCCATCACGATGCCTAGGCAGTTGGCAGACGCCTTCAACTGCCTTGGTTGTGATCACACAATGTATGAGGCACAACATCTCTTGTTATTTCTCTCACACACAAGCCTTAGGCTTATTCTATTTGCAGCTCTTCTCAGAATATCAGAAACTCTCATGATCAGATATGGGGCCACGCTGATAAAAGAGAGGAGGATGAATAGAAAAGATGGTCAACTACATGAACACAATAACACCTCTTTTTCCTCTCTCACCGCTTCACCTTTAACCACCAGCAGAGGGCAGGTGAGAGCTATTTCTTGAGTCTTCACCCTCACTGGCTCTGGCATCCTCTGTGAGTGAATGTGAACACAGAATTACATGCCCTAATGCCTCAATCTTCCCTCGGTGGCCTGGCTGCCCGGCCCTGGCTGGAACTGGACGGCAGCTCAGATATGTTATGAGATGCAAACTGATTGAATGTAGGTTAACCCTCCAGTACAACATCTTATTTACCCATGTATGATGATCCTTGCGTCTCATCACTCCAGTAGTTTTACAGGACCAGAAGCCTGTCTGATCTTACTAAGCCGCAACTACACTACATCAAAACATTTTTCAAAATCCACCACCAAATCCTGAGGAGAACATGGTGCCAGTGCCAGGCCTAATCATTAGGCCTTAATGTGGATTAAATGGATATGCTAGCCGCTGGTTCTACCAAATATGGGTCATCCTTGTTTTGTGGATTTGGCAGTAATCTGTGGATCCTTATAATCAGCAACCAAAATGGGTTAACCTACTTACCCACAGTTAACCATCATTAATATCGAATATAAAGATATATAAGCTAAAGAACCCCTGTTAAAATGCTCAAAATAATCATGTCTAAATCAACTCAACATCACTTCAAGCCCAGTGTCGACGAGCCCAGTCTGGACTCTAGAGCCCTACCTAAAACACTCCTGGTGCTTATTCCACTGGTGGTGCAGTTCCACAATCCACATTCAATTAGCCTCCATTCAATTAGTACTACACTTTCTCTATGTCCTACCTGAGGAGAACCTTCAGGAAGAGCATGTCACACACTGGGACCTTATCATCAATATGATGTCGCCTTATCAAATTCAATAAACCATTCTCCCTGTGAGAGATATCTTAGCTATTCTGTCCACTGCATATACCAAAACAGAGGATTCCTCCATATTAGTAGATTGCTTTCATATAGCCTACCCAATCGTTATACAGTCATCAGTGTGAGCTAAACGGTAATAACAACTGATCTAGATATCATGACACAGCCTGCATTGGCCTATGGTTTAGCTGGTTTTATATTACAACTGTAATATTTGACAGAGGCACCTCAGAACGTCTTATTGTTTTGAAAGTGTCTGTTGACAACCAGAGTAGGCTACTTAATATAATCTCATGTTACCATAACAAGCCCAGAAGTGAGTGGGTGTGTGAGGATTATGGGCTTGGCTTTAGCCTCAAGCTCCTGACTGTGAATTCAACACAAACAGCCTTTAGATGGCGCTGCTGTGGATAGCTATTTCATTTGTTTTTGGACATCAGAACAGCGATCACTAACCTTGATTTTGATAATACTTTCTATTTCAACGAGTTGGCAGCTCTGGACGTTCTGCTTACTCCGGGCCAGACCCCAATCCCCAAGACTTGATGGCTCAAAAGAGGCATATGAGCCGGCATCCTGACAAGTCTACGATGGCGAGCCAATAATCCGCCTCTACCCTCCATTCTATTGGCGAACGTACAGTCACTAGAGAACGAACTGGAGAAGTTCCGTTCGAGACTATCCCATCAACGGGACTTGAAGAACTGTAATATCCGATGTTACATCGAGTCGTGGCTGAACAAGGACATGGATAATATACATCTAGCTGTTTTTTCCAGGACGGCAGCCTCGGTTAAGACAAAGCGGGGAGGAATGTGTTAAAAACAGCTGGTGCACGATCTCTAATGTTAAGGAAGTCTTGAGTTTTTGCTTGCTTAAATTAGAATATCTCATGATAAGCTGCAGACCATACTATTTACCAAGAGAGTTTTTATGAAGGTTGTGCAATGTAACAGCAATATTTAGACTTAGGGTTGCCACCCGTTCGATAAAATACGGAACGGTTCTGTATTTCACTGAAAGAATAAACGTTTTGTTTTCGAAATGATAGTTTCCGGATTTGACCATATTAATGACCTAAGGCTCGTATTTCTGTGTGTTTATTATAATATAATTAAGTCTATGATTTGATATTTGATAGAGCAGTCTGTCTGAGCGGTGGTAGGCAGCAGCAGGCTCATAAGCATTCATTCAAACAGCACTTTCCTGCATTTGCCAGCAGCTTTTCGCAATGCTTGAAGCACAGCGCTGTTTATGACTTCAACTCCCGAGATTAGGCTGGCAATATTATAGCGCCTATAAGAACATCCAATAGTCAAAGGTTAATAAAATAGAAATGGTATAGAGAGAAAGTCCTATAATTCCTATAATAACTACAAACTAAAACCTCTTACCTGGGAATATTGAAGGCTCATGTTAAAAGGAACCACCAGCTTTCACATGTTCTGAGCAAGGAACTTAAACGTTAGCTTTTTTACATGGCACATATTGCACTTTTACTTTCTTCTCCAACACAGTGTTTGCATTATTTAAACCAAATTGAACATGTTTCATACATTTTGAGACTAAATTGATTTTATTTATGTATTATATTAAGTTAAAATAAAAGTGTTCACATTCAGTATTGTTGTAATTGTCATTATTACAAATATATATATAAAAATAATCCGATTAATCGGTATCTGATTTTTTTGGTCCTCCAATAAATCGGTATCGGCGTTGAAAAATCATAGTCGGTCAACCTCTAGTCCACACACACCGAGACAGTCGTGAAGAAGGCACCTCCTCCCCTCAGAAGGCTGAAAAGATTTGCCATTGGCCCTCAGATCCTCAAAAAGTTATACAGCTGTACCCTTGAAAGCATCTTGACTGGCTGCCTCACTAGTTGGTAAGTCAACCGCTTGGGTTCTGACAACAAGGCGCTATAGAGGGTAGTGCGTACTGCCTAGTACATCACATGGGCCGACTACTCTGCTGAGCTGTGGATATCAGATCCATTCAGCCAGGCCACCGTATCGATGAAGCAGCATTGGCTGAGCAGATCTGTCCAGCAGGGATCGAACTCCTGAGCTTCCCCCTCTTGCTCACTCACACTCGAATCCACTTGCCTTTGACACACTCTCAGTCCATACATCTCTGACCAGGGACATATACTGATAAGGCCAATATGGCACAGCCCTCATCGCTAGCAATGTGAATTGACAATCTACACAAACAAACTGTAAACAAGTGCATATAAGCTTCAGGTCACTGATGTCCAGTCAGCAGAACCAACCAACAAGGTCTGGTCCAAAGTATTGGCTCTTCACCATCACTAAGTGATCCTCTCTGGGAATCAATTAAATGAATGAATTAACCTAAGTCAGCGGTTGTGCTGAGGTCTGCTCAGACAACGTTGAAGCCTGTACCTAGTCCTCTGACTTCCATAGAAGAACCACCACAACGTAGTCAGGTACCATGGTCCTCTGTAGCTCAGTTAGTAGAGCATCTCCCTAGCAATGGCAGGATAGTGGATTCGATTTCTGGGACCACCTGTACGTAAAATGTATGAGAGTAGTTTGCTTTGGATAAAAGTGTCTGCTAAATGGCTTATTATTATTATTATATATACCTATTTATAACTTTGACTTAACTCCAAGAGGGGGAGTTGTAAGCTGGAGCAATATTATTCAGCTACCACAGAAAAAACATTTGTCTGAATTCCAGAGAACATTACGCTACCTGGCTGCCTCACTCCACTGCACCACACACAGTTCTGTTCGCTAGCCTACTCCCATCTTCCATCAAATGGCGAAACACAAGACAAAAATCAATGCTGTTGATGTAGCAACATCAATCAGACTGCATTGGGCTCATACAGGCATCTACATTACAGCAGTACACAGGGAGGGAGCAGAATTATACGACACACACTGTTAGCACTGAGGCTGGGATATTTATAGGAGTTATGATACCGTATCACTAACAACACAAACGCTGTGATACACAGAATTATGGCAGCATCATTGAAGCTCTGGCTCATGGGTACTCAAGCACTATTTGAGAAGGTCCGGTCACATACAGTTTATACAGTGCATTCAGAAAGTATTCAGACCCTTTGACTTTTTCAACATTTTCTTACGTTACAGCCTTATTCTAAAATGGATGAAATAGTTGTTTTTTCTCTCTCATCAATTTACACACAATACCCCATAATGACAAAGCAAAAAAAGGTTTTTAGAAATGTTTGCAAATTTATAAAAGATTTAAAACTGAAATATAACATTTACATAAGTATTCAGACCCTTTTCTCAGTACTTTGTTGAAGCACTTTTGGTAGCGAGGTCCTCTAGGGTATGACACTACAAGCTTGGCACTCCTGTATTTGGGGAGTTTCTCCCATTTGTCTCTGCAGATCCTTTCAAGCTCTGTCGGGTTAGAAGGGGAACGTCACTGCACAGCTATTTTCAGGTCTCTCCAGAGATGTTCATTCTGGTTCAAGTTCGGTCTCTGGCTGGGCCACTCAAGGACATTCAGAGACTTGTCCCGAAGCCACTCTTGTGTTGTCTGGCAGTGTGCTTAGGGTCATTGTCCTGTTGGAGGGTGACTGGGTTTGCCCCAGTCTGAGGTCCTGAGCACTCTAGAGCAGGTTTTCATTAAGGATCTCTCTGTACTGTACTCTGTGCTCCATTCATCTTTTGCTGAAAAACATCCTGACAGCATGATTCTGCCACCACTATGCCAGGTTTCCCCCAGACATGACGCTTAGCATTCAGGCCAAATAGTTCAATCTTGGTTTCATCAGACCAGATAATCTTGTTTCTCATGGTCTGACAGTCCTTTAGGTTCCTTTTGGCAAAGTCCAAGCGGCTGTCATGTGCCTTTTACTGAGGGGTGGATTTTGTCTGGCCACTCTACCATAAAGGCCTGATTGGTGGAGAGCTGCAGAGATGGTTGTCCTTCTGGAAGGTTCTCCCACCTCCACAGAAGAACTCTGGAGCTCTGTCAGAGTGACCATCGGCCCTTCTCCCCCGATTGCTTAGTTTGGCCGTGCGGCCAGCTCTTGGAAGAGTCTTGGTGGTTCCAAACTTCTTCCATTTAAGAATTTTGGAGGCCACTGTGTTCTTGGAGACCTTCCATACTGCAGAAATGTTTTGGTACCCATTTTAATCCATTTTAGAAAAAGGCTGTAACCTAACAAAATGTGTAAAAAGTAAAGGAGTCTGAATACTTTCAGAATGCACTGTGAGTGGCAAAGGTGGCAAAGGTTTGGATGAATATTGTAATTTATCGGCATAGCAACAAACCGCCAACACGCAACCCCAAACAGTTCAACCCCCTCTTATTGGCAGAAAGAAAATGTTGCTGCAATTCTACACATTTTGCCATGGGGCGTTGAGAACATTTAGTCATTTTTTAAGCAAATTTCCTGCATTTCTACCCATTTTGTCATGTCTTATGGGTGTTCATATGACACTGGAGTGACTCAACAAAAAGAAAATGGGGGACCCCTGGCGGTCGAGGCCCCTGGGCACGTAATCTGGTTATAATAACTACGATTTTTTTAAGTCGGGACCTGCGGTCCGTATTGACCCCGTTTTGGACCACTGTCCACCAGTTGAGTATGGCTTCTCTAGTGGTTCTGAGTTTAATGCTAGCAGAAAACATAAACTCAGAATTGAGATGACTGAGTCATCTCGAGCCATATCTTTAGAGTTAGGGGAGGTTTAGCCATCATTCATCTCAGTGTGTTAACCTACAAATCTATCTGGTAATGCATATAAAGTGCAAAAACAAACTACAAACAGGTATAATCATCATGTAATAATTCTGGCAGCATTGATGCTGGACATGGAAAGGTTGATCCATGTCTCATTCAGGCAGTCGACCAGGCAGTCATGCCAGGATAAGTGTGAGCATGCAGCCTCCTGTATGCCTGTGTGAATGAGTTGGTGATAGGATCACATCACTAGTTAATAACTGACTGTAAACCACTGAATAAATAAGCAACAGTTGGATGAAAAGTGCATGTTGTGATAGAAAGAAGTGAACCTCTGGTCAGGATGATGAACAAATCCCTCTATCCCTCCGCCCCCACACACAGTCAACACCTTGTTCATAACATAGAATCTTTCATCTTTGATTTGTTTTATGGTCTATCAAGTCACAAGTTATGTCTTGTAGAAATAACTGGCTGCCAAGGCCTAAAAAACTGCCCCCAGAAACCATTTAAAGGGCAGTGAGCAAACTTAATCTGTTTGAGGCAGCATGAATGAGACAGATGGAAGAGAATATGAGGCACTCAGGCCCAATTCAGACTGTCTGCAGAGCATACTCTATTTCAGAACCATCCCATCTACATAGCCTGACACAAATGTACACATGGACATGACTCTCTCTCACACACACACACACACACACACACACACACACACACACACACACACACACACACTCTGCACCACACCCAGCAGCACTCTTCCTGTGTGTGTGTGTGTGTGTGTGTGTGTGTGTGTGTGTGTGTGTGTGTGTGTGTGTGTGTGTGTGTGTGTGTGTGTGTGTGTCCTGTTCTGTTCTGTTTCGCTGTAGCTGTTGCTGAGGATCAATGAAAGGAGCCTCTGTTCTTTCCAGCTTTATTGTGATCTTCCTTTCTCAGGCCCTGTGTTGTTCTGATGGCAGGGTGTGGCCAGGTCAGATGTCAGCCAAATAGGGTGGGCGTAACCCTCCAGGGGCTGGGGGGTGCAAACAGAAGAGAGTTCTCTCCATATGAATGGAGAGAAGGCTGTGATGTGTGTCAATGGTACTACTGCTTTGCTTTGGCCCTCTGGTTTCAGATAGGTCTTGATGAGCCTCCTGTCTGTAGCAGTAGACAGACATGTAGACATAGTCCTCCTGAGGGGCCTACCATACACAAAACAACATTCACACGTGGGCCCACATGATAAGCTTATACACTAATGCGCACGTGCACAAACATGCACACATACAGAAAATGTATGGACAGGAAGGACAACTTGTTGCCTCATTGCTATGATGTCACCTGAGAACATGTCATGCGTTTGTTTGTTGTGGTTTCCACTCCGGCTCAAAGCATGTCTCTACAGAGAGATTGTTCCCAGCAGCAGCCAAGCTTTAATAAAACACACAGTTATGACATTGAAAGGTGGCAAAGGCCAAGATAGAGTGTGATACAGGTTCATTTTTAAGGTATCTTTCAGAGCAATGTCAATACTCATGAAGTCACACATGATGTCAATAGACCCAATATAAATCAACTGAAATTGATAGATACACTGTAATAGATCCATTAAAACTGGGGATGCACCGATATGACATTTTTTGGCCGATACCGATATCCAATATTTTCCTTGCCCCCCCCCCCCGATACCAATGACCGATATTTAAAATTTTAGCTGCCTTTTAAGCATTCTAAAACAGTTAAATAGTTGAAACACACACACACACCAAAAAGTTATTTTGTTGGCATTTAAGTCCCCATTATCAGTAAAACATCATCAAAACCTATTTCTTTCACTTACTTGCTGTGCTGTTTTGTTGTTCATTTGTTCAGTCGTTTCATTCTCAACCAGGATTTCATCATACATGTCAAGCAGTGAAGTTTCAGCTCTGTCTGTTCGTGGCCTCTTCTGTCTGTGGCCTCTCTTCCTCGGTGCCCACTGTCAGTGTGTCCGTTTCCATCTTGTCCAACTGTGTCTAACATTTCACGTAAACCCTGTTTCTTGTCTGCATCGAAGTGTGGGGCCTTGTACCAAGCATCGAGCAAGGTGGCGACTCCGTAAAGCGGCTCAGAGAATGACACCGGATCGCTTGTTCACAGCCTCTACGAGAGTACTTTTGCAAGTTTTAACCCCACGGTCTGTCAGCAGTTTTGTTGAGAAGTCGTTTCAATGCCATGGCCGAGGGTATCACGTCTGCTGCAGTCGCAGTTGATGAGCTTATTTCTTGAGTTAGTTGTTCGAATGGTGCTAGGAATGTGTTCATGTTTCAAACTTGTTCTCAAATGCCATTGAAATGGCAGCAGCGGTATGAGAACCAGCACATTCTTGGGCATCGCAGTACGGCTTTCCTTCAGTATGAAATCCTTATCGACCCACTGTGCTGTCAGACTCAGCATGCTCATGGGGCTGACATCTCTGGTCCAAATGTCAGTCGTGAAGCTAATAGCAGTCACACCCGTAGCAAGCAGCTCATGGTTGTGCATTTCAACAATACAGTGTAACTCCAGTAGGGAAACCATCTGAAAAATAGCGCCTACTTGGTAGTGTGTACCTACTTGGTAGGGCTCAAGGTGCTCGTCCAGTCGGCGAAAGCCAACATCATCCACAACAGAGAACGGTTGATTGTCAAGGGCAATGAATACCATTATCTTGGCGTTAATGGTTTTTGCCTTTGAGTTGTCTCGCTGAAATGCTCTTACTCTTTCGAATGACTGCTCGACTTGAACTTGTTTAGTTGCTGGAAGTGTGCCCTTAGTATTTTTCTGCTTTTGTTCTAAGTAGTCTCTGAACGTCTGGGTGTGATGCACTTTCAAATGAGTAATTATGTTTGTGGTATTGAAAGATTTCACCCTCTCCCCTCCTCGGGAAATAATAGTAGTACAAATGTTTCACATGGCCTTTTTGTTATATTCCTTTGAAACTTCAAAATAGATCCACATAGCAGACATTGTGGGCTAGGTTAGGAATGCTGTGTTGCATGTGTAACGTAGTATTTGTCGTGGCGTCATTACCTCATCTACCTATGTTACATAGCTATGACAACGGTTTTGCACATTGGCGTTAAACTAGACATCGGGCCGATGCTAGCATTTTTAGCTAATATCGTCTGATTCCGATATGCTTACCGATATATCGTGCATCCCTAATTATAACAGCATGATAACAAGGTACATTTCTAACATCATCCAATTAATGGCAAGAAGAAGAAGAAGAAAAACAGTGCTTCAATACATTTCTATTTGACATGTCTGTGAGAGACGTGCGGAATCATTTGGTGAATGTTTCCTGAAGCAACAGCGATTCCAGCCCCTTCCACAGCGCACCTGTGTGGGCGGAACCTTGGTATGGAGTCACCTAATTGTGGCCAGTGACTACACCGGTGACTTTGGTCCAATAGCATTGTGCCATGAAGTCTGCTCCTCTCTCTCCAGACCAATTCGTATGCACTTTACAGGGCCAATGTGCCGCCGTGCGCATACCAACTACTGCACTTCATCATAACCGGCTCACGCACCATGCAATAGACAGCACTCACACACCCAAACCAGATCATTCTCACTCTAGTAGAAGTCCTTCGTCTACACAAACACTCACACTCTGTTAGGCTACATCACCAACAGCCATCTAGCAGCCACAGACCCCGGTGTGATTCACATATAGTGCCTTTAAATCAACGAAAGTAGCTAGTTTATTCATTTGGGATGCTCATCTGTCTCTGTGCTGTCATTACTGCAAATAGGCCGAGGAAGCCTGTCACATCAGTCAGATCTCTTTTACAACCCCCAAACAAGGCTCAGGGTTTCAGTCTCAGTTGCAGCTGAAGTAACCTAGCACAGAAAAAAAATACTGGGTTGTTTGGTTCACCCTACTGCTGGGTTGCAGGCATTGGGTCACTTAGTTAGGTTGTTTTATTTAAAAAGAGCACGGTTGGGTTGTTGATGTTGGGTTATTGGTGCTGGGTTATTGAGATATGACCAGATCCTATAGCTGTACATCAAATCAGCAATCTGTTCTAGCTCAGTCCACAAAAAGGAGTGGTTCCGACCCCTGCGCACACACGTGCTCAAAGGGCGAACAACATGTGCATAAACGCTGTGCAAATGGAGCCTGTCATTACAGCCATTAAACAGTGATACATTTATTTTCAAAACACAAGATACCGAAATAAACTGTGTTTTACAACTGCATTTTGATCTGAAAGTCATTCATGTTAGCAGTCAATATCAACTAGGGATAGTGTGTCACATTGTCACTTCTCAGGAGTCCAGAGCAAGCAGGATCATATGGCCTACCTGTGTGCAGCAGAGGTTGCAGGATCGGATGGAAAGCACGATCTGTCCGTCACCTTTTTCTTCCTCACAAATATCATAATTAATTTGCCTGAAAGATATCTCTTCCTCCCGTAAGTATTGAAGGTAGTGTGATGTTCCAGCTATCTTTAGACATATAGCCAGTACCCACCACTGAGGTATATAATTGTAACCCACCCAAACTAGGCCTAGCTGAAATATGTAAATTATCAATGAAAAGGTAGCCTATTGTAGCAACCTGGTCTCAGAGCATTTCGTATTAATCTGTATGTAAAACCAAAACACTCCATTTTGTATGATATGTTATGAATTACAATTTGTATTATCATGTTTTGAATTGCAACACGTACAATAGGTTACAAATTTGCAAAATGTACAATATATTGCGAATTTGTTAAATGTATGATATGTTATGAATTCTAGCTAGGTGGCTAGGTTAGGTCTTAAGGTTAGAGTTAAGGTTAAGTTAAGGAGTTAGGTTAAAGGGTTATGGGTAGGGTTAGGGGATGGGTTAGCTAAAAGGATAAGTTTAGGGTTGAGGGAAGGGTTAGCTAACATGCTAAATAGTTGCAAAGTAGTTGAAGAGTTGCTAATTAGCTAAAATGCTAAAGTTGTCTGTAATGAGAGTTGAAGTCACAATCTTTGGGTTGCAAGAAGTGCTAAAGTTGTCCATTTTGAGATTCTAAATCACAACCTTTGGGTTGCTAGGTGTTCGTGTTATATGCTCACCCACCCCGACCAACCACCCTACTTTTGTTTTTGCCTTAAGTAACCATCTGTCTTATTTAACCATACCAAACGTAACACATCATACTAAGTCTAGTCTAGTCTATGACACCAAGCTGATTGTTGTAGCAAAGATGCATCTGTAGCAGATTGCTAAACTGTACTTTAAATGGATAATATCAATTTAGGTAGGCTACTCTATTTTTGACATGCAAAATTGTAGAAAATTAAACAAGCGCTTTCTGGTCACTAATCTGTATATGTGCGCCCGCCTTTGCTCATCATTGCTGATGACTGGTAAACAGTCAAGAACCGCAACTTTTTGGTTGAGAAGCACAGATTAGATGTTTTTTTTAAACAAGAATTTGGTGCAATGCAGATCAAATAAGCAAAGGCTATTCTGTATGTAGCCTATTAAAATATGTATGAATTGTTTATATTTTTCTCCATTGTTTCACACTAGCAACCCCACAAATCCGTGTAGGCGTGTTTTGCATCAGCTGAAAGTTTATTGCGTTCAATTTGGAACCGGGCTGGATCCCAGGCGTGAGCCAGGCACCCAGTTCAAAACCCACAGTGAAGTTGGCTCTAAACAAAGTGACGTAATTAATCACGTGTAGTAATTACTAGGATTCTGTTTTCCCATGCAAAAGGGATTGCTTTTAATAAAAACGCCTTATCTGCCTTCCCAATGAAAACAAGTAAAAAAAATACAACATGTATTTACTGAAAAGATGCACCATGTTGCTTTGTTGACAAAATGACAGAGTTGCGCAGATTACTGTTCGATTTGAGAAGGGCACACCTCCCTTCTCCGCTTTCGCCCGATAGTTTCAAGTCATCAGTCTCAAGTCAAAGTCAAGGCCCGAGTCTTGAAGCTCTGAGTCAAAGTCAAGTGATTTTATTTTCTATCTTGTAGAGTCCAAGTCAGACTCGAGTCAACACCTCTGGTAATAAATCATCTTTATATTCTAAAAGAATGTGTAAAATGCTAAACATTTTAAAGAAAATGTTGATTTGCAGTATGTAAATGTAACATGAACAACAACTACATTTACTCTCACAGGTTGTCAATAAGAGCTTTCTGAAAGCCACACCCCTGATAAACCACGCCTCCTGAAAAATAACCTAAGGATTACATTCAAAAAGACCCAGCTGCTAGGTCAACCAGCATGAAAGTAAAAAAAAAATGTCCAACTGATGGTTAAATTAACCCATGTTTGGGTAATCCCAACAACCCAATAACATGTTGGGTTTTCACAGAAAGAGTCAGTCATTGCCGATGTATTAGGCCTACGATATACAATTCCAGCATGCAATTCATATCCTCCTTGGGCAAAAAGCCATTCCATGCACGAGATATCCATCGACCTATCCATACACAAGGGGGCCCGAGGGACGTTGCCAATGGCAACTTCCGACACCACACAGTTGGAGCGCCCAGACGAGCTGGACCAGCGTTCCCGTACCAGCACCTGCACCACCGCCCTCGCAATATGCCTGCCTATGTGTGCGTTTTGCCATACCTGCCCAAAACAGACTCTTCCCCCGTATGTTGCCTTCGCACCAGCTACTCAACCAGCCACTGCCAACAATGACAGCTTAGCTGGCTGACGTTCTATGGAAAGCTTATTAACCGCTGTCACGACCTGACACAAGAGACATAACAAACCAGCACAGCACCACCAAACACCACTTCCACTCCATTCCGAACACCGCTCTGCTTACCTCCTTCCGTGGGCTGCTTTGTCTTTTTTCCCCTTGGGCCTTCTCTTTCGGGCCTGGATTGCCATCACTAGAAGAGATTAGATTAATGTAGAAGTAGGTCCGAGCACCGAGAAGGGACAGAGAGAAAGAACAACACATCAGTCTCGAGCTTTAGCTGGCCCGGCCAAGCATCCTTAACCAAAAAGGTTGGAAACCCCCGCACGCGCGTAATTTCACCACCTCTTATCAAAACCAACAAAAGCTGTCCCGTAGTCGGAATATTTGTAAAAAATATAACATATTTTCATACCTTTCCTGGAGCTCATGATGTTTTCCTCCTTCCCTTCAGCAGCAGCGGCAGCTCAACGGCAGCAGCCGAGATCTCACGCTCTCTCGTCTCCAGCCTTCTCTCTGGAGAACGCGCACTCCCTCTGTCGTTAGGAGGAGGAGGCGCGCTCAAGAACTGGAGCTCTATGCTACGTGGCCGCGCACAACTGTCACAATTGAGGTTAGCGCGAAAAGGAGCGCTTAAATTGAAAGAACCAAAACCAGAAAGACTGAGTCCCTCCGGACAACATTAGACTATCCCCATTTTATCAATGTCTCTGATGTCTTGAACGTTAAAACATTTCCCCTGCCTGCTTCCCTATTTATCGCCACGCCAAAGCACTATTAGCTCAGTAGGCCTCTATCTAGAACCTAAAATAGTTATTCCGCTGTCCCCATAGGAGAACCCTTTGAAGAACCCTTTTTGGTTCCAAGTAGAACCCTTTCCACATAGTGTTCTACATGGAACAAAAGGATTCTAACTGGAACCAAAAAGGATTCTACCAGGAACCAAAAAGGGTACAGCCGAAGAACCCTTTTGGAACCCTTTTTTCTAAGAGTGTAGGTTAACTGGGGCGTATCATGAGCAAAGGGAACCCTGAATCACACAGAGCCTCCTGCTGAATTGTCCACCCTATTTTATATTATTTTTCAAGACATGTTATTGACATGATGGTTCTGGCAAAGTTTCCTTCTTTAGGATCCCATCCAATGTTCAAAGCTGTTTAGGATTCTGGGGAATGACTAGGCCTATCTCAAATGGGCCCAGAATAGGCTTAGCAGGTTAGGTCAATGGGTTTCAAAAAGTATCTGCAATTTAGTTATCTGTTGTGTCACCCAATCGATCAATCCATAGCTGGTGGGTCATATTATGGCAAACCTAATCCGTTATTATCTCACCCTGGATCACATATATAACTTTCTCTGACCCAGAACAACAATTATCCTACAAATAGGCCTATTTCTCAAAGACATCTGTATTTTTTAGATTTACATTTTAGAAAAGGCCTGCCTGCGATTGGCAAACTGGAACGAATTGCAAAAATCGCTGAAGTTGGAGACTTTTATTTCCCTCACCAACTTCAAACATCTGCTATCTGAGCAGCTAACCTATCGCTGCAGCTGTACATAGTATATCGGTAAATAGCCCACCCATTTTTACCTACCTCATCCCCATACTGTTTATATTTATTTACTTTTCTGCTCTTTTGCGCACCAATATCTCTACCTGTACATGACCATCTGATCATTTATCACTCCAGTGTTAATCTTCAAAATTGTAATTATTCGCCTACCTCCTCATGCCTTTTGCACACAATGTATATAGACTCCCTTTTTTTCTACTGTGTTATTGACTTGTTAATTGTTTACTCCATGTGTAACTCTGTGTTGTCTGTTCACACTGCTATGCTTTATCTTGGCCAGGTCGCAGTTGCAAATGAGAACTTGTTCTCAACTAGCCTACCTGGTTAAATAAAGGTGAAATAAAAAAAATAAAAAAATAACTGCGATTAGCCTACATTTTCTTATTATAGGCCTAGTTATTACTAGACTATTAGAAGTATAAAGTATATAAACTATAATCTGTATTGAACACTATGTGGCAGCTGAATCATAAACTATTCATACATGAAAGATAGCGTTATATTGAAACACTGTGGCGTTTGGCCAATGTAACCCTAATTCTGATCCAAGTCGACGGATTCGATTATGCTGGGCAACAGTCCCGTGACAGAAACGGGCAAAAGGGGTGAGTGACCTTCTCAAAATGAACAGTAATCGGCGCTGCTCGGTTGTGAAAAAGGCAGCATGGTGCATCTTCCAGAAACATACATATCTTTTCCATAAAATATATGTTTTAATTTTCTAACTAGTTTTCATTAGGAAGGCATATAAACGCGTTTTTATCAAAGTAATCATTTGTATTTGAAAACACAGAATCTTACTAATTACTCCACGTGCTAAATTACTTGTTTCGCTATCATATGCTATCTGTGGGCCCCGACCTCTCATTTTAGACAGCTCCATTTGAAATCTCCATACACCCGGGATACCGGGCCATGCTAAACGAATACCACCACCGTTAAAGAAACGGGAGATTTTTTTATTGACATGTCCTTCAGCCAATAAGTGTTGATATGGGCGGGTTTCAAGACATTACTTTTTCCGGATTCGAGCACACACACACACGTGTGTAGGAAAACTGGGGTACTTCGCTGTGAGTACTCTACTGAATAAGTAGGTAAATCAGATTTCAAAGTTAAATAACAGTTTATGTCAGTATTTTATTTGGCATTCATTAAACGATGCATAGCTTTTCCATGGCTAAGCATGTGTTGGCTCCTTTAGCAAGTCATGTTACGACTTAGGTTATTGTTATGCGCTAATATCTATCGTTAGCTGGCTAGCAACCAAACTACCTAGCCAGTTGATGATGCCAAAAGAAAAATGTGAAATTAAACACGTCTCCTAACCATCTGCCATTTATTTGCAATTCGACAGTTGGATGGAACTGTACCAACAATGTCTTTACATCCTAGTCACAGGGTGAAAAGTTGTTGTTACACTGTTTCAGCAAGGAACCCCGCTAGCTAGCACAGAGTACTTACTGTCTTTGATTATAGCCAACCAGAATAATTATCATGTTATATTTACATTGATACTAACAAGTTACACTGAACAAAAATAAACGCAACA
Organism: Oncorhynchus tshawytscha; assembly: GCF_018296145.1. Lineage (NCBI taxonomy): Eukaryota > Metazoa > Chordata > Actinopteri > Salmoniformes > Salmonidae > Oncorhynchus > Oncorhynchus tshawytscha. The sequence continues at coordinate 16,718,546 of NC_056429.1, forward strand.
TGCAACATTTTCAAATGTTAAATATATATTTTTTAAGTCAGTGTTTGCCAGAACTCTACCGATAATTAGTGTAAGAGAAGTGTCTAGTAGTGGTGGGGATGTTGACCTATTCATTCACATGTCCTTGTTATCTTCTCTTGACCCTCAGCTTGTGTCCTATGGCGGATGCAGAGCCCATGCTGGTCCCTGCCCCTGGGCGGGAGAAAAGGGCCTGCCCTGCCTTGGAGGATGAGGTGGCCCACAGCACCAAGAGACCCAGAGTCCAGAAGGATGAGAACAACAGAGGAGGACACTCTCACAAGCCAGCCCAGGATGAGGCAGAAGAACCAGAGGGGGAGGAGACAGAGCCACTGGAAGAGGAGGATGGAGAAGGGGCCGGGTTAGGTTCTGGAGAGGCTTTTGCAGAGATGATGAAGCATGGGCTCACAGAGCTGGATGTGGGGATTCTGAAATGTGTCAGTGAACACAAGGGCTTCTCTGGGATCCTCAAGGAGAGGTTTGTACTGATTCCAGTCAGGCTGTAGTGTGATCTGATCCATGGCATGATGTATATGTGTTGCTGTGTGCATTTCACTATGACAGAAAATCTAATACTCTTTATTTAGGTACTCTGACTTTGTCGTACATGAGGTCAACAAAGAAGGCAAGACAGTGCAGTTGGATGATCTCTCGGTCCCTGAGGAGGCTGAGGTGAGCTAACAATGTATCAGTAGAACTGTCTTTCGTCTTGCCGTTTTAGAGTGAAACATAATCATTCCTGAAGTTAAAGCTTGACTCTATAGCCCTTTACACTCGTATACGTGATTGAGATGGAAGATTTTAGCACTAATAAGCACCTAAATTGGAACGTCGTGGCTGTACAGTAACATGCTATACGTGACGTCAAAGCTATTCCTCTGCACTTCACAGTGCTGTATGGGTTTTGACTGACAGCTGTTCTGAATTTGAGCACCGCGCACAACAAGAAGTTGACCTCATCCCTCCTGGTAATTGGGTAACTTTAGAAAATGTTTTGTCTAAGTAAGAGAAATGCTGTAAAGTAAGAGGACTCTGTGTATTTTGAAAGATGAGATGTTAAGGATTATAGTAAATACATCCTTGACAAGCAAGCCAAACACCCGTGAGTCCCAGTCCCATCTCACTTCAAAATTCATGTCATATACAGTGTCAATATTTATGATTTCTATGTTTGATGTCAACTTACAAGATGAAGTGTCGTCATACCCTTGGTAGTTCTGAACACAATGAGCATATGTTATATTGTGAAGAAAGCACACGCACCTGAATGCACTCACGACTTCTTCCTAGCTGCACCAAATTGCCTTGTGTAAGATCATATTTTATAACTTAGCTAGTCATGTTGGCAAGAGAACAAGCTTAGAAATCATGGCCACCTGACTCAGATTGCAATTTATAATGGGCCGCTTTTGGATTTCAGGGATGTAGTTTTGTTTGGAACACAACCTGCAAGTGTGCTTGCTCTAGTTCCTCAACAGCACAGCTAAGAGAGCTCCAAAAAGTACCTTATAGTTGAAGATTCTTCTACGAATCATAAAATTGCTTAGGGACAACTGTGCACACTTTGGAGAGATGTGTGTGGCCACCTGGAGACACCAGTTAGTCCTGGTTCCCCAACTGTGGATTCCATCTTTAAACTGATGTTGGGTTTGTCTTGTGCTAGGAAGCCAGTGTGGCAGAGCAGCCAGGGTCTGAGGTTTTCACAGAGGAGCAGAAACACCAACTTGAGCAGCTGCAGCTCTTCAAGAAAAAAGAGGGCAACGTGTCCATAGAGGTGAATACGCTGACTTTCTAAAAACCCATTAATTAAGTCTGAGAATTTAGTAGTAGTTTGTTATCCACCTTGACCAGTGGGTTTATATAACGTTGAATAGTTCACCTATCTTGAAAGGTGACCAGTTGCTTCTGGTTGAACACAGATGGCGGATGACACCAAAGAGAAACGGACCCTGGTCCACAAAGCTGTCAAGACCCTGTACCCTGGACTGGAGACCAAGACAGAGGAGCGGGAGGGAAAGAAGTTCATCGTGGCCTACCACGCAGCCGGGCAGAAAGCACTCGCAGGTAGAGACAAGAGAATGGGAGATGGGTGTAATGGACCTTTTCTGGGTTTGTATCTCTGGTTTATTTTCGCAGGGTGAAATCTCTGTAACGTCTGTCATAGAACAGAATCAAGTTTCAATAAAGAGTTTACATTTCAGAATGAGGAAAGTTATTGTTGAATGGTTGCAAAGGGTTGTGCTGCACGCCCTTGTTCAGCTTGGCCTCTTTGGTTCTCACTGCATGTGGTTCTGTCTGAGCCGAGTAGCTACTGCCTAGTTAAATAAAATAAAAAATACTGGGTTGACTAGCGTATGGGATAAAATGCAGGCTGCATGAATTAACAGGTGCATGTGAAATGCCAACACAACAAACCTGCATGATGATACTGCATGAAGATCCTGACCAGGCCCATGGCCTGTGAGAGAGCACATGGATCTTGACTTTTAGGCCCAACAAATCAGCAGAATCTCCTTGACTGGCCTATTTTCAGATCAGTTAAGACATTGACATTATTCACATCAATAATTTCCTGTGAATTCAGTAGCTTGTGCAAAAAGAGCACAGCACGGTTGTCATCAAATAATTGCTTTGTCATGCCCGTGGCACACGACTTGCTGCACAGAAATGGTTTGACACAACAGCACTCCAAACCTGCATGCTGGTTCGCCACCACTGTCGGTCTGTCTGCCTAACGGTCCATAAACTTATTTTAGTAACATTATTTCATTGTTTATATTCTATTCCTTTTGCTCTTCTGTGTGGACAGAGGTCAACATCGCTGCAGGTAAGAAATCCTTGTCCACACTGCTCAGAAAAAGAGAGAGGTATATGCAATTTAAAGGTTTCAGGAGACTAGTCTAAATGTTGGTAGCCTCACATCTGATTAAATATCAGCTCCTTATCTGTCATGGCATCATCAGTCTTGCACGATTGTCTTTATGGTAAATAAATAGTCATGACTATTTTCAGGGTGTGATGAACTGTTATCATATTGTTCAGGCTAAGGGAACAGAACCTCAGTTGGTTAGTTTATACTTTAGAGCAATGGGGAATGAGTGTTCCAAGTGCAGCATTTAAATTATTCTGACATCTTAGGACATGCAGGATGCTCCCGGCATAATTTGTTAGAGAAGTGATTAATGCTGTATGTGTTGGGGCCCGTAACGAAGCTGCTTCCACCCAAAAAGATGAAAGTGCCAGGTAGTTTCAGTAACTTATCAAAGGCCTGAACACTGATGAGGAGGTGTTCCATATCTGATCCTCTGCCTGTGTCTCCACGACTTACTCCTGTGTCCCTGGACAGCCCCCAGGAAACACTCCTGGCCTAAGAGCCGTGGGGCCTTCTGCCACTTTGTCCTTTACAAAGAGAACAAGGACACCATGGAGGCCATCAACGTGCTGTCCAAGTTCCTCAGGTAGAACACTTGGGTTTTTTTCATAGCATTTCTCACAGGATGTGTAAGAAAAACTTCTACTAAACTGTACAACTCCTGACTGACATTGTGCGTCTGCTTTTCTCTAGGATGAGGCCTAATGTGTTCTCTTACATGGGGACCAAGGACAAGAGAGCCATCACTGTGCAGGAGATTGCAGTTCTCAAGTGAGTGTGGTGGCCTGCCACTCATCAAACTGACAAGCATGTAATTATGTTCTTACTAATTAAGTCCAACGCAGCCATTTCTGGGTAACCATTAAGTACATGAAGGGCTCTACATCGTCTATGCAATGGAACTGCAACAGATCCAACGGAGGTTTGTCTACGTAGCTCTACGTAGTTCTACATACTTTTGTGATGCAGGATTTTGGGAACCCAGCACAAACGGAGCTCTGTAGCTCTATTTGGGTAGACTATGAAATCGCTGTGGAGAGCCTTTACTGTGATTGTTTTCAATTAAAAGGTTTAGATATATATATTATTTTTACAAAAATTGCTTCTTAGCAAAGAGCAATTTCTCAAGCAAGAATTTTACTAGGACTGTCTGGGAGTGGTCTGAGGGGCCTAATTGGAGGGGTATTTAACCTGAAATCGATCTTATCGCCAGGCAGGCCAAAACTCCATCGACGCAAAACAAGCAGAAATTTCAGGCACTCTTTTCAAACACCTTTTACACTAAAAAGCATTATCATAATTTTCACACTTATTCTAGCCTCCTTGTGTGGAATTGTATATAGAAGATGGGAAAATCCTGTTTTTGACTGCACTGGGCCTTTATGTTGCCTGTGACTTCAGGGTCACAGCAGAAAGACTGTCTCACCTTAACAAGTGCCTCAATAACTTCAAGCTGGGAAACTTCTGCTACAAGAAACACCCTCTGAAACTGGGGGAACTACGGGGAAATCATTTCACTGTGGTCATCAGGTCAGTGAATACTAGCTGTGTGTGATGTCTGTCTTTGCTATAACATTCTTTGTAATTATAAATACTCCCCAATCCGCATTTATTCAAATAGCAACAACTTTTAATCTGCTCAGTGTTGCTGTTTTGTTACTGGCTGGTTGTCTCCCACAGGAACATCACCGGGACAGATGACCAGGTCCAGCAGGCCATGACCTCCCTCAGAGAGACAGGCTTTATCAACTACTACGGCATGCAGCGCTTTGGCACCACTGCCGTGCCCACACACCAGGTTGGCAAGTAAGGACAGACACACACACACGTACGCCAGTGGCTGGTGGCACCTTAATTGGGGAGGACGGGCTCATAGTAATGGCTGGTATGAAATATGTGGAATGGTATCAAACACAATACCATTCCGGCCATTATTATGGGCCATCCTCCCTTCAGCAGCCTCCTGTGACATACATAGGGTATAGGGTCAGCAGGCAAGAACATGACTACTCTGTGCATGGTGTAACTGGCCCACGGGTATGGGGTAGGCAGGGGATAGGTGATTTGACTGTTGTTGTGTCTGGACCAGAGCCATCCTGCAAGACAACTGGAATGAAGTGATAGATCTGATCCTGAAGCCTCGCCCTGGAGGTAAACAGCCACTCTCCTTCATTTGACTCGGTTTTGAATGCTTTTCATGTAATGTCAGCTACCAGATGGCCAAAGCATTATTGCAAGATCATGTGTTCGACTTAATTTCCCGTGACCTTTCTCTGCAGCGGAGAAAGGTTACCTAGTGAAGTGTCGTGAGGAGTGGGCCCAGTCCCAGGACCCAGAGGCAGCGCTTAAGAAGCTACCTGTGAAACGCTGTGTGGAGGGACAGCTGCTCCGAGGCCTCTCCATGTACGGCAAGAAGAACATCATCACTGCATTTGCCATGGTGAGCTGAGCCAGCTTTTACAAACTAACTGGCAAATGCACTGTTATGACTAATCGGGAAGTAATGGATGACTTGCACACACTTTCCAAACATTGTGTACATGATTTATTTATCCCTGTGTGTTTCCAATGGATTGTATGTTATTAAATGTTGTAAAAGGTGAGAAACAAACTTGGCCGCATGGGTCCTCTGTTGATTTGTTTGATTCATTCAGTCTGTTTTCATCAGGTTCACTTACGGCGGGTTAACTCCCTGTGTTGGCCCTCATCTTCTAGATCCCTCGTAACAACCGACTGATGTACATCCACAGCTACCAGAGCTTTATGTGGAACACCATGGTCAGCAGACGCATTGAGGCCTTCGGGCTGAAGGCTGTGGAGGGAGACCTCGTGCTCAGAGGAGGTGGGTCCTATCTGTCTTGTGCGCCTTCGTGTGGGTGTATTTGGGGACAACTGAGTTTTAAATCCTTTGTTAAATCTTCTGTAGAGGATGAGCACACAGCCCAGAGTGCCTGTCTCACAGATGGCTCTCAAGCGTGATAATCCACGTCGAACAGAGGGCTTCAAGACCACCTGCTAGGCTGGACTGAGTTAGTTGGTTTGAGCCCCTACATAGAATAAACACTAATGTACACATCCTATTCTCCCTCTATCTCCAGGCACTGCGTTCGTGCTGTCTGCAGCCGAGGCAGAGACCCACTCTATTCAGGACGTGGTGATGCCCCTACCAGGGTTTGATGTCATCTACCCCACTCACCACGGTAAGAGAGCCCTGCATCCTCCATGTCAGGGCACATTTCCCACACAACTGCTGTTCTGATGCCTGTTGTTTGTGGGGGTCGAAGCAGAACAGGAGAAGAATTTCAATCCCTGGACTACTATATCTCTGGAGTATACTATTCTATTTAGATATGTGTGTGAGGTGTGTGTTTCAGATGTGATTGTGTCCTTTCCTCCTGTTCTGTAACAGTGGGGAAGGGCTACAGGGAGAAGCTGAGTGCAGATAACCTGGACATTGACAACATGAGACACAGGGTGAGGGACTACTCTCTGGCCGGGGCCTACCGACGCATCCTCATCAAACCCAGTGACGTCAGCTGGTCTGTAACACTCACTATCACTTCGGTACCAAGTAATAGAACAATTTTCTGTCATAGCTAACTAGTAAAGAGCTATCTAATAGTATAATGCAAAATGTCGTTACACATTCCAAAGACATAAAAAGGAGCTGAGGATTTCTTTATTTAATAAAAATTGTGCATGAGTATGATATACAGTACCAGTCAAAAGTTTGTACACCTACTCATTCTAGGGTTTTCTTTATTTTTTATTATTTTCTACATTGTAGAATAATGGTGAAGTCATCAAAACTATGAAACACATATGGAATCATGTAGTAACCAAAAAAAGTGTTAAACGAATCAAAATATATTTGAGATTCTTCAAAGTAGCCACCCTTCTTCTTGATGACAGCTTTGCACACACTTGGCATTCTCTCAACCTGGTTTACCTGGAATGCTTTTCCAACAGTCTTGAAGGAGTTCCCACATATGCTGAGTGCTTGTTGGCTGCTTTTTCTTCACTTTGCGGTCCAACTCATCCCAAACCATCTCAATTGGATTGAGGATGTGTGATTGTGGAGGCCAGGTCATCTGAACTCTGAAGCATTTATTTGGGCTGCAATCTCTAATGACCTTATCCTCTGCAGCAGAGGTAACTCTGTCTTCCTTTCCTGTGGCGGTCCTCATTCAGAGCCAGTTTCATCATAGCACTTGATGGTTTTTGTGACTGCACTTGAAGAAACTTTCTTGACATTTTCCATTAAAATAATGGACTGTTTTTCTTTACTTATTTGAGCTGTTCTGATTGGCTCAACTGATTCCACAAATGAACAAGGCACACCTGTTAATTGAAATGCCTTCCAGGTGACTACCTCATGAAGCTGGTTGAGAGGGAAGAATCTCAAATGTAAAATATATTTTGATTTAACACTTTTTTGCTTACTACATGATTTGTGTGTGTCATTTCATAGTTTTCATGTCTTGACTTGTATTCTACAATGTATATACAATGTAGATAATAAAGGAAACCCCCTGGAATGAGTAGGTGTCAACTTTTGACTGGTACTATGTGTTTTATTTATTTATTAGGGCAACGGGTAGCTTGGTGGTTAGAGCGTTGGGCCAGTAACTGAAAGGTTGCTAGTTTGAATCCCCGAGCCAACAAGGTGACAGTTTTCAATGTGCCCTTGAGCAAGGAACTTAACCCTAATTGCTCCTAGGTCGCCACTGATAATGGCTGACCCTGGCTGTGACCCGCCCCGCTCGCCACGGGTGTCTCGTGGAGTTGGGATATGCAAAAAACACATGTCCAATTTACATGTATATAATACACACTTGTACATGAGTGATACTGGACAAATATATAAGCACCCACCTAATAATTGAGGCTTTTGTTAAATGCACTTCAAATACATTTTTTGATAATCTGTCCTCAATTTCTTCAGGTACGATGTTGAGTTGTATTTCTTGTATCGTCTCCTTGTGTAGGGAGGTGATTAACTATGATGACCCTCGTATCTCTCTGGTTCACACTGATGTGGAGAAACTAGAGGACCAACCTCCTCCGGTCTTCAACAAAGGTCTGTTCTAGCTTCATGTTGCTGTACATTGATCACTTGTGTTCCTCCTCAACTTGGCTTGTATGTGTACCCCCATTTTTAAGTGGTAGAGAAAAAAAAGAATTCTTGACAGCCCTCTTTCTGGTGAAGTTTCTGCCTCACTCTTTTTTTTTCTTCATCATCCCTCCTCTCTTCTCTTCCTCCCACCTCCAGAGGGGAAGTACAGGGCTTTGAGGATGGAGTTCTCTCTGCCTCCCTCCACCTATGCCACCATGGCCATCAGAGAGGTGCTCAAGATGGACACCAGCATCAAGAACCAGACCCAGCTCAACACCATCTGGCTCAACTAACACAACACGGAACAACATTTTACTGAGCTGTATCCAGCGATGTCGAATGTTGTAGATAGAAATGTAATGAATAGAGCTGACACGATTCCCCTATTCGATATGACGATCATATCTTGTCTACGCGATACATTTCTATCTGAACCTTCTGTATTGTTACTTTCTCCTCAATAGGCCCTTGAACTAAATATAGGTCTAGACTACTGGGCTGTTTTTACAGGCTGCAGAGCAGTCCATACTGTATGTGCGAGTATCTGTAGACTGGGAGTGTGTTTGGTACTTTGCCAAGCCAAAAGTCATTCCTCAAGGTGTGTCATAGTGATGATGTAAATCATCATAGCCACCCACACAACCAAGAGCAACATCTCTGTTGTTATTTCCTTTTTTTTTATCAGGAGGTTTTAAAGCGTTCCTGCACTGGTGGGGTTCAGAGAGATGATTTTGAAATGAGTGATGTGCTGCCTAAGCACTTACAGGTGACGTCTAGGAGTTTCTCAGTAACCCATGGGGGTGTTCTGAGGTAGGGCTGGGACGATAAACCTAAAATGATCGATATGGCCACTTTTACATGCAGCATTTTGCTGATACCATTCACTACCATAACAGTAGCTAATATGGGTGATGGCTACAACAAACTAGTAGTAATACTAAACAGTGGTGCACATTACTGTTCTAATCGTAGTGTTCTATGTATTGTTATCGTATCAATTCAGGCAATCTATCGCAATATCTATTCTCTGGAACTCTGGTAGAAAGATTTCCTCTTTAAGGGCCACCAACTCGACTCTGTCACCCACTTCCCCAAAGACAGATACAAAGACTTGACGCCCCTGCTACTTCCCACAGGACTACAATGAACTGTCTCTGATTGTACGGAATTATCGTTTACTTTTTTTAACTAAAATTCTTTTTTTTGTTCTTTTTTTTGAAACAAGCTCTTTTTTTAAAATTCTTTTTTTTACAGAGCGAGAATTGAAATGTTGAGTGAAGACTGTTGGAGAAGGTTTGTTTCATCAGACATTTGAGATACAGCATTCTGTTCCAGCCTGTGCCACTTTCAGAGTATCATGACGCCTATAGTAACTATTCAGCCCAAGAAGATCAGTCCTATGAATTACAGTTCCATTGTAAAACAATGGGAGCATCTACTGTCATAAAACTAATGTTGCTTGACTAAAACACTTTTATTCAATAGACATGTATAGTAGTGTTGTGCTTTGGGGGCACTTATTTCTGGTTGGTGGCAGTAAAGATGCATCTTGGCAATGATAGATCAGTGTTCTGTTTTGGGTTCCAGTCGGCACTGAGACAATGCCCCGGTTGCTGCTGATCATGGCAGGTGCTGTGGAGCTTACCGTCTGGCAGGGTGGCTCTTGCCAGCTGGCAGTAGTTATTGTAGTGATTGCTTGCTATCAGTGCCATGTCTCCAATCTGTGTTTGACAGGATCCAGTCACCAGCCAGTTACCCTGGTATACTGAGAAGGATCTCATGCAGTTTTACTTAATTTTCTGTTATGTCATGCTCTGAAAACAAATCTCTAACGGAGCACTTCAGATTTGTTTATATATTTGAATCTGTGTTAGTGTGATTTTCTTCCGTATCCCCCTAGCACATTATTTTCTAGCAGGACTGGTGTAACCTTGAGTGACCACCATATTTTTCTTTTTTACATGGCCTAAGATATTATACCAATTCATATCACAAGGGAGAGAAGTTTTGACTTTTACTTAAAACATTTTTTTTTACCTCAACATCTGCACGTCACACTTTATTATTCAATTTCATTAACAAAATTCAAAATGTCCACGTTCCTTGGTATGAAAACCAATCAAAACTGTCCTGTGGTCAGGTGAGACAAACATCTCTAATAAATACACAATAAATGTGTTCCTCTAAGTCCAATATAAAGTTGTATTGCTCTGCAGTGTGTTTTACAGGTACAGCTATTTACATTCCCTCAACTTTGCTTTAAAGTTGTGTTCCCGTCCTTCTGGCATTGAAGTCCTTACAACTCTGTTGAAAGAGATCTGGAACTGCTTTGATTTATGAGCAGATGACCTGCTACAAACTCCTATGTGATTCTCCATCCGTATTGTACATTGTTATTCTATGCACACTGCAGTATGGATAAGTCTACTTCTAACCGGTGAGATGAAATGGGCTATCTATAATTATCTTTATTGTCCCAATTTGAGATATGTGTAGTGGTCAGGATAAAAACAACAAAACAATATATTTAAAAAAAAAAAACACGACTGAAACTGACAGAAGTAGTGGCTAGCTAAGGTGTCGGCTATCTTGGTCAACTGTAGAACATCTACCACTGGTGGACAGTGTGATGACTGGGAAAGTGAGGAACGGTATGGCTCTGGTCAGGTGGGTCTGAAGGGACAGAGACAGAATGTGGGGTGAGCTGTTGTAAATTTTCAAGGGATATGTTCAGTGTTGCACTGTGATGTTATGCCTTTCATAGACTCCTGTTATGTCTGCACCCTAACACAAGGCCATTGTGTTCTGGAACTGTTGCTTGTATGAAATAACTTGCGTAAATAATATGATTGCGTTATCACCTCCCACTATGTAAGGGACATGGAACCATTTACTCCTGAGTTCTTCCCTGTGAAATCAGATCTCCCTCCCCTGCAGTTGCTTGATTAAAGTTATACAATTGAATACTCTGCCTTAATCTTTGGATTACATTTTCCACAACAATAATAATAATAGGTTAATATAATTTTGGGGGTAAAAAACAAACAGTATGTACAATGTATTCTCAGAGGATAGCACATACAATTCCTAATTAAACGCTTGTTTCCAAAGTGGTCCTTGATTTATATAAAGAGATTAGCCCTCAGATGTTATATTTACAATGCCCCTCGAGGTGTCATGGACTTCATGTATGTCAGTTAACAGTATCTGGTAGTTGGTATTCTCTCCCTCCTCTCTATCAGACACCACAGTCAGGCAACGGCTTCTGTGTTTTTACAACATAAGCCATCGCTGCCCACTATGCCAAGAAACACTACAATGTCGAGGTGAGCAGGACCTGGATAGAACCCACTCCTAATGGATTCCAGTGTATGCCTTTGAAAATAGAATAGGAGAATGTGTGGTGTTTTTCTAAGAGTGCTGTTTTGCCCAGGATGTTGATAGTGGCCTGGGACGTGCATCACGGACAGAGCTTCCAGTTCTCTTCCGAGTGTCTTTTCTTTATCCTAACTGGACTTTTTGGCTGCTAATCCATCTTGACTGACACCCCTCTTTGTCTCCCATTGTGCTCTACTTCTCCTGGCACCGCTATGAGCACCAAGGCTTCTGGCCCAATCTGAGGGAGTCTGACTATGACAGTGTGGGCAAAGAGAAGGGCGCTGGCTTCAACAGCAACTTAACCTGCAACAAGGTCAATGCCATTGAAGTAGAATTCTAGAAGTCATTTCAATTCTAAGAAGCCCTGGTTTCTTCCTCAGTAGCATTATGCCTTCAGTTCTCATTTTATCTCTTGAGTGGTTACAGGTGGGGAAGGAGAACAGTGATTACCTTTCCGTCTTCCATGAACTCGCATCTGAGGTGAGGCATTCTCCTGCATCTGCAGCACGCACAAAACATGTCTGATGATCAATCTCTACATTTCAATCTCAAATGATGTAGGGTAGCCTAGTGGTTAGAGTGTTGGACTAGTAACCGGAAGGTTGCAAGTTCAAACCCCCGAGCTGACAAGGTACAAATCTGTCGTTCTGCCCCTGAACAGGCAGTTAACCCACTGTTCCTAGGCCATCATTGAAAATAAGAATTTGTTCTTAACTGACTTGCCTAGTTAAATAAAGGTAAAAATTAAATCAATGCTCTTTGTGTCAGTTCAGCCCAGGTTTGGTATTTGTTTGTGCTGACTTTGACTCTGCCATTGGAGACCCAGAGGTAAGGCATTTAACCTTTCGATGAATAACCAATCGAGTGTGGAGTGGAGGGATTGTCATTTTATTGTAATGAATGTCTTTCATGTTTTGTCCCAGGGTCATGTGTGAAACCCCAGACACCTTTACCCACCAGACCCACTTCCCGATGTCCCTGGCTGGGGGGGAAACTGTGTACAGTCCTGGAGGTGACTGTCACTCATAGACTTTGATATTTAACAGTGTCACTCTCTTGACCTCACTAGCCCAATCAGTGTGCCAGACCGTCCAAACCTTACTTGGAGATCCTGCCCCCCAAACAACAGAACTGAACGGCCCATGTGAGAGATTGGCTAGTTTCTCAATCAAGGCATTTCTTCAACTTTAAAACTGCTATAACATAAGTACCACTTATAAGTAGGATGCTAGACTGTAAGTCGCTCTGGAGAAGAGCATCTGCTCAATGACAAAAATGTAAATGTGAAAATGATGTAGCTTGTACTGTTACAGGTGGGTTTTAATCAGATTTATAGCTGAAAAGCTTCTCTCGCAAGAAACACGGCTGACTGGTGTAACAGAAATCTTAGAAAGTCAAAAAAGTCAGTGCTCATGGAAGACCTTTTATAAGGTTTCTCGAAACACAACAAAGTCAAGGAGAGTAGACGGTCTGTCCCTTCCACTTTTCTCTCTCCTATCAAGAAGCAGCTTGGTTTGATGAACCTCATGTTCGAGGTCCTCTAAATCTGACTCGGCAAAGGCAAACAGGCTCCTCCATTCAAGAATATTGTACTCTTTGGGTTGAGAGACTGGACCCCTTGCATTATCTCGCAATTCTTCTTTGAAAACGCCTCTGTAACTCAGCTGTGAGACTGTCAAGCACCTGATAATAGATAGATCTTTGGAAGCTCTCAACATCACTTTGTCACAATTTTTCTGTGCTACAGTGCTCATCATCAATGAGTCGTGAAATCTTAAGCTTGTTTTAGGCTGTCTTTTACATGCTGTTTGTACACTTATTTTTCAGTGCTCTGCAATCTCTTCCCATAGTTCTCCAAAGTAACCCTCACTTCTGTAGTCCTGTAATGTGTCTGTAAGGGTACCTACTAGATCCACAGCCCTTGCTAGGTCAAGAGAGCTTGATTGGAGCATGTCAGAAAGACATTTGGCATCACCAAGCACTTTACAAAAAGTAACCAAAAGCCCTATGAAATGTAAATCTATCTGAGAAAGAAGACCCCTTGCCTCCACTGATTTATCACCACCATTTTCAAGTGTGATATCCTGAAGCACTCTCAGAACTGCTGGAAGCCTGTCCCTCAGATTACGGCATACCTGCATGCCCACCTTACATCAGTAAGTCTCCGTAGTTCCCTGGGCTGCTGCTGTAGATGCATCTCTTTCTGAACTGCAAGCCACTTGAGATGAGCATATGAGCCAGATACAAAGTTCTAAAGCTTCTGCCGGAGAGCAAAAAAGTTAACTGCCTCAGGCACTGATTTTACAGCATCGACAAGAACCAAATTCAAACACTGTGCATTACGGTGCACATAAAATGCTAATCTCACGCTGTTTTTCATCCGTGCAGACACAGCAGAATGCATACCGCTCATGACGGATGCACCGTCATAGCCTTGCCCCACAAGATTATTTCTGTAGTCCAGACCATGTTTTTCAAGGCAATTGATTATAATTTATGAGACCTGCTGCATCTAAGCTTTCAGCTGATCAAAAGTGTAAAACATTTGTGGATGGCCCCGTTGTAATAGTACCTCACAACTAAAGACGTTTGTTATTTTTTCTTTAAATCTTTGGTTTCATCTGCAATTACACTACACTAAAAACGTCACTTTCTTTTGCTTCTCCTGTTATTTCACTTTGTACCATCTCAGCTAAGCCCTCAAGGACTTCCTTCTGGATTTGGTGGCTTGTGTACTTAACATTGCCAATCAAGTCTCATTGCAAAGGGTCTGAATTCCTATGTAAATATGGTATTTCTGTTTTTAAGTTTTAATACATTTGCAAACATTTCTAAAAACCTATTTTCACTTTGTCATTATGGGGTATTGTGTGTAGATTGATGCGGGGGAAAATGCATTTAATCCATTTTAGAATAAGGCTGTAACGTAAGAAAATGTGAAAAAAGTCAAGGGGTCTGAACTCTCCGAATGCATTGTACAATATGCCTCTGTTGCTGGGTAACAGCAACTCAAACTGTTGGTTGACTGTTGACACTTGACCTTCGGTGACGATTGTACTTATCTTTGCCTCTTTCTGACTGGGGTGATTCTCAGTGACTGGGGGTTACAACTGGGGTTTACGGAAGCTCATTAAGGGTGACTTCTGGGGGACTCACTGTGACTGTGAGTGACTTTTGGTGGATGGGGAAATGAATGAACTCAGTCAGAGAGAGGACAGAAGCAGATGCTCCAAACTCTACTGGAGTCTGTCAACCAGCTGCTCAGGCCTCACGGCTGGTCCATTGAGTAGAGCGTTGACTGTGAGTTGTATTTTACAGTCTAAGACCAAACATTGTTAGGTGCCATTCAATTGCCAGTCCGAGTGGCTAACACAACATTTAACACACTTAATAATATATTCTGTATTGTGATCAGTTTTCTTTGATATCATGCAAACAAAGTATCTAATAAAAATCATAATTTTACCATTAAATTTACCTCTAGAAAGCACTTCATTAAAAAACATTTTACCTTAGTAGTCACAATTTAAACCTGGTGAATGCTGACAGCTCCCTCTGCTGGTCCCCTCCTCCATCCACAGCTATCCATACTAAGAACCTGGTGGCCACACTGTACCTGCTGGTGACTCTGGCCATGCACTATCTGTCCCCCATCAGATTGTCTGAACAGATGTCTGTACAGGTGGTGGTGGTCAAGGTGAGGAGACACAACACATATCTATTATCTGTTGTACATCATGATTCTAAATGAGAACTTGTTTTCAACTGGCCTACCTGGTTAAATAAAGGTGAAATAAAATAATAAATGATGATGACTCATTGGGAGAATCTCAATTGCATTCATCCTCAGTTTTTGTTAGGTTTCTTTTTTGGGGGGAGAGGGGGGATCCTTATTGTATACGTAGGTATGACAATAACATTTCTGCTTTCTATAATTTTTTCTAGAATGATGATAGGTAGATTTCTTTTTTTCCCTTTTTTTTACTGCATCTCAGAAAGGGATGCATTTGACACACTCTTGGATCACACACCTGACAAGCTCAATGTTATGAAGGAGGTCAAATATTTGAAGAGATTTAAACATGCGTTCCTTTACACTTTAGGGGTTGGTGGCTTAAGTTGAGCCATAGGGGTAAGATCAGCCAACCTTGTTTCTAGGAAACCACACACAGAATTAATCATTTGACCAGGAAGCAGTCATCATTTCATGGAGTCTGTGAAGGAAGAAACCACATGAACACTGATTAAACTTTCTAGCTCTCCCTGTAGATTTTGCAGTGACCTAGTGTCCCCATGAGTGACAGAACACTGAGCCAATCATGGCTCAACTACAGAAGATTACCAACCCCTACGCTCTGTACTTTCCACAGGGCCGCTGAGCTAGGCTGAAACACCTGCATTTTGGAGCTGCCTCACTCAAGAAAGCAACAAATAGACCATGTTTATATGCAGCTTTGTTAACTCAATACATTTTTTTTACTTTGTTTGCAAACTGATATGTGACACATATTAGTGCTAAAATAACAAGCAAGTAAATATTACTATAATACTTTTTTTGCTAAACAGGTGGGGTTCATAACAGGTGGGGCTCTGCCCTGGTGGGGTTCATAACAGGTGGGGCTCTGCCCTGGTGGGGTTCATAACAGGTGGGGCTCTGCCCTGGTGGGGTTCATAACTGGCCCTGAATGATGGGTCACCACTGCTTCTTCCATATCCTCATGTGTTGCCAATGTTTGACAACCCAAGTTTGCTGATGGTGTGTATCTGGTTCTGCTGATGGGACTGCTGGAGGACTACTTTGTCCCCCTCTACAGCTTCTTCCTCACACCGGAGAACTTTGAGCAGAAGGTAGGTAGGACTTGTAGAAGTGGTGTTTCTCTGTGAGAGGTGGACTTGTAGAAGTGGTGTTTCTCTGTGAGAGGTGGACTTGTAGAAGTGGTGTTTCTCTGTGAGAGGTGGACTTGTAGAAGTGGTGTTTCTCTGTGAGTGGTGGACTTGTAGAAGTGGTGTTTCTCTGTGAGTGGTGGACTTGTAGAAGTGGTGTTTCTCTGTGAGAGGTGGACTTGTAGAAGTGTTTTTCTCTGTGAGAGGTGGACTTGTAGAAGTGGTGTTTCTCTGTGAGAGGTGGACTTGTAGAAGTGGTGTTTCTCTGTGAGAGGTGGACTTGTAGAAGTGGTGTTTCTCTGTGAGTGGTGGACTTGTAGAAGTGGTGTTTCTCTGTGAGAGGTGGACTTGTAGAAGTGGTGTTTCTCTGTGAGTGGTGGACTTGTAGAAGTGGTGTTTCTCTGTGAGTGGTGGACTTGTAGAAGTGGTGTTTCTCTGTGAGAGGTGGACTTGTAGAAGTGGTGTTTCTCTGTGAGAGGTGGACTTGTAGAAGTGGTGTTTCTCTGTGAGAGGTGGACTTGTAGAAGTGGTGTTTCTCTGTGAGAGGTGGACTTGTAGAAGTGGTGTTTCTCTGTGAGAGGTGGACTTGTAGAAGTGGTGTTTCTCTGTGAGAGGTGGACTTGTCGAAGTGGTGTTTCTTTGGTCGACCGCTAGCAGGTTCATCTTGTTCATTCTCTCCCCTGGTTCCCCTCAGGTCCACAATGTGGCGTTTGCCTTTGAGCTGATGCAGGACGGAGGCCTGAAGAAACCCAAAGCCAAACCAGACGGTACAGTACTGACACAATATATAACATCAGTGTTTCCCAAACTAGGCATTGCGACCCCATGTGTTTTTGCCTGATTTAAAAATGGGGTTGTGAGAGAAAATGTGCAATGATGTTCTTTTCTACACAGAATATCATACAACATTATTGCCTGATGATCTTCTGAACATCCCAATACCTTTTCTGATGCATTTCAGACACTTCAAACTATACTTCCTTCAGATGGAAATACTGTCAAAAGTACTGTCAGACTGATTTGTAATAGATTGTAATAACCCCAATTTTAAAAAGTAAACATTGGCTGTAATTTTTTTTACAAAGTTTGGGAACCCCTCCATTAGATGAACAGGGAGAGCGGTAACACATGGGGAATGCAGGCAGTGAACTTTCAATAGAAGAGGGAAGCTTTCTGAATGTAGACTGTCATCGGAATGCTCATGATGCTTGAGTATCTTTAATGTCTTAGATGTCCAGTAGGTGGAGCTCTTTTCTCACTTTAGATACTTGAACATTGATGTAAGTCTAAGCCAGCATGTGACCCAAACACACCCAACCTCACCCCGCCAGCTTTTGTCTTCCTGAATATAAAGTCTCACAGGATGAATTGTCAAAAGAAAAGTGTTTATTTTTATGTTTGTATACCAATATTACCCAGAATCAGTCAAGCAGCATGAGCTTTTCTTTGTGTTTGTGAATTTCCCTCTCAGAGAGAAGTTAATGTTTGTATTTATAAATAATGAATTACTTATTTTGTGTGCATTGTTTGGTTATAGACATTGTGAACCTGAACTTGAAGTCCACCTTGAGGGTGTTGTACAACATTTTCACCAAATACAAGAACTCTGAGTGACGTCTGCCTGCCAGACACAGTCGCACACAGTCACACACACAGCTACAGTGTGAGGAGAATGAAGGCACTGTGCTTGTGCCCACTTTGAGCCTAAACAATGATTGAACCCACGAGAAATAGACTAAATTCACCCCTCGTATCAGTGCCGTGGGACTTACAGATACCCCCGAGGACTGGCCTGGAGACAGATGGTTTGTATTTAATCTCCCCCAATGTCAGTATTTAATTCCTCCTTTCTGCTAACCACAACCCATACTCCAGCACACTTATGTTTTAATACTCAGTCAACACTGGAGAATGTATTGTGCAATTGGAAAACACGGACAGCAAATTCTCCAGCGTTAAGAACAAGACAAAAATATCACTGAGAGTGTTAAATCAACACCGCAAGTGTTGAGTCTGTGGACCAATATAGACAGTGGAACAGTGTTAAATCAACACCGCAAGTGTTGAGTCTGTGGACCAATATAGACAGTGGAACAGTGTTAAATCAACACCGCAAGTGTTGAGTCTGTGGACCAATATAGACAGTGGAACAGTGTTAAATCAACACCGCAAGTGTTGAGTCTGTGGACCAATATAGACAGTGGAACAGTGTTAAATCAACACCGCAAGTGTTGAGTCTGTGGACCAATATAGACAGTGGAACAGTGTTAAATCAACACCGCAAGTGTTGAGTCTGTGGACCAATATAGACAGTGGAACAGTGTTAAATCAACACCGCAAGTGTTGAGTCTGTGGACCAATATAGACAGTGGAACAGTGTTAAATCAACACCGCAAGTGTTGAGTCTGTGGACCAATATAGACAGTGGAACAGTGTTAAATCAACACCGCAAGTGTTGAGTCTGTGGACCAATATAGACAGTGGAACAGTGTTAAATCAACACCGCAAGTGTTGAGTCTGTGGACCAATATAGACAGTGGAACAGTGTTAAATCAACACCGCAAGTGTTGAGTCTGTGGACCAATATAGACAGTGGAACAGTGTTAAATTAACACACTGTTTTGTGTAAAACCTTGTTCAAATATTTCCCAGAGTTACTTGTATTTCGAGTACCACCCATGACTGTATTTGTTGGTGACAGAGATATGGTTGTTGCATTCATCCATTTTCAGTCCTATGAACTTAATCAAGTGAGATCCTAAGTGAGTATGTATCATAAAAAATAAGCTTTTTAACAAAATAGAATAAGTATTACACAAGGCCTTACTTTGAAGGCCTATTTTTACCCTAATCCATGGGCCAGAAACTCATACAAATCACTTTGAACCAAAACCATCATTATCACATTTCCCAGCATTTTTCTTTTACTTTACAGGGTACCATTACAGTTGCAAGTGTTTGTACCCCTTTAGGAACAAATCAAACCCTTTTTTGTGTGTAATACAATGGCCTGAAACTCACGCAGTGTATTAATTTAAAACTGTTCCAATGTCTATATGGGTCCACAGACTCAACACTTTCAATGTTGATTTAACACTCTGTGTTCATTTTGTGTGGTTTTTTACACTGGAGAATTTGCTGTGTGGGTGTGTATTTTCTGCAAAAAGCCTCTACTGCTTTATAAGAAGATATTTATGTGTCAAATGCTGTATGTTTTATCTCATAAAGCTTTATACAGTATATTATTATTGATGTACTTCTATTGTATCTATCCTGCCAATGACTGGAATGAATTGTAAAAATCACTGAAGCTGGGGACTTATATCTCCCTCTCTAACAATAAGCATCAGCTGTCAGAGCAGCTTACCAGTCACTGTACCTGTACACAGCCCATCTGTGAATAGCACACCCAACTACCTCATCCCCATATTGTTATTTATTATTTTGCTCTTTAGCACCCCAGTATCTCTACTTACACATCATCATCTCCACATCTATCACTCCAGTGTTAATGCTAAATTGTAATTATTTTGCCTCTATGGCCTATTTATTGACTTACCTCCCTAATCTAACTACATTTGCACAGACTGTACATATATTTTTCTATTGTGTTATTGACTGTACGTTTGTTTATCCTGTAACTCTGTGTTATTGTTTTTTGTCACACTGATTTGCTTTATCTTGGTCAGGTCGCAGTTGTAGATGAGAACTTGTTCTACCTGGTTAAATAAAGGTGGGGGGGGAAATGTAAAAGATAAA
The DNA here is from genome assembly GCF_018296145.1 of Oncorhynchus tshawytscha. Taxonomy (NCBI): domain Eukaryota; kingdom Metazoa; phylum Chordata; class Actinopteri; order Salmoniformes; family Salmonidae; genus Oncorhynchus; species Oncorhynchus tshawytscha. The sequence goes on from NC_056429.1 coordinate 16,738,573, forward strand.
TTAATTGTAACAGTGCTATTTTAGTATTCTCTGACTGACTATATGGACAGGTTCAAGCCATATTTCTTGATGCCGACCCTGTTGCCTTTCACCTTATGTGCAATATTATTTATTCTCCTTCTGTACCACAGAGCATCATTGTGTTGACCTGCCCTTCAGATGAGAGAGAGCGAAAGAGAGCGAGAGAGAGCTGAATGTACAGGAGTCCACTCATGCATTTTAGACCATGGGTAAATTATTAAGTGGTCAAGTCTGGATCGCCAGGAGACAGGCTGTTCAATGGAAACAACTCGCCTCCCTTCTTGTGTGTATCTGCCCGGACGTGTCTGTCTATCAAGAAATAAATGTTTGAATTCAGAGAGCCGGTGAATGTGTTTAATTATACACTTCACACCAGTGGAGGTTGCTGAGGGGAGGACGGCTCATAATAATGTCTGGAACGGAGCGAATGGAATGGCGTCAAACATATGGGAACCATGTATATGATACCATTGCACGGATTCCACTCCAGTCATTACCACAAGCCTGTCCTCCCCATTTAAGGTGCCACCAGCCTCCTGTGCTTCACACATGTACGGTAGCTTTCTTTGTCTTCAGAAGTGTGGCGGAGATTGGAACTCACAACACAAGCCTTCTGGTTTTGGTTTAGCCAAAGGAATGATGGGGTTTATTTTAGGACTGTGTCTTTATTTTCTTGTCTATGGTAACCATGACTACTACTCCTTTTCCCTTTTTTCCCTTTCCTCTTCGGGTTGATGGAGTGTGCGTGTTTCCTCTGCTCCTCTGACGTAGAGATGGTGCACATGCAGTGGGTTGTCTCTTCTCTCTCTGTATATGATTGAGGAGTGCTGGAGGACAGACTACAGCCATGATACAGCCACTGGGCACAGACGTCAATTCAACGTCTATTCCACATTGTTTCAATGCAATTTCATTGAAATGATGTGTAAACAATGTTGATTCAACCAGTGTGTGCCCAGTGGGATGTTTGTTTTGGCCTCCTGTGGTATGGTTGCCACTTCTATTAGGTGAAGTGACCTCACTTTCACCTCTAAGCAGTTGTCTCTATCCAAATGCTCTAAACTATAAGTCTGGACCACTTGGCTTCATATACATGGCCTCTACTCAGAACACTCTGTGTGTAACAAAACCAAGGTTTACTTTTGCTTACTTCTTCCCTTCCACATCCTCTCATTTCTCTTTTTACTGTTTTCAGTCCTTCATTCTGACCTTCTGTTTCTCACAAATGGTTATTTTTGGTCCTGAATTGTATGAAGACTGTTTGTGCTGCTGTCCTGTAACACGTTTCAAGTGCTTGTCAGATTGGGTGTATTTTCGCAATGCTATTTTGATTGATTCAGTGTTGACATTAGTCAGGAAGCAGAGTACAACAGCGTTATTTCCTTATTCTATCTGTTTGTTTCTACTGCTCTGAAGGTATGATTATTCAATTTGCCTTTTGTTGTCAACCTCAGACAGAGAAGAGTACATCACAAAGACAGATATGGGACAGTGAAGCTACACTCTAGTCTCAGGAAGACACTTTGACATATTGTTGGTCACATTATATCCCAGTCAGGTTAGTGTAGAGTCAGGATGCATTCCTCTGAGTTTGATGTTGTGTGTTGTTTTGGGGCCCAGAATCCCCAAAAGCATTCAGAGGGACATGATGTTATGGGGTTATAGCCATTTTGCTCTATTCATGCTATTTGTGTGTGCTCAGCTTTGTGTGTGCTCAGTGCGCAGAAGTGCACTCACAGAGAAAGAAGTGATCAAATCAGATACTGAAGTTTGAAGTGGTCCCTTACCCTGGATATCATATTTTCCCTCCAAAATGGTTGTTAACTAGTGTGCTTCTCAACTTAAAATGTATGTGTTGAAACAGGTGAGTGGAAAAACATTGTTCAGCCAACATCTTTGAAAGATCCCGAAGTTGAGAAGTTGAAAGTGATAAGATTGACCCTTGTTTTACATTTCACTCCCCACCACCAGCCAAGTTATTCTACTCAAATGATCATCCATCATCAAAGCCCAATGATAACACATTATTATACTACTATGCCATACCAATGATAACACATTATTATACTACTATACCAATGATAGCACATTATTATACTACTATACCAATGATAGCACATTATTATACTACTATACCAATGATAACACATTATTATACTACTATACCAATGATAACACATTATTATACTACTATACCAATGATAACACATTATTATACTACTATACCAATGATAACACATTATTATACTACTATACCAATGATAACACATTATTATACTACTATACCAATGATAACACATTATTATACTACTATACCAATGATAACACATTATTATACTACTATACCAATGATAACACATTATTATACTACTATACCAATGATAACACATTATTATACTACTATGCCATACCAATGATAACACATGATTATACTACTATACCAATGATAACACATTATTATACTATTATACCAATGATAGCACATTATTATACTATAATACCAATGATAACACATTATTATACTACTATGCCACACCAATGATAACACATTATTATACTACTATACCATACCAATGATAACACATTATTATACTACTATGCCATACCAATGATAACACATTATAATACTATACCAATGATAGCACATTATTATACTATAATACCAATGATAACACATTATTACACTACTATGCCATACCAATGATAACACATTATTATACTACTTTTCTGTAGGACCATGATACCTTTGGGTGATATGGGTAGAAGATAATTGCTACACAGAAAATAAGTTACAAACAAAATAAAAATGAAAGTATCAGAGAGGACGGTGGACAGATCAGAAAGTCATTGCTGGGGCAAGGTAGTAGTTGTTGATGCAGACCTTCTCCCTAGACCCTCAAAGAGGATTTGAAATAGAAAATATACTTCTGGAATAAATTAAAGTAAAATCAAATTATTGCTGTGTTTATCAATTAAATCAGTATAATACGGTATAGACCTAAATGGCTGTGTTACACAGGCAGCCCAATTCTGATAATCTTTCCACTAATCAATCGGTCTTTTGACCTATCACATCAGATCTTTTCCTGAGCTGATCTGATTGGTCAAAATCTGCCTCTGTAAGTGCAGAAGGTATGGAAAAGAAAAACACCCCTACAAATTCTATGGTCATCTACACTTGACACTTACATGCGACTTCTACTATCAGAATACAGATCGCATTGAAAAGACGGGTCTAGATGCACAAAAGCTGCATAGGTGCACTGTCTTAATAAAACTAAATTTTCTGATTTTCTGACAACTTAGGATGTTGCACACCGTTGGCTGAACAAGATGCGCAACATCCTAAATTGTCAGAAAATCTGAAAATGGTGGTGGAAAATGTAGTTTTATTAAGACATTACACATCAATCCTAGAAAGTAGCGCAGATCTAGCGCCCTCTATCGGCTGCCTGGGCTACATAAATGGTAGCCAGCTAGATAATATTTACAAAAAAATAAATAAAAAATGGTTTGGTTATAGAATCCCTTTAGCTTTGCTTGCTGGCTAGCTACAGAGGTTAGCTGGCATTTGAATATAGCACCGGAAAAGGGAATCCGGACACAATGTAGACATGGTGGACACATTTAAATGTAGGGGTTGATTCATGATGTGTTCGGAATTCCTTGATCAGAACTCCATGATCAGAATTACAGAATTATAGCACCCAGTTATTAATATCACTCAATATAACTGACTATTATGGTGAACTCTGGTCTCTGCAGGTGTTGGTTGACTGGATCAACAGCACTTTGAAAGAGGAACACATTGTGGTGCAGAGTCTCGAAGAGGATCTTTGATGGTCTGGTCCTCCTTCCTCTCCTAGGTGAGACACGCAAGCACACACACGCGCACGTACGCACACACTAACTAACTACCCAGAGTTGCCTCTTCGTTGTTGACGTTGAGACTGGTGTTTTGCAGGAACGATATAATGAAGCTGCCAGTTGAGGACTTGTGAGGTGTCTATTTCTCAAACTACACTAATGTACATGTCCTCTTGCTCAGTTGTGCACCGGGGCCTCCCACTCCTCTTTCTATTCTGGTTAGAGACAGTTTGCACTGTTCTGTGAAGGGAGTAGTATACAGCGTTGTACGAGATCTTCAGTTTCTTTACAATTTCTCACATAGAATAGCCTTCATTTCTCAGAGCAAGAATAGAATAATGAGTTTCAGATTTTTTGGGGGGGTTTCTGGCCATTTTGAGCCTGTAATTGAACCCACAAATACTGATGCTCCAGATACTCAACTAGTCTAAAGAAGGCCAGTTTTATTGCTCCTTTAATCAGAAAAATAATTTTCAGCTGTGCTAACATAATTGCAAAAGGTTTCAATTAGCCCTTTAAAATGTTAAACTTGGATTAGCTAACACAACGTGCCATGGGTATCTGTACGCTTATGTAGATATTGCATTAAAAAATCTGCCGTTTCCAGCTACAATAGTAATTTACAACATTAACAATGTCTACATTGTATTTCTGATCAATTTGATGTTATTTTAATGGACAAAAAATGTGATTTTCTTTCAAAAACAAGTATATTTCTAAGTGGCCCCAAACTTTTAGGTCAACAGAAATGGAATAAAATCAGAAAAAGAAATTGAGATTCTTACAGATGAAAGGTTGGTAAATTATTTCTGATTATGATGGGTGCATGTTCGTCAGAAAATGTATTCTGTTTCAGAAGATTGAATGTTCACATACTTTGTTCTTTATTTTAACAGTGATTCAACTACAGACTCGCTGAGCAGTTCAGACAGTGAGTAAGATATTCACGGTCATCGTTGAGGTACTGTACTGGGTTTTATCCAGAACATTGCACAGATAAATGCTCTCCTCCCTGTCTCTTCATCATGTTGAGGATTCCGTTGAGCAGCTGCTGAAGCTGGACTCCCACAAGGTTAACACAGTTAAGCAGGTAATAGAGAGAAAATATGGGTCCTCCATCTCTGCTGATCTGTTGTGTAAGCTGGACTACTGCGTTATTAGACAGCGTTAGGATTGATTATTGGACAAGCGTATATTGTCTAGATTTGGCATGGGCTCTCAGATCCTCAAAAAGTTATACAGCTGCACCATCGAGAGCATCTTGATTGACTGCATCACTGCTTGGTACGGCAACTGCAAGGCACCCCACCGAAAGGGGCTACAGAGGTTGGCGAATACGGCCCAGTATATCACTGAGGCCGAGCTCCCGGCTATCCAGGACCTCTATACCAGGTGGTGTCAGAGAAAGGCCCAAACAATTGTCGATGACTCCAGCCACCCTAGTCATAGACTGTTCTCTCTGCTACCGCATGGCAAGCGGTACCAGTGCACCAAGTCTGGAACCAATAGGAGCCTGGACAGCTTCTACCCCCAAGCCATAAGACTGCTAAACTTGACAGCTAAATAGCTTATCAAAAGGCTACCTGCTACTGTCTATTATCTATCCTGTTGCCTAGTCACTTTAACCCTACCTACAGTATATGAACATAGCTACCTCAATTATCTCTTACCTCAGCACATCGATTCGGTACTGGTACTCCCTGTATATAGCCACATTATTTTTACTCATCATTGTTATTCGTTATTCACTGTGAAGTTATTTCTTTTGTCACTATTTCTAGTTTATTTAAATGTTTATATCTTTAACTCTGCATTGTTGAAAACGATAAGCAAGCATTTTACTATTAGTCTATACATGTTGTTTATGAAGCATGTGAAAAATACACTTTATTTAATTTGATTTCTATACTGGTTCTGATTCAGGGCGAGGCTGATTTGTGTGCAAGGGTGCTATGTAGATGAGATGTGTGACAGCATGAATAATACATATAAATGCCCCTGATCACTCTTACCATGTCTGACTGCCTGAGCATTGCACCGACCCTATACAACTCCAATATGTTCTCATTAGAGTCTGTCAAAATAGTGACTTTGAATGTTGTTGTTATGGTTAAATGCCAACATATTTCTAATGAGATATGTCTGTAATATTATATCTTTCTCTTTTAGGCCATCAGGCATTTTGTCAACAAGATAATGTCAACCCTGGGACTACAGGTGACAGACATGGAGAAACAGGTATGTTTACGGTAGAAAGGCTTTGGCCACTCTGCTTGGATGGGTATTGATCAATGGTGATACCAATGGTGTGATTTAAAAAGGAATCAATACTTTTCCTTTCTGTTGTGTAACACCTCACCCACTTGGGTAAGATCAACAAGTGGTGTCCTTTCTTTATCCATTTATCCATTCTCCTCCTGCTGATTGGACAGTTGGAGCAGTTCTTTGTTCCACTCCATGACGTCAACCTCACCCCAGTCTATAACAATGAGATGGTAAGGATCTCATACATGTTCTCGGATTCAGAGACAGAATGACATTTTTAGGGGATGAATCTGGAGGCAGCCCAGGTGTCTCCAGGTGTCGTCTGAATATGTCATGGTGTGCTGTGTCACTCATGTCATTATGTGGCTCAGATGGTAGAGAATGACGCTTGCAAAGCCGGGATCTTGGTTTCAATTCTCACTGGGTGCCACCCATGTGGAAAATGTATGAACGCGTGACTCACTTTGGGAAAAAGCGTCGGCTAAATGGTGTATGATTATCCCTCTCTGTGGTTTAGCTGTACAATCTGGACCTCCTGAATGACATTGAGCTACCCATGCCCAATGTTGACCCCGAAGGTACAGTAAGTACAGTGGCAGGGTAGCCTAATGGTTAGAGCGGTGGACTAGTCATCGAAAGGTTGCAAGTTTGAATCCCTGAGCTGACAAGGTACAAATCTGTCGTTCTGCCCTGAACAAGGCAGTTAACCCACTGTTCCTAGGCCGTCATTGAAAGTAAGAATTTGTTCTTAACTGACCTGCCTAGTTAAATAAAGGTAAAATAAAATAAGCATGTTCATATTCTGTGGCACCCATAGTTGACCTACCTATCTCCTCACACCAACTTGGAGCCAAATTGGTCTTGTGACAGTGTACTTACAGTAGGAGCCTAAGGAGAATAACAAAAATACCACAGGAAATAGGAATTTGACCAAGATTGCTCAGGGCTGTAATCTCCACAGCACAGAAAAGGCACTGTGAGACAGTAATATCAAACTAATTCAGAAGATTTCCTGTATCAAAGGCATTTATCAAGGAAGATAGTGATATGCCACAGACTGTTCACATGGCAAGTTGAAGCCAAAATAAGTACTGCTAGTTTGAATTAAGCCCCATCGCTACAACCTAAAAAAAAAATGGTTCTAATGTAGTGCCAAATAAGGCTTATTTGGCTTGTAACCATGGTTCTATATAAAACCTTTTTTTAAGGTTCTATAAAGAACAATGCTCATAAGGTTCTAAATTAAACCTGTATGGTGCTATAAATAACCCTTTTCTAAGGTTCTATAAAGAACCGGTTCTACATAGAACATAGAACAAAAAAGGTGTTCGCTGTGGTTACAACCTTTTTTTAAATGGGGAATGCTTCTATAAAGAACCTCAATCTCAGGATATTTGGTTCTCAATCTGAAGCTTTTTTGTATATCCTTTTCAAGAACCTTACAGGTTTTTCATTTTGGTTAGCCATATTATATTGTTAAAATTCCTTAGGTGTTATTATTGTGTTAATTGACAAGTTGAATCAGGTATGAAAGCTCTGGTAAAGCTGCGGGTCGCTGAGGAGAGAATTGAGAAATTGTAATCGTTGTTGGTGGAATTAGACCAAGATGCAGCGTGGGGCAGGTTAATCATATTCTTTAATGATAACCCACAAAACAAGAAAGAGAGAACCAACGAAATGTACAGCCTTGTAGGGCTCAACAGCAACAATACAAGGACAAGATCCACAACATAGGTGGGAGAAAAAAAAGTCTACCTAAGTATGATTCCCAATCAGAGACAACAATAAACAGCTGCCTCTGATTGGGAACCACACTCGCCAAACACAAAGAAATACAACACATAGAATGCCCACCCAAATCAGACCTTGACCAAACCAAATAGAGACATAAAAAGGCTCTCTAAGGTCAGGGCGTGACAGAAATCACTGATTTAGGCAACTGCTCTCAAGGCCATATGTGTTTTTCACAAGACACTGGCCATAGTCATATATAACATGTAATGGCATTAAACAACAGATAAGATTATCTGGATTGACACTCTCACTCACGCTTGCACAAAAAGAACTGTGCGGAAACCACTCCTCAAAATATTTGAATGAACCGCCGCCCCTCCATCTCCTTCGGCGCCTATATTTACTGTACATTTGAATTGTCACTAAAACTGCAAAGAACCATTGCAGGGCTCAAATGGTTCTTTGAGTCATTATGGTTCCACATAGAATCATAACCCTTCCCAAATAACCCTTAAGGACCCCTCTTTTCTTAGTGTGTATGCATGGTGATATGAGTAGTGTTCTGAGGGAGAGCTGGGATTCCGTTGGAATATGAATGAATATGATGATTATTGCTCTGGATGATTGGCTAAAGGGTTTGTCCAAAATGGCACCCTATTCCCTATATACTGCACTGCTTTAGTCCAGAGCCATGTGGGCCCTGATTAAAAGTAGTACACTACATAGGGAATAGGGTGCCATTTGGGACTAAGACCCACTCTGAGGTCATAATCATTCATTTCGAGGCTCTCTCATGCTTGAAACCTCAAAGGGAGAATGTCACTCTATCAGTTAGCTGTTGATTGACCTTTCTCCACCATACACTGCAATGCAGAGAGAGAGAGAGTTACTGTTGTCCTGTTGACAATATTGATTATTAATTATGTTCATATTTTAAATGTCCAAAGTAAGCTTTGGCAATATGTACATTGTTATGTCATGCCAATAAAGCTATTTGAATTGGACTGAGAGGATTAAGAAAGAGAGAAAGATAGAGAAAGGGAGATAGTGGATTGAATTGAGAGAGCGAGCGAGAGAAAGAGCTAATCAAGATATTGATACTTCGAGCCAGGCTACTGGAACTATGCCATCACTGGAAGGGAGTGAGAGAGAGACAAATATAAAACAATTAGAGAGTGTCATTTCCCCAAATTTGAAATCCTTATTCAAGATTTCAAAGACCTCTCTGATGAGAATAGGCGACCCGTCCTGTTGGGGGAGGACACAGAGAGCTGTGGGTTGTCAGCGCACACAATGCTGCCTGCCATAAAATGAGAGACAGTGTCTGAAAAACCAACCAGCCTGCACAAGTCCTCCATGCTTATTGTTATTGTTCAATGTCTGGTTATTTTGACCCTTGGTTATTGTTTTTGACAATATTGATTATTAATTATGTTCATATTTTAAATGTCCATCGTAAGCTTTGGCAATATGTTCATTGTTATGTCATGCCAATTGAACTGAGAGGATTAAAAAAGAGAGAAAGGGAGATAGTGGAAAAAGATAGATAGGGGCTGAGTTTACAAACCTGTTCTACTAACACACGGAAGCCTCAGGACCAGAACATCCAATCAATCAGAATAAACCAAATTACAACACAGTCAAAACCAAACTACATTACCTATTGGGAAACACAAGCACAAAGCAAAATGCAGGGCTATCTGGCCCTAAATCGACAGCACACGGTGGCTAACTATTTGACCATGGTTACTGATCAAAACCTTAGAAAAATCTTGGCAATGTACAGGCTCAGTGAGCACAGCCTTACCATTGAGAAGGGTAGACACAGGAAAACCTGGCTCCCTGTAGAAGAAAGGCTGTGCAACCACTGCACCACAGCAGAACCTGAGACAGAGCTGCATTTCCTGGCAAAATGTAAAAAAATATAAAACAATTAAAGAGTGTCAGACCTCTCTGATGAGAATAGGCGGCCTGTCCTGATGGGGGAGGATGCAGAGAGCTGTGGGTTGGCAGCACACTGCATTGCTGTCTGCCACAAAATGAGGGACAGTTTCTGACAGACCAACCAACCTGCACGTCCTCTATGCTTATCGTTATTGTTCAATGTCTGGTTATTTTGACCCTTGGTTAATGGTGTTACTGTTGTCCCGTTGACAATATTGATAATTATTATTTTATTTATGTTAACATTGTACATCTCCAAAGTAAGCATTGGCAATATGTACATTGAGAGAGAGAGAGCGAGCAAAAAAATATTGTGTGTTTTCTTGATTTTGCTTCTGGAAAAAATTTAAATGTAGAAGCTCTGAGTGTTTACATTCTTTGTAATAATACAATAAGCTGGTTAATTTACTTGGCAGCATAACCTGTCATTTAAAAGTAAAGCTTTGAGTTGATAACTGTTAATGGTTGGACTGGCACAATTCATTCAACCCAGGAATAAGTGGCTGATTTAATTAGTTTTTTAGCATCCTTTTAATTATGGGCTAATCTCTGTGATGGAATAAGGAATCCCACTGCTCCAGGTCTACAGGTACACACCAGTGTGTGCATTAATTAGGTTAGCAGGAACTTGAGTACATCTTCATAGTGCATTCATTTAATTATTGTGCATTTATATCTAATGAATAATTACCACAGAGGGAAGAGTCATATTGTTGGATCTAATATTACCATTTAAACATTGATTAGATTTTATCTAATGTTGTTTTTGGTAAAATTTTGTGACCCACTTTAAAGGAAAACTCCACTGAAAAACTATATTTTGGTATTTGTTTCATTAGTCCATTGTTGACATAGTCCCAAAATATTTTGCATGTCAGCAATCAAGTTTTCAATATGTGTAACTTTCAAAATACAGAAATACAACTGGTATGATGCATTTTGCATCATATGATTGTAACGGCAGATCTCCTCTTCATCTGAAGAGGAGTAAGGATTGGACCAAGATGCAGCGTGGTAAGTGTCCATAATGGTTTTAATACAGACAAATGAACACTCGAACAAAAACAATAAACGATAACGTGACATCTACAAAAACCGAAACAGTACCGTGTGGCGACAAACACTCACACTGAAACAAACACCCACAAACCGACAGTGAAACCCAGGCTACCTAAGTATGATTCTCAATCGAGACAACTAACGACACCTGCCTCTGATTGAGAACCATACTAGGCCGAAACAGAAACCAAACATAGAAAAACAAACATAGACTGCCCACCCCAACTCACGCCCTGACCATACTAAATAAAGACAAAACAAAGGAAATAAAGGTCAGAACGTGACAATGATGCTGCATTTGACTTTTTGTGCCAATGTCGCTAAATGCACCCACCTGACCCTCATTATCAACGCTCTAGTGGTTGTAGGTGCTGTCAAAGCATAAATCAGTCTCTGACTGCCTCTCTCCTAGATATAGGAGGTCCTATATGCTCTGTTTAAGAGCAGATGAGAATGGACAGAATGTGGAGGAGGATGTAACAAGGTGAAAACATGGGAAGTCCTTTGTCTCAGCTCTTTTCTTACTTGGCCAAAATAAAGATATACATATTTTTTAATATGAATGATTTTCTATATAAAGGTTTGTGAACTGTTTCAATAAAGTTATAGTTTCAATAAAGTTATGAATTATAGTTCCTCGTATTGTAGCTAGCTGAACTGAAATAGTGAACGTATGTGTGAGTGTTTGAGTGAGTATCATATTGTGTTGTAAGATTCTGAGACTGATGCTCAGGCACATGTTCATTACAGCTCAATGTCACACTTCTCAGAGGGCAGACAGAGAGAGAGTGGTCCTGGGCAGGTTTGTGTTCCCCCTCTTCATCATGTAAATAGCCTGTTTCAGCAGACAGTTTAAGTGTGCTGTCAGGTCACCAGAATGGTTTCTCTTCACTCAATGTTTTTGGGCCAGCCTTCCAATTTACTGCCCTTGAACTCCCCCGTCTCAGGGGAATGGCAGTTAGATTTGCCTGATGAAAATTGTGGACATTCAAAACATTTAAGACAGGCATAGCAGATGGTCAGAGGTCAGATCCTTGAGGATTCTCAGCACTTAGTGGTAGACACAAAGGTCTGAAATTACAATAAATGGAATAGTGAATAAGGGCTGTCAGTCTTGTTTAAGGCTGAGTTCAGTTGATGGGAAAATAGGTAGGTTGGCATTTATTGCATGAATCTTGACCTGGAGGCAGCTAGGCAGAATGGTCACTAGTAGGCCTGTGCCTAAGTTATAAAATCCACTTTTAAACCTAGCCCTAACCGTAACCACACTGCTAACCTTAATGCCTAACTCTAACCTTAAAATAAGACCAAAAGTGACATTTCTTATAATATAGCCAATTTGGACTTTGCAGCTGGCCCATCTAGCAGAAATCGCTCAGTTCTGCCTCCAGGGCAAGATTCATGATAATAAACGTCAAACTGTGGAAAATAGGGCTGACTGTGGAGGCAGTGCAAAGATAGCTACAATATTTATTGTTTATGCTTGGTGCTATTATGAAGATATTCATCTACACATGAAAGTTATCTGAGTAAGGGAGACAATTTGACTAGTTTACCGAAATTCACAATCGGCTACTTCAGCTCTCCTCTCTTCTGCTCTTCTCCCCTTCCTCCCCCCTCTCCCCCTACCCACTTCTCTATTCTCCACCCCCTGTGGGTGTCTCCCTCTTTGAGTGACATCTGATCACCAATGGCACTGTAATGATAATCTGATAACAGTGGGCCGGATAGGGCCATCCAAATGGGCTTTATCACATTACATTTAGACAAATGGCATGAAATGGCAACATTAAGATCCACTTAACGTGGGCTCTGCGCCACAGAAAGGCTCTCTGCCTGCCTCAGAGAGGGCTGAGTGGGCAGGGTGGTAGATGCTAGCGATGGGACGGTCTAATGGGGTTTTGATAGATGGATGCCATCATGCCAGCAGCCAGAGTGATGCTTTGCCCTGCTCCTCTGGAACAGTGGGAGATCGAAGACATTTTTTGTTTTTCATAGTGATGAATGGGATTAACTAGTTTACACTGTTTATTATAAAGTCTTTGTCCCTCTGGTCTTTTCCCACAATAATGCTATCATAGCAATGAAACAGGGAGGGAGGAAGGCCTCGGAAAATGTGGAAGTGATGGGGAGCAAGGCAGATGGATGTGTTTAGGAGAAGAAAAGGAAGAAAGGAAGAGAGTGAAGGACAGACTGGTGGGATGAGGAGAGAAGAGAAAATGCGTATTGAACAGAGTCGGAGGTAAAAATACATAAAAAAAGTGAGATTTTTGGAGAGAGAGAAAGCTGATTAATGAAAAAGCTGAAAATACTTCTTGCTAACAAACCTTGCCATCTCCTTGGATACTCTGGCATCTGAGACCCTTCTTCAGCTGTGGCAGACAGGATTCTAATTTAGAACAAGGTATTTAGGCGTGTGTCTCCGTCTGTCTGCTTCTCTCTGGCCTGTCATCTCCTGGCCTTAATGATGTCTCAGGTCCTAGTCTGGCTGCCTGGGTTGTGTGATTCACCAGGCTAGGGGTGGCAGCTACAGGCCACTGCTTTGACTCAGACAGAATGCTCTAGCCAAACACAACATCTGGAACAGACTTTATTCTACTTTTATGTTTTGGGCTTTGAGATTCAGAGTTTAAAAAAGAGCAGCATACACATAGAAATGTTTAAACACACTGGAAAAGATATAACTTTATTTCTCCCTGGTGGAACAATACAAAGTTAACAAGTGCAGAAACAATTCAACTCATAACTCTACGTTATCATCATCACCACACCCACAGTGAGGTACCGACAAATCACTACAAAGCTTCTTTGTACAGGTGGAGATTTACTCTACGGCAACCTCAAGCAAGAGGTACCGATACACCAAGTCTAGAACCAACAACACCCAGAACAGCTTCTACCCCCAAGCCATAAGACTGCTAAACAGTTAGTCCTGGTAGCTATTTGGTTAAGTAGTTAACTATCTGCATTGACCCATTTTGCACTCACTTTTTTGACTCATCACGTACGTTGCTGCTACTGTTCACTATGTTACTTTATCCCTAGTTATATGTACATATCTACCTCAATTACCTCGTACCCCTGCACAGTGACTCAGTACTGGTCTTCCAGACAAGTTATTTTTACTCATTATGTGTCTATTATTACTTTTAATATTACGTGTTTTACTTTTGTATTATTTCTCTATTTTCGTTCTCTCTGCACTGTTGGGAACGGACCATGAGTATGCATTTCACTGTTAGTCCACAGCTGTTGTTTACTAGATGTTTAACTGAAGTCTGTGCGCCCAGTGGGTTGCTAGGGAAGGGGCATTTCCCTATTTATCACGACTACATATTGTCGATGGAAAAGGAAGTCCCTGCTCACAGTAGCTTTGCTTTGTTACAGCAGCACAGCACTGTGGCTCCAGAGGAGACGTGTGTTCCCTAGCATATCTGATCTCTGCCATTTCCCCTGCTTTGAGCCCAATTAAATCCCCTTTGTATTGCAGCAGCTGTTTAAAATTCCTGCTCCTCCCAGTTTCCTAGCTGCTGCCACTGCTCTCTCTCACTTTCTGCAGGAGGGAGGGAGGGAGGTAGGGAAGGAGGCGGCTGACGGAAGAAGGGAGCGGGGAGAGATAGGAGAGGGAGGGAAAGAGAGAGGTAGTGGAGAGAGAGAGAGAGAGAGAGAGAGAGAGTGACAGAGAGAGAGAGAGAGAGAGAGAGAGAGAGAGAGAGAGAGAGAGAGAGAGAGAGAGAGAGAGAGAGAGAGAGAGAGAGAGAGAGAGAGAGAGAGAGAGAGAGAGAGAGAGAGAGAGAGAGAGAGAGAAGAAATGAAGGAAGGAAGGAAGGAGGAAGAGAGAAAGAGATAGCTTGCCAGTCCAGTCCAACCCAATTATTTCAGTTGGTCACATCTTATCTCAGCACTAGGTACAAGTCAACTTATATCGCACTTCTTGTGTTTTAAAAATGATATATTTCTATGATTATCCGTATTATTAGTACTGCACTGTTGGGAAAGAGCTCTTAAGTAAGAATTTCTCTGTACTGTTGCATTCTGTGCACGTGGCGAATAAACGTTGAAACTTGAAACATATCAGCACAGGATACAAGTCCACTGGAGCAGCCACGCAGTTAGATTGTAGCCTTTTAGTGTACGGAAGTTAACTCAAACTGACCAAATCTGAACTTTATTACTGATTACAACAGATTATAATGTCAGCAAGGGTCATTCTTATAACAGAAATGTGTATAGTTCTGCCATTTTTATTGGCCCCTACCAAGGACACTGCAGTGCTGCATGGTTGGTACGGTCCAGGAATTCTCTGCACGTAATGTACTGGCTGTGCAGCTGCCAGATATCCAGGTTACAGCTGCAGAATCGGGGTAGAGTGAAGAGAGACACACCCCTGTACTACACTGTATACGCTCTTAGAAAGAAGTGATTTCTGGATCCAAAAAGGGTTCTTCGGCTGTCCCCATCAGAGAACCCTTTGAAGAACTCCTTTTGGTTCCAGGTAGAATCCTTTCTATTCCAGGTACAAACCTTTTGGGATTGACGTAGAACCCTTTCCACAGAGGGTACTATATGGAACCCAAAAGAGTTCTACCTGGAACCAAAAAGGGTTCTCCTATGGGGACAGCAGCAGAACCCTTTTGGAACCTTTTCTCTACGAGCGGGCCTCCTGTCTTCCTCCATCACAATCCTTCCGCCTCCCAGCCTGCTGACACAAACATATGCTTTATTCTCTCTCCCCCCTCCCAACACAACAAGGCTGTACTTTATGTATCAATCGGAAAGTACAGTATATGTCAGCAATTAGTTAAGCGCTGAGCACAGCTTTATTCAATCCCTGTGCGGTTCCTAACACCTTTCTTTTTCAATGAAGTGATTATTTTGTCTGCACTCCACTCTTGCTCATTGCTAAGCTGACAAGGTGGCTTGAAGGGGAAGACCACTGTGTTCAGTAAGGTTTTATTATGTTGACATATTTCTTTTCCATAGACTTCACCTTGTAATTAAATCTATCCTGCAGAGAGAGCCTGGGTCTACATCCCAAATGGCACCCTATTCCCTATATAGTGCATTATTTTTGACCTGAGCCCTACCAAATGTAGTGCACTATATAGGGAATAGGATGCCATTTGGGATGCAGACCTCAGATTCAATTCAGTGATTGCTCTGTGTGTGAGATGGTCTATGTTCTCATTTAGGTCAGAGCTCTCAATGGCTATTACTGGTATGGGACATTGGTGCTTATAATTTAAATGAACCAAATTAATATATATTTTTATCATTATTCTTAATGGGTCTCTTTAAATAAAGCCTGGACAGGAAAAGGACTGGACATCAATTTGTGAAGGTTGTAGTAGAGGAAACTTCACCAACTTATGTTTAATTAGAAAAATAATAAGATCACAAAATACACACAAAGGCCTTTTCTGAAGACAGGCTGACACTGTAGAATAGAGATATCGCTCGATTCAGGTGAGTCATTTGTCGCTGAAGAAAAATAGTGTTGTCTGTCTTCAAGATGCTCAGTGTCAACCTCCATGGTGAATCGTCTAGGATGTTTACCACTCATAGAAAGTCCCTGACTAGTTTACTTTAAATAAATCCCCAATAGATACAGTACTCCCACAACTTCTTCTGACTACTACTGAATTTAACCCCACACAGCAACCAAGTGCAATCAACACTCAAACAAAACAAATCAAACAAAGCCCCATCGTTTGTAACCACATTTTATCCAGTTCACTTCAAGTCTCCATTGGTTTCTTATTAGAACAGTCCCAGCCCATGCAGGGGTATACATGGTCAGTTTCAGTGCCTGTGGTCAGTTTCAGTGCCTGTGGCCTGTTCCTTAGCAGTGTTTGGGTAGCAGCAGCTCCATTCACCTGGGCCTTCTGTTGTAGTCTAGACGTTTCGTCATACTCTATCCTCCAATGCCCTGTGTGTAGGAGCTCAGAGGAATGGAGGTGAGCAGGAACTGCTAGCTAGCCACTAGCTTCCGTAGGTCCAGCCACCCTGTGGTATGTTACTGTGTCAATAATCCAGGCAGACAGAGACAGGTGTCTGAGCCGTGCTATCCTCTGCCCGGCGTCGCTGCTCTCTACTCTTCTACTCATTCATCCTTTTGCAGCTTCACTCTGAATGGAAAAAAAGACAGTGATACACTATTAAAACCCTCATAACGATGGTATTGACAGTACAAGCAACTAAATTAATTAGAAAATATGTATTTATTTATTAACACCGCCCCCCCCCCCACACACACACACACACACACAAACACACGGCAGACTTCACTTGATTTAATTTATTTACTACCCAAACGTTACCACGCAAACCCATTCAGCTGCAGTAGTAGTTCAAAGATATAATGTGAATATGCAGGAAATAGACACACGCTTTGGAGACAAAATAAATGACATGAAAGATATTTGAAGCGCCCAAGCTTATTTCTGGAGAGAATCTGGCATTAGTAAGTGGTATCTTTATCAGATTATTATGTCACACTGCTCAGGTAGAATGGCAGGTAGATGACTGCTGTTAGTGTGTATGTTGCCGTATGGTTTGGTCAAAGCAATGTACCTACCATACATTGACCATCTGTTGAATCAGAAACCAGACTGCCAGGCAATAGACTTGCTGATATGATACACTACACGACAAGAGTATGTGGACACCTGCCCGTCAAATATCTCATTCCAGAAACTTGGGCATTAATATGGAGTTGGTCCCTCAACTCTTCTGGGAAGGCTTTCCACTAGATGTTGGAATATTGCTGCGGGGACTTGCTTCCACTTCAGCCACAAGAGCATTAGTGAGGTCAGGCACTGATGTTGGGCAATTAGGCCTGGCTCGCAGTCGGCGTTCCAATTCAACCCAAAGGTGTTCGATGGGGTTGAGGTTAGAGCTCTGTGCAGGCCAGTCAAGTTCTTCCACTCCAATCTCTACAAAACGTTTCTGTATGGACTTCACTTTGTGCACGGGGGCATTGTCATGTTGAAACACGAAAGGGCCTACCCCAAACTATTGCAACAAAGTTGAAAGCACAGAATCGTCTAGAATGTCATTGTATGCTGTAGCGTTAAGATTTCCTTTCACTGGAACTAAGGGGCCTAGCCCGAACCATGAAAAACAGCCCCAGACCATTATTCCTCCTCCACCAAACATTACGGATGGTACTATGCTTTCGGGCAGGTAGCGATCTCCTGGCATCTGCCAAACACAGAGTTGTTGGCCTGCCAGATGGTGAAGCGTGATTCATCATTCCAGAGAACGCGTTTCCAGTGCTCCAGAGCCCAATTGCGGCTAAATTTACACCACTCCACTGACACTTGTCATTGCGCATGATGATCTTAGGCTTGTGTGTGGCTGCTCGGCCATGGAAACCCATTTCATGAAGCTCCTGATGAACAGTTCTTGTGCTGACGTTGCTTCCAGAGGCAGTTTGGAACTCAGTAGTGAGTTTTGCAACCGAGGACAGACCACTGTGTGCTTGTGTAGCTTCACACTTCTCGGCTGAGCCGTTGTTGCTCCTAGATGTTTCCACTTCACAGTAACAGCACTTACAGTTGACCGGGGCAGCTCTAGCAGGGCAGAAATTAGATGAACTGACTTGTTGGAAAGGTGGCATCCTATGACGGTGCCACGTTGAAAGTCACTGAGCTCTTCAGTGCAGGACATTCTACTGCCAATGTTTGTCTATGGAGAATGCATAACTGTTTGCTTGATTTTATAAACCTGTCAACAAGGGTGTGGCTGAAATAGCCAAATCCACACATTTTTTAGGGGTGTCCACATACTTTTGTGTATCTTAGCCACAGGGGCCTGACTGGAAATGACTGTCAGGTGACGGTCAGGCAGACGGCTCAGCTCTGTCAGGGCCTATGATTGTGGTGACAGATGCCACCCTGTTTGGTCGACTCTGCTATAGATGACCCTAGCTGGCCTGGTGAGGCAGCCTGGCATGCAGGCAGGCATCACCCAGGAGTTGGGTGGTCCATATGGCACCGGGCCTGGTTGCTGTGATCCGATGCCAAATGTTCTGGTGATAATCACCATGGAGATAGAGCTTCATCTCTCGCTATGGTTAACATGCATTAATATGATATGAAATGCTGCTGGCTGCTTATTCAGTTTTCACACTGTCGATCCTACAGTAGTTTGCATTTCCTGCTGTACAGGAAAATTCTCAGCAACTAAAGAGTGATCAAATTAGGATCCTACATCTGTACACACCAAGCCCTGAGCAGCTTGATCGTCGCTCACATACTGTATTATAAAGCCTAGAACCTAGTATCTGACCTAAATTATATTGCAGTTCAGCTATTTTTTTATAATGCTCTGAGGCATCATACTAAGTTAGTATCAGTATGGGAACATGAGGAATCCAAAGAGCAGCACTAATCATAGAAAAGGGAAGGCTCAATCTGCCAACATCCCAAAACTGAATCCAGGACCTCTCTCTGGTAAGGGGTCCATCACACATGTGCGATCCGATGGTATCAAGAGAGTTAAGGGTTATCACCCCACCCCTGGGCAGGGACAACTGGCCTTGAGGCCAGGCACCACACCCTCATAGGGTCATTTTTCCCCCTTAATCATACCACAATCAACTTTTCCACATTTCATTTTGTATACATTTTTTATGATATGTACCCATTGATTCTTGAAGAATATAACTTACAAATGCCTCATGAGCTTAGTTCAACAGCTGTACCCTATCAGAAATGAAATTATAAGCGTGTTTTACTACAATGTTTGTAAACAAAGTAAATGTAAACAAATATTATATAGCATCAAAACATGGTTAAACTATAAATTTGATCTAATTCCTTAGCACTCTCTATGAATTTGAAAGTGGCTCAGTTTCTCCAGGCCTTTCCCTTAGCTTTTTATAAAAACCGGGGCAGAGGAAACACTTTATTTTTGTTTCAACTGCTGAATGACCCTTTAATGTAGTGAGCTTTGAAATGATTGGTGTATGTTCATTCTAAAGTGATTCAAATGCATTCAAATGTTAATGACGGTAGTATGATAAACTAAAGAAAATATACATTTTTTCAAGTTTTTGACATTTTTATGTTGACTTTTTGAAAATACTAATATTAATGGCCCAAAATACAAACAAATATAAATACTGACAGCTAGATGCAAAAATGTAATTTCAGCATGTGGTGCTTGGCCTTAATATGACCAGACATTCTAACCAGATCTGAGACATTGTACAGATGTAGGATCTTAATTTAAGACAGTTTGCTGTAGCAGAAAAATAATCCTACAGCAACAGCAAATGTGAATTATTATGTGCATTATAATGAATGGACATTTTTGTACGGGTTGATCCTTTTTTGTAAGGGGAAATCAAAGTCAAATTTGAAATGGAAATTACAAACGTCAGAAGCCTTTTTAAACCTAAAAAGTATGACATTTTCTGAAAGTTATCCTGCAACAGGGCGACCAAATTAAGATCCTACATCTGTAACTGTCAGGAGGAGATCCCGTTTCATTATTGAGCTCTGAGTGTTTTTTATTTGCGCTGTGCTGGGAGCTTCCAGGAACAGCTGTGTGTGTTTACTGCTGTGTAAAGGCTTGCTACAGGGCCCCAGTGGACCACAATGTCAAAAATATATCAGTTATGTGGCCATGTACTCATGTGATCTCCATGCACAAATTGTCAAAGAAAGCATACCAAAGCCTTGGATCTTTTTCCTGTTATGAGCCAATATAGTCCACAGCTTCTTATCAATCATGGCATACTTGATACTGTCATGATCCCACTGTGCATATTATTTGTTCCACTTAACCAACAGGGATTTGTTGCCTGTTATCAATATTGGACCCATCGGTTCCTTTAAATACATGACTGTGCATGAGTAACTGATTATGCTTTCTGCTCATCCATGCATTGCGACTCTTCCTTTTAGCTAGAACATACAGTACCTGGTTAAGCATTCTGTATTTGTTTAGGCTGACTTCAATACCTGAACAGCAGAATTTTTATAAATCTATCCATGGAGAGAAAGTAATATCAGATTCCCAGACCGCCTACGCTGAGCCAATAACAAATTTAAGTCTGTGCACACATAACAGCCTTCTCAAGTAGAATCCCAGCTAGAAAATGTGGTTCCTTAGAAGTTGTAGGAACGTACGCTTTTGGTTCCCCATTGGTTCTGGGAACGAAGCCATAAGTTTCCTGACTGAACGTTTTTTAAACTTTCTGAGAACCGAAGTGAACATTTTGCCTGTTCTGGTAACGTTAATCTTTAGATTGCAGGGAGGTTCTGAGAACATTTTACTATGGTTCCCTGAAAGTGTTCCTGGGAGGTTTTATTAACGTTCTGAGAATGGAAATTCTAGGTTATTTGAAGGTAATTAAATAACGTTCTCAGAACATGTTTCAGAAAGACTTTTAGTAACGTCAGTGAGATTCAAACCAATGCTCTTCTGTTCTCTATCCATGGAATTAGTCCACTGCGCCCCCAGGATGGAGCTGGCGTGCAATGTTTTTTTAAACAAAGCTGTTCATTTTTGTCTATTCAAACAGACCCCATTTCAAAGGAAACAAGCACTCAATCAATAAGATCACACACTTAACAAGATAGAGGATAGAGATAGTTTTGTTGGGACTGAAAACGGAATGTATATGTTTTTAAATAACATTCTTAGCGTCACGCCCTGACCTTAGAGATCCTTTTTAAGTCTCTATTTTGGTTTGGTCAGGGCGTGAGTTGGGGTGGGCGTTCTATGTTTTGTGTTTATATGATTTTCTATTTCTATGTTTTGGCTGGGTATGGTTCTCAATCAGGGACAGCTGTCTATCGTTGTCTCTGATTGGGAACCATACTTAGGTACCCTTTTCCCCACCTGTGTTTGTGGGAAGTTGACTTTATGGCACTTAGCCTTAAGCTTCACGGTTTAGTTTTGTAGTGTGTATTGTTTTGTTTTGCGTCTTTTCTTAATTAAAGAACATGTACGCCCACCACGCTGCACCATGGTCCAGTTCCTTCAACAGTCGTGACACTTAGAACGTTATTTGAACATTACTAATGTTTTCTTGTGTTTTTTTGTGGAAAGTTTTCTTAATTTTCTGAGAACTTGACTTTAAATAGAACCATGGAGAGAAACTGTAGAAAAGCATTATGCTGAAGCACTGAAATTCCCACAGAACGTTGTTTCTTAATACTCTCTGAATGTTCTGAGATCATGACTTTGAATAGAACCATGAGGAAACCTGTAGAAAATGATGTATGTTACGTTATGTACTGAAATTCCCACCTAAGAAACATGGTTCTCAGAACATTATGTGCTAGCTGGGTATCCTGCACCATTCCCAGAGCATTGTGGGAAGGTTGTATGCAAAATAACAAAACAACCACCATGTTCTCACCAAGCTCTAAGAAACATATGGTTCTCACAACGTTATCTGCTAGCTGGGATTATGGTAAACAGTGTTCCCACACATTAACTTGGCATGCTGCAATTCCTCCCCACAAAGAAATAGATGCAGAGCAATAATCTGATACTAAGTATTGTTGTGGCAGGTAGCCTAGTGGTTAGAGTGTTGGACTAGTAACCGGAAGGTTGCAAAATCGAATCCCTGAGCTGACAAGGTAAAAATTTGTCATTCTACCCCTGAACAAGGCAGTTAACCCACTGTTTGTCATTGAAAATAAGAATTTGCTTTTAACTGACCTGCCTAGTTAAATAAAGGTTTAAAAAAATTGCTGTAGATTATGCTTCAGTTTGGTGACCTTTGACCCCTATTTATGTTGGTTTACATCTGACCAACAAACAGATGTTCCTCTAAGTATGAATCTAATTCTCAGCCATTACCCATCATCCTCCCTGTCCCTGGGGTTACGGCTCTGTCGCTTGCAACTTAACTCAAGACCATCTGATGATTTTTTGTGTATTTATTTGGGCAACAAACTTTGGATCCTATTCAGTCATAACCGATTACAGAATTTGCAGTGTAAGACAATAACAATGTTATTTTCATCTCATACCAGAAAAACAGCTTGTGATTGAACAGAGCCTTTAGCCTCAGTCTTTGAGATGGTATCATCTCAATGTTTGTATCATTTGGAAGAAAACATGATTTGTTATTCATAACTTGTACAGATTATGAAAATGTCGTACAAATGAATGCTTACTGAATGTACTCACTTTGAACTTCCTAAGCCAAACTCAGCTTACTCTAAACAATCAAATGTTTTGTCAAATATTACATCTTTATTTTCAGAACAAGATCATACTGTTGCTAACACATCCATAACAACCTTACGGAGTCATAATGCAAAGTCTTCACTACCAATCATCTATTACAGCAGCACATATTACCATCAGGTAGCCTATGGATGCTACCTTCCTATAGGCCTACTTTGTCATTTATCCACAATGTGAATCCTGAGCCAAAGCTGATCCATTTTCAAAGACCGTATGTTCTGTGTGAAGCTGTTTCCAGTAGGAGTGAAGCATCCCTGACAGAGACTGATGAAGCCTCTCAGACTGAACTGACTGCTCTCTCTAACAACGGGCCTCTGTGGACATGTCTGGTGGCACAGGTGTTTGACCAGTATTGTCACAGCAAAATAGTCATGCAGCAACAGGATTTTAACATTTAGTCAATATTGTTGCTTGATCGGTGGTTAGGCTTTTAGCTGGCCAAAATTAGGCGACATGCAATACTGTTAATATAACCATGTGCTAGTGCAGGTTCTCAGGGAATTTATGTCAATAATTAAGCTAATCTTATTCTAAGAAAATAAGAGTGGTACAGAAATGAACATTACATTATCTGGCAACAGCTCTTGTGGACATTCCTGCAGTCAGCATGCCAATTGCACGCTCCCTCAAAACTTGAGACATTTGTGGCATTGTGTTGTGTGGCACTTTTTAGAGTGGCCTTTTATAGTCCCCTGCACAAGGTACACCTGTGTAATGATCATGCTGTTTAATCATATTCTTGATATGTCACATCTGTCAGGTGGATGGATTATCATGGCAAATGAGAAATGCTCACTAACAGGGATGTAAACAAATTTGTGCACACCATTTGAGAGAAATAAGCTTTTTGTGCCTATGGAACATTTCTAGGATATTTTATTTCAGGTCATGAAACATGGGACCAACACTTTACATGTTGCATTTATATTTGTTCAGTATAATTAGGCATATATTCATTATTAGGACAGGCTCTATGGACAGGTGTTACTATGAACATGTCCCACTGGTAGTTACTAGGAATGTGTTCACCGCTAGGACAGATTCTGTCTCAGCTCTCCTGTCTGTGTCAGAACCCTGACTCTGATGGTCTGGTACGGCCAACAAACCCATTTGTCATATCTCTGCTCTCATTAAGTTATCATAGACAGTCAGAGAGAGGGCTTGGCCAGAGGACTGGTGTCTGTCTGTCTGTCTGCCGTTCTGGCTGTCCGGCTGTTTGGCTCGTAGTGAGAGCTCTGTGTTTTGAATACAAGCCAGTTCCTCGACACCAAGAGAATGTCTGAGACAGAGATTGATCCAATCCTTTGATGAAGATTGAGGTTGTTCTGACTAATATTCTGACTGTGTTGATCCAACCCTTTGATGAAGATTGAGTTTGTTCTGATTAACATGAAATTTTTTTATTTTATTAACATTACATTTTTGATTGAGGTTATTCTTCCAGTTGTTCTTTGAATTCCTTGAAGACAGATATACAGTGCATTCGAAAAGTATTCATACCCCTAGTCTTTTTCCACATTTTTTATGTTACAGCCTTATTCTAAAATTGATAAAATATTGTTTTCCTTCATCAATCTACACACAATATCCCATAATGACAAAGTAAAAACAGGTGTTTAGACATTTTTGCAAATGTATATATATAAAGAAATAGAAATACCTTACTTAAATAAGAATACAGACCCTTTGCTATGAGATTTGATATTGAGCTCAGGCACATCCTTTTTCCAGTGATCATCCTTGAGATGTTTCTATGACTTGATTGGAGTCCACCTGTGGTAAATTCAATTGATTGGACATGATTTGGAAAGGCACACACCTGTCTATATAAGGTCCCACAGATGACAGTGCATTTCAGAACAAAAACCAAGCCATGAGGTTAAAGGAATTGTCCGTAGAGCTCCAATTGTGTGGAGGCACAAGGTTACCAAAACATTCTTGCAGCATTGGAACCACCAAGACTCTTCCTAGAACTGGCCGCCTGGCCAAACTCAGCAATCGGCGGAGAAGGGCCTTGGTCAGGGAGGTGACCAAGAACTTGATGGTCACTCTGACAGAGCTCCAGAGTTCCTCTGTGGAGAAGGGAGAACCTTCCAGTAGAACAACGATCTCTTCAGCACTCCACCATCAGGTCTTCATGATAGTGTGCAGACAGATGCCACTCCTCAATAAAAGGTACATGGAGTTTGTCAAAGATACCCAAACGACTCTCAGACCATGAGAAACAAGATTCTCTGGTCTGATGAAACCAAGATTGAACTATTTGACCTGAATGCCAAGCATCAGGTCTGGAGAAAACCTTGCAACACCCCTGAAGCATGGTGGTGGCAGCATCATGCTGTGGGGATGTTTTTCAGCGGCAGGGATTGGGAGACTAGTCAGGATCAAGGGAAAGATGAACGGAGCAAAGTACAGAGAGATCCTGATGAAAACCTGCTCCAGAGCGCTCAGGACCTCAGACTGGGGCGAAGGTTTACCTTCCAACAGGACAATGACCCTAAGCACACAGCCAAGACAATGCAGGAGTAGCTTCAGGACAAGTCTCTGAATGTTATTGAGTGGCCCAGACAGACCCCGGACTTTAAATCAACCTAATATCTGGAGAGACCTGAAAATAGCTGTGCAGCGACACTCCCTTTCCAACCCGACAGAGCTTGAGAGAATCTGCAGAGAAGAATAGGAGAAACTCCCCAAATACAGATGTGTCAAGCTTGTAGTGTCATACCCAAGAAGACTCAAAGCTGTAATCGCTGGCAAAGGTGCTTGAAGAAAGTACTGGGCAAAGGGTCTGAATAGTTATGTAAATGTTATAAAGATGTCTAAAAACCTGTTATTGCTTTGTCATTATGGGGTATTGTGATGAGGACTTATTAATTTTTAATCCATTTTAGAATAGGCTGTAACATAACAAAATGTGGAATAAGTAAAGGGGTCTGATTACTTTCCAAATGCACTGTATATGTGGGTCGATGCTGGATGTGTCTCCAAGATACCATTGGTTGTCTCTCACTTTCCTCCTCTAAGTGGTGACTGAAGGAGCATGTTGAGACATGATATGGTATAGAGTAGGTGACTGCATGTGTGTGTGGGAAGATGTGACACAAGTGAGTATGTGTGTGTAAGGTTAGAACAGGTGAGGGCATGAGAGTGTGGCGAGGCTCAGTGTTTCTGATTCCCATCATCCTACGAAGCGTTTGGGGGCAATCAAATAAAAGTTTATTGGTCACTTACACAGATTAGCAGATGTTGTAGAGGGTGCAGCAAAATGCTTATGTTACTAGCTCTAAACAATGCAGTAAAATGTCAACTGTACACAGTAATAAAAAATGATAGAAATCAAGAAATGTCGGGAACGAATCCAATTAACAACCAAATAGCACTGTAACAGTAATGAAATGGTAAATAATGTTTTGTGTAATTTTGGACCACTGCCATTTCTCACATAAATCATTTTGCTGACACAAAAAGATCCCTCCTTGTCTAGCGTATTTAGTTTTGTCAACAAAAGGAAAGTTTACAGACAAATTAGCTGTTCCCATTAGGCCTGTTGTGCATTTTTTTATCCAACATGTAGGCTACTTTACTTGCATAAAATGGTTGGATGGAAACCTGGTTACAAACATGAAGTTTGTTAACAATTCCAAGAGGCATGAGGGGAAATTCTACCTTCTCCCGTCCTACAGCCTAGGCTATTTTCCTATCCAGTCCAAATCCCACTTCTCCCAAACTCCTGACTCCTGTCTCACATGAACATTCCTAACTTTATTCTGTAATCCATAGGTTGCATGATCAAAACACCTCTCTCGCCTGCATGTCAAGATACCTCTATAACATTTCCCTGCTACTCTGTGCGGTCTCATACTTGCTTAGAGCTTCACTAGAGAATGTGTGATCAACAAATGGTATGAGAGTTTTTAAAACTGAGTTGGTATTTAAACGATTTCCACTCCCCGTTATTCTTTAGCTGATCTGCTATCTGTATATGAGATATTCGTTGAAGGAGGTTATCTAAAGCTTAGCAACTTTGGTCATTTGGCTTTTGTTATACAGTTACACAGTTTGTATGATTGGAAAACGCTTTGTGTCTCCTGGAGCGCTCTCTGTGTTTTAAATGCTTCAAATGCTCCCGGGACTCTAGGGATAAATCCGATTTATTCCCGGTATTGAAACTTGGTCTATGCTGGAGATGCCAAATCTTTTCTTAGGGAGAAATATTGTGCTGATGGTTTGCTATGGTAACTTTCACTTAGCAACATTGTAACATTCAATGAGACATAGAGCAAGACAACGTGAGGTGATGAACCCTGAGGGAGAATGTGCTAGGCTCCCTTGTGCTTTCTGCTGTATATAATTAAATCATGAGTTTAAAAAGTGTTACTTTCCTGATCCTGACAACTCTATAAAAGTCCATACTGTTTAATGCACAATGAGTCTGAATGGACATCCACTGTGTGACGGGGTGACTCACCAGACGGTCGGTGTGTGGTAGGGGAGGAGCGTGGGGCTCTGGCCCTCGCCTCTGAGGCTGTGTCTGGTGTGGTGGTGACTGAGGGCCATGGGGTGACCCTGGGCCTGGTTCTGGGTCTCACTCTCCTCTCCTGGGACCGGCCGGTGCCACTGGCTCCTAGCCTTCTTCAGCCAGCGCCCTCCCAGACCCCACTTCTCCAGGTAAACCCGACACAGCTCATAGTTCATGGCCGAGTAGTAGAGGAAGTCCAGGGCTAGCAGCACCATGACGAAGAAGCCATAGATCCACACTCCTACTAGGGCTGTGTAGTTACTGTAGAGAACAGATAGGTGAAGAGAGAGACGGAGTGAGAATGGTGTGAAATATAATTCAAAATATTTGTATGTTGCATTTCAAGCATATTTTTTTGTCATTTGATATCACGGTAAAGGGAGTGCTTTAATGAGATGTAAAGGGCACTCTCATAGCCTATCCATTTTAAGAACTTCATTGCTCTTCAATATTTCGTCCCAGTATTCAACACCAACACATTTAATGTATTTCACACGCCATAAGGATTTATGTGGTGCATTAAACCATTTGCGGGATTCACTCGCCAATCCATAAATCGCTGCAAGGTAAAAATGAGTGCAAATAGTTTCCAATTACACTTTACCTCCACGAACAGCGTTATGAATGAGACTTGTAATAAATGTCTCGAGGATGTGCTACTAAGATGATGGTTTTACGGAGCAGAGCTGTGCATTAGAAAAGGGACTACCCAGGAAGACACTACCCATTCCTATTAGAATGCAAAACTCCAAAGTCGACATAAAATTATCACTCTGACCAAGAAAGACAGTGGAGAGTGGATATTACGGCCAAAGTGAGGTTTATCATATGGAGGGAACACCAAAGCTTGATGATTAGTTGTTTATTATCAGCTGTGTAGTGCTAGGGTAAAAACCCAAACGTGCACCCCTTGGGGTCCCGAAGTCCGAGTTTGGGAAACCCTGGTCCAATGCATAACATGCTGACCAAATAGCTCCTTGGATGGTGTTGTAGATATTTCACAACACCAGGAATAATAAACCCACCATGGTCACTAGCTTTGCAACTGCACTCAAACAAACCCAAATAATACCCCTGTTTACCTTGTCTCACTTCCCTCGCCGGGCCTGTGTGACATATAGCTGACTGTTTGCATAGCTTAGCAGTCTATGGTGATGTGTAAATCTGTCTGTTTAAGGGCAGTGGGGCCATTCAGGAGTGTATTTAAGTGAACCTAGAGTAAGCAAAGGGGACTGTTTGGACAGCTGTCTGTGTGGAGAGATTGATGAGAGCAGACTCACCACACAGCAACAACAAATGTTAGACAACGTTAAACAAGGCAACTTTCCTAATGCATACACATGAAGTCATCACCTGCTAATACCGGTACATGGTCCAATCATAAGCTACAATAATAGAATAGCTCATGCTCCTAACAGTAGACAGAACGCTCAGAGTCTCAGACCCAGAGCTATTGCCAGTTTAACCTGGGGCCAGTGGTAAATATCACCACTTCAGCTGTGCAGTCCAGAGCGGAGGAGGATGAAATGTCCTCCCATTATGTTATCAGCCACTAGATGAAATATCCTGACCTGCCAGAGGGGCTGTGTAACTGGCCATAGAGAGCACCCGCTGAGAGGGTATTAGAGGAGAGAAAGAGAGAGTGCACGAGAGAGCGCACTCTATGTTTCTGTTTGTCAGGGAGTACTTCTACTGAGCTCCTTTACACTCTGGGAGGTCATTCTTCCCTGTCTGTTCTCTTACTGAGCTCCTTCACACTCTGGGAGGTCATTCTTCCCTGTCTGTTCTCTTACTGAGCTCCTTCACACTCTGGGAGGTCATTCTTCCCTGTCTGTTCTCTTACTGAGCTCCTTCACACTCTGGGAGGTCATTCCTCCCTGTCTGTTCTCTTACTGAGCTCCTTCACACTCTGGGAGGTCATTCTTCCCTGTCTGTTCTCTTACTAAGCTCCTTCACACTCTGGGAGGTCATTCCTCCCTGTCTGTTCTCTTACTGAGCTCCTTCACACTCTGGGAGGTCATTCTTCCCTGTCTGTTCTCTTACTGAGCTCCTTCACACTCTGGGAGGTCATTCTTCCCTGTCTGTTCTCTTACTGAGCTCCTTCACACTCTGGGAGGTCATTCTTCCCTGTCTGTTCTCTTACTGAGCTCCTTCACACTCTGGGAGGTCATTCCTCCCTGTCTGTTCTCTTACTGAGCTCCTTCACACTCTGGGAGGTCATTCTTCCCTGTCTGTTCTCTTACTGAGCTCCTTCACACTCTGGGAGGTCATTCTTCCCTGTCTGTTCTCTTACTGAGCTCCTTCACACTCTGGGAGGTCATTCTTCCCTGTCTGTTCTCTTACTGAGCTCCTTCACACTCTGGGAGGTCATTCCTCCCTGTCTGTTCTCTTACTGAGCTCCTTCACACTCTGGGAGGTCATTCTTCCCTGTCTGTTCTCTTACTGAGCTCCTTCACACTCTGGGAGGTCATTCTTCCCTGTCTGTTCTCTTACTGAGCTCCTTCACACTCTGGGAGGTCATTCTTCCCTGTCTGTTCTCTTACTGAGCTCCTTCACACTCTGGGAGGTCATTCTTCCCTGTCTGTTCTCTTACTGAGCTCCTTCACACTCTGGGAGGTCATTCTTCCCTGTCTGTTCTCTTACTGAGCTCCTTTACACTCTGGGAGGTCATTCCTCCCTGTCTGTTCTCTTACTGAGCTCCTTCACACTCTGGGAGGTCATTCTTCCCTGTCTGTTCTCTTACTGAGCTCCTTCACACTCTGGGAGGTCATTCTTCCCTGTCTGTTCTCTTACTGAGCTCCTTCACACTCTAGGAGGTCATTCTTCCCTGTCTGTTCTCTTACTGAGCTCCTTCACACTCTGGGAGGTCATTCTTCCCTGTCTGTTCTCTTACTGAGCTCCTTCACACTCTGGGAGGTCATTCTTCCCTGTCTGTTCTCTTACTGAGCTCCTTCACACTCTGGGAGGTCATTCTTCCCTGTCTGTTCTCTTACTGAGCTCCTTCACACTCTGGGAGGTCATTCCTCCCTGTCTGTTCTCTTACTGAGCTCCTTCACACTCTGGGAGGTCATTCCTGCCTGTCTGTTCTCTTACTGAGCTCCTTCACACTCTGGGAGGTCATTCCTACCTGTCTGTTCTCTTACTGAGCTCCTTCACACTCTGGGAGGTCATTCCTGCCTGTCTCTTCTCTTACTAATCTCTACCCGGTTGCTGCAGACGGAGCTGTTGGCTACATAGACAAAGATTTATATTTAAGTCTGTCATAGTACTGTGTAGTATAGTGTAGTGCAGTGTAGTAGTGTAGTGCATTGCAGTGTAGTCAAATCAAATTGAATTTGTCAATTTGTCACATGCGCCAAATACAACGAGTGTAGACTTTACTGTGAAATGCTTGCTTACAAGCCCTTCCCAACGATGCAGTTAAAAATAATAATAAAAAGAAAAATAGTACCAGATCAATGTGCAGGGGTATGAAGTATTTGAGGTAGATATGTACTTGAAGGCAGGGTAATGTACCTAGGCATCAGGGTAGATTATTATAAGAGTAAAATAAAGAACAGAGTAGCAGCCGCAGCATATGATCAGTGTAAAATCAAATCAAATCAAATTTTATTTGTCACATACACATGGTTAGCAGATGTTAATGCGAGTGTAGCGAAATGCTTGTGCTGCTAGTTCCGACAATGCAGTAATAACCAACAAGTAATCTAACTAACAGTTCCAAAACTACTGTCTTATACACAGCGTAAGGGGATAAAGAATATGTACATAAGGATATATGAATGAGTGATGGTACAGAGCAGCATAGGCAAGATACAGTAGATGGTATCGAGTACAGTATATACATATGAGATGAGTATGTAAACAAAGTGGCATAGTTAAAGTGGCTAGTGATACATGTATTACATAAGGATGCAGTCGATGATATAGAGTACAGTATATACGTATGCATATGAGATGAATAATGTAGGGTAAGTAACATTATATAAGGTAGCATTGTTTAAAGTGGCTAGTGATATATTTACATCATTTCCCATCAATTCCCATTATTAAAGTGGCTGGAGTTGAGTCAGTGTCAGTGTCAGTGTCAGTGTGTTGGCAGCAGTGTTAGTGGTGGCTGTTTAACAGTCTGATGGCCTTGAGATAGAAGCTGTTTTTCAGTCTCTCGGTCCCAGCTTTGATGCACCTGTACTGACCTCGCCTTCTGGATGATAGCGGGGTGAACAGGCAGTGGCTCGGGTGGTTGATGTCCTTGATGATCTTTATGGCCTTCCTGTAACATCGGGTGGTGTAGGTGTCCTGGAGGGCAGGTAGTTTGCCCCTGGTGATGCGTTGTGCAGACCTCACTACCCTCTGGAGAGCCTTACGGTTGAGGGCGGAGCAGTTGCCGTACCAGGCGGTGATACAGCCCACCAGGATGCTCTCGATTGTGCATCTGTAGAAGTTTGTGAGTGCTTTTGGTGACAAGCCGAATTTCTTCAGCCTCCTGAGGTTGAAGAGGCGCTGCTGCGCCTTCTTCACGATGCTGTCTGTGTGAGTGGACCAATTCAGTTTGTCTGTGATGTGTATGCCGAGGAACTTAAAACTTGCTACCCTCTCCACTACTGTTCCATCGATGTGGATAGGGGGGTGTTCCCTCTGCTGTTTCCTGAAGTCCACAATCATCTCCTTAGTTTTGTTGACGTTGAGTGTGAGGTTATTTTCCTGACACCACACTCCGACTTAACATGGTCCACACACACCTGCACAGTCGTGAAAAATTGCTCCAACCACCCAAGCCACAGACTGTTCTGGCAAATGGTTCTGGAACATGGGCTCTCGGAACAACAGACTCCGAGACTGCATCTATCCCCAAGCCATAAGACTGCTAAATAGCATAAAAGTGTGTAAGTATGTGTTTGTGTGTGTGAGCGTGTATTTAGTTTGTGTAATGTATATAGTCTTGTGAGTGTGCATAGAGTCAGTGCAAGATAGAGTCAGTGCAGAAAGTCCGGGTAACCATGTAATTAACTATTTAGCATTCTTATGGCTATTTAGCAGTCTTATGGCTTGGGGATAGATGCAGTCTCGGAGTCTGTTGTTCCGAGAGCCATGTTCCAGAACCGTTTGCCAGAACAGTCTATGGCCTGGGTGGTTGGAGCAATTTTTCACGACTGTGCAGGTGTGTGTGGACCATGTTAAGTCCTTCGTGATGTGGACATCAAGGAACTGGAAGCCCTCGACCCGCTCCACTACAGCCCTGTCGATGTGGATGGAGGCATGGTCTCTGCTCTTTCTCCTGTAGTCCACAATCAGCTTCTTGGTCTTACCGACATTTGTAATGTAGTGCAGTATTATAGTATACTATATAATATTATACTATAGTACAGTATAGTAAGATACAGTACACTAAAGCACTTTATTAAACTTTGCTGAGAGATGGCAGCCCACCCACTCACTCAGTAACAAAGCCTCAGCTCTTCACTGCTGTGGTTCTGATTCTCTCTGTAGGTGTAGATCAATGTCAATGTGCCCTTTGAGCACCAGTCAAATGGTGTCAATGAGTGGGATATTGTCAAGGGAGCTAACAGCTTATCAATCACTAACATTGAAAGGCCAGGGATTTTTTCTCTGTGGAAATGTCTCAATTGTGAGTGAAAAGCTAATGGCTGTTTCCTTGCGGATAACATTTTCTATGTTCTTAAGGTATCTGCTCGACCTAATGTAAGTAGCCTAGCAATTTATTATAACAGCACACTGTATCATATAATCACAATAATTAGCCTACTAACAGACAAGGAACAGTACCACTCCATATATACACTGACAAAACCTGAATAGGACTCACTTGTGTTTGAAGCCGTCTGTGGTGGTGGTGAGGTTGACCTGCATGACTGTCTGGAACTCAGTCTCCTTACAGCAGTACTTGAAGGCTGTGTTGTTGTGGTGACAGCAGAACATGTAGGTCTTGTTGTCAGAGAGACGAGGGCAGTGGAAACCAAAGTGGTAGCGCCCCTTGTGGTCGGAATATGGTTCACACACTCTGAAATTAGCTGATAGAGCTGTGGAAGAGAGAGAGAGAGAGAGAGAGAGAGAGAGAGAGAGAGAGAGAGAGAGAGAGAGAGAGAGAGAGAGAGAGAGAGAGAGAGAGAGAGAGAGAGAGAGAGAGAGAGAGAGAGAGAGAGAGAGAGAGAGAGAGAGAGAGAGAGAGAGAGAGAGAGAGAGAGAGAGAGAGAGAGAGAGAGAGAGAGAGAGAGAGAGAGAGAGAGAGAGAGAGAGAGACTAATGGGAACATCATGATTCAGCTTGTTGTGATTTCAATTACATTGCAAATGATGGAAAACCAAACAGAAATCAACAGGCATTTACTAATATCTGTGGAAGGATTATAAATTTGAAGGATTGAGTCAACCAGAGAGGTGTTTCTCTTTGATGGGAGTCATGGAAACATAGTTTGGCAGACTGGACTCATGTAGATGATCACCAATTACCAATCTGTCATTGTAACAGACCAGAGATAATGATTAAGTCTGTATCATATGTCATTGTGGACCAAGACAAAACCACTTGTTAGATGGGGCGGCACGGTAGCCTAGTGGTTAGAGCGCTGGACTAGCAACCGGAAGGTTGCAAGTTCAAACCCCTGAGCTGTCGTTCTGCCCCTGAACAGGCAGTTAACCCACTGTTCCTAGGCCGTCATTGAAAATAAGAATTTGTTCTTAACTGACTTGCCTGGTTAAATAAAGGTAAAAAAGACAGACACCATCGCAACCGTTCAGGATTGACATTTGGCATCTTTTCATATTTTATTAATATATATTATATATATTTTATTATAATATAATAACAGGTAAAAGCGTCCCCCATAGCATAGCTGGGGAAAGCCCTTCTAGCATTAGGGAGTGAGTGCTGCCTGCACTAGCAATGACAGAGGACGAGAGGGGGTAATTATATATTTCTGCTGCTGATGGTAAAGGTATTATCTAATCCTATGCAGGCCAAGCAGGAACAGATTGGTCATTTGAAAGGGGAGAACACTCAGATCTAATGAGCTTGGCTTATTGCCTCACTCTGGGCCGGCTGACTGAATGGCTGACTGAATGGCTGACTGACTGGCTGGCTGGATAGCTAGAATTGACTTCCCTCTGACTTGCTCTAATTGTCAGGCTTTTGCATCCATGCTGAACAGGGAAGTAGAATGAGGAGTGGGGAGGCTGTAATGAAGCCTTACTCCAGAGGTTTAAAGTCAGAGATTGATTTGAGAGACAGAGAAATTGGCTCTTTATTCTACCTTGTATCTTTGCTAGGAAATAAGAGAAATTTGATTGTATTTGATGAGAAAAGGAAAACTTCATCTTGAGGTTTAATAGTATGCAGACTCTCACAAAAGTGTGTGCACTTAAACACACTCACAGCAGTACATTCACACTCACAGCAATACATTCACACTCACAGCAGTACATTCACACTCACAGCAGTACATTCACACTCACAGCAGTACATTCACACTCACAGCAATACATTCACACTCACAGCAGTACATTCACACTCACAGCAGTACATTCACACTCACAGCAGTACATTCACACTCACAGCAGTACATTCACACTCACAGCAATACATTCACACTCACAGCAATACATTCACACTCACAGCAATACATTCACACTCACAGCAGTACATTCACACTCACAGCAATACATTCACACTCACAGCAATACATTCACACTCACAGCAGTACATTCACACTCACAGCAGTACATTCACACTCACAGCAATACATTCACACTCACAGCAATACATTCACACTCACAGCAATACATTCACACTCACAGCAGTACATTCACACTCACAGCAGTACATTCACACTCACAGCAGTACATTCACACTCACAGCAATACATTCACACTCACAGCAGTACATTCACACTCACAGCAATACATTCACACTCACAGCAATACATTCACACTCACAGCAATACATTCACACTCACAGCAATACATTCACACTCACAGCAATACATTCACACTCACAGCAGTACATTCACACTCACAGCAATACATTCACACTCACAGCAATACATTCACACTCACAGCAATACATTCACACTCACAGCAATACATTCACACTCACAGCAATACATTCACACTCACAGCAATACATTCACACTCACAGCAATACATTCACACTCACAGCAATACATTCACACTCACAGCAATACATTCACACTCACAGCAATACATTCACACTCACAGCAATACATTCACACTCACAGCAATACATTCACACTCACAGCAATACATTCACACTCACAGCAATACATTCACACTCACAGCAATACATTCACACTCACAGCAATACATTCACACTCACAGCAATACATTCACACTCACAGCAGTACATTCACACTCACAGCAATACATTCACACTCACAGCAATACATTCACACTCACAGCAATACATTCACACTCACAGCAATACATTCACACTCACAGCAATACATTCACACTCACAGCAATACATTCACACTCACAGCAATACATTCACACTCACAGCAATACATTCACACTCACAGCAATACATTCACACTCACAGCAATACATTCACACTCACAGCAATACATTCACACTCACAGCAATACATTCACACTCACAGCAGTACATTCACACTCACAGCAATACATTCACACTCACAGCAATACATTCACACTCACAGCAATACATTCACACTCACAGCAATACATTCACACTCACAGCAATACATTCACACTCACAGCAGTACATTCACACTCACAGCAATACATTCACACTCACAGCAATACATTCACACTCACAGCAGTACATTCACACTCACAGCAATACATTCACACTCACAGCAGTACATTCACACTCACAGCAATACATTCACACTCACAGCAATACATTCACACTCACAGCAGTACATTCACACTCACAGCAATACATTCACACTCACAGCAGTACATTCACACTCACAGCAATACATTCACACTCACAGCAATACATTCACACTCACAGCAGTACATTCACACTCACAGCAATACATTCACACTCACAGCAGTACATTCACACTCACAGCAATACATTCACACTCACAGCAATACATTCACACTCACAGCAATACATTCACACTCACAGCAATACATTCACACTCACAGCAGTACATTCACACTCACAGCAGTACATTCACACTCACAGCAGTACATTCACACTCACAGCAGTACATTCACACTCACAGCAGTACATTCACACTCACAGCAGTACATTCACACTCACAGCAGTACATTCACACTCACAGCAGTACATTCACACTCACAGCAGTACATATCTCATTACCCTTCTTCTTCTGTGAAATAACCTCTCACAAATAGATTTATGCCACTTAAGCTTCTGAAATACAATTTTTGTCAGCACTCAAATCTAGAATTCATATACTTGTACTGAACTGATAGAAAAGAGGAGCTTGCAGATGTCACAGAAAAAGATAGATGTCATTTGTGTACATTTTCAGGGACAATTTCTCAAACCTGTACAGACCAGCCCTGTAACTGTATACTGCAAGATAAAGGTACATGTGAAGATGATATATAAATCAAACCAGTAACTTCTAAAAGGTCAAACATCAATCCCAAACTGACATTGGAAAGACAGCATTATTGATTCAAAAATATTCCCATCTAACTCCGCCTCTGGTATTCTAGCTAATCTCATAATTGACAGGATATAAAGGAGGGGTCAGCGGTAATAGTAGGGTGAATTGGCAATAAGGAAGCAGAGCAGCTCGGGATCAGAAGTGGACCATAAAGTCCTCTAATGATGCAAGACTTAAAGAGTTAGGGAGAGGCAGACCAGGGGGAAGGCAGTCTCAGTCTTATTAGATGGGAAACAGCTGGATCTGGTTAGGAAATCATCGTAAACGTTGCCATGTTGTTAATTACATTAACACCTTTACAATTTTAGCATATTACAGTAAGCAGTTTGGCTCTATTGTTACGTTTATAACCTCAACCTGTGAGCTGAAAAAGAAAAAATCAAGAT
Organism: Oncorhynchus tshawytscha; assembly: GCF_018296145.1. Taxonomy (NCBI): domain Eukaryota; kingdom Metazoa; phylum Chordata; class Actinopteri; order Salmoniformes; family Salmonidae; genus Oncorhynchus; species Oncorhynchus tshawytscha. The sequence goes on from NC_056429.1 coordinate 16,776,232, forward strand.
AACATTTGTAGGGTACCGACAGAGTTTCACAAATGCAGTAATCAACAATGATGTTTTACCATGCAGAATACTGTTCCTGAGACAGTCATACACCAGTCTCTCTTGCCAGACTCACAGGCAACTATGGGAAAAGACTACACACTTAAACACAAACACTGTGACGGAGCTGGCCATACCCTGTGCATATCAAGAGGTTCAAATAATAACTGGACTGATAAAAAAAGGTCAGAATTCAATAAATATTTATGAGGCTATAAAACAGATGTTTTTAAAGAGGTTGAAACCCAGACCATGCTAAAAGGTTATTAAAACAAAACTTTTCCTGCAGAAAATATAGCAAGTCTACCTCTTCCAAGCATTTTTTCCCCACTGTTCAAACAGACCACCTTTCAAGTCACAAACCAACACACCCGAAAACACTGAAATTGACAAGACAAACTACTGAAATGTTGAGGATGAAGTTGATGTTAAATGTAAAAATATGTAATGGCTTGAATAATGTCCGTTTTGGGCCCAATTAACACATAAGTAATACAATCACACATTTAAAAAGGTGAAAGTGAAGATACATTAAATGCAATAAAATGCCATCTTCACACACACACACACACACACACACACACACACACACACACACACACACACACACACACACACACACACACACACACACACACACACACACACACACACACACACACACCATAACGAAGAGGTTAAAACCGCACTGACCTGCGGTGGACAGCAGGAGGAAGATGACCGTCAGGACATTGAAGGACTGCCGGCTGGTGACAGTCATCTTCAGGTCCTCATATAGGACAGAGGACAGGAGGGGAGATTCTCTGCTTTAGCTGTACCAGGACATCATCTGCTCTCTGACCCAAACAATCACATTGCTGCTTCTGTCCGGTGAGCCACCTGGACGCAACAAGAGAACCAATGAATCACTTAATTTCATAAAATGTATGTACATATAAAGCCTGTTGTGGAAGAACTATATCAACAGCTGTCAAAAAAGGGCTACAGAAACTAAGAGCATAGAATCTTTGGATCAAATAACCTAAATCTAACCACAGGTTATTTTCTCTGATTGGACAATTGCGCCTTGCAGCATTCACCAAGGACCAAAACCATTTGAAAAAGTGTTTTTCACCCTTCAAATAGTTGTGATCAATAGGAGTGCTTGTGTTGGGAAATGTGGGACTCTCTCACCTAGTGATAAATCATACAAAGTGAGAAGAGGACCCTGTCTGGCTATAGAGGTTGTTCTCGATGAGTCTGCTTGTAGTGATGCATCACAGCAGTTCATGGAGGAAATCTCTCGTTTAAATACAGAGTGTCACCCGTGAGGCCTGTGTCGTGGCTGTCATTAGCATCGCACCACTCTATCAAACCTGTCCATCCGTACACTGTGGCTTAGTGAGATAAATGGCTTCGGAGGAACACTTTTTTTCCTTCTTTTTTTTCTTTTCTTTTTTTTCTTAGTGAGGATTGAGGACTGTTTCTGCTCTTGGACAAGTTTTTGCCTCTTGTTTATGCTTAAGTTAAGGATGAAGTGCAATTGGTCACTGTGTGTTCCTGTGGATTTGATGTTAATCTGAGATTGTGAAATTTAAAACCACAGACTTAGTCATCAAACACTCTGAATAACCATGAAGGGTTTTAGTTTAGTGCGACAATCTCCTCTTGCTCGTCTGAGATACAGATACAGAAACACTAATCAGCAGTGTAGCTACATCTGTCAGAGCTAGGAGGAATCCTACATCTCCCAGGGGGAAGAGGAGAAAGCCTGGTGAGGCTGGTTCCTGCTTCATAACATTGACGATGCAGAAAATGTGGATGTCTGTCTGCTGAGGCTGTTGGTCTCTATCACTCTGTGTGATTTCTGTCAATCTACCCATACCTGGTCCTGTTTGGTGCAGTATATCTAGCCCTGGCCTGTATGTCCCTGACAAGAAAGGGGCAAGAGGTACTGTTGGAACACAACCAAAGCCAGATGGCCGCCATACTGTACAGTGCAGTATGGAGAGAATACTGTTTGTGCCATTACAGTATAGCAGGGTTTTTTCAGTTTTTGTCTTTAATAGCTCTTTCCTCCTCAGGGAGGTAGTCAGAGAGTCTCTCTAGACTGAGCTTGTTAGGGCAGCCGTTCCTTTCTTTTCCTCTGCCTTCTAGAGAGAGAGAGAGAGAGAGAGAGAGAGAGAGAGAGAGAGAGAGAGAGAGAGAGAGAGAGAGAGAGAGAGAGAGGATGAAGGTATCGTGTTCTGTCAGACAACATGTGACTCGTGGCCAGGGATTCCCATCCTCTGAAAGATCCTCCATCCTCCTCCCCAGGCTGTCTTTCACAGGGTTTTACATGAATTCTGCCTTTTGAATCTTTTTTTAAAATGTGGAATCTCCCCTTTGTGTCATCGGCTGTCCTATTTAAGTCTACATGGTGTAAACAGACATTTATTCTGATAAACAAAGAATCTGATGTGGAGACAGAAGGTTTACATAATGAGCTTAATGTAAGTGAAGCAGAACCCCTATTCCCAACACACACACAGAATATAATCTCCGGGGTTGAACACATGTACTGCACATGTGAACAGACATGTTACACAAATGAATGGGCAGCAGGCTGTTTGCAGCATATGAATTAAAGACTGTCCTAAGATGTAACGCAAAATGACAGAATATTCTAGCCATTCTTTCTAAAAACAACAACAAAAACTGAACAAATATTATGCAATGTAAGCATAATTTGCTAAGGAGCAGCACAAATTAAGGAGCAGGCAGAACACTATATTCAATCTATTACAGTATTATGCACAAATTGCAATTTTTTTCTGGGCTGGACAGAGAAACAAACAGGAGCAGGAAATGTTACCAATTACTCCTGCATGCTGTCATGCTTTCACCTGTCACCAGAGGGTCACAGAGACCGTCCTAGAGACATTTACGACACTCAGCTGTGTCCTATTTAGAGGTGTGTTTTCTGTTGTCTTTTGCTGAAGCTTGAATTATGTGCCGGGTTTGTTTGTCTCTTGAGTGAGTTTATTCGAGACTTAGTGTTTGTTGTTTTCCCATTGATCCTTCCATTACCATTTCTCAGTAAAATATTATGTTTATCCTTAATCGCTGATTCCTTGTCTGGTCTCTTCTCTGCACCTGTGTCCAACCTCACCATGTCACAGCAAGCTTCAGCCCACAACACTTAACCAGCAGAGATCATCCAGATCAAGAATGTTGTAAACCACCAAGGAGCACAGCTGGGGCGGCAGCAAGAACAACTCCTCCAGATATCAGAAACACTCCGGGCGCTTACCAACTTCCTCCAACCACAGTCCAACCCAAAACCAAGAGAAGCCAATGCCCAAGTCTCATCACCCAGTGCTACAGGTGTCGTCGTAATTCCTCCAGGGAACCTGCACAGGGAACCCAAGATCCCAGCCCCCGAGCCCCACTAACAGACTTTATGATCCGCGATCAGCCCATTCTCAAGTGTTACAATGGAGACACGCCTCTAAATAATCTGGGCATCCAGGGGTTAATCAGACACTGGAGTTCCTGAGGCGGAGATTCTGGTGGCCCAACATGATTGAGGATGTGAGATACATTGTTGCGGCCTGTTCCACCTGTGTCCATAGCAAGTCATGACAGCTCCAACCTCTGCCCATCTCCAGCCGGCCCTGGTCCCACCTGTCCGTAGACTTTATCACAGGGTTACTTCCATCCCAAGGTCTTACCACTATCCTGGTGGTCGTTGTTCAATTCTCCAAGGCAGCCCATTTCATTGCCTTACCCAAGTTGCCCTCAGTGAAGGAGACTGCTGATCTCATGATTACCCATGTCTTTTGACTACACAGACTTCCGCGGGACATTATCTCGGATTGTGGATACCAGTTCATCGCACGGTGTTCGAAAGCCTCCTGCTCAATGTGGGGGGAGGCGGTGAGTCTCTCCTCCGGGTTCCACCTACAGCCGAATGGACAAACGGAGGAGCTGGAGAAGTTCCTCCACTGTTTCGTCTCCACATAGGCCAGCAACTGGAGCAAGTTCCTTGCCTGGACAGAGTTTGCTCACATCCCACTGCCGGTCGCCGTTCGAGTGTCAGTTTGGGTTCCTCCCCTCCCCTGTTTCCTGAACAAGAGGCTGAAGCGGGGGTGCCATCAGCCGAGGCGTTCATCCTCCTTGCTCCTCTCATCTGCACGACACCAACACCAGGCAACCCGGCACCGAAGACCTTTTCGGCTCCTCCGACTGGGTCAACAAGTGTGGCTGTCCACCAGGGATCTTCCCTTAAAGGTGGACTCGTGGAAGCTCGCCCCACGCTACATAGGCCCATTCAAGATCCTCAGTCGCATCAGCCCGGTCACCTATTGTCTCAAGCTTCCCAGGTAAATGAGGGGTTGTCCATCATTCCATGCCTCTCGTCTCAAGCTGGTAAGGACCAGTTCCTTCTCTCCCTCCACACCTGCCCCTCGGCCCCCTCGACTTGTCAATGGTCGCCCGACCTACACTGTCTAGTGTCTGTTGGAGGCAGTACCTGGTGGCCTGAGAGGGCTACAGCCCTGAGGAGCGGGCGTGGGTGCCTGACCGGGACATCCTGGATCCAGGACTCTTTCGGGACTGGCTCCACGGCTGGATCAGCTCCTAGAAGGGAGGATACTACAGGATACTGAGGCAGAGACCATCCTAGAGACATTAACAACACCCAGGTGTGTTCTATTTACTCATTATGATTTTCCTGTTAAAAAGGTGTGTTTTCTGTTGTCCTTTGCTGAGGCTTGATTTATGTGCCGGGTGCATTTGTCTCCTGAGTGAGGTTTTCCCAGTGTTACCCAGTGTTTTTCCCAGTGTTACCCAGTGTTTTCCCAGTGTTACCCAGTGTTTTCCCAGTGTTACCCAGTGTTTTCCCAGTGTTACTATGATCCTTACCATTTCTCAATGAAGTATTATGTTTATCCTTAACCACTGATTCCTGGTCTGATCTCTTCCCTGCACCTGGGTCTAACCTCACCATGTCACACATGCACTATGAAGTCTGCATTACTACCAGACAGGAGATCCAGATCTGTCAGTTGGTTGATAAGAAACTACTGAAGGTTTCAGTCTGTTTGCAAATTCCGACGAGATAGAGCGAAAGACACACTCTTATTGCATTCTTACGCTCTCTTGTTTTTAATAAAACATTTGCTTCTAGCCAGTGACACATTTTGCTTTCTAAAAATGCTGTTTTATTTGCTCTTGAGTTTGTTCATTTAATGCATTTGCATCTTTTGCGGGGCTAGACAGAATATTCCCTTCTGGATATAGATTTCTATTTGATTTATTGTTGAATGGCTGTTCAGCTGTTAATTCCAAGGAAATGACTTCAACCCCTTTGACTCATTTACCGTATTGTCAGCCTAGGAAGTGCAGCATGTAGGGCATCACTGACTTTTCACCTGTATTTGTCTCGTTGAAATGCCTGCATGGGAGCGCTAGCCTTGATGTCTCCTCATTTCCTATAGCCACACAAATAGCCTTTTTGGTTGCAAGCCCTCTGTCTATCCATCCTAATGTACAATACTACTGTGCCAATCTGTCCCCCGAGACACAAGAGGAGTGAGTTTGTGGGGAAATAAGATTAGCTGTCACAGAAGATTGAGCATTCCGGTCAGCTATCGTCTCCAGGCATCAGGTCCTGGTCTCACTGATGGTCTGATTGATGCTCTTTATGAATTCATATCCGAATGAATTGAATTTTATTCCAGTTTTATGACTTTAGAGTTTCAGCTAGAGGCTGTGCTGTGGTCCGTTATGAGCCAACATTTGATAGCTGTAGTAACGCTGGGATCTAATGACTGTAATTGACACACAAGCCTCGACAGCAGATCATGATCAAATAGCTTAACGGGGACCGTCCGGTGCTGTGCTTTCATGCTCTGGTCTCTGTGTGTGTGTGTGTGTGTGTGTGTGTGTGTGTGTGTGCGTGCGTGCATATATTTGTGTGTGTGTGTATAAATGTATAAGACTCTTTCCTTTGTAGAGGTGCCATTATTTGGCATGAGTGCATTTTGTTTTCCAGTCTAAATTACCATGCTTGAAATATCAAAAGCACAAAATCCCCCCCCCCCCAAATTCGAGGTGCCTTGTGTACATCATACCTGCTGTTCCCGTAGTGACGGCTCTGAAGAGGATTGAGTTCAGTCCTTTTTCTAAAAAGATTAATGTCCTCAAAATAAACACAAGGCAGTAGGGTGCAAATGCAAGTGGACTTGCGGCTTGTGGTTGCCTGGGAAACCTTTTCTCACAAAAGAGACGGGGGGGGGGGTTATTGCTCTATCTAGTGAGTAATTAGCACCTGTGGTAGTGAACAGGAAATTCAAAAGAAATAAAACAACACGGCAGGGTTACCATGCCAGGGAGCGTGTTGTGTTTGTGGTGAGTGTGGCCCATTCTACTTTACTGGGCTGCTGTATTGTGTGCCTGCCTGCATGGGAGGATTGTTTTTGGCTTGTAACAGTTTGTTAATTAAAGCTAGAATCCTTAGTTGCTACCATACATTTTTTGGACTTATACATGAATTATATATACTAATTGACTCTTGAAGAATATAACTTACAAATGCCTCATGAGCTTAGTTTAACTGTCACACCACATCAGAACCCAAAATAGAAGTAAACATTATTTGTATACAAAGTGAACTATAATTTTGATATAATGGATACCTTACATTTCTCCAGGCCCATCCCTCAGCTATCACTAAAACACAGGCAGGGTGTTCCATCTATTATTGTTTCAATTAAGGATTACAGTTTTAAGTTGACAAAATCAGAGGAATCAGCACTGTAATCAAACTCAATTCAGCTGGAGGCCTGTTGAGATGTGTCTGTGGGGAGAAAACGCTCCCCCATCCCACACACTGCTCATTCTTCTCTCGTCAGAATCCTCAAGGACAGATATGAAAAGTGGGTTTCTTTTTGTTTGGAAAGGCTAGAAGTGGGGTAATTGTGGTGATATTCTTTCCAAAGGCTTCAAAACAACTATTTTGAGCCTGAACGCATATGGGATGAAATAATATTGTCACATGGCTAATTAATATTTTCTATGTCTTAGAATATCTCAATATCTCAAAATCAATCTGTGGTAACTGTAGCAATATGCATTTAGCACTAACATATTTGAGGTTTCCTCATTTCTTTGACTAGACCAATATTGTGAAGCTTGACTTCTCATTGAATATGGATTGATATTGGCAAGTTGAAAGTGATGGACATAGGATACAGACATAACTTGATTAAGACGTATCCACATGCATGAACCATTCAAAGGGATATATTAGCAACATGCAAAAGCCACCCAGCGGTTTTAAGCAGAGCTGATCTGAATACTCTCTGGGACAAATTAGAATTAAACTGACGATGATGTCCTTTTGGTGCCAAGCTCACTCAGTAATACAAATATACAATCAGCCGAGAGATTTTCAAATGAACCTGCCACTGGAGTTTAACAAGTTGAATTCGTTATACAATCAAGGTCCTCAAAATAAATTGGGGATTGGAATTTATTAGAACCCCTATCATATTCCAAGTTTTTCTCTGTTTCTCTCTACTATCTACAAAGCCCATGCTTCCCAGAGGATATAAAATACTATTTACTATGGTCCACTTCTCTGAGAGAGAGAGTGAGAGAGAGAGAGAGAGAGAGAGAGAGAGAGAGATCAGCCAAATTGAGTGAGGCTAAGTGGAGTACGATGAACACAAAGGGAGCAGCTGCCTGTATTGCCACCAGTCAGATAGTCAACACTCATGTCTGGCTGCCTGTATTTTTTTTGTATTGTTGTGGGTAGCTTTAAAGATGCAGTCCGGCACTTACAAATTTGTAATATATTGTAAAAATTGGAATTTGTAACATATCCTACCCCAAAAATATACATTAAATGAAATGGATGACATAGTACACCATTTTCGTGGGACCCATTTGGCTCGTGAGCGCTACTTTCAAAACTACTGGCTGAAATTATACAACATCTTAGAAGCATTGCTTATAATGGAAACACATGGGAAGTTTTAAGTATGAATATCTTGTTAGAATTATGTCTCGTTAGAATGAAAGATTTCACTGAGCACCAAAATGTGTTGTAGACTAGATGTACCCACACTAAGCCATTCTCATAAACAGCATGGTTGTCTACTGATATGTTCATTGAGAGTGTTGATGTAATAAATCATTAGGGAATGATTAATATCATCCAGTAGTTATGGATGATTCTTATTTTCATTAATGTTGCATTAATGTCTCTATGATGTTGGATTCCATATTTGAAATTCCTATCTGGCTATTTGTCCATAAGGTTATTGGTTTAGGAGTATATTTAGAGGTTAGGGTCAGAGGATGATGTGGTGGCAGTCCAAGAGAAATTAGTTCAGCCCAAAGCACAGTGTCAGAGAATCCAAACAAACAGTCTGGTTGTGTCTGGGAGATACTGTCTTGTCTGCCCATATCAAAGATCACATACAGGGATAGGACATCTCTCTGGAGGATATTTTTCTGGGTACCCATAGCCTTAGTCCTGCTATTGTGGTTGTCAGACTACTTGCCCAAACTATAAATACTGTAACTGAATTTAACAATAAACATATTGACTGAGATGAATGACTTGACATCAATCTCCCTTAATATACAGGATCGGTGTCCCTATACCGGGACGGTTGAGCTAACATGCGCTAATGTGATTAGCATGATAGTTGTAAATAACAGCAAACTTTCCAGGACATAGACATGTCTTATATGGGCAGAAAGCTTGAGTATCAAGTCCCTAACAAGCCCAAAAAGGGTACTACATCCTGTTATCAGAAGTGTATGTTGAGGAGTGTTGGGTTTGGCACAGCATATAACCCTCCTTAAACCAAGATACAGAGACACCGCAGAAGATATACACCCAGAGAGCTCAGACTCCACCAGGTCACAGAGGTCACTGGGCAAAGGTCACACACATGCTTCACACACAAACACTGCTTCTGGGAATCACTCTTGCTCTGAGAGAATATCTGTTTTCTATCACTCTACTCTTGGTTTCAAACACTAATGGTGTTTTGGCAGGTGGTTATACGGACTGTTAACTCCAAAAAGTGGAGAGTTGAGGAGAGCTCTTCCAGCTAGAGCCTGTATCCAGAAATTGTCATGTGAAGTGTTGGGTGGCTGGGCCTTTACTGAGGAATCCCACCTCAATACTGAGCCTGTCTGTCCACTTAATAATACATACATTATCACCTAATGTTCTGTTAGATATTTTTATCAACTTAAGTTCTTGCGAACATAACACGTTTTGAACTTCTATTTGCATTTCATGGCCTGTAGGCATCATTGACCTGAGCTCACACAACTCATTTTGAGTTTAAAAAAGTATGGATAAGTATGCATAATGCATGGATGATTTTGACTATAACAAATACTCAGATGAAACATATTGTGCTATTTATCACAGACTACTTTGTGTCAAAGTTTAACAAGGACTCTCCTCCTCACCAGTGTCATGATCAAAGATATGATCAAGAGCCTCACATACAATATATCGTTTGGTCTTTGTGCTGCCACAGAATTAATTGTGAGCAAGACCTCAAAAAAGCTTTATATACCAGAGCTGCAAGAAAAGTTCTATAGATTATTGAAACAATGTTGCAATTGTTTGTGAGAATGTCAACAGGTGTGGTTCCCGTGGGGGTTGCCATGGAAGCCAAGAAGGGGAGTGAGGTGTGTGTGTGTCTGTGTGCTCAAACACACACACATGTGGGGGTCTGGGAGAGGAATTGTGTCCATCTGATGAATGGGCATGTGCCTGAACTCAATTTTATACACTAATTGTAGACTCACCCATTAATTTCTAAGGACTGGTAATTTTTGATTGGGAACACCACAGGCGTACAAAAGTTAAATAAAGCACCCAAAATGTAATGAAAATCATCTAAATGTATTTTGTGTGTTCAAATGCCCTGTGTGGACAAAGTCAGGGAACCTTATGACAATCAGATTACATGAACTACATTTTTCAGAGAAAGAACTTGTAAATCGGTCCAATTCGACCGGAACACAGCAGGAGGGTTAATGACCAGAGACACAGCCACAGTGCCTTCAGAAAGTATTCATACCCTTTGACTTATTCAACAGTTTGTTGTGTTATAGACTGAATTCAAAATGGATTGAATTTATTTTTAATATATTTTCTCACCCATCTACACACATTACCCCACAATAACAAAGTTAAAACATGTTTTTTGAAATGTTTCCAAATGAAATACAGAAATATCTCACTTACACACCCCTGAGTCAACACATGTTAGAATACCTTTTGGCAGCGATTACAGCTGTGAGACTTATGGGTAAGTCGCTAAGATCTTTGCTTACCTGGATTGTACAATATTTGCCCAATATTCTTTTCAAAATTCTTCAAGCTCTGTCAAATTGGTTGTTGATCATTGCTAGACAACAATTTTCAAGTCTTGCCATTGATTTTAAGTCAAAACTGTAACTCAGCCACCCAGGAACATTCACTGTCTTCTCTGTAAGCAACTCCAGTGTACTGTAGGTTTGGCCTTCTGTTTTAGGTTATTGTCCTGCTGAAAGGTGATCTCATCTCCCAGTGTCTGGTGGAAAGCAGGCCGAACCAGGTTTTGCTCTAGGACTTGTTCTTAGCTCCATTCTGTTTATTTTTTATCCTGAAAAACTCCCCAGTCCTTAACGATTACAAGCAGCTAACACTATGCTTGCAAATATGGAGAGTGGCAGTTTGTATTCAGGACAAAAAGTGTATTGCTTTGCCACATTTTTTGCAGTATTGTTGCAAACAAGATGGATGTTTTGGAATATTTTTTATTCTGTACAGGCTTCGTTCTTTTCACTCTGTCATTTAGGTTAGTGTTGTGCAGTAACGACAATGTTGTTGATCCATCCCCAGTTTTCTCCTATCACAGCCATTCAACTGTTTTAGTCACCATTGGCATCATGGGGAAATCCCTGGGCAGTTTCCTTACTCTCCTGCAACTGAGTTAGGAAGGACGCCTGTTTCTTTGTAGTGACTGGGTATATTGATACACCATCCACGTGTAATTAATAACTTCACCATACTCAAAGGGATATTCAATGTTTGTTTTTTACCCATCTCCAATAGGTGCCCTTCTTTGTGAGGCATTGGAAAACCTCCCTGGTCTTTGTGGTTGAATCTGTGTTTGAAATTCACTGCTCAACTGAGGAACCTTACAGATAATTGTATATGTGGTGTACAGAGATGAGGTAGTCATTCAAAAATGTTAAATGTTAAAGACTATTATTGCAGACAGTGATTTCATGCAACTTATGTGACTTGTTAAACAAATGTTGTCTCCTGAACCTAGTTGGGCTCGCCATAACAAAGGGATTCAATACTTATTGACTGAAGATATTTCAGCTTGACATTTTGTATTCATTTGTAAAAAATAAAAAAAATACATTGAAAAACATAATTCCACTTCAACATGGGGTACTGTGTGTAGGCAAACATAAAAAAATATGTGCATTTAATCCATTTCAAATTCAGGCTGTAAGACAACAAAATGTGGAAAAAGTCAAGGGATATGATAACTTTCTGAAGGCACTGTAGTTCACCTTCTCAGTCAAAGTGAGGTGATGGAACTTTATAGAAAAGTAATGTACTGTGATTTCAAAAACACTTCTGACATCATATATTAATAAGAAGATGGGACAACATAGTGTTAGCTTTAGGAACGTATTTCGTAAGATAAACCGGATATACTTACAGAGCATTATAGATACTGTAGTTCATCATGCTACAGTGATGAAGCACACTGACCCATTCCATTCTGGCATGCTCTCTAAAAAAAAATCGATATCATTTTAACTAAAATTCTGTCCCTTCTCAAAATATTATTTGAAATATACACTTGGCTCTCCAACCCTGTTCCTGGAGAGCTACTGTTGCTCCAACTGTAATCTAGTGTACCTGATTTCAATAATTAACTAGTTGATAAGCTGAATCAGGTTAGTTACAACTGGGGTTGGAGTGAAAACCTACAGGATGGTAGCTCTCCATGAACATGCTTGGAGAGCCCTGCACGAGGCACTTAGATATTAGCTGAATTCCATTGTGATTACTTTTTGCAGGATTTCACACAAAATGGGTAAAATAGTAAAGTAAAATCTGAAATCTCATTACATTAACATTTTGTGAATATGGTTGATTGAAATAGTAGAATGCACGAGGTGCAATTTCAAAACTTGGTTGTGCATCAGCAGTTTTCCTCTTGTTATATGTCACACACTGACAGTCACTCAATTAGCCCATGTCAGTTACACTATTTTTGATTGGTAAATGAGTCTAGACAGCTATCTAAACTTCTAGTAATCATGGCTGAATTACCGACCTGGGCATGCAGGGCACGTGCTCAGGGGCCCTGACCACCATGGGGCCCCCATTGATGTTGTTAGTTACTCTCACTCAGATATCATATTAACATAGCATAAGTCATGGCAAAATGTGTAGAATTGCAGGATGTACTTAAAAAAATCAATTTTAAAAAAGTGTTTAAAAAAACATTTTCCCTGCTAACAGATCCATCTGTTCGTATACAATTGTAGTTTGTGATCCCAGTTAATGTGACTTACTTTGAAGCGGTTAACTGTTTAGCTAATAGGCTAAGGGTTTGTGGCAATTTTAGATATTTTTTTTTGCTGTTCTCCGACAGTATTTTTGAGTTTTTAAATTGTATAGAAATGCACTAAGTGAGCTTCAACTTTCTTTAAGAACAATTAAAGCATTTCTTAACTTCAGTGTGAAACTAACTGGATTCTGCAACAATTATGGATGATAACGCTCTGAAGGTGTATCAGGGGGAGTTGGGATATGCAAAAAACACATTTCCAATTCACACATGCATATTAATTCACACTTGTAAATGTGCGAAATAGGACAAATATAAGCACCCACCAAATTATTCATATTATTATTCATATTACTATTATTAACGGTGGGGAAGATGGCTCATTATAATACTGTCTGTTCCAGATATCAGGAGTCATAAAAAAAAACAGATCTTATAATGAATCACATTCCCTCGATCTTTATCCCAGACAACAAGGCCAATACACACAACTACAGTCATTACTACAGACATTACTACGGCAGAAATATCACATGTTCTGTTTAATGCACAGACTTCTCAGTGTCATTTTGTGTAGTTTTCCATGAATATAATTTGATTATGAAAAGCAGCTGCCACATACATCAGTGGATCTGGATCAGAAAGAGACAAAAATCGACTCTCTTACGGATGCACCTTTTTATTTTTTTAAATCTGTGGTTCCCTCTGTCCCTGTGCCATCCTGTCTGTCAGTGTACGTTCACACCAGACCACATGGAGATGAGAACATTGTCAAAGAAGGAAAGTACACCTTGCTCCACTTTTAACCCTGAGAACTATATACCAATCTATCATTCCAGTCCCACTGCTCTGGTGAGTCACTCTGTCGACAGTCAACGGACACTTAGAGGGAATAGGGGGAAGTCCTGAACATGCCTCATGCATTGGAATCTAAACTGCAGATATGAACAGCTTGGGTAAAAAGATGATGCTACCCACTGAACATCAATGAACAAATAATGAGAGAAATGTTGTCCCTCTGAGCAAGGACAGTGAGTTATGGGTGGTAATTGCATCCACTCTCTCATGGTTTGTTTAAACCCAAACCTTGGATATTAATACTCGTGTTCTGAGTGATGTTGACTTAGAGGTCAGTCCATTTTCTCCAATATAGATAATGATATTCTTGGGAATGAGCTGGCACCTTTGATGGTGGATGTGAGGTGAGGTCACATATTCCCTTCGGACACCTGGCTGTCACATTGCATGTGGTCAGACACTAGAGAGGCATCAGGGTCACAGCTTTGACATTATCCTTTTATCTGGGGTGAAAAGTTCATCCTGTCCTGACGCTTGGTCAAGTTGAGACAAAGAGGCAGCTAGGGGGACTTCATGCCGTAATGCTAACACATTCACCTGTAATCACGAACAGCACGTGTCAGACATTGACATTCCTCCCTCATTCACTTTTCATTCGATCTGGTGGCATTCGCCTCTGTATACACCTACTGGCTGAGCATAGGTCAGTGAACCTTAAGTCTATTATATGGACAGACACACCCCTGCCTCCCCACTCTCCCCTCCTTACTGAGCTGTCATTATCTGTTTTCTAATACAGGTATAGGGTGTACTGTGACACTGGTCTGTCAAAAGTCAGATCCACTAGTCAAGCAATTGGTCACAGGCAGGTAGAGCAAGTAATGAGTATTGACGATGGGGAGCTGAGCCATTCATTACAGTATGATTCAGACATCGGGCTTTTCAGAACATTGAGTTCCTGCTCCTGTGGATCCATACAATTTTTTGTAGTATGGATCAAGACATTTTGCCAATGGTAGGAGCATGGTGAGTGTCATGCTGAATCCATGGCATCACAGATTAATTGCTTTCTCGGTCTGATTGTGTTAAAATGCAGAGAAGTAGTACCAATATTAGCACAGTTTATATGTGCCATTTAGCAAAGTGCAGCCATTATTGTAATTCTAAGTCTTGTTTATCAATAGGTCAATACTTCCATAGCCAGGTAGTATAGGATTTAAAAATGTGATGCATGTTCTGTTGACCCAAAGATGCACTTCTGTACACAGAGCATTAACACAGAAGCACACAGCACATTAGTATTCAAAACTGCCAGTGGGTGAAAATGTCTCTGAATTTCAACATCATGTTCTTTATTTTATTATTCCTGCTTCTCATTTCAGCAAGGCTTAAATACACAACGAGAGAGAGAGAGAGAGAGAGAGAGAGAGAGAGAGAGAGAGAGAGAGAGAGAGAGAGAGAGAGAGAGAGAGAGAGAGAGAGAGAGAGAGAGAGAGAGAGAGAGAGAGAGAGAGAGAGAGAGAGAGACTCTACCCTCGTATTGGGTGACAAAGCAACCACCCACAAATAATGTTAATGTGTATACTGATGGAATGACATTGTAGTGAAGGGTGACTACAAGCAAATCAACACTATTGACATTTCAGTTTAATGAATGCATTTAATGGATTAATGGAATGTGGTTTTATATGGAGTAAACAACAACGACAAGCTTTTAATTTGCACTGTTTTATCCATTGAGCAGACACGGTAATACACAGCAGTAAACGGTGTCCGAATGCATAGAGTTCTCTATTCCTAGTATCAGATATTACACTTGACAGTGTAACAGGGTAGACCGCTAGCTTACTGTGTCTGGCGTCTAATGGTTTTAAATACAAGGCCCCGCGGGCCCACAGACACAGAGGATACACAATACAGCTGAAGAGATGAGAGTCTATTATACATATATTCCTGCTAGGTTCCTGCTAGAGATGATCATCTGTTGAGTGGAATTGGATACGGGGGAGCATCAAAGGCAATGTCAAGGAACCAACTGCTGTATATGAACTGAGGCTGCCTGCCTGGTTCCGTCAGTCACACAGAGAGAAACAGAGACAGAGAGAGAGACTCATAGACCCAACCCTGAAATGGGGAACTCCGTATGAACTTTATGCAGAGATAACTTGATAAGACTGATATTCTATATGGTATTCTGCGAATTTCGACTGCAGATGTTTATTAAAAGTCATTGACAGTTTTTTTCTTAGCTAACCATCTAAATGGTTTGTTTGTAGACTTGGCTTGCTGATAACCTGTCTGTGTTATCTTAAATAAGACATCTCAGTCTTATCCCCCCCACCATAAAAAGCTTATACAATTAAATAAACCTTTCACTTTTCTTTGCTGATAGGGGATAAGTGGTTGTCTCACCTAGCTATCTTAAGATGAATGTATTAACTGTAAGTTGCTGCATATAAGAGTGTCTGCTAAATGACTAAAATGTCAAATGAAAGACATTTGTTGATATAGCCCTATTGGATTGAGGCTATGTTGAGTGCTTTTAATTGACACCTACCCTTGTAGTGCTCAACAGCTGCCCAGACAGACAGGGTTAGACATGTGACAGCCTGTGAGACATTAACAGAGTCATGACACTCCAAGCTTTTTTTAGAATTTATCAGACCTACTTCCTTCAGTTATTTCATGTTAAAGCCTGAGAAGTACATCTGCTGGATCTACTGCTGGCGCTGTCTACTGCCACCTATTCTGCATTTTATTTTGCATTCCGCAGATACTGTTGAAAAACTGTTCTTAAATGGAATCAAATGGAACGAAACGGGGATAAACATACCTGAATTTGTCCAATGGAAACTCTCATTTGCAACTGTTGGACTAATTATTACACCCTAGATCAGCTAGATGCAGGCAAGAGTTTGCAAGGCGGTATTGAATGTGTCACTGTCTGTCACCTTGATTACTCAAAATTCTCGACCTGTGCACCTGCGATGTAAACTTTAATTCATAAGCTAGGTTGTAGCAACCTCATGATGGGTACAGGGGAAATTTGAGTATCATGCAGTAGCATAAATCTAGCGATGTTACATTGAACTGGGTGAATGGAATATGAATGACAGTCACCCAATATGCTGTAACAGAAATAAGGCAAAGCTCATTAAAAAAAAATCTTCCTCCCTCATCTTAAAAACTTCTTGGCACACCCATCCCATTAGCGGGATCATTTTCATCAACATCCGCTGAATTGCAGAGCGCAAAATTCAAATTAAATTACTAAAAATATTTAATTTTCATGACATCACAAGTGCAAAATAGCAAAACACAGCTTAGCTTGTTGTTAATCCACCTGGTGTGTCAAATTTCAAAAAAGCTTAACAGCAAAAGCTATCCAAGCGTTCATGTTAGGACATCTTTCAGCAGACAAAACATTACAAACAGCTAGCAGCAAAGTAGATTGGTCACGAAAGTCAGAAAAGCAATAAAATGAATCGCTTACCTTTGATGATCTTCGGATGTTTGCACTCACGAGACACAATAAATGTTCCTTTTGTTCCATAAAGATTATTTTTATATCCAAAATACCTCCATTTGGTTGGCGCGTTTTGTTCAGAAATCGACAGGCTCGAGCGGTCACGACGGGGCAGACGAAAATTCCAAATAGTATCCGTAAAGTTCGTAGAAACATGTCAAACGTTTTTCATAATCAATCCTCAGGATGTTTTTACAATAAATAATCAATCATATTTCAACCGTAGCTTTTTCAATAGGAGAGAGAGAGAAAATGTGTGCTCCAAGTTGTTGCACATGCAAAACTCTGCTAGCTCCCAGCCATCCACTGACGCGATGTGATCCTTCTCGCTCATTTTTCAGAATAAAAGCCTGAAACTATGTCTAAAGACTGTTCACACCATGTGGAAGCCATAGAGAAAGGAATCTGGTTGATATCCCTTTAAATGGAGGGAAGGCATGCAATGCAACAGGGAGATTCATTTCTCTTAGGCACTTCCTTGTTGGATTTTCCTCAGGTTTTTGCCTGCAATATCAGTTCTGTTATACTCACAGACAATATTTTGACAGTTTTGGAAACTTTAGAGTGTTTTCTATCTGACAATTATATGCATATTCTAGATTCTGGACCTGAGAAATAGGCAGTTTCATTTGGGTATGTTTATATACTGCCCCATGTTCCAACCGAGTGTGTGTTCCTATATATCTTCTCCCTTGTTTAATTAAAACAAGTGAATTCATAATCACTTACAACACGTACCCCCTCAGAGCATTTAATGTAAACTTTTCCATTCACTAAATCACTTTCCCTACGTCAGAGAACAGTGTTCTCAGAGAAGGACCCACAGGTGAGCTACTGTGTAAAGCCACCCTGTAAGCATGCTGAAATGCATCCATCAACTAAAATGCAAGAGGGAATATGCTACATGCTCTCAGTGCCATGCCTGAATCATTTCCCAGTTTGCAGTCATTAAATGTGAAGGCTCAGCACTGTGTGCATTAGCCCTAATGGACACATTACCTCAAAATACTCCAAAGGCCACTGTACGCAGACACAATCACAGACATGCACACGTGCACGCACAGACACGCACACACAAGATGCCTCTGGCCACGTTTACTCAAACAAAAACTTGCAACCCACAGGGCACAGACATCAATTCAACGTCTATTCCACGTTGGCTCAATGCAATTTCATTAAAATGACATGGAAACAACATCTATTCAACCAGTGTATGCCCAATGTTTTTTTAAACTAATTTCTTTAGTGAATTCTAAATCATTAGTCAGTGAGAAGACGGCTTTTTGTGATGTACAAAGGGATTGTCCCTCTCCTCTCTAAATCCTCTCAACGCACCTCCACGTGCCTGATTCCAGGTTACCCACCGACAGCCACTGCCAATCTGCCTTAATTGCCTCACATGTAAAGGGAGAGCTGAGAGACAGAACTTGCTGCCCTCGCCTTTCTTACACTGAGCTCACTCTGCTACCATGGTAGAGAGAAAACACTCCACCTGGATATCAGACAATAAGAGAGCACACCATGTTTACAACCCAACCCAGAGTGTAACTTCTCTCCTCAGTCCTCACAACCAAAGAGGCAGGCATCCCTCAACGATGAAAACAGTGTGTTGTTTGACGTAGTAAGTGTGAACTTTCTCATCCTTCAGTCTCTTGACTGTAGATCTACTCAACATGATGATGTTGTATTTTAATTGCTTGTTTTTTGTTGTTGTTTACTTTACAGTTCTTTGAGATTTCTTTATATAATGAATAGTGCTATTAAATCTGAAGATATGATTAATATTATTATTATAATAAACTATCACACAAAACCATACAAGCTCATGTGTGTCTTCCTGCACGACTATGTAAATACACACTTTTATAGTGAAAAGAAGAGGTCCACACAGAGCAGAAAGAGAGAAAGAGAGAACTACTCTAGTTGATAAGACCAGTTTTTCAACTCACCTTTGTTGAGCCTATAAAGGAGGGTCTTTCCCGTTCCTTCGTTCAGTAAATGTTTACTCTTTGTTTACTCTTCCTTTGTTGCAGCTTGACACAAATACATCCTCACCCTAAGGACATGATCTAAATCAACAGCGCGTGAGGGAGAGAGGCAGGAAGGAAATGCCAAAGAAGAAAAGAGCACTCTCCTCAAGTCCTCTGCACTGTATCCAACCGGTTAGAGCTCAGCGATAGAGTGTGTGTGTGAGAGAGAGAGAGAGAGAGAGAGAGAGAGAGAGAGAGAGAGAGAGAGAGAGAGAGAGAGAGAGAGAGAGAGAGAGAGAGAGAGAGAGAGAGAGAGAGAGGAAGAGAGCTAGAGAGATGAAGCGATACTGCGTGAGTGAGTGAGAGAGCTAGTGGCGAGCCAGTAAGAGAGTGGAGTGTAGCAAGCAGTGTTCACACTAGGGTGACTCTTTAGCCCCGTTTATACCTGACACTTACATGCGTTCTTCATCCTGATCTTTTCTTGATCTAGTCTGTTTACACTTGTGAAATCGGGATCATAATAAGTTCACAATGCGTATTTTAATCATCTACACTTATCTGAAAATGTGGGTGAAATCGAATGTGGACATTTTCCAGACACGGCACGCATGTTAGCACCAGGTATAAACGGGGCTTCTGTCTTGCTTTGTGTGTGTGTTTCCTTGCTTTTGTGCGTGTGTTTCAGTGTGCGAGTTATGGCATTCCTCACATGTTGTCTGAAACAGAAGCCACAGGGTCAGCTGCTGTCACCGCTGCCTCTGTCTCTTATCCCATTCATACCAAGACAAAAACCCGCCAACTTTGGCATGCCGTCTTCTTTTTCCTGCCTTTTCTTTATATCAGAAAGATATTGCCAGTAACAAAGCCTGTACTTTTATATCCACCAAACGAGGTAGTCATGAATGCGGTATTATGTTTTAAAGTCCTGTCAACGGCTCAGCATAAAATGTAAATCATCTTACCGGCTTTAGCACACATTAAATCATGAACATTCTATTGTTGTCCGACATCGTCCTTGTCAGTATGAAAAAGTATAAACAAATAAATGGGGGATTATATAAACATTGCCCAGCATCTTTTTCTTCTTCAGGCAACATACTGGGAATCCTGTGTGAATTAGTTATCTGTTTCTATCTCACTCTCTATCACAGCTGTCTCTCTCTCTCTCTCTCTCTATTTCCCCTCTCAGTCTTTATCTGTCTCTCTCCCCACACCCTCGCTCTCCCTCTCTCTTCTCCTCCTCGATTCCCCACAGTTAATTTGCATCCCAGAGAGAGTTATAATCTAATCTCCGTTGCAAATGGAAATGAATCACACACAACACACATATGTGTAGTCACACATGCACACACCTGCACACACCCACAATGGATGGCTTTGGATTGAATCTCAGAAGCAGTGGACGTTGTTCCCACCCCACCATGAGAGGTCCTTGCTGTCTGTTTAACTGGGCGGGGAATGGCATGGGCATTGTAAATAGCACTCTGTCATCTCTCTACAGGTCTCTGATTTATGATGTGACACATGTTCCCTGTAACAGAATTGAGGCTGTAAGTGCTTCTCTTCCCAGGAGAGTTAATTGTAATGCACAGCACCATGCTACAGAATGCACAGAAAGCCCCTTGCCATCCATATTAGACGTCAAGTGGAAGGTGATTTAGACGCCACCCAACAGACATGGTTGTACAGATGTAGGATCTTAATTTGAGCCAGTTTGCCACAGAAGGAAAATAATCCTGCAGCAACAGGAAATGTGAGTTATTATGAGGATTATAATTAAGGGACATTTTTATAGGGGTTGATACATTTTTTGTAAGGGAAAATCGGGTCAGAAATGTGGAAATGACAAACTTCAGGATCAAATCAAATCAAATCAAATTTATTTATATAGCCCTTCATCACCTGCACAGTGACTGAGAGACGAGACCCTATAGGCAAAGCGTCAATACAGGACTAAGATCGAATCGTACTACACCGGCTCTGACGCTCGTTGGATGTGGCAGGGCCGGCAAACTATTACAGATTACAAAGGGAAGCACAGCCGAGAGCTGCCCAGTGACACGAGCCTACCTGATGAGCTAAATAACTTCTATGCTCGCTTCGAGGCAAGTAACACTGAAACATGCATGAGAGCATCAGCTGTTCCGGACGACTGTGTGATCACGCTCTCCGCAGCCGATGAAGACCTTAATCATTTTAAACAGGTCAACATTCACAACGACGCAGGGCCAGACGGATTATCAGACATGTACTCCGAGCATGCGCTGACCATCTGGCAAGTGTCTTCACTGACATTTTCAACCTCTCCCTGTCTGAGTATGTAATACCAATATGTTTCAAGGAGACCACCATAGTCCCTGTGCCCAAGAACACTAAGGTAACCTGACTAAAGGACTACCATAGCACTCACGTCTGTAGCCATGAAATGCTTTGAAAGGCGGGTCATGGCTCACATCAACACCATTATCCCAGAAAACCTAGACCCACTCCATTTTGCATACCGCACCAACAGATCCACAGATGACGCAATCTCTATTGCACTCCACACTGCCCTTTCCCACCTGGACAAAAGGAACACCTATGTGAGAATGCTATTCATTGACTACAGGTCAGCGTTTAACACCATGGTGCCCTCAAAGCTCATCACTATGCTAAGGACCCTGGGACTAAACACCTCCCACTGCAACTGGATCCTGGACTTCCTGACAAGCCGTCCCCAGGTGGTAAGGGTAGATAACAACACATCCACCACACTGATCCTCAACACGGGGGCCCCTCAGGGGTGCGTGCTCAGTCCCCTCCTGTACTCCCTGTTCACTCATGCCTGCACAGCCAGGAATGACTCCGACACCATAATTGCGTTTGCTGATGACACAACAGTGGTACAGTAGGCCTAATCACAGACAATGATGAGACAGCCTATAGGGAGGAGGTAAGCGACCTGATCGTGTGGTGTAAGGACAGCAACCTCACCTTCGACGTGATCAACACAAAGGAGATGATTGTGGACGACAGGAAAATGAGGACCGAGCACAACCCCATTCTCATCGACGGGGTTATAGTGGAGCAGGTTGACAGCTTCAAGTTCCTTGGCATCCACATCACCAACAAACAAACATGGTCCAAGCACACCAAGACAGTCATGAAGAGGGCACGAAAAAACCTATTCCCCCTTAAGAGACAGAAAAGTTATGGCATGGGTCCTCAGATCCTCAAAAGGTTTTACAGCTGCACCATTGAATGGATCTTGATGGGTTGCATCATTGCCTGGTATGGCAACTGACCGCAAGGCACTACAGAGGGTAGAGCGTACGGCCCAGTACATCCCCGGGGCCAAACTTCCTGCAATCCAGGACCTCTATACCAGGTGGTGTAAGAGGAAAGCCCTAAACATTGTCAAAGACTCCAGCCACCCTAGTCATAGACTGTCCGCTCTGCTACTACACCTGAGTGTCAAAGTCTAAGAGGCTCCAAGAGCTTATACCCCCAAGCCATAAGACTCCTGAACAGCTAATCAAATGGCTACCCAGACTATTTGCATTGCCTTCCCTGATAAAGGCCAGTGTCAGTCAGAGAGAGGTAAGAGGCAGGACCAGACCAGAGCATATAGGGATCCCTACAGGGAATGGACGCTACTGTAATGCATATTTTTTATTGTTTTTATTTCACCTGTATTTAACCAGGTAGGCCAGTTGAGAACAAGTTCTCTTATACAACTGTGGCCTGGCCAAGATGAAGCAAAGCAGTGCGACACAAACAACAACACAGAGTTACACATGGAATAAACAAACATACAGTCAATAACACAATAGGAAAGTCTATATACAGTGTGTGCAAATGAGGAATGATCAGGGAGGTAAGGCAATAAATAGGACATAGTGGTGAAATAATTACAATTTAGCAATTGCGGGTGGGTGCAGCTATGGTGACCAGTGAGCTAAGATAATGCAGGGCTTTACCTAGCAAAGACTTATAGATGACCTGGAGCCAGTGGGTTTGGCGACGAATATGAAGCGAGGGCCAGCCAACAAGAGCATACAGGTCGCAGTGGTGGGTAGTAGGATTGGTAGGATAGTCAGTTTTACGTTTGGCAGCATGAGTGAAGGATGCTTTGTTTTGAGAAATAGGAAGCCGATTCTAGATTTAATTTTGATTTGGAGAAGCTTAATGTGAGTTTGGAAGGAGAGTTTACAATCAAACCAGACACCTAGGTATTTGTAGTTGTCCACATATTCTAAGTCAGAACCGTCCAGAGTAGTGATGCTGGACGTGCGGGCAGGTGTGGGCAACAATCGGTTGAAGAGCATGCATTTAGTTTGACTTGCATTTAAGAGCAGTTGGAGGCCACGGAAGGAGAGTTGTTTGGCATTGAAGCACGTCTGGAGGTTAGTTATCACAGTTACCAAAGAAGGACCAGAAGTATACAGAATGGTGTTGTCTGCGTAGAGGTGGATCAGAGAATCACCAGCAGCAAGAGCGACATTGTTGATGTATACAGAGAAAAGAGTCAGCCCGAGAATTGAACTCTGTGGCACCCCCTTAGAGACTGCCAGAGGTCCACACAACAGGCCCTCCGATTTGACACTCTGAAATCGGTCTGAGAAGTAGTTGGTGAACCAGCCAAGACAGTCATTTGAGAAACCAAGGCTGTTTAGTCTGCCGATAAGAATGTGGTGATTGACAGAGTCGAAAGCCTTGGCCAGGTCGATGAATACAGCTGCACAGTATTGTCTCTTATCAATGACGGTTATGATATCATTTAGGACCTTGAGCGTGGCTGAGGTGCACCCATGACCAGCTCGGAAACCAGAGTGTATAGCGGACAAGGTACGGTGGTATACAAAATGGTCGGTGATCTGTTTGTTAACTTGGCTTTCGAAAACCTTAGAAAGGCAGGGTAGGATAGATATAGATCTGTAGCAGTTTGGGTCTAGAGTGTCTCCCCCTTTGAAGAGGGGGATCTCAGACGAGTGATCTCAGACGATACAAAAGAGAGGTTGAACAGGCTGGTAATAGGGGTTGCAACAATTTCGGCAGATAATTTTAGAAAGAGAGGGTCCAAATTGTCTAGCTTGGCTGATTTTTAGGGGTCCAGATTTAGCAGCTCTTTCAGAACATCAGCTATCTGGATTTGGATGAAGGAGAAATGGGGGAGGCTTGGGAAAGTTGCTGAGGGGGGTGCAGGGCTGTTGACCGGGGTAGGGGTAGCCAGGTGGAAAGCATGGCCAGCTGTAGAAAAATGCTTATTGAAATTCTCAATTATCGTGGATGTATCTGGCGGTGACAGTGTTTCGTTTCCTAGCCTCAAGTCCATGGAGAACAAGAGCACCTCCTCCCAGCTGCCCACTGCACTGAGGCTAGGTAACACGGTCACCACCGATAAATCCATGATTATAGAAAACTTCAACAAGCATTTCTCAACAGCTGGCCATGCCTTCCGCCTGGCTACTCCAACCTCGGCCAACAGCTCTGCCCCCCCCCCACCCTCAGCTACTCACCCAAGCCTCTCCAGGTTCTCCTTTACCCAAATCCAGATAGCAGATGTTCTGAAAGAGCTGCAAAACCTGGACCCGTACAAATCAGCTGGGCTTGACAATCTGGACCCTCTATTTCTGAAACTATCCGCCGCCGTTGTCGCAACCCCTATTACCAGCCTGTTCAACCTCTCTTTCATATCGTCTGAGATCCCCAAGGATTGGAAAGCTACCGCAGTCATCCCCCTCTTCAAAGGGGGAAACACCCTGGACCCAAACTGTTACAGACCTATATCCATCCTGCCCTGCCTATCTAAGGTCTTCGAAAGCCAAGTCAACAAACAGGTCACTGACCATCTCGAATCCCACCGTACCTTCTCCGCTGTGCAATCTGGTTTCTGAGCCGGTCACGGGTGCACCTCAGCCACGCTCAAGGTACTAAACGATATCATAACCGCCATCGATAAAAGACAGTACTGTGCAGCCGTCTTCATCGACCTTGCCAAAGCTTTCGACTCTGTCAATCACCATATTCTTATCGGCAGACTCAGTAGCCTCGGTTTTTCAGATGACTGCCTTGCCTGGTTCACCAATTACTTTGCAGACAGAGTTCAGTGTGTCAAATCGGAGGGCATGCTGTCCGGTCCTCTGGCAGTCTCTATGGGGGTGCCACAGGGTTCAATCCTCGGGCCGACTCTTTTCTCTGTATATATCAATGATGTTGCTCTTGCTGCGGGCGATTCCCTGATCCACCTCCACGCAGACGACACCATTCTATATACTTCCGGCCCGTCCTTGGACACTGTGCTATCTAACCTCCAAACGAGCTTCAATGCCATACAACACTCCTTCCGTGGCCTCCAACTGCTCTTAAACGCTAGTAAAACCAAATGCATGCTTTTCAACCGTTCGCTGCCTGCACCCGCACGCCTGACCAGCATCACCACCCTGGATGGTTCCGACCTTGAACATGTGGACATCTATAAGTACCTAGGTGTCTGGCTAGACTGTAAACTCTCCGTCCAGACTCATATCAAACATCTCCAATCGAAAATCAAATTAAGAGTCGGCTTTCTATTCCGCAACAAAGCCTCCTTCACTCACGCCGCCAAACTTACCCTTGTAAAACTGACTATTCTACCGATCCTCGACTTCGGCGATGTCATCTACAAAATTGCTTCCAACACTCTACTCAGCAAACTGGATGCAGTTTATCACAGTGCCATCCGTTTTGTCACTAAAGCACCTTATACCACCCACCACTGCGACTTGTATGCTCTAGTCGGCTGGCCCTCGCTACATGTTCGTCGCCAGACCCACTGGCTCCAGGTCATCTACAAGTCCATGCTAGGTAAAGCTCCGCCTTATCTCAGTTCACTGGTCACGATGGCAACACCCATCCGTAGCACGCGCTCCAGCAGGTGTCTCTCAATGATCATCCCTAAAGCTGTTGTAACTTTAACATGTTTTAGTTAATGTTTAAGTTTATTCTTTGAGCTATATCTAAAGAAATACCTTTAGATTTATTTGCATATGTAATTGTATTGGGTTGTGTTGAATTACGCTTTTTGACTGCAAGTCCCAGAATGCCTTGCGAGAGGAATGAGTGATAACGCGCCAATTATGTACAGGTGCTGGTGATTGTGGCTGACTTTCCGACAGCATCTTACCTGCATTGCTCTGTACCAAAACAATTGTTGTTAAATGTAACGTAAACAAGTATTCTTACTAAAAGAAGCTTTCGTATCAAAACCGACGTCCCGAGTCATTACTAAGAAGTTAGTTAATCTAAAAAAAGCCAACACCTCATTTGGCCGCCTTTCGTTCCAGTTCTCTGCTGCCTGTGACTGGAACGAATTGCAAAAATCGCTGAAGTTGGAGACTTTTATCTCCCTCACCAACTTCAAACATCTGCTATCTGAGCAGCTAACCGATCGCTGCAGCTGTACATAGTCTATCGGTAAATAGACCACCCATTTTTACCTACCTCAACCCCATACTGTTTTTATTTATTTACTTTTCTGCTCTTTTGCACACCAATATCTCTACCTGTACATGACCATCTGATCATTTATCACTCCAGTGTTAATCTGCAAAATTGTAATCATTCGCCTACCTCCTCATGCCTTTTGCACACAATGTATATAGACTCTCTTTTTTTTCTACTGTGTTATTGACTTGTTAATTGTTTACTCCATGTGTAACTCTGTGTTGTCTGTTCACACTGCTATGCTTTATCTTGGCCAGGTCGCAGTTGCAAATGAGAACTTGTTCTCAACTAGCCTACCTGGTGAAATAAAGGTGAAATAAAATACATTTTAAAAAAGACAGCAGAGGTGTATTTGTGTATTTGGAGGGCAGGTTGGTTAGGATGATATCTAAGAGGCTGCCCGTGTTTACGGATTTGGGGTTGTAACTGGTAGGTTCATTGATAATTTGTGTGAGATTGAGGGCATCTAGCTTAGATTGTAGGATGGCCGGAGTGTTAAGCATGTCCCAGTTTAGGTCACCTAACAGTACGAGCTCTGAAGATAAATGGGGGCAATCAATTCACATATGGTGTCCAGCGCACAGCTGGGGGTAGAAGGTGGTCTATAGCAAGCAGCAAATGGTGAGAGACTTGTTTCTGGAAAGGTGGATTTTTAAAAGTAGAAGCTCAAATTGTTTGGGCACAGACCTGGATAGTATGACAGAACTCTGCAGTAGATTGCAACTCCGCCCCCTTTGGCAGTTCTGTCTTGCCGGAAAATGTTATAGTTAGGGATGGAAATTTCAGTGTTTCAGGGCCTTCCTAAGCCAGGATTCAGACACGTCTAGAACATCCGGATTGGCAGTGTGTTATAGCAGTGAATAAAACAAACTTAGGGAGGAAGCTTCTAATGGTAACATGCATGAAACGAAGGCTTTTACGATTACAGAAGTCAACAAATGAGAGCTCCTGGGTAATGGGAGTGGATCTAGGCATTGCAGGGCCTGGATTAACCTCTACATCACCAGAGGAACACAGGAGGAGTAGGATAAGGGTACGGCTAAAGGCTATAAGAACTGGTCGTCTAGTGCGTTCGGAACAGAGAGTAAAAGGAGCATGTTTCTGGGCACAGAAGAATAGATTTAAGGCATAATGTACAGACAAGGGTATGGTAGGATGTGAATACAGTGGAGAAAACCTTGGCATTGAATGACGTTGAGAGAGGTATTGTCTCTAGAGACACAATTTAAACCAGGCGAGGTCACCGCATGTGTAGGAGGTGGAAAAAAGGGTTAGGTAAGGCATATTGAGCAGGGCTGGAGGCTCTACAATGAAATAAGATAATAATCACTAATCAAAACAGCAATGGACAAGGCATATTGACATTAGGGAGAGGCATGCGTAGCCGAGTGATCATGTGGTCTAGTGAGTAGCTAGGCGGGCTGAAGACACAGCGATTCAGACAGCTAGCTGGCCGGGGCTAGCAGGCTAGCAGATGGACATTTAGGGGATGTCGCTATGGAGGAGCTTGCTGAAAACCCCCTTGGACGGATTATGTTGGTAGACCAGTCGTGAAGGATCGGCAGGGCTCTGTATCGGCAGTAAAATGGATCCAGGCCAATTGGCAATACCAATTGGTATTGTAGCCCAAGGAGTGGCTGATGGACCTCTTCAGCTAGCCGGGAGATGGGCCTAGCATAGGCTAGCTCCAGACAGAGACGTTGGCCAGAAGTAGCCACTCGGATAGCAGCTAGCTAGCTCCGATGATCCAGGTGAAAAGGTTCAGAGCTTGAGGTAGGATTCCGGAGATGTGGGAAAAAAGAGTCCAGTATGCTCTGGGTTGAATCGCGCTGTGCAGACTGGCAGGAGTTGTCCAGGCTAAAGGTTAGCTGATGACCACTAGCAGTGGCTAGCTGACTGCTAGCTAGTAGCTAGTTAGCTGGATAGCTTCTGTTGGGGGTTCCGGTTATAAAGTAAAGAAAATAGCAGATCCATACCACATTGGGTGAGGTGTGTTGCAGGAGAGTATGTTGGAGTTGAGGTTTAAAAAATATAAAAAATATATATATATTCGAAATATATGCAAAGAAAAAAAAATATATGAGACACGACAAGACGAAGACAGTCGCCTGACTGCTACACAGTCTTGGATTCGAGGGAAGTACAGTAAACTCAGCAAAAAAAGAAACAACCCTTTTTCAGGACACTGTCTTTCAAAGATAATTCGTAAAAATCCAAATAACTTCACAGATCTTCATTGTAAAGGGTTTAAACACTGTTTCCCATGCTTGTTCAATGAACCATAAACAATTAATGAACATGCGGAATGATCGTTAAGACACTAACAGCTAACAGACAGTAGGCAATTAATGTCACAGTAATGAAAACACTAAAGAGGACACTAAAGAGGCCTTTCTACAGACTCTGAAAAACACAGAAAGAAAGATGCCCAGGGTCCCTGCTCATCTGCGTGAACGTGCAAGAAGGCATGAGGACTGCAAATGTGGCCAAGGCAATACATTGCAATGTCCATACTGTGAGATGCCTAAGATAGCGCTACAGTGAGACAGGATGGACAGCTGATCGTCCTCGCAGTGGCAGACCACATGTAACAACACCTGCACAGGATCGGTACATCCGTACATCACACCTGCGGGACAGGTACAGGATGGCAACAAAAACTGCTCGAGTTACACCAAGAACGCACAATCCCTCCATCAGTGCTCAGACTGTCCGCAATAGGCTGAGAGAGGCTGGACTGAGGGCTTGTAGGCCTGTTGTAAGGCAGATCCTCACCAGACATCACCGACAACAACGTCGCCTATGGGCAGAAACCCACTGTCGCTGGACCAGACAGGACTAGCAAAAAGTGCTCTTCACTGACGAGTCGCGGTTTTGTCTCACCAGGGGTGATGGTCGGATTTGCGTTTATCGTCTAAGGAATGAGTGTTACACTTAGGCCTGTACTCTGGAGCGGGATCGATTTGGAGGTGGAGGGTCCGTCATAGTCTGGGGCGGTGTGTCACAGCATCATCGGACAGCTTGTTGTCATTGCAGGCAATCTCATAGCTGTACCTTACAGGGAAGACATCCTCCTCCCTCATGTTGTACCCTTCCTGCAGGCTCATCCAGACATGACCCTCCAGCATGACAATGCCTCCAGCCATACTGCTCATTCTGTGCGTGATTTCCTGCAAGACAGGAATGTCAGTGTTCTGCCATGGCCAGCGATGAGCCCGGATCTCAATCCCATTGAGCACATCTGGGACCTGTTGGATCGGAGGGTGAGGGCTAGGGCCATTCCGCCCAGAAATGTCCAGGAACTTGCAGATGCCTTGTTGGAAGAGTGGGGTAACAACTCACAGCAAGAACTGGCAAATCTGATGCAATCCATGAGGAGGAGATGCACTGCAGTACTTAATGCAGCTGGTGGCCACACCAGATACTGACTGTTAATTTTGATGTTGACCCCCCCCCGCTTTGTTCAGGGACACATTGTTCAATTTATGTCTGTAGAACTTGTTCAGTTTATGTCTCAGTTGTTGAATCTTGTTATGATCATGTTAAATTTGCTGAAAATAAACACAGTTGACAGTGAGGAGATGTTTCTTTTTTTGCTGAGTTAATGATGTCCAGCCAACAGGAAATACTGGAGGAGGATAACTGGAGAAGCTTGTATCAAGAGATGTATGCTGTTTCTGCTGTAATGTTACTCAGCCTTGAGAGAGAACATTTATTTATCATCTGTCTAGAGTTGTTTACCCTTATTATTACAGTTCTTGTCCTTTGCAGAGTGGCAATTGTCATTGCTGGGAAGTAATGGTACCACTTAACAGGGAGGCTAAACAGTCTGACCCCTCCAACAATAAGCCAAACAAAGAGAGCAGAAACACAGTCTACTCTTGATAGTTAGAGTTTATTAATCACATGTACAGGGACGCAGTTGTAATTGCAGGGTACAGTGAACATCTTATGCTCTGGGTTCCAACAGAGCAGATCATTGAAAAAGTAAAAATAAATAAAAGAGAAGTGAAGTGAAAGAGACAAAATAAAGATAGTAATTGTTATAATAATAGTAATAATCTATGCACATTTACAACTGCGGGGGAAGGGTAAGAGTCCGTTGGGGAACGTCCATATGGGGAGCAGCAAGGGGGACATAAGAAGTGAATGAAACAGTAATAATTTTTATTTATTTAACTAGGCAGGTCAGTTAAGAACAAATTCTTATTTTCAATGATGGCTTAGGACACTGCTTTGTTCAGAGGCAGAACGACAGATTTGTTTTACCTTGTCAGCTCAGGGATTATGAACTTGCACCTTTCGGTTACTAATCCAACACTCTATCCACTAGGCTACCTGCCACCCCATAATAATGAATGTGAATTATAACAGGACAACATCATAACAACAAGTCATCAAAATGATTAAGAAATATTTGTCTCCTAATACAACTAAATGCAAAGCATCACTTTTTGTTTGTTTCTATATCAGGCTTTTACCCAGCACCATTGCAATATTGTAAATATGTCTCTCTCATCCTCTCTCACCACTCTCGTGAAATATTGACTGTTTCGAAATGTGCTGGGAAAATCAGGTCATGTTAAATGAATGCAAAACAGAGAAGCTTCTGGATTGTTTCCAAAACTCACATGTTGAAGTAAACCCTTTGATGACTATCAGATAACAAGCTTCTCACATGGATGTCGATAGATAATGAGTGTGAGTGTAATATTTACTGTTCATTTTGATTGTTTATTTCACTTTTGTTTATTATCTACTTCACTTGCTTTGGAAATGTTAACATATGTTTCCCATGCCAATAACACCCTTGAATTGGTTGGTAACTCTTTGATTCCACTGTGGGTATTAAAGAGTTTCATCATACTGTGCTTTCTCAACAGGGGAGATGCCCACTGTAGTGAGTTTCCCACTGGCACAGAGTGTTGACAACAACACCTCCTTCACACTGACTTTTAACACACGGGGCCCCCAGGGGTGTGTCCTTAGCCCTCTGCTGTACTCCCTGTTCACCCACGACTGTGTGGCTTTGCATGACACCAACTCCATTTTCAAGTTGCTGACGACACCACGGTTGAAGGCCTGATAACCAACAATGACGAGTCAGCCTATAGGGAAGAGGTAAGTGAACTGGCATTGTGGTTCCAGGACAACAACCTCTCCCTCAACGTCAGCAAAACAAAGGAGTTGATTGTTGACTTCAGCAAGTAGAGGAGGGAACACACCCCAATCCACATCAACGGGACTGCAGTAGAGAGAGTCAGCAGTTTTAAGTTCCTCTGCGTCCACATCACTAAGGACTTGTCATGGACCATCAACTCTTGTCAAGAGGCAGCAAAGGCACCTCGACTTCCTAAGGCGGCTGAAGAAATTCTGCCAATTCCTCTCCAAATACTACCACTGCACGATCAAGAGCGTCCTGACCAGCCACATCACGGCCTGGTACAGGAGTTGCTCCATCCACGAACGCAAGGCTCTCCATCGGGGTGGTGAAGATGGCCCAGTGCATCACTGGGGCTGTGTTCCCACCCATCCAGGACATCTACTTGAAAAGGTGCCAGAAGAAGTCACATGGCATCATCAAGGATCCCAGACACCCCAGCCATGAGCTGTTCTCTTCCTTCCCGTCGGGCAGACGGTATTGGAGCATGAGGTCTGATATACAACAGAGACAGTTTTTTGTCTACAAGCCATTAGACTGCTGAACATTGGAACTGGACTGACCACCTGCACTCACTCACTCATTCACTCACTCTAACTGCTGCTACCAGACTCTAATTTGCTATTGCTAATACTACACAATTTAAACATTTGCACCCAATCACCCCTTCATGATAGATGTGCAAATATTGCACTACAAATTGTTCCTTCCTGTATTATACTTATGCTAAAATATTTATTATATTCTACTGAGCCATTTACTTTATGTTCATATTCTCATCTTTTATTATTTCTTATTGTTGTTGCGTTGTTGAGAAGGAACCTGCAAGTAAGTTTTGTTGGACAGTGCATACTGTACATACGACTAATAAAAATTTGAAATGTGAAACTATGTCATGCCCTGTCCATTTCTGTGTTGGTCATGCAGCTAATTTCATTCATACTTCAAAGCTGTGTGTGTACCTCAATGTCCATCGATCATTTTACTCATTGAATTGCTGTGCCTTCGCTTTTGTTCAAAATCAACATTTAACTGAACAGGACATTTTGTCCAACTTGCTCATCTTTGTTTGTAAATCCCTCTATCCTTCAGCGAGTGGAGAGATCCAACTGACACAGTGTATATTTTCTGCAGTGCAATCTTCCCTGCGTTAGTCTGGCTCAAGGAGATTACTTTGAATCCTTTTAGGAGAGACCATAAATGCAGTGTATCGGCTTACATAGCCAGCCATTAAAACCAGGAGGGTATTTGATACAGATGGAACTTCCAATCTTTAAAAAAGCTCAGTTCCACATTATATTTTCAGTCTGCAAAGGAAACTTATTTTTCAGATGTTTTGTGTGTGTTGTGTTATATATGATCACCATTTCTTAGAAAGGAAATAGCCCCACAGAGGAAAACTCCCCAAAAATATGTGCTGTGGCCCGTTCTGGCCGTATGGGTTGTAGGGTGGGTTTATCAAATCAATACTCATGCCTCTAGAAGCAATAGCCTTACCATGAATCACTGACTGACCGGCCCCCGCTGCCGGGAAGTCATTCAGCAACATGGAGGAGAGTGAATCTTCTTGTCAAGCCCCTCTCAGTGGCATTGGTGAGGGGGGTAAATGTGGAGATCAGAGCATGGAGAGATGTGTGAAGAATTACTGTATCTATTTACAGAGACTTCACACAGCACGCCTGGTGGACTGGGGTTATAAACACCTGATAATAACAGCTCTACCTCACTTGATTTGTCCTCTGATGAATCGTTAGCCGAACTCCGTACTGTGCAGGTCAATGGGTTGATTCCTGGATTTCTGAATGTAAGTACAACTCGTGGGTGGCCCTCCACATGGATCCCTCAATAGTAATTTAGTTAGGCACAGGCCCCATTTTTGGAAAGTCGTTCACAACATCGTCATCCTCTCCAGCAGGAGCAGCTCCCCTGAAGGGTTGGTTTCAGAGAGTTTCTCCCCACCCTGAAGGGTTGGTTTCAGAGCATCTCTACCCACCTTGATGGGTTGGTTTCCGAGCGTCTCTCCCCACTCTGAAGGGTTGGTTTCAGAGTGTCTCTACCCACCCTGATGGGTTGGTTTCCGAGCGTCTCTCCCCACTCTGATGGGTTGGTTTCCGAGCGTTTCTACCCACCTTGATGGGTTGGTTTCAGAGCGTCTCTCCCCACCCTGATGTGTTGGTTTCAGAGCGTCTCTACCCACTCTGATGGGTTGGTTTCAGAGCGTCTCTCCCCACTCTGATGGGTTGGTTTCAGAGTGTCTCTCCCCACTCTGATGGGTTGGTTTCCGAGCGTCTCTCCCCACCCTGATGGGTTGGTTTCAGAGCGTCTCTCCCCACCCTGATGGGTTGGTTTCCGAGCGTCTCTCCCCACTCTGATGGGTTGGTTTCCGAGCGTTTCTACCCACCTTGATGGGTTGGTTTCAGAGCGTCTCTCCCCACCCTGATGGGTTGGTTTCAGAGCGTCTCTACCCACCCTGATGGGTTGGTTTCCGAGCGTCTCTCCCCACTCTGATGGGTTGGTTTCAGAGCGTCTCTCCCCACTCTGATGGGTTGGTTTCAGAGCGTCTCTCCCCACTCTGATGGGTTGGTTTCCGAGCGTTTCTACCCACTTGGGGAAGTGCGTCTTTCTTATTGCCTGGAAGACATTGTTGTTCTTTACAAAGCTGTAAACTCCATCTTGAAGCAATGGGGTGTCCCTAAACATCAGCAATTACAAGATTCAATCATAGACTGCTCAGCCATCTGAAAGCTATTACAATAAAATGTCTCAAAAACAAACAATATTCACGGTGAACATTGCTAATGCTGTTGAACATAGCTTTACCACCCTCTTTGAAAACTTTTATCCCAGCAGCTGCATCCCTTAAAACCTCTCTGGCGCAGGCGTTCCCCTAGCGAGTGCCAAATTCAAAATTCCGAAATAGTCATAATAAACATTCATTTAATACAAATGCATCGGTTTAAACATTAATCCTGCCGCTTTTTCAGATTTCAAAAAGGCTTTATGGCGAAAGCATACCATGCGATTATCTGAGGACAGCGCCCTGCTTCCAATAGCATACAAACATTTTACAAACAAGTAAAGGAATTACCAAGTCAGAAATAGCAATAAAATTAATCACTTACCTTTTAAGATCTTCATATGGTTGCAGTCACAAGAGTCCCAGCTACACAATAAATGTTAATTTTGTTCAATAAAGTTCCTCTTTATATCCCAAAAACTGTTTTGTTGGCGCATTTTGTTCAGTAATCCACTGTAATCCAAAGGCGGTCAAAACATGCAGACGAATACATCCTAATAATACCGGTAAAGTTTGTTGAAACATGTCAAACGATGTTTATAACTAATCCTCAGGTTGTCAATTGTCTAACTAATCGATAATATTTCAAGCAGACAATAGCATATTCAATAGAAAGGAAAAACAATGAAGGCGCACTCGGTCACACTCACAAACCAGCACTGCATGATTCTATAGTCCACTGACAGAAAGGTCTCATTCTTCTTCATTTTTCAGAAAACAAGCCTGAAACAATGTCTAAAGACTGTTGACATCTAGTGGAAGCCATAGGAACTGCAATCTGGGTCCTAAACCATTAGATACTCTATAGGCATTCAATTGAAAACTACCCACATAAAAAAATCCCACTTCCTGGAAGGATCTTCCTAAGGTTTTTGCCTGCCATATCAGTTCTGTTATACTCACAGACATTATTTTGACAGTTCTGGAAACGTTAGAGTGTTTGCTATCCAAATATGCCATATACCACCATATTATATTCATATCCTAGCTTCTGGCCCTGAGTAACAGGCAGTTTACTTTGGGCACGCTTCTCATGAAATACTGCCCCCAAGACATAAAAAGTTTTTAAGACTGATTTGGTCATCTGGAGGAAATTAAAAAGTGAGATTAAGTACATAGGCTCCAAACTGAATTTAAAGTGCCTTTGTTACTGCAATAATCCAGAAGCATGACACAATCATTGCATAGATTTTAGAACATAGAGTGCCTTCACAAAGTATTCAAGCCTCTTGACTTATTTTATATCTTGTTGTCTTACAGCCAGAATTTCTCACCTATCTACACACAATACCCCATAATGACAAAGTGAAAACATGTTTTTAGTTTCAATACACGCTAGTCAATACATGCTAGAATCACTTTAGGCAGCATTTACAGCTGTGAGTCTTTCAATGTAAGTCTGTAAGAGCTTTACACACCTGGATTGTATTCTTTAAAAAAAATGTTGGTTGTTGAAAAATAAATGTTGGTTGTTGATCATTGTTAGACCTTTTTAAGCCTTGCCATAGATTTTCAACCCAATTTAAGTAAAAACTGTAACTAGGCCACTCAGGAACCTTCAATGTTGTCTGAGTATGCAACGCCAGTGTATATTTGGCCTTGTGTTTTAGGTTATTGTCCTGCTGTAAGGTAAATTAATCTCCCAGTGTCTGTTGGAAAGCATACTGAACCAGTTTTTCCCTCTGCTTAGCTCTATTCAATTTATTTATATCTTAAATATAAATCTAGCTCTTGTCGATGACAAGCATACCCATAACATGATGCAGCCACCACCATGCTTGAAAATATGAAGAGTGGTACTCAGTGATGTGTTGTGTTTGAATTGACCCAAACATCACGGTTTGTATTTAGGACATAAAGTTAATGACTTTGCTGCAGTTTTACTTAAGTTGCTTATTGCAAAAAGGATGCATGTTTTGGAATATTTGTATTCTGTACAGGCTTCCTTCTTTTCACTCTGTCATTTAGGTTAGTATTGTGGAGTAACTACAATGTTGTTGATTCAAGATCAGTTTTCTCCTATCACAGTTTTCTCCTATAAACTTTGTAACTGTTTTAAAGTCACCATTGGCATCTTGCTAAAAATCCCTGAGCAGTTTCCTCCCTCTCCGGCAACTGAGTTAGGAAGGACGCCTTTTTCTTTGTAGCGACTGGGTATATTGATAAACCATCCAAAGTGTATTTAATAACTTCACCATGCTCAAAGGTTTATTCAATGTCTGCTTTTATTTTTTCTCCATCTACCAATAGATGCCCTTCTTTGCGAGGAAAACCTCCCTGGTCTTTGTGGTTGAATCAGTGTTTGAAATTCACTGCTCGGCTGAGGGACCTTACAGATAATTGTACGTGTGGGGGACAGAGAAGAGGTAGCCATTCAAAAATCATGTTAAACTCTATTGCACACAGAGTGAGTCCATGCAACTTATGTGACTTGTTAACCAAATGTTTACTTCTGAACTTATTTAGGCTTGCCATAAAAAAGTGGTTGAGTATTTATTGATTGAAGACATTTCAGCTTTTAAAATTTGAATTCATTTGTTCAAGATATTTTTTAAATAGAATTCCACCTTGACGTTATGGGGTATTGTGTGTAGACCAGTGTAACGCTCCCCAGCAAAACAAATTAAAATAATGTCGCTCAAATGGAAGGGGGAACTAACAAAGAGACACTGACTTTAGGAGGGATTCTGAAAGACACTCATGGGGTGTCCACTGAAAGTTGACTAGCAACAACAACTTGAAACCTAAAAAAACACCCACCATGAGCGCCCACTAAATTTGCCCAAGAAGAGGCAAACAAAATTAAAAACCACACAAAACTGAAAGACAGGAAGCAAACCAAAAAGTTAGGCAAAACAAAAACATGGAAGATCAGACAAAGGCAACCAGCACAGGTGTAGCATGTGGAATTTATTTTCTATCTACACCAGACTATTTTTTAACTTTGTCACCACAATAAGTCATTCATGTAGACAGATTTGGAAGTACACATCAATTTCTGTTGTGCTTACTGTGAGCCAGTAGCATGTCTAATCCATGACTGTACCCTACTACCCACTGTTCATGGATCTACGGTGACAGAAAAGTACTGGCGTTCTATTGAAATGGCTATGTTCCCTTAGTTCCCTTCACTTTGTCCTGACTTGGTTTTTTACTGTTCTGTCAGCTGTTACTGCACCTCAGGGCTGTTCTGTCTCATTAGTTTTTCTATTGTACCTTTTGCTTACTCTCAGAGCGACTCGTCACATTGATGCAGTGACAGTGGCATCACAAACAACACAAACCCCTTCCTGCTTTCCACATGACTGGACAATATGTTCTGCTGCACAGAATCTACAGTTCATTCAGCTGGTATTCTAGGTATGCACATATGTTGTTATGGGTAAAATTGCCTTACAAAAGATACCCAATTGCAAACCAGGCAGACAATGTACATAGAATGTGCATTGTGCCATAAAGGCACCCTCCTATCTGTAGTACAAATCTAAAATGTGTAGAGGACCAAGTGAAGACGTGAGATAAACGGACAGGTCTATCAAATATTTACTACCTGTCTATGATGCACCTGCTCTAGCCTACCCCATCAGTGAGGAAAAAAACATTACAGCCTTAGAAGTGTGTAACCTATCATCTTTCTGCCTTTTTATCCTTTGAGCAATCCCTGGAGGAAAGGGACTGTCCATCAAACTCTGGGTAAATTCCATACCTCAGGGGGATAATATCTTTTTACACTCATCTGGAGATTCAGAGGAACTTGGAGAGTCTTTGGTACGACTACGGTGTTCAAAATTAAACAACTGAACTTGCTGAAGTTCTACTACCGTCCTAAAACACAAACATAACTTTATTGAATATGGGTGTGTATCTTGTCATTCACCGTGTGGATGAAGTTGTTTAGGAGGTGAGAGTGTAAGTAGCACTTTGCACAGAGAGAAATCACGCCTGCCACGCCTTGCACAGGGATTGATGCTTTTGGAACAGGGAAATTAGGGTGAAAACAATGTAGTGAGAATGGTCAATGCTAGGATGAATTTGCCGCAACCAGAGATAGAACTGCATGGATTTCTCTCTATTCATTCAGCATCGGTGGAAATATAAAATGGAGCCTTGGGACTCCATTTTAGCACCATGGCATTACTTATTAGCAGTGAGGATGTAAATTAGAGACATAGCTGAATACATTATCAGTTTTATCTTGTGCATTGGCATTTCACACCTAAATGGAGAGCACAAGAGCGAGGGGTAGAGATGGGAGTTGGGGTGAGAAGGGGATGGGGGTGTGGTGAAGGGAAGAGAGTTGCAGTAAATGGTGTGTGATGAGGGGTATGGAGGCATAGTTCTGTAGATTCAAGTGATGGTCCAGAGCATTTGTATAATTTCAGCAAGTCATTTTGAGTGTAGTGTTCAGAAGCCTAAACGAGTACACACAAATTGTGAATAATTGTGTACTATGTAATCCATTTTGTAGGATATGTCCTGCAAAACTACTAAATAAAGTATCATATTTTTTGGCAATTCGTATAATATAGATATAGGATTTGAATTTGATCCCACTGCAGGAAATGTAACACTTGTTGTATATTTTCAGTTTAAAAATGTGTCTGAAGTTTGTAATTTCAGACTTAATTTTCCCTTGTGAAAAATGTATCAACCTCTAGAAAAATGTCCATTAATTATAATACACATAATAATTCACATTTTCTGGCTCAAATTTAGATCCTACATCTGTATGTTACAAATTCCAATTTGTACAATGTAACGAATTTGTAAGTGCTTAAAATCCCAGATTGCATCTTTAATCTCGTTGAGGGCTTTTACACGGATTGCTAATAAGAGAGCTGTTCATCAATCAGCTCTGTAAAATCAACAGCTTTCTGTCAACCAACCATGACACCTGTCTCCTCTTCTATCAGTTCTCTCCTTCTATTTCCCTTATTTTTCTTGCCTTTTGAGTTTTAACTTGAGGTGGATAGTCAGATACCCTTTTCATGGAAAATATATGAGGCCCTACATCAAGGGATAAAATATAAATCTATTCCAGTTTACCTCTTAAGCCTTGCACTGCACAGTTTACCTCCTTGGCATGTGCTACCTTTCAGAATAACTTCAGATATGTGGTGTAATGAATTACAAACAGAGCAAAGAAGAAAACAGGAGACCATCCAAGACGATAGAAAACGGTTGAATTACAACCCCGTGTTGGCAGTCACACAAATATGTCTAATAGCAACATTAGGCTACAAATCAGAGGTAAAGTTCTTTGTTTTGTCTGCCGGAGTCAAATCTAATACACCTGGACGTCTAGCTCTTGTCTTCGCCGAAGCCTCCTCACTGATTCATGGCCGCCCTGAGACGTCTAGTGAAATGTGTGCTCTCGTAGAGGAAGAATAGATCTTCCTCTCAATGAAATGACCTGTTATATCACCCTTTGATCAGGATGAGCCGATCTGGAATGGCCACAAAGGTATCAGAGCCAGCGCTCAACCAGGGGTGGAAGCAATGAGGGAGCTTCTGATGCTTCTGATGTCATATTATCTCCCCTGATATATCATATTATACAGTGGGCTCCAAAATTACTGGCAACCCTGACTGGAAATGCACAAACAATACTTAAAAAATATAAACAATATAATTATGGAGATAAACTCAAAATACCAACATGTGAGAAATACTGTACTTTAATGTTTCAATGGAACCCACCAAAATCATACAATTATTTAATACAAAATAAATTTAACCAAAATCAAGGTTTCATAATTATTGGCACTCCTCATTTAGTACTTAGTGCCACCACCTCTGGCAAGGATGACAGCATGGAGTCTTTTCCTGTAATGTTTGACAAGGTTAAGGAACACATTTGGAGGGATTTTGGACCATTCCTCTATGCAGATCGTTTCAAGATTATTTTATTTTGTTTGCGCTTGGTAGGTTCCATTGAAACATTAATAAAGTACATTATTTTTCACATGTTGGTATTTTGAGTTTGTCTCTCTAATTATATTGTTTATATTTTTTAAG
This sequence comes from Oncorhynchus tshawytscha, assembly GCF_018296145.1. Taxonomy (NCBI): domain Eukaryota; kingdom Metazoa; phylum Chordata; class Actinopteri; order Salmoniformes; family Salmonidae; genus Oncorhynchus; species Oncorhynchus tshawytscha. Next base: position 16,816,589 of record NC_056429.1, read on the forward strand.
TATTGTTTGTGCATTGCCAATCAGGGGTGCAGAGGGGCAGCTCGGGACAGAGGAGCAGCTCGGGACAGAGGGGCAGCTCGGGACAGAGGGGCAGCTCGGGACAGAGGGGCAGCTCGGGACAGAGGGCAGCTCCGTACTGGCTGGCGACTCTGGCAGATCCTGGCTGACTGGCGGCTCTGGCAGATCCTGGCAGACTGGCTGCTCTGGCAGATCCTGGCAGACTGGTGGCACCGGCAGATCGGCGGCACTGGCAGCTCCTGGCAGACTGGCGGCACTGGCGGCTCCTGGCAAGACTGGCGGCACTGGCGGCTCCTGGCAGACTGGCGGCACTGGCGGCTCCTGGCAGACTGGCGGCACTGGCGGCTCCTGGCAGACTGGCGGCACTGGCGGCTCCTGGCAGACTGGCGGCACTGGCGGCTCCTGGCAGACTGGCGGCACTGGCGGCTCCTGGCAGACTGGCGGCACTGGCGGCTCCTGGCAGACTGGCGGCTCCTTGCAGATTGGCGGCACTGGCGGCTCCTTGCAGACTGGCGACACTGGCGGCTCCTTGCAGACTGGCGGCACTGGCGGCTCCTTGCAGACTGGTGGCACTGGCGGCTCCTTGCAGACTGGCGGCGCTGGGCAGACGGGTAGCTCAGGCGGCGCTGGGCAGACTGGCGACTCTGATGGCTCTGGGCAGACGGGTAGCTCAGGCGGCGCTGGACAGGGGGGAGACTCCGGCAGCGCTGGAGAGGAGAAAAGCTCTGGCAGCGCTGGACAGGCGGGAGACTCCGGCAGCGCTGGCGAGGAGGAAGGCTCCGGCAGCACTGGACAGGCGGGAGTACCTGTAGGGATGAGACGGAGAGACAGCCTGGTGCGGGGGCTGCCACCGGAGGGCTGGTGCGTGGAGGTGGTACCGGATAGACCGGACTGTGCAGGCGCACTGGAGCTCTTGAGCACAGAGCCTGCCCAACCTTACCTGGTTGAATGCTCCCAGTCGCCCTGCCAGTGCGGCGAGGTGGAATAGCCCGCACTAGGCTATGCAGGCGAACCGGGGACACCATGCGCAAGGCTGGTGCCATGTAAGCCGTCCCAAGGAGATGCACTGGAGACCAGATGCGTAGAGCCGGCTTCATGGCACTTGGCTCGATGCCCACTCTAGCCCGGCCGATACGCGGAGCTGGTATGTACCGCACCGGGCTATGCACCCACACTGGGGACACCGTGCGCTTCACAGCATAACACAGTGCCTGCCCGGTCTCTCTAGCCCCCCAGTAAGCACAGGAAGTTGGCGCAGATCACCTACATGGCTTCGCCACACTTCCTGTGTGCCACCCCCCAATAAATTTTTGGGGCTGACTCTCGGGCTTCCATCCACGCCGCTGTGCTGCCTCATACCAGCGCCTCTCCGCCTTCGCCTCTTTGGGGCGGTGATATACTCCAGGCTGTGCCCAGGGTCCTTTTCCATCCAACTCATCCTCCCATGTCCAGTACTCCTCGCGCTGCTCCTGCTGCCTGTCACCACGCCGCTTGGTCCTGTTGTGGTGGGTGATTCTGTCACGGGATTCTTCTGTTGAAGGAGAGGCAGACCAAAACACAGCATGGTTATTGTGATATAGTGCCTTGCGAAAGTATTCGGCCCCCTTGAACTTTGCGACCTTTTGCCACATTTCAGGCTTCAAACATAAAGATATAAAACTGTATTTTTTTGTGAAGAATCAACAACAAGTGGGACACAATCATGAAGTGGAACGACATTTATTGGATATTTCAAACTTTTTTAACAAATCAAAAACTGAACAATTGGGGCAAAATTATTCAGCCCCTTTACTTTCAGTGCATTATTCAGCCCCTTTACTTTCAGTGCAGCAAACTCTCTCCAGAAGTTCAGTGAGGATCTCTGAATGATCCAATGTTGACCTAAATGACTAATGATGATAAATACAATCCACCTGTGGATGAACTAATCAAGTCTCTGTATAAAAAGTATTATTAAAGGGGAAGAAAGCTGAATAATTTTTAAAGCCACAAGCCACCTGGGAATTTTTCAGTTTCTGATTTGTTAAAAAAGTTTGAAATATCCAATAAATGTGTAATCGTTCCAATAATTTTGCTTTTTCAGTTTCTGATTTGTGTCCCACTTGTTGTTGATTCTTCACAAAAAAATACAGTTTTATATCTTTATGTTTGAAGCCTGAAATGTGGCAAAAGGTTGCAAAGTTCAAGGGGGCCGAATACTTTTGCAAGGCACTGTACATCTTTAATAAAGATGAAAATAGAACAATATACAAAAAAAAACAAGAAAACGTGAAAAAATGAAAACAGCCCTATCTGGTGTAACAAACACAAAGTCAGGAACAATCACCCACAAACCCCATCACCAAACAGGCTACCTAAATATGGTTCCCAATCAGAGACAATGACTAACACCTGCCTCTGATTGAGAACCATATCAGGCCAAACACAGAAACAGACAAACTAGACACCCAACATAGAATGCCCACTCAGATCACACCCTGACCAAACAGAACATAGAAACATACAAAGCAAACTATGGTCAAGGATGCCAGTCCAACTCTAATGATAGGAGTATCTAAATGTGTGGCTCAAGATAGGCTCAAAAGGCAAAAAAATGTAACATTGAGAAATGAAAAGACAAGTATTTAGAAGAAGCTAAGAGGAAGGTATCATCCCAAAGTGTGTTGGCTGATAGATGTTGAATTTTAAGAGCTGATGAGCAAACTAAATATAGAAATAAATCAGGCTAAAAGCTCTCAGTGAGATTGTGATGGCTTGTTAGCCTGCCACACTGACACGTTTAGGAGGCCAGAACGGAGCTGTCGAGGTAAATATGTCTGTTCAGAATGCATTTTTGGTCACTCTCAATCTCACACACTAATCAGTAATGTTGAGATCAAATCAAATCAAATTGCATTGGTTACATACACGTAATTAACAGATATTTCATTTGGTGTAGCGAAATACTTGTGCTTCTAGCTCCAAGAGTGCAGTAATATCTAACAAGTCAAATCTAACAAATTACACAACATATACCCAACGTGTGTGTAGGGCTACTGCTGGATGTCCTTTCCAGCCAGGGGTGTTGCTAATGCGCCCCAGGCCTATCCATATTAATGGACCAGACTGGTGCATGCCTGATGGTTTATCTGCATCGGTTGCCAATCAAACTGACAAGAGAGAGCAAGTTTGACCTTCGAAAGACACCAGGGGAGCCTTTGGTTTGGTGTCGGAATGTTTTACCATAATCCGTTGACCAATCCTAAAATCAATGATTTATTCTAAGGTAGTTATTATTAGGAATGCTCAGCTCCTCAGCAAGAAGACAGTTGTAGTTTATATTTATACAAGCAAATCAAATAATGTTTCAGTGTAATTCCACCAGCAATTTGAAATAGGACAATTTGACAAGTGTATGAACCACAGGCGCAGTTCTCTCCCTTTCCTTTGATAGAAAGTACCAGCTCTGTAACAGGAGATGTAAAACAAATGTAGATTATGTAAGAGTCTGGACGTTCAGGGAACATTTCACAATTCACATAAAGCATAGCCGATAACCATGTCTACTGCAAAATCAGAGTCATCAATATCAAGCTCTTTGATTGTACATCGCAAAAATACTTTTTAGAGAAAATTATATGACCTAAGGTCCTCATAGGGATACAGCAAAGACCTATACATGTACCTGTAGGGCTCAAGGGTTGCAACCAATGATTTACATATACACTAGATGCCTGTAAGGGGTCTCTCACTTGAAGCCCCAGGCTCCCATCTTGGCACTCTCCCGCCATTGTAAAACATATTTTAGAAGCAATAGAAATGCATTTATTAATGTCTATATTCATTTTTGCCATGTATATTCTAATACAGACACCTTAATGCATGCTTTAAATTATATTATGTGAGCTAAACCAACAACAAAAAAAGATACACACCCTTTTCCTAAAAGTATATTTTGAGATTACTAATGGTACTGTCCCCACTACAACTGGAAAATACTTAAATACATGTAATTTTGTCATTGAAACAATTCATTTAAATATTGTAGAATTCCATTCATTCCTATGGAGCACTCCTACTAGGGAGAGCCAATATGGCCGGCCGGTGGCTTCAAAGCCTCCGAATGGCCAATACATAGCATCAGCAATCCAGGGTTAATATACAGTTGAAGTCGGAAGTTTACATACACTTAGGTAGGAGACATTAAAACTAGTTTTTCAACCACTCCACAAATTTCTTGTTCACAAACTATAGTTTTGGCAAGTCGATACTTTGTGCATGACACAAGTCATTTTTCCAACAATTGTTTACAGACAATTCCATTCACAATTCCAGTGGGTCAGAAGTTTACATACACTAAGTTGACTGTGCCTTTAAACAGATTGGAAAATTCCAGAAAATGATGTCATGGCTTTAGAAGCTCCAATTGAGTCAATTGGAGGTGTAGCTGTGGATGTATTTCAAGGCCTACCTTCAAACTCAGTGCCTCTTTGCTTGACATCATGGGAAAATCAAAAGGAATCAGCCCAGACCTCAGAAAAATGTAGACCTCCATAAGTCTGGTTCATCCTTGGGAGCAATTTCCAAACAATTGAAGGTACCACGTTCATCTTTACAAACAATAGTACCCAACACCATGGGACCACGCAGCCGTCATACCGCTCAGGAAGGAGACGCATTCTGTCTCCTAGAGATGAACGTACTTTGGTGCGAAAGTGCAAATCAATCCCAGAACAACAGCAAAGGACCTTGTGAAGATGCTGGAGGAAACAGGTACAAAAGTATCTATATTCACAGTAAAAGGAGTTCTATATCAACATAACCTGAAAGGCCACTCAGCAAGGAAGAAGCCACTGCTCCACAACCACAATAAAAAAAGCCAGACTACCGTTTGCAACTGCACGTGGGGACAAAGATCACACTTTTTGGAGAAATGTCCTCTGGTCTGATGAAACAAAAATAGAACTGTTTGGCCATAATGACCATCATTATGTTTGGAGGGAAAAGGGGGACGCTTGCAAGCCAAAGAACACCATCCCAACGGTGAAGCATGGGGGTGGCAGCATCATGTTGTGGGGGTGCTTTGCTGTTGGAGGGACTGGTGCACTTCACAAAATAGATGGCATCATGAGGTAGGAAAATTATGTGGATGAAAAGTTATATGGATATATTGAAGCAACATCTCAAGACATCAGTCAGGAAGTTAAAGCTTGGTCGCAAATGGGTCTTCCAAATGGACAATGACCCCAAGCATAGTTCCAAAGTTGTGGCAAAATGGCCATCACAAAATGGCCATCACAAAGCCCTGACCTCAGTCCTAAAGAACAATTCTGGGCAGACCTGAAAAAGTGTGTGCGAGCAAGGAGGGCTACAACCCTGCCTCAGTTACACCAGCTCTGTCAGGAGGAATGGGCCAAAATTCATCCAACTTATTGTGGGAAGCTTGTGGAAGGCTACCTGAAATGTTTGACCCAAGTTAAACAATTTAAAGGCAATGCTACCAAATACTAATTGAGTGTATGTAAACTTCTGACCCACTGGGAATGTGATGAAAGAAACAAAAGCTGAAATAAATCATTCTCTCGACTATTATTCTGACAAGAAATAGAAGCTGAAATAAATCATTTTCCCTACTATTATTCTGACACATTCTTAAAATAAAGTGATGATCCTAACATACCTAAGACATGGAATTTTTACTAGGATTAAATAGTCAGGTATTGTGAAAAACTAAGTTTAAATGTAGTTGGTTAAAGTCTATGTAAACTTATGACTTCAACTGTACATCATTGGTTGCAGTGTACTGCACTGTAACATCAGTCAATTTTGTGCTGGAGGACAATATATGGATTTTTACTGTTATTCATTACTATTGACTCAGGAGACTTGCTTGGCCTTATTGATCCTCAAGGTGCCTGCGTGTGCCTGGCTAGTCAACATGTGTCAATAACATCAGTTTGTGGTCTGATTGGTGTTACATGGCATTTGAGATATCTCATCGTGTCACTTACTGATTGAGTGCTGCTGGTCTGTTAAATCCTTTCGTTGAGTCAAATCACTAATAATCCAATTACTGTCATTTTAACATTTGAGTCACTTAATTCTCAGTCACATGAGACAAATTGAATGACATCCACAATACACAATAATGGCAATTTGTAATGACACGTAGAAAAATGTTCTGGTGTACACTTCTGTAGTAAAACCTTGCCAAACACTCAGAAAGCACTCAACATGTTGTAGGGCACTGTCACACTCGTTATATATATTTTTTATGTGCGCACACACACACACACACACACACACACACACACACACACACACACACACACACACACACACACACACACACACACACACACACACACACACACACACACACACACACACACACACACACACACACACAGTATTTGAAATTCCATCCAGGACTTGGTTGCCAAAGGTGAGGAAATTAAATTGACAAAACATCAAAGGCATGCCTGTCAAACAACAAGGACATCAATAATGGAAACGACAATACAATTGTAGTTAGGAATAGAACAGAGAACAGGGAAAGTAATTCAACATTTTTTGGGGGTCTCCGTTGTTAGTCCAGAGCTACTTATCAATAGAAAACAAGTGAGTGTAGTATAGATGATATTATAGGTATACAGTGCATTCGGAAAGTATTCAGATCCCTTGACCTTTTCCATATTTTGTTACGTTACAGGTGTCATGACTTTACTTTCATTAATCTGAAGACTGTTATTTATCTAATCAACTAACTATGTTTAATTATTACCCGATTAAATTAATCTTGTAAAAATTAACTCATTAGAATTTGGGGCACCACAAGATCGGTTCTTTACCATCTCCCAAATTAAACTCTAAAGGTCTTTACCTATCACATCCATAAACAGTCAACTTATTAATCATAACCTCATATCATGTCGTCATTCTGAACAGTCGTAACCTCCTGCATCCGCAAAAACCAGAGCCATACTTATGATTCAGTACTACACAAATTAGTTGAATCATTTATTTACTAGCTAACTAAATGGCATCACAGGATAAACATACACACTTAATACATTAAAAACAGGTCCAAAGCGGACTGACACAATATGGAGGTTTGTTACAAAAGAGATGGAGGGGGGAGAGATAGGGACAGAGACATAATACTTTGGTACATTTAGAAACTATTCTCATAGTAATCATATACTTTGCACAAGAACCGCTGCCCGTTTGGAGTAAGAAATCATGAATGTATTTACATGTAAATGTCTTGGTTCTTCGTATATTTTTGTCAGAACCAGTCCTTCTTGGAAAGGGTGTTGGGCATTTGTACGGCACAGTTGTAAGGCTCTCATTGCCCAAAAGGGGTCCCCACCCGTCTTCTACTGTTGTTATCTGCTGTCGTCCGGTATCTAGTGACTTGTCATTATCATGTTGTAGGGAAGACCCAGATGTAGACCATGTTGAAGTAGCAAAAGTTTATTACTAGAACAGGGGACAGGTAAAACGACAGGTCAAGGGCAGGCAGAGGTCAGTAATCCAGATCAGAGTCCAAAAGGTACAGAATGGCAGGCAGTCTCAGGGTTGGTGAGGGACAGGCAGAGGTAGAGGGAGACCAGCCGGAGCTTGCCGAGAAGTTGTGTTCTGTGCACAGATCGTGCATGTGGAGGTGTCAGGAACCATGGTAGGCCACCAAAAGCATTGTCACACAGAGGCCAGGGCCCACTCCAGGACCTAGGAGCGGACGGCATCAGGAACAAACATCCTGTTTACCTAGCTAGATAGTCCTCAATGTAGGTCTCCATAGCTTTGGTCTCCGGACCTGACAGAGAGTATAGTCGTCCTCAGGGCAGAGTGGTGCCTGGGAGAAAGTCAATCTTGCAGTCATAGAGTCGGTGCGGCAGAAGCAGTGGCCTGGGCCTTGCTGAACACCTCCCGGCGGTCCTGGTACTCAGCGGGAATGACGGAGAGGTCCGGGGCAACTTCCGAGCCCACAGGAAGACGTCCCGGGGCAGGCTGCGCTGACTTCAAGCAATGAGCGTGGCAGAACGGGCTCCAGCCCATGATGGCACCAGCAGACCAGTCAATTAGGGGATTGTGTCTCTGGAGCCAAGAGATTTCCAATGCCATGGGAACCTGAGGAGACTTATAATGAGCAGGAATTGGATCGTCTCGCTGTGGTTCCTTGATTGTGGTGACCCGGCCTATAGAGCGCCCGTCTAGCGCTCTAACATCCATGGGAATGGAGAGGGACTGAGTGGGGATGTGGGGATACCCAGCTCAGACGCCTGGGTAGCGTCCATATAAGCGCTCATCGGCCCCAGTCGTTGAGTACCTGGAGAGATGTTGATTGGTTCCCCCACAGCAAAATGGCATGAAAAGGGGTGCAAGTAAGGGGAGAGGAAAAGTTCTCTGTATGGCCCACCAGAGTACTTGCTTCTACAGGTGTTTTAGTGGACAGGTGGGAGGAAAATTACCAGTAGTCCCGTAATACAGGCAACTCTTAGTGTGAAGAATGGTCAAAACTGTCAAAACTAGAAAACAGGAACGAGAAACAGACAGGAACAAGGGGAAAAAACCGCTGGTGGACAAACAAAACAAACTGGCAACAGACAAACAGAGAACACAGGTATAAATACACTGAGGATAATGGCGAAGATGGGCGACACCTGGAGGGGCTGGAGACAAGCACAAAGACAGGTGAAACAGACAGGGTGTGACAATCATGTAGTCCTGAACAGAACTACAGAGTGTATTGTCCTTCCATTCGCTCTTGAAGATGTTTATTTGTCAATGGTTCTCAGTGGGGTGATGAGAGTAAGGTACTAGGGTGATTTGAGAAAAGTAGCAAAATGGTCCCACTTAAGTTTACTTTTCTAAATACTTTACTTAGCCTCTTGAAGCTAGGGGCACTATTTTTATGTTTGGAAAAATTACGTTCCCAAAGTAAACGGCCTATTTCTCAAGACCAGATGCTAGAATATGCATATAATTGACAGATTAGGATAGAAAACACTCAAAAACACACAAAATATTGTCTGTGAGTATAACAGAACTGATATTGCAGGCGAAACCCTGAGGAAAATCAAACCAGGAAGTGGCTTCTATTTTGAAAACTCCATGTTCCATTGCCTGCCTTTGCTCCATTTAAAGGGATATCAACCAGATTCCTTTTCCTATCGCTTCCTCAAGGTGTCAACAGTCTTTAGACATAGTTTTAGGCTTTTATTTTGAAAAATGAGCGAGAGTTTGGGCAGCCATTGCCTTTCCCTCTACTACTGAAAAAGACAGTTGCGGTTGATATATTATCGATTATATATTTTAAAAACAACCTGAGGATTGATTCTAAAACACGTTTGACATGTTTCTGTGGACATTACGGATACTATTTGGAATTTGTCTGCGTTGTCGTGACCGCTCTTTCCTGTGGATTTCTGAACATTACGTGCCAAACAAACGGAGGTATTTTGGATATAAAAATAATCTTTATGGAACAAAAGGAACATTTATTGTGTAACTGGGAATCTCGTGAGTGAAAACCTCCGAAGATCATCAAAGGTAAACGATTCATTTGATTGGTTTTCTGATTTTCGTGACCAAGCTACTTGATGCTAGGTGTTCATAATGTTTTGTCGAGGGATGGATAAACTTACACAAACGCTTGGATTGCTTTCGCTGTAAAGCATATTTTCAAAATCTGACACGATAGGTGGATTAATAAAAGACTAAGCTGTGTTTGCTATATTGCACTTGTGGTTTCATGAACATAAATATTTTTAGTAATATTATTTTAATGTGGCGCTATGCAATTCAGCGGTTGTTGATGACAATTATCCTGCTAAAGGGATGGGTAGCGTCAAGAAGTTAACCTGTAGTGACACCACATCCCGTGAATGGGACCGTTGTCATCATCTGGCACTAATTAGCATAACGCAACGGACATAAATCTTCCTAGAAAATCTTCCTATTCATGAAAATCACAAGTGAAGTATATTGGAACACAGCTTAGCGTTTTGTTAATCACCCTGTCATCTCAGATTTTCAAAATATGCTTTACAGCCAACGCTAGACAAGCATTTGTGTAAGTTTATCATAGCCTAGCATAACATTATGCCTTGCTAGCAGCAGGCAACCTTGTCACGGAAATCAGAAAAGCAATCAAATGAAATCATTTAACTTTGATGAACTTCGGATGTTTTCACTCACGAGACTCCCAGGTAGACAAAGTTCAAACGAAATAGCTCCGTTTGTTCTTCACGTTTGGCTGAGAAATCGCCTGGAAATTGCGGTCACCACAACGCCGAAAAATATTCCAAATTAGCTCCATAATATCAACATGGCAAACGTTGTTTAAAATCCATCCTCAAGGTGTTTTTCTAATATTTATTCGATAATATATCCGTCGGACTGATTGGAGTAATGGCTTCCTCTGTATTTTACGTGAGAATCTCTCTCGGAGCCACCATGTGACCACTTACGCAATGTGGCCGCCTACGGCTATTCTTCAACAGAAATGCGTAAAACTACGTCACAATGCTGTAGACACCTTGGGGAATACGTAGAAAGCGTAAGCTCATTGATGGTACATTCACAGCTGATTAGGGAGTCATTGGAATGCAGCGCTTTCAAAACCTGGGGCACTTCCGGATTGGATTTTTCTCAGGCTTTTGCCTGCAACATCAGTTCTGTTATACTCACAGACAATATCTTTACAGTCTTGGAAACATTAGAGTGTTTTCTATCCAAAATATCCTGTTTAAAACGGGAATGTTTTTTTTCCAAAAATGAAAATACTGCCCCCTAACACCAAGAGGTTTTAAAACAGCTAATCAGCCATACCAGTGATTGTCCATGAGGTGACTATTGTCTCTACCTTGTGTTTAGATTCAATGTTTAAACCACTTTAACTTGAGCTGCAGCTCGACGGCTTTCTGGTCTGATATGTTCATTCTTAACTCATAATTTATACAGTTTGTTCAAAAGAGCGGTTCCACAAGGCTGACATTCTCTCTGACCTCACTCAGAGGGCGGTGACTACTTACTATAGAAACAATTTCCTCTTATAGTTTCTAAAATCACATCCCCCTCTTACCAAAAACTCTTTCATCATTTTTCATATTTCATGTACAACGCATCAGATGGACACTTAACGTATTTATTGTGTATACTTTTCAAGTTACTGTTTTTCCTTTATAACATTTTTAATGACATCACAAAATAACAACCAAACCGACAACAGTGTTCATTTAGGTCACAACTGCCCATTACCCACATCCTATGTTAAAAAATTGTTCCAGAACTCGCTTTAGAACTTGTTAGAGTGTCAGCAGGAAAATGTCTGTGTAACAAAGGCACATTCCTGTGGTGAACATTGGAGAGGGAGAGAGCTGAATGTTCTTATCACACAGGGTGTGAGCTGACAACCCCCCACCAGCTCCCTTCTCCACCCCTCTTTGGGCGAGAGGGGGTCTGGCCGAAGTCATCCAATGCAAAGCTGATCCAACTCATGTGGTCCTCACAGGACAGTCATGACACAGCCTTATTCTAAAATGGATAAAATATGCTTTTCCCCTCATCAAGCTACACACAATACCCCATAATGAAAAAGCGAAAACAGGTTTTTATACATTTTTACAATTAAAAAACAAAAAAAACAGAAATACCTTATTTACAGAAGTTTTCAGAACCTTTGCGACTCGAAATTGAGCTCAGGTGCATCCTGTTTTCATTGATCATCCTTGAAAAGTTTCAACAACTTGATTGGAGTCTACCTGTGGTAAATTCAATTGATTGGACATGATTTGAAAAGGCACACACGTATATATAAGGTCCCACAGTTGACAATGCATGTCAGAGCAAAAACCAAGCCATGAGGTCGAAGGAATTGTCCGTAGAGCTCCAAGATAGGATTGTGTCGAGGCACAGATCTGGGGACGGGTACCTCCATCATTCCTAAATGGAAGAAGTTTTGGAACCACCAAGACTCTTCCTAGAGCTGGCCACCCTGACAAACTGAGCAATCGGGGGAGAAGGGCCATGGTCAGGGTGGTGACTAAGGAACTGATGGTCACTCTGACAGAGCTCCAGAGTTCCTCTGTTCAGATGGGAGAACCTTCCTGAAGGACAATCGTCTCTGCAATACCCCAAAAATCAGGCCTTTATGGTAGAGTGGCCAGACTCCCACTTGGAGTTTGCCTAAAAGGCACCTAAAGGACTCTCAGACATGAGAAACAACATTCTCTGGTCTGATGAAGGCAAAATGTAACTATTTTGCCTGAATGCCAAGCCTCACATCTGTAGGAATCCTGGCACCATTCCTACGGTGAAGCATGGTGGTGGCAGCAGCATCGTGGTGGCAGAATCATGCTGTGGGGATGGTTTTCAGTGGCAGGGACTGGGAGACTAGTCAGGATCAAGGGAAAGATGAACGGAGTACAGAGAGATCCTTGATGAATACCGGGTCCAGAGCACTCAGCACCTTAGACCGGGGCAAAGGTTTACCTTCAAACAGGACAACGACCCTAAGCACACAGCCAAGACAATGCAGGAGTGGCTTCAGGACAAGTCTCTGAATGCCCTTGAGTGCCCCAGCCGGAGCCCAGACTTGAACCTGTTTGAGCATCTCTGGAGACACCTGAAAATAGCTGTGCAGCGACGCTCCCCATCCAATCTGACAGAGCTTGAGAGAATCTGCAGAGAAGATTGGGAGAAACTCCTCAAATACAGGTGTGCCAAGCTTATAGCGGCATCCCCAAGAATACCCGAGGCTGTAATCGCTGACAGAGGTGCTTCAACAACGTACTGAGTTAAAGGTCTGAATTCTTATGTAAATTTGATATTTCTGGGGGTTTTATAAATGTAAAAAAACTTGTTGTGGAAATTCTTACACAGGGTCACTCGAAGTCAATATTGAAATAATAAGTGTTTATTATCAGCATGCTGGAGAGGTCCCAAAAAACTTGATGCACCATATGTACACATGTCGATCAGGAGCTCTCACATGGCAATCCGTTTAGTTCCCTTATGTACTGGTTACAGAAACATTACTCAGGCATAGTTCATAGGGTTGGTTTCCCGGCATGTGTCTGGCACCTTCTCCTATCATAACTTAAAGAACTTATTCTGGGCGTTCTGCCAAATAGTCTAAAGGAGGGGGTCATGTCCCCCCCCCCTCATATCTTTAGCAGGCACAGGCAGGAACCAAGCATTATTTATAACACCAAATACAAGATGCACAAAGTAAAATTTCCTTCACATTCCACCCTTTTATCACTTGTGTGATAATAAATCATTACATTTTAAGGTAAGCATTGTTCAACTTCTATATCATATTTCTATTGAAGTAAGGGAAATCAACACATAAAACCAGACACTTCATAATTTAAAGCCCTTCATTCTGGGTTGTACAATCCAATTAGTATGGTACTATCATCATAATAAAGGTTATACTTCTATTGACGGGGGTGAATTTATCAAAAATACACACAAATACACAGCATGTTAAATAACACAATTTAGAGAAACTAAGAAAAAAATCACGCTGGAGTCCATTTGGCAATTTGGGATCCACAACTTTCAAACAGGGATTCCAACTGTCACGTCCTGACCTTAGTTCCTTTTTTTATGTCTCTATTTTAGGTTGGTCAGGGCGTGAATTGGGGTGGGCATTCTATGTTTTGTTCTATGTTTGTATTTCTATGTGTTTGGCCTGGTATGGTTCCCAATCAGAGGCAGCTGTCAATCGTTGTCTCTGATTGAGAACCATACTTAGGCAGCCTGTTTTCGCCCTTGAGTTGTGGGTAGTTGTTTTCTGTCTCTGTCTCTGTACCAGACAGGACTGTTTAGTTTGTTCCATTTTTGTTATTTTTGTTCTAGTGTTCAGTGTAATTAAAATATCATGAACATGTACCACACTGCACCATGGTCCTCTCCTTCTTCCACCTACGACGATCTTTCCAAGTTGCAGGCGTCCACTGGTTGTAGGGAACTATTCTGAACAACAGTGGCATTTTATTCAGCGAGATCAGTCAAATTATAAGAGTGATCTGGGACAAAAGTACAACATTTATCGCCAATGATTGCACAGGGGTTCCCTTGACTTAGTCAAGATTCTTTCTGTTTTGCAGAGCCATTTTACGCAATTCTTATCGCGTTTCCAATTTTCTCGACGTCTATAGAGATCTCTCAAATTTGGTGTAGGGCACATGCATATTGACTTTCACAGGGAAGAGAGAGAACACATGTTATAACAGTTCCACACCAACCTTGACAAGAATGAGATTGGGGCAAGGTTAGCCCAAGCTACAATTATTATTATTATTATTTTATTTTTTGAATTAGCTAGGCCAGTTGAGAACAAGTTCTCATTTACAACTGCGACCTGGCCAAGATAAAGCAAAGCAGTGCGACAAAAACAACAACACAGAGTTACACATAAGCAAATGTACAGTCAATAACACAATAGAAAAAAATCTATGTGCAGTGTGTGCAAATGTAGAAGAGTAGGGAGGTAAGGCAATAAATAGGCCATAGAGGCGAAATAATTACAATTTAGCATTAACACTGGAGAGAAAAATGTACAGATGATGATGTGCAAGTAGAGATACTGGAGTGCTAAAGAGCAAGAAGATAAATAACAATATGGGGATGAGAAAGTTGGGTGTGATATGTACAGATTGTCTGTGTGCAGGTACAATGATCAGTAAGCTGCTCTGACAACTGATGTTTAAAGTTAGAGAGGGAGCTAGAAGTCTCCAGATTCAGTGATTTTTGCAATTCGTTCTAGTCATTGGCAGCAGAGAACTGGAAGGAAAAGTGGCCAAAGGAAGTGTTGGCTTTGGGGATGACCAGTGAAATATACCTGCTGGAGTATGGATGGGTGTTACTATAGTGACCAGTGAGCTGAGATAAGGCGGGGAGATAAGGCGGGGCTGAGCATACAAATCGCAGTGAGGACAAAACGGATGGCACTGTGATAGACTACATCAAATTTGCTGAGCAGAGTGTTGGAGGCTATTTTGTAAATGACATCCCCGAAGTCAAGGATCGGTAGGATAGTCAGTTTTACGAGGGTATGTTTGGCAGCATGAGTGAAGGAGGCTTTGTTGCGAAGTAGGCAGTTTATAGCCTCGACTGGATGCTGTGTACAGGTTGCTGTCTCGGACTCAGGTCTCACGGTACAAGTGGTGGAGGACCATATTGTGAACCCCATTGTCGCCATTGCTTCAGCCGGTTAAGGGGGTTGAGGTTCACACGATTCTTGGTCAAATGATCTATTCCATGCATCTAGACTCCATCTGTGGACACCTTTGCCATAACCTCGATAGAGGACAGATCAGAACAACAGTTTAGTTTAGGGTATTTCTGATTCAGGAAATCCAGACAAATTATTCACTGTATAACAAATTATTCACTGTATAACAAATTATTACTACTACCTGATTCAGGAAATCTAGACAAATGATTTACTGTATAACCAGTGCTTACTATTGCCAATTTTCTTAATACAGAATTCTAAATCAATACAGAGTTCTTGAACAACAACACACAGTTGAAAGCATTTTTCGTTCCAAATTGGCTTTTACTCCCCTATTATCTTGGCGATCTACACTACCATTCAAAAGTTTGGGGTCACTTAGAAATGTCCTTGTTTTTGAAAGAAAAGCAATTTTTTGTCCATTAAAATAACATAAAATTGATCAGAAATACAGTGTAGACATTGTTAATGTTGTAAATGACTTTTGCTGCTGGAAATGGCAGATTTTTAAAGAAATATCTACATAGGCGTACAGAGGCCAATTATCAGCAACCATCACTCCTGTGTTCCAATGGCACGGTGTGTTAGCTAATCCAAGTTTATCATTTTAAAAGGCTAATTAATCATTGGAAAACCTTTTTGCAATTATGTTAGCACAGCTGAAAACTCTTGTCCTGATTAAAGAAGCAATAAAACTGGCCTTCTTTAGACTAGTTGAGTATCTGGAGCATGAGCATTTGTGGGTTCAATTACAGGCTCAAAAAGTCCAGAAACAAAGAACTTTCTTCTGAAACTCGTCAGTCTATTTTTGTTCTGAGAAATGAAGGCTATTCCATGTGAGAATTTGCCAAGAAACTGAAGATCTCTTACAACGCTGTGTACTACTCCCTTCACAGAACAGCGCAAACTGTCTCTAACCAGAATAGGAGGAGTGGGAGACCCCGGTGCACAACTGAGCAAGAGGACAAGTACATTAGAGTGTCTTGTTCGAGAATCAGACGCCTCACAAGTCCTCAACTGGCAGCTTCATTAACCTCTCTAGGGGGTGTAGGACGCTAGCATCCCACCTGGCCAACATCCAGTGAAATTGCAAATTCAAAAACAGAAATACTGATAATAAAAATTCAAAAAACATACAAGTGTTATACATCGGCTTAAAGATGAACTTCTTGTTAATCCAACCTTTGTGTCAGATTTCAAAAAGGCTTTACGGCGAAAGCATACCATGCGATTATCTGAGGACAGCGCCCAGCACACAAAACATTACAAACAGTTAACAGCCAAGTAGAGACAAAAGTCAGAAATAGCGATAAAATAAATCACTTACCTTTGATCATCTTCATATGGTTGCACTCACAAGACTCCCTGTTACCCAATAAATGTTTGTTTTCTTCGATAAAGTCTCTCTTTATATCCAAAAACCTCAGTTTTGTTGGCGCGTTTTTTTCAGTAATCCAATGGCTCCAAGGCGGTCACAAAAGGCAGACGAAAAATCCCAAAAGTTTCAGTAAAGTTTGTAGAAACATGTCAAACGATGTTTAGAATCAATTCTCAGGTTGTTTTTAGTCATAATAATCAATACTATTTCAACTGGACAAAAGCTTCGTCAATTTGAAAGAAAAACAAGAAAGGCGCGCTCTCGGTCGTGTGAAGTAAACAGCTCTGGGACACTGCAGGGTCCACTCATTCAGAGTGGTCTTACTCTCTCATTTTTCAGAATACAAACCTAAAGCAATTTCTAATGGCTGTTGACATCTAGTGGAAGCCATAGGAAGTGCAATCTGAGTCCTAAATCATTAGATACTGTAAGGCAGTCAATGGAAAACTAAAAAACATAAACAAATCCCACATCCTGGATGGATTTTTCTCAGGTTTTTGCCTGCCATATCAGTTCTGTTATCCTCAGACATTATTTTAACAGTTTTGGAAACTTTAGTGTTTTCTATCCAAATCTACCAATTCTATGCGTATCCTAGCTTCTGGATTTGAGTAACAGGCAGTTTACTTTGGGCACGCTTTTCATCCGGAGATGAAAATACTGCCCCCTACCCTAGTGATGTTAAATAGTACCCGCAAAACACCAGTCTCAACTTCAAATCAAATCAAATCAAATCATCAGCTGATATCTCAAAGTGCTGTACAGAAACCCAGCCTAAAACCCCAAACAGCAAGCAATGCAGGTGTAGAAGCACGGTGGCTAAGAAAAACTCCCTAGAAAAGCCAAAACCTAGGAAGAAACCTAGACATCTACCTAGACATCTACCACTAACAGATTAGAGCCGTAAGTCCGTGTCCCAAATGTAGATGATAATACAAGTTATACACATGGAATTATAGATATACCTCTCCTTAAGGCAACTGCTGTGTCAGATTTCAAAACAACTTTACGGAAAAAGAAACCCATGCAATAATCTGAGACGGCGCTCAGAAGTAAAAACACCACAGCCGCAAAGAGTTTTATTGGTTAGGGTAAGTCAAGTTCCGTATAATACCATAACCTTATCTTTATCAAATGATCCATAAAGGGACCACCCTGAACATTTAATTTAAATACAATTTACACCACTTACGTATGTCTACGTGTGGGTGTACAAGTTGTGTATATATATTTTTCTATATTTACTTCATCAGATCTCTAGTGACCCATTACACAAATTTGTTACGTCATAAATTCCTCCTCTACACCAGTGTTTTATTCATACAGGAGTTTGAATATTCACTCTAGTGTCCTATTTAACAGCATATTCGGGAATAATACTCTCTTATCTCCATACAGAATCCCTATATAACATTATACATCTTTAGTTATTCATGTCCACATTGTAGCAACGACCATCTTTATGTGATTTAATTGTTTATCATTTTTTATTTATTTTTTGTACAGATTAATTTAATTTGACTTACTGAAATCAGATGCCATCCCTCAATTGTTCACGGATGATGTGTCTCCTGCTGGGCAGCTCACAGTGAGGGTCTGGTCTGGTCTTGTCTTGTCGTTTGTTGGTCAGACGGGAATTTTCCTCATGTTTCATAAAATGCGCCACCAGTTTTCCTCGCAGACCTCCACTGGAACGTTCCACAGGCAGAATAAATCATCCTGTTCGTTGACGCCAAATAGTTGTGGAAATTCTTACACAGGGACAGTCGAAGTCAATATTAAAATAAGAATAGTTTATTATCAGAATGCTGGAATGGTTCCAACCAACTCAATGCACCAAATACACATGTCGATCAGGAGCTCTCACGGGGCAGTTCCGTTTTGTTCCCTTATATTCTGATTACAGACACGTTACATAGGCATAGTTCATAGGGTTGGTTCCGGCATGTGTCTGGCACCGCCCCCTATCATAACTTAAAGAACTTATTTTGGGCATTCTGCCAAATAGTCTAAAGGAGGAGGTCATGATGGCACCCCCTCATATTGTTACCAGGCACAGGCAGGAACCAAGGATTGTTTATGAAACCAAAGACAAGATGCACAAAATTTCCTTCACAAACTTTTTTCCCCTTTTTCATCATGGGGTATTGTGTGTAGATTGATGAGAAAAAAACAAACTATTTAAAATCTCTCTTGGGTAGGGGCCAGTATTTTCACCTCTGGATGAAAAGCGTGCCCAAAGTAAACTGCCTGTTACTCAGGCCCAGAAGCTAGGATATGCATCATTTTTTGCAGATTTGGATAGAATTGGTAGATTTGGATAGAAAACACTCTGCACTCTGCTGGCAGCAGGCAACATTTTCACAAAAATAAGAAAAGCAACCAAATTAAATAATTTACCTTTGAAGAACTTCAGATGCTTTCACTCAGGAGACTCCCAGTTAGATAACAAATGTTCCTTTTTTCTAAAAAGATTATTTTTGTAGGCGAAAAACGTCCCGTTTGTTCATCAGTTTTGGCTGAGAAATCGACCGAAAAATACTTCAACTATAAAGCATTAGCATAACGCAACATTTTCTATTCATGAAAATCACAAATGAAATGAAATAAATATATTCAAACACAAGCTTAGCCTTTTGTTAACAACACTGTCATCTCAGATTTTCAAAATATGCATTACAGCCAACGCTAGACAAGCATTTGTGTAAGTTTATCATGGCATAATGCTATGCAAAGGCAACATTTTCACAAAAATAAGAACAGCAACCAAATTAAATAATTTACCTTTGAAGAACTTCAGATGCTTTCACTCAGGAGACTCCCAGTTAGATAGCAAATGTTCCTTTTTCCAAAAATAATATTTTTGTAGGCGAAAAACGTCCCGTTTGTTCATCCTGCTTGGCTGAGAAATCGACCAAAAATTACTTCAACTATGACGCCAAACTTTTTTCAAAATTTGCTCCATAATATTGACAGAAACACGGCAAACCTTGTTTAGGATCCATCCCCAAGGTGTTTTTAACATATGTATTCGATAATATATCCGTCGAGGCAGTTGGTTTCTCATAAGAAACGATTGCAAAAATGGCTACCTCAGTATTTTACGCAAAGTTTTCTCCGGGAGACACCATGCGACCACTCGCTCTATATGGTCTCTTACAGCCATTCTCCAATGGAAATGCCTAAAAAGACGTCACAATGCTGTAGACACCTTGGGGAAAACGTGGAAAACGTAAGCTGACTCCTAGCTCCTTCACAGCCATATAAGGAGTCATTGGCATGAGGCGGTTTCAAAAAATGTGGCACTTCCTGTTTGGACTTTTATCTGGGTTTCGCCTGTAACATCAGTTCTGTGGCACTCACAGACAATATCTTTGCAGTTTTCTTTCCAAAGCTGTCAATTATATGCATAGTCGAGCATCTTCTCGTGACAAAATATCTTGTTTAAAACGGGAACGTTTTTCATCCAAAAATTAAAATAGCGCTCCCTATATCCAACTGGTTAACAAGAAGTTAAGCTTTATTTTGATGTATAACATATATATTTTCAAGAATGTTAAATACTTGAATTTGGTATTTTTTTATTTTGTGCTCTGCAATTTCACCGGATGTTAGATTGGTGGGACGCTACCGCTGCCCATAAGAAGTTAATACATTGTATAGTAAGGGTGTAATGTAACAAAATGGGGAAAAAGTCAAGGGTCAAGGGCAGTATGCTAACAATGGCAGATACAATTTCAAAAGAGACCTATATGTGTACTACATCAGTGGTAGCCTCAGTCTGCTCTTCTGTGCTGCCACCTTCCATGGCTCATTGACTTCTTGTTTTTCTGGAGCTGATCCTATATCACTTGCTTAAAACTTCTTATGGCTAGGGGTTCCAATAGCAGCACCCCTCGACAACATTCCGCTTAAATTTGGCAGCGCGCGAAATTCAAAAATATTTTTGGGAAAAATTTAACTTTCAGACATTAACAAGTGCAATACACCAAATGAAAGATCAACTTCTTTTTAATCTTCCCATCGTGTCCAATTTCAAAAAGGCTTTACAGCGAAAGCACAACATATGATTATGTTAGGTCAGAGCCAAGTCACAAAAACACACACAGCCATTTTCCAGCCAAACAGAGGAGTACCAAAAAGCAGAAATATAGATAAAATTAATCACTAACCTTTAATGATCTTCATCAGGTGACACTCATAGGACATCATGTTAATTATTCGCCTACCTCCTCATGCCTTTTGCACACAATGTATATAGACTCCCCTTTTTTTTCTACTGTGTTATTTGACTTTTTAATTGTTTACTCCATGTGTAACTCTGTGTTGTCTGTTCACACTGCTATGCTTTATCTTGGCCAGGTCGCAGTTGCAAATGAGAACTTGTTCTCAACTAACCTACCTGGTTAAATAAAGGTGAAATAAAAAATAATAAAAAATTTAAAAAATCTCAGTTTACATTGGCGCATTACGTTCAGTAATGTTTTGCTTACAAAACATCCAGTGATTTTGCAGAGAGCCACATGAATTTACAGAAATACTCATAATAAACAATGATAAAAGATACAAGTGTTATTCACAGAATTAACCTTTCTGGGGTAGGCGGGACGCTTGGTTCCCACATGGCCAATAGCCAGGGAAAATGCAGAACGCCAAATTCAAATACATTTCTATAAAAATCTAACTTTCACTAAATTACACATGCAAGATAGCAAATTAAAGCTAAACTCGTTGTGAATCCAGCCAACATGTCAGATTTCAAAAAGGCTTTTCCGCGAAAGCATTAGATGCTATTATCTGATGATAGCACAACATTAAACAATGAGAGTAGCATATTTCAACTCTGCAGGCGCGACACAAAACGCAGAAATAAAATATAAATCATGCCTTACCTTTGACGAGCTTCTTTTGTTGGCACTCCTATATGACCCATAAACATCACAAATGGTCCTTTTCAAACTACTTTTGTAATACAACTTTAGGTATTTCTAAACGTATATAATCAATCAAATTGAAGACGTGATGATCTGTGTTCAATACAGGAGCAAAACAAACTGACGCTACTTTTCTGGTTACACGCCTCTATCAAAAGGTTCACATGAAGTGACGTTCGTTCTATGCTATGCTACTTCTTCATTACACAAAGGAAAAACCTCAACCAATTTATACGAACTGGTGACATCCATTGGAAGAGGTAGGAACTGCAGGAAAGTCGATTAGAATTCTGGATTCCCCCTGAAAACATATTGAAATGACAGTGACTTCAACAACAACAAAAATCTGAATGGTTTGTCCTCGGGGATTCGCCTGCTAAATAAGTTCTGTTATACTCACAGACGTGATTCAAACAGTTTTAGAAACTTCTGAGTGTTTTCTATCCAATACTAATAATAATATGCATATATTAGGATCTGGGACAGAGTAGGAGGCAGTTCAGTTTGGGCACGCTATTTATCCAAAAGTGAAAATGCTGCACAACTACCCCAAACAGGTTAAAGATAGACTTCTCCTTAACTTCTTGCGTTGAGCAATCCCGTATCCGGGAGCGTAATCATAGCCTCAAGCTCATTACCATAACACAACGTTAACTATTCATGAAAATCGCAAATGAAATGAAATAAATATGTTCACTCACAAGCTTAGCCTTTTGTGAACAACACTGTCATCTCAGATTTTCAAAATATGCTTTCCAACCATAGCTACACAAGCATTTGTGTAAGAGTAATGATAGCTAGCATAGCATTAAGCCTAGCATTCAGCAGGCAACATTTTCACAAAAACAAGAAAAGCATTCAAATAAAATCATTTACCTTTGAAGAACTTCGGATGTTTTCAATGAGGAGACTCTCAGTTAGATAGCAAATGTTCATTTTTTCCAAAAAGATTATTTGTGTAGGAGAAATCGCTCCGTTTTGTTCATCACGTTTGGCTAAGAAAAAAACCTGAAAATTCAGTCATTACAACGCCGAACTTTTTTCCAAATTAACTCCATAATATCGACAGAAACATGGCAAACGTTGTTTAGAATCAATCCTCAAGGTGTTTTTCACATATCTATTCAATGATAAATCATTCGTGGCAGTTGGGTTTCTCCTCGGAAGCAAACGGAAAAATACACGCAGCTGGAGATTACGCAATAATTGCGACGGAGGACACCAAGCGAGCACCTGGTAGATGTAGTGTAAAATGGTCAATCTTCAATGATATGCCTACAAATACGTCACAATGCCGCAGACACTTTGGGGAAATGACAGAAAGTGTAAGCTCATTCCTGGCCCATTCACAGCCATATAAGGAGACATTGGAACACAGCACCTTCAAAATCTGGGGCACTTCCTGTTTGAAATTTAATCTTGGTTTCGCCTGTAGCATCAGTTCTGTGGCACTCACAGACAATATCTTTGCAGTTTTGGAAAAGTCAGAGTGTTTTCTTTCCAAAGCTGTCAATTATATGCATAGTCGGGAATCTTTTCGTGACAAAATATCTTGTTTAAAACGGGAACGTTTTTTTATCCAAAAATTAAAAGAGCGCCCCCTATATCCAAGAAGTTAATGCAATTGTTGTGTCAGATTTCAAAAAGATTTACGGAAAAAGCAAACCATGCAATAATCTGAGTACGGCGTTCAGAGACCAAACCAGCCAAAGAAATATCTGCCATGTTGTGTAGTCAACATTAGTCAGAAATAGCATTGTAAATATTCACTTACCTTTGATGATCTCATCAGAATTCACTCCCAGGAATCCCAGTTCGACAATAAATGTTTGATTTGTTCGATAAAGTTCATAATTTATGTCCAAATTCCTCCTTGTTGTTAGCGCGTTCAGCCCAGTAATCCATCTTCATGAGGCTCGAGCACTAGGTCCAGACGAAAAGTCCAAAAGTTCCGTTACAGTCCGTAGAAACATGTCAAACGATGTATAGAATCAATCTTTAGGATGTTTTTAACATAAATCTTCAATAATGTTCCAACCGGAGAATTCCTTTGTCTGTAGAAAAGCAATGGAACGCGTGCTACCTCTCACGTGAACGAGCGTCACGAGTTTGTGGCACTCTGCCAGACCACTGACACAAAGAGCCCTTATGAGCCCCTCCTTTACAGTAGAAGCATCAAACATGTTTCTAAAGGCTGTTGACATCTAGTGGAAGCCTTAGGAAGTGCAATTTGACCCCATAGACACTGTGTTTTCGATAGGCCAATCTTTGAAAAACTACAAACCTCAGATTTCCCACTTCCTGGTTGGATTTTTCTCAGGGGTTCGCCTGCCCTATGAGTTCTGTTATACTCACAGACATCATTCAAACAGTTTTAGAAACTTCAGAGTGTTTTCTATCCAAATACTATGCATATATTACGACTGCGCCATAGAGCTCCTACTAATACTATGCATATATTAGCAACTGGGACTGAGTAGCAGGCAGTTTACTCTGGGCACGCTTTTCATCCAAAAGTGAAAATGCTGCCCCCTATCCCAAACAGATTTTAAGGTAACTAACGCCATCCTCACACTGACTGCAAGAGAGTCTTAGGGTTTGATATTTATTAGACAGCCATGTCCTATAACCTAGAATACAAAATTGTACAACGGGTGGGTCTAATCCTGAATGTTGATTGGTTGGAAACCCCATTCCAGCCGGTGCCTATTCCACAAGTTACCACCGGCTAAATCTATGATGTTAACATGCCTATTTACTCTGTTCCACCTGACTGCGCAATACACTCTCTTGTCAGCCCAGCCAGGCAATTTATAAATGTAATCTCCACTATAAAATCACCTCTGACATTTGCAACATTGTTTCAATATTCAAATTCAAGTCAGGAGTCGGGATGAGACAGACAGGCAGGAAGCTATTCTCAGCCAGTCGAAATCATGAATCAGCATAATTTGTATGGATATATACAAAGAAATATCAATAGAAAACGGGTAAACGAAATGAAGTGCTGCTAGTTGACAGTCTTTCCAGCTACAGTTTGAAGTGATTGTGTTAGCTGTGTTGTTGGCAAGCTCCTCTGGACAACAGTGTCCTGACGCAAGAGCACATTTTCTATGCCAGGTTTCTACGCCTAAACAGCAAATGCAAATGGAGCTACTCTGTTGTTATTCTGGCTGCACTGTTTGACGCAACTGTAAGTTAGCCGCAGTTGGATAGCTAGCAAGTAAGGGATAAGAACATTGAATGGCTTGTATGAATGACTGAGTTGAGTCCATAGATACGGAACTAAAATACTTAACGACTGGATTGCGTCTCTGGCAATTGAACCAATAGAACCAAAGACCAGCCTACTAAATTTGTGTCGGTACTATATCTTGTGGAATTATTCAATAGTATGAATAAATTAATCAAAATACATTTTTTATGAAAATATGTAAATCATTATTTGAATATGTTGGTAACCCATTGTATAAAAGAGGTACTGCCCTCAAAGCCGGTGTTTGGAGGATCTATTGGCACAGTTTGCCGGCCCTCGATTTTGTCTCGGACTTAACAACACCCATGCCAATATATCCTTCAAACACCGGGTTCTCTGCCATTATCACTTAAATGTCATGTACCGACATGCAGTAAATCCTCTGTAAACACCCCCTGTTTAATTATACATGTCGATACCTCTCATCCAGAGTTCTACATTCTCAGTGTTGTGTGTGTGTGTGTGTGTGTGTGTGTGTGTGTGTGTGTGTGTGTGTGTGTGTGTGTGTGTGTGTGCGTGCGCATGAGTAAACTTGCTCCAGGTAGAAGAGTTTAGAGAGCCCTGGGGAAGGAAACATTGTGTATTTGATGTGATTTGTCATGTTGAATTGCAAATCCTTGACACAACAGAGAGCACTGGAACATCTGAAGGTAACAATATCCATGAAGTAGAGAAGAAGGTAGCTACGTAACACAGTACCAAAATATCCTTTGTAGAAGTGATGACATAAGAAGATAGACAGAACACGTATGGGGATCCATCTCAAAGTTACCGTATGAGGTTGGCATTATAATGGTTTCTGGTGATCTGTTATATAAATAGATTTATGGTATAGAAATTAATTTGTGGACATTTAACATGTGACTTCAAATGGATATGGTGGCATTATATTACATTCTCTTCAAGCAGCATGTTTTCATTATTCAGGAAGAATCCATAATCACAACCCATAATCTCATAATCCATAATATAATTGAGCAGCATACAGTCCCAGTTAATATCTTAATTCAATTCCACAAGACCTCACATGGCTTCCTCTACCCTTACATGGCTTAATTGATAAACTGGGACTTGTATCAGGGAGAAATTTATGCTAATTGTGTGTGTGTGTGTGCCTGCACTTGTGTGTGTGTGTGTGTTAGTGTGTTTATTGGCAAACAGAATGAAATTAGTGATGGTGCTTGATGGCTCTTTGATATTAATGAAGTAAAAGGATTGAAGACGGAGGGGCGGTGTCATCAGACTAACCTGGGTTGTCATGGCGAGGCCGACGTAGAGCGGGCCACACAGAGCACACCTGCTGTTATTTTGAGCACCGACTGACCGTTAATTTGGGAGCTCCGGTTTCTACTCTCTGTCACTCAGGGCAGATGGAGGGGGAGAGTTAGCCTGGAGGTTGCTTCTGATGGTGTGTGGAACAAGGCCCAAGGGCAGAGGATGAGGGGCCACTCTAACTAGTCAGACCCCCTTTCAACCCCTGACAAGTGTCCATCTGCATCCAACAACTCTTTCTGGAGTCCAGCAACATTAAGGCAGTCATATAAAATGTAAAAGATTTCTTGACATTTCATTTCATAACACTTTACCCAATTAATTTAGTGTGTTTCCTCAGGCTGATGTTTTTCCTGGAG
The DNA here is from genome assembly GCF_018296145.1 of Oncorhynchus tshawytscha. Lineage (NCBI taxonomy): Eukaryota > Metazoa > Chordata > Actinopteri > Salmoniformes > Salmonidae > Oncorhynchus > Oncorhynchus tshawytscha. Next base: position 16,843,038 of record NC_056429.1, read on the forward strand.
AGAAGTGGCTTCTTTGCTGCCCTTCTTGACGCCAGGCCATCCTCAAAAAGTCTTCGCCTCACTTGTCAATGGTGTATTGGAAGCGAAGTCACTTAAAATCACTTTTTAAAAAAAAGCACTTAAAATCAAAACGTGCTCAAAAAACAGAACATAAAAGTAAAGCGCGTAAACTAACACCACATAACATGAAACAATTACACACAAAACATGATGGGAAACAGAGGGTTAAATACAAGTAGATTGATTGGGAAAATGAAAACCAGGTGTGTATGGAAACAAGACATGACAAATGGATATATGAAAAATGGAGCAGCGATGGCTAGAAAGCCACTGACGTCGATCGCCGAACGCCGCCCGAACAAGGAGAGGAGCCGACTTCGGAGGAAGTCGTGACATCACTGTGCGTGCAGATGCACTCACACCAGACTGCTGCCATTCCTGAGCAAGCTCTGTACTGGTGGTGCCCCGATACTGCAGCTGAATCAACTTTAGGAGACGGTCCTGGCACTTGCTGGACTTTCTTGGGCGCCCTGAAGCGTTCTTCACAACAATTGAACCACTCTCCTTGAAGTTCTTGATGATCTAATAAATGGTTGATTTAGGTGCAATCTTACTGGCAGCAATATCCTTGCCTGTGAAGCCTTTTTTGTGCAAAGCAATGATGACGGCACATGTTTCCATGAAGGTAACCATGGTTGACAGAGGAAGAACAATGATTCCAAGCACCACCCTCCTTTTGAAGCTTCCTGTCCTGTTATTCGAACTCAATCAGCATGACAAAGTGATCTCCAGCCTTGTCCTCGTCAGCACTCACACCTGTGTTAACGAGAGAATCACTGACATGATGTCAGCTAGCTGGTCCTTTTGTGGCAGGGCTGAAATACAGTCGAAATGTTTTTTGGGGATCCAGTTAATTTGCCTGGCAAAGAGGGACTTTGCAATTAATTGCAATCCATCTGATCGCTCTTCATAACATTCTGGGGTATATGCAAATTGCCATCATACAAACTGAGGAAGCAGACTTTGTGATAATTCATATTTGTGTCATTCTCAAAACTTTTGGCGACAACTGTATGTTTTGACCAATCCAGGGTTACTCCAAGCAGTTTAGTAACCTCAACTTGCTCAATATACACATTATTTATTACAAGATTTAGTTAAGGTTTATGGTTTAGTGAAAGATTTGTCACAAATATAATGCTTTTAATTTTTGAAATATTTACGACTAACTCTTTGCCACCCATTCTGAAACTAACTGTAGCTCTTTGTTAAGTGTTGCAGTGTAGTAGCTGACATCCGCATACATAGACACGCTGGCTTTACTCAAGGAAGAAAAAAGTAAGGGGCCTAGACAGCTGCCCTGGGGAATTCCTGATTCTATCTGGATTATGTTGGCTTCAATTAAGGAACACCCTCTGTGTTCTGTTAGACAGGTAACTCTTTATCCACAATATAGCAGGTGGTATAAAGCCATAACACATGTTTTTCCATCAGCAGATTATGATCAATAATGTCAAAAGCTGCACTGAAGTCTAACAAAACAGCTCTCTCTTTTTATCATCAATTTCTCTCAGCCAATCATCAGTCATTTGTTTAAGTGCCATGCTTGCTGAATATCCTTCCCTATAAGCGTGCTGAAAGTCTTTTGTGATTTTTTTTTTACAGTAAAATAGAATCTATCTGGTCAAACACAATCTTTTCAAAAGTTTACTATGGGTTGGTAACAGGCTGATATTTTAGCCAGTAAAGGGAGCTTTACTATTTTTGGGTAGGGGAATTACTTTTGATTCCCTCCAGGCATGAGTGTATACACTTTCTAGTAGGCCTAGATTGATGATGTGGCAAATATTATCCTCAGTAATTTTCCATCCAAGTTGTCAGACCCCAGTGGCTTGTCATTGTTGATAGACAACAATCATTTTTCCACTTCTTCCACATTCCCATTACGGAATTCAAAATTACAATGGTTGTCTTTCATAATTTGATCAGTTATACTTGGATGTGTAGCATCAGCGTTTGTTGCTGGCATGTCATGCCTGGGTTTGCTTATCTTGCCAATTACATTTTTTTAAAGTAATTGGCAATATCAGTGGGTTTTGTGATGAATGAGCCATCTGATTCAATGAATTTTGCACAACATTTAATTTATCAAATCAAATTTGGAATTGCCAAAGGGATGGCAGGGGAGGGCTTTGCATGCATCGCGGAAGTTAGAGTAGCAGTGGTCGAGGGTATTGCGCATGCGTGTAGCGTAATCAATATGCTGGAAGAATTTAGGTAGACTTGTTCTCAAATTTGCTTCGTTAAAATCCCCAGCTACAATAAATACAGCCTCAGGATGTACGGTTTCCAGTTTGCATATAGTCCCGTGAAGTTCCTTGATGGCCGTCTTGGTGTCTGCTTGAGGGGGAATGTCCACAGCTGTGACTATAACTGACCAGCACTTGATTGTAAGGAAGTCTAGATCGGGGGAGTAGAAGTACTTGAGTTCCTGTATATTGTTATGATTACACCATGAGTCGTTAATCATAAAGCATACACCCCCGCCCTTCCTTTTTCCAGAGAGGTGTTTATCTCTGTCGGCGTGATGCATGGAGAAGCCTGGTGGCTGAACCGATTCCGACAAAATATCCAGAGAGAGTCATGTTTCCGTGAAACAGAGAATGCTACAATCTCTGATGTCTCTCTGGAATTTCATCTACCTTGCTGTCAAGAGACTGGATATTGGCTAGTAGTATACTCGGGAGCGGTGTGCGATGTGCACGTCTATGGAGCCTGGCCAGGTGGCTGCTTCGTCTGCCCCTTCTGCGGCGTCATGGTTTTGGATCGCCCTACTGGATTTAGCTCCATTGTCCTGGGTGGTGGTCGAACAGAGGAACCGCTTTGGGAAAGTCGTATTCCTGGTCGTAATGTTGGTAAGTTGACGTTGCTCTTATACCCAATAGTTCTTCCCGGCTGTACGTAGTAAGACTTAAGATTTCCTGGGGTAACAAAGTAAGGAATAATACGGAAATAAACAAAATACTGCACAGTTTCCTAAGAGCTCGAAGTGAGGCGACCATCTCTGTCGGCGCCATCTCTGTTGCTCCAAAGCTTTTTACTATAATTTTTTATTTCACTGAGCTTTGTTTTATAGTATAGTTTCTTCTACTTTTTAATTCAGTTTAGTCACATGATTTCTCAATTTGCAGTGCGTCTGCCAATTGATTGTGCAGCTAGACTTATTTGCCATTCCTTTTGCCTCATCCCTTTCAACCATGCAACTTTTCAATTCCTCATCAATGCATAGGGATTTAACAGTTTTTACAGTCATTTTTTAATGGGTGCATGCTTATTAGTAACTGGAATAAGCAATAAATGTAGCTTTTGTTGCTCCTCATGACATGCCACAGACCACCAAATTGTAACGGTTCTCGTCCTCCTCTTCTGAGGAGGAGTAGCGAGAAGGATCGGAGGACCAATTTGTAGAGTGGTAAGTGTTCATGATGTAATATTCAATGAATCAAACTGAATAGAACACTGGAACAAAACAATAAACGTGAATAAATGAAAACGAAACAGTCCTGTCTGGCGAGATACACAAAGACAGAAAATAAACACCCACAAAACACAGGTGGAAAAAGGCTACCTAAGTATGATTCTCAATCAGAGACAACTAACGACACCTGCCTCTGATTGAGAACCATACTAGGCCGAGCACAGAAACCAACATAGAAAAACAAACATAGACTGCCCACCCCAACTCACGCCCTGACCATACTAAAACAAAGACAAAACAAAGAAACTAAGGTCAGAACGTGACACAAATATTATTTACATCAACAACATAAGAATCATTACAAAATGTATTGTATTACCTCTTATACACTGTATTAGGCCAAGCCTTTGGAACTTTAGTTTTCCTAGATATGGCTACTATATTGTGATCACTACATCCGATGGATTTGGATTACGCTTTGAAGCAAATTTCTGAAGCATTAGTAAAGATGTGATCAATGCATGTTGATGATTTCATTCCTAAGCTCTTTGTAACTACCCTGGTAGGTTGACTCATAACCTGAACCTGGTTACAGGCACTAGTTACAGTTGACTGTGTTACGCACTTCTAGGAGTAGTGGGTGCGGAGTCAGGCGCAGAGAGCAGAGGGTAAAGGACAATCGTATTTATTCCGGCACAGAAAATGGTCACGACAAAATACCAGGCGCATACAAATGACTGGCCCAAAAACAGGACCCAAACAGTCCGGAGAAAACAAGAAAATAGCACAACCACAAAAATGAACAGAGGAACAAGCCCGCACGAAAGCCGGCGGGCATAAACGGCTTAAATATCCCTAACCAAAACCTCAACAAGAAACAGGTGTAACCAATAATACAAAACTAACAGAAAAGGAAAAGGAGATCAGTGGCAGCTAGTAGACTGGTGACGACGACCGCCGAACGCCGCCCGAACAGGAAGAGGAGCCACCTTCGGTGGGAGTTGTGATAGACTGGCTTTCATCAAGCTGCCCACTCAAGCTTTTTCTTGAGTGGGCAGCTTGATGAAAGCCAGTCAATATTTAATCATGAAGAAAATATACCTCTCTGTTGATATCACATACATTATCAAGCAAATGTTATCCAGATACTTACTGTTAGCACTTGGTGGTCTATAGCAGGGACACAGGCCCCCATCCTTCTTTCCCACGAAGAAGAAGCCTGGGCCAGCTGGGGAGGATTGATGAATGAAGCCTGCCTCCAGCGACTCCCGTGGACATAGTCGTCCATGGCTGCTGCTTCAGGGGCTGAAAGGGGGTAAAGACGGCCCCAGGGAGGGGTGGAGCTGGGTAGGAGCTCTATGGCGCAGTCGTATGGTCGATGAAGAGGGAGGATGGCGGCTTGCTTCTTACTGAAGGCTTTCCGAATGTCGAAGTATTTGGGAGGGAGAGTGGAGAAATCTGCAGGGGAACGTGGCAAGGCTCTTGGTGAGGGTCTTAGGCATTTAGTCTGGCAGTCCTTTCACCAGTCTAGTAGGTGTCCCGTGGACGAGGAGAATAGTGGGATATGCTGCACTAACCAGATGAACTGTAGGATAAGGGGATTCTTGGGAGCAGTGATCAGAAAAAAACTAAGAGTCTCTGAGTGGTTCACCCTAACCTGAAGTTGATATTCCTCCTGGCCGGAGCCAATGGGACTCTGATGGCTTAAATCTGCAGAGGGATGGGGGATTTCCTTCAAGGAATTTGTAATTCTCTGGCGAGGTCCTGATCTACGAAATTATCCGCTGCCCCAGTGTTCACGAAGGCTTGAATTTGGTGCCGATGGTTGTCCCAGTGGAGGGTGCCGGGTAGTGACAAGTGGTGACTGGGCAGTCTGGGGGTCACTGCACAGCTCGTCAGGGTCTCCCTCTGTCCTGGCGAGCCTTGGAGTATCTTGTCGGTTCTGGGCATGTAGAGCGGAGATGGCCAAGACTTCCGCAGTAGAGGCAGCAGCCTTTGTGCTTGTTCTGTATGCTCAGACGTGTGCGTCCCAGCTGCATGGGCTCCTCAGTGCTTGGCTCGGGGGGCTTGGAGTACTCAGGGACCTGGGATACTGGGGCGCTGTCTCACTTGTTCTCGGGTGTGGATATCAATTTTGATTGCCTAGTGTTTTCAGGGACTTGAGGTCCTCTCCCAGTTCCCGAGAGACCAGTTCATCCCTGATGGAGTTAGACAGACCTTGGTGGAAGGCGGTGACCAACGCCTCTGTATTCCACCCACTCTCAGTGGCGAGGGTGCGGAAATCAATGGCGAAGTCGGCCACTGGTTTGGCCCCTCGGCCGACTGGGTGGTCGAAGACTCGTCGCAACTTGGAAGTGAAGGCTGATATGGAGCTGCAAGATGTTGGTTGCTATTCCCAGACCGCCATTGCCCACACCAGGGCTTTGCCCGAGAGTAGGGAAATGATGTAGGCGATCTTGGTCAAATCAGTGTGAAACGAGGAGGTCTGTAGCTCAAACACCAGCAAGCACTGAGTGAGGAACCCCTTGCATCTTCCCGGGTGGCCGTCATGCCTCTCAGGGGCTGGAATCTTGGTTTCCCGGTGCAGGTTCCCTGGGGGATCTACGGCGATGACTGGAGCTCTGGGCGCTGAGACTTGGACAGTAGGTCCTCCTGGGTTGGGGGTGCGCACTGGTCTGAGGGAGTTGGTAAGTGCCCGGAGAGTCTCAGATATTTGGGAGAGTTGTTTCTGCTGCCACCCCACCAGTGTTCCTTGGTGGGCTATGAGGCTCTTGATCTGGTCGATCTCTGCTGGGTTCATGTTGGCTTGCTGTGATGTGATGTGGTAGAACCCAGGAGCAGAAAAGAGAACCAGATGAGGAACCAGTGGTTTAGGAAAAAACGTAAATACTATACTGGAAAAAGTTCAACAGAAGGTACAAAGCAAAACTGGGAAAACAACAAACACTAAGACTCAAACTCACTCAGGAGACAACGCACAAAGCTAACAAATCAAGCTTCTGCAAATGGTAACAGAAAAAATACCTATGAAAAGGAAATCATAATAAGTAACTGAAAACACCTAAGTGCCATAATAGTCTCTAGGGAGGTCTCTGCTGCACTCTGGTGACAGGTGGAACCATGCCAACAACAAATACAATACGGTCTACAGTGTTGCAGTGTGCTTGCAGAGCATGTGTGAAATGTTCTGTTTTTGTTTCCTCTACTTTTGTACAAGGCAAATACAGTGCCTTGCGAAAGTAATCGGCCCCCTTGAACTTTGCGACCTTTTGCCACATTTCAGGCTTCAAACATAAAGATATAAAACTGTATTTTTTTGTGAAGAATCAACAACAAGTGGGACACAATCATGAAGTGGAACGACATTTATTGGATATTTCAAACTTTTTTAACAAATCAAAAAATGAAAAATTGGGCGTGCAAAATTATTAAGTTGGATCATCTTATCCTTTGAGGTTTTAAAAGTGTTCTTATACTATGATTCCAAACACTCAAAGCAACTGGAAGACATCCATGGCTGGCATTGTTGTCACCTTAGCTTGCTACACAACAACTTCTGAGTGATAAGAAGCACAAGCACTATCACCAATCAGCCTACACCACTGCACACATGCCCACCCACCCACCATTACCATGACCAGTAGCATAGCCATGTCAGCAAATTACTACATTCTGAACATACACAAATCTAACTTGGTCAATTGTAACTTGCTGTTTTGACAGTCAATATTACAAAAATTATCTGTAAAACAAACTGATTTGAGCATTAAGGCCTGCAGTGTGAACAAGGCTATAGTTACGCTGGGAAGACCTTTGGCTGCAACCAGCCAATCTCTAAGAGTCATCACAGGACTATACTGTACGGTACATCCACTGTGTTTCCCCTTCAGACCCTTCAGGCTAAGTGACAGGAGCTCTGTGGCGAACCAGGTGCTGTGAAAAATGCAGGGTTATTATGTGTGACCTGATCTGGAACCCGACAGAGTTCTGATTCTAAATTACTGTGTGATCTGGAACCAAACAGAGTTCCTATTCTAAATGACTGCATGATCTGGAACCAAACAGAGTTCTGATTCTAAAGTACTGCATGATCTGGAACCAAACAGAGATCTGATTCTAAATGACTGCATGATCTGGAACCAAACAGAGTTCTGATTCTAAAGTACTGCATGATCTGGAAACCAACAGAGTTCTGATTCTAAATGAATGCATGATCTGGAACCAAACAGAGTTCTGATTCTAAATGACTGCATGATCTGGAACCAAACATAGATCTGATTCTAAATGACTGCATGATCTGGAACCAAACAGAGTTCTGATTCTAAATGACTGCATGATCTGGAACCAAACAGAGATCTGATTCTAAATGACTGCATGATCTGGAACCAAACAGAGTTCTGATTCTAAATGAATGCATGATCTGGAACCCAACAGAGTTCTGATTCTAAATGACTGTATGATCTGGAACCAAACAGAGTTCTGATTCTAAATGACTGCATGATCTGGAACCCAACAGAGTTCTGATTCTAAATGACTGCATCCCCTCATCTGACACTCTGACAATACCTCGTAGAAAGGGGTGGCAGGGTAGCCTAGTGGACAAGTAACCGGAAGGTTGCAAGTTCAAACCTCCGAGCTGACAAGGTACAAATCTGTCATTCTACCCCTGAACAGGCAGTTAACCCACTGTTCCTAGGCCGTCATTGTAAATAAGAATTTGTTCTTAACTGACTTGCCTAGTAAAAAAAATATATATATATTCTTCTCTACTACTGTTTTGTCTCGTTTGATATATGTTAAGTCTATGAAAAGGATCTTAATCTCTCATTATATTCTGCATTCATTCATGGTATATATTTTCAGATTCTCATTTCTATGTTTAAAGACATGTATTTCCCTTGAAATGTACAGTGTGTCATTACAGGCCCTTTTCTCCCCTAATAATCTTTGATGGATCACATGCTTTGGGAGTGGGCCTTTTAATGTGATTTCTAATGAGAAATGCTCTCTCTCTCTGTGATGCTTTCATGCCTGAGACTAAACCCTCTGCTCTCTGAGAGATTAGAATTTAATCACACAGCCTGGTCTCATAGACTAGACGTAACATTGTAAAAGTAAATACTAGACACTGAAATTAGTATGATACTGTATGTTACGTTTGTATGGTTACATGAGACAGAATGTTACATAACCTTTTCACACGTACCAACACACGGGTGTGATCCTGCTACAGTGGTCTCTGTAGCTTATGATCAAACTGGTGTGATTAGAACGCGTATTTAGAACGTCCAGTTTCGAATGGCGCAACAATCAGCATTTTAGCTGGCCACACAGTTTTTTCAGAAACATTTAGCACAAAAACAGTCCTTACAAAGTTATGTCCAGAATGTGAGCAGTTTATTTTTGGATGCAATGTTCAGACATTCACAGAAGAAGCTACAGCATAACACAATCTTCCAAATCGGAAAAATGTAGGCTACATTTGTCCTAGCGCTAACTGAGAAAAGATTGATGTAACACAAGCGGTCATATTTTTATAACTCTCAGCTGACAGAAACTACAATATGAATTAGCTAATAGCAATTACTATTTAGAATGAATCACATTATGGGTGAGCTCACCATTGATTGAAATAATTGAGTAAAACACTTTGTAGAAATGGAAAGTAACCCGATGATGGGTAGTTTGTGCTGCTGCCATGCCTGTTTTTTTTCTCACATCAACCAAATATAATAAGAGGAGACCAGATGAGTTTGGTCTGTTTATAGTAGGCATGTTGAAGGGGGTGTGTTGTCCCTTCATTCACTTCCGGAAGTTTACCCGAAAGATGAGTGAACCATTCCTTCACCTCATTATAACACCTTTGGTCTGGCAGATTACGTGATACCCAGAATGCATTGTATAATGTCAACAAATATGGCGCCACACATAGCTGGCAATTAGCTTAGGTCATTATAATCAGTGCAACCTTCAAAAAAGTATTTTACACACATCATACGTGTCCATTACAATATATGCAATAATCGGAATGCATTATTTGTTACCAGTAATTGAAAATGTGAATAAAACTGTAAATACATTATGCTCCATACATACAGTGCCTTGCGAAAGTATTCGGCCCCCTTGAACTTTGCGACCTTTTGCCACATTTCAGGCTTCAAACATAAAGATATAAAACTGTATTTTTTGTGAAGAATCACCAACAAGTGGGACACAATCATGAAGTGGAACGACATTTATTGGATATTTCAAACTTTTTTAACAAATCAAAAACTGAAAATTGGGCATGCAAAATTATTCAGCCCCTTTACTTTCAGTGCAGCAAACTCTCTCCAGAAGTTCAGTGAGGATCTCTGAATGATCCATTGTTGACCTAAATGACTAATGATGATAAATACAATCCACCTGTGTGTAATCAAGTCTCCGTATAAATGCACCTGCACTGTGATAGTCTCCGAGATCCGTTAAAAGCACAGAGAGCATCATGAAGAACAAGGAACACACCAGGCAGGTCCGAGATACTGTTGTGGAGAAGTTTAAAGGCGGATTTGGATACAAAAAGATTTCCCAAGCTTTAAACATCCCAAGGAGCACTGTGCAAGCGATAATATTGAAATGGAAGCAGTATCAGACCACTGCAAATCTACCAAGACCTGGCCGTTCCTCTAAACTTTCAGCTCATACAAGGAGAAGACTGATCAGAGATGCAGCCAAGAGGCCCATGATCACTCTGGATGAACTGCAGAGATCTACAGCTGAGGTGGGAGACTCTGTCCATAGGACAACAATCAGTCGTATATTGCACAAATCTGGCCTTTATGGAAGAGTGGCAAGAAGAAAGCCATTTCTTAAAGATATCCATAAAAAGTGTTGTTTAATGTTTGCCACAAGCCACTTGGGAGACACACCAAACATGTGGAAGAAGGTGCTCTGGTCAGATGAAACCAAAATTGAACTTTTTGGCAACAATGCAAAATGTTATGTTTGGCGTAAAAGCAACACAGCCCATCACCCTGAACACACCATCCCCACTGTCAAACATGGTGGTGGCAGCATCATGGTTTGGGCCTGCTTTTCTTCAGCAGGGACAGGGAAGATGGTTAAAATTGATGGGAAGATGGATGGAGCCAAATACAGGACCATTCTGGAAGAAAACCTGATGGAGTCTGCAAAAGACCTGAGACTGGGACGGAGATTTGTCTTCCAACAAGACAATGATCCAAAACATAAAGCAAAATCTACAATGGAATGGTTCAAAAATAAACATATCCAGGTGTTAGAATGGCCAAGTCAAAGTCCAGACCTGAATCCAATCGAGAATCTGTGGAAAGAACTGAAAACTGCTGTTCACAAATGCTCTCCATCCAACCTCACTGAGCTCGAGCTGTTTTGCAAGGAGGAATGGGAAAAAATTTCAGTCTCTCGATGTGCAAAACTGATAGAGACATACCCCAAGCGACTTACAGCTGTAATCGCAGCAAAAGGTGGCGCTACAAAGTATTAACTTAAGGGGGCTGAATAATTTTGCACGCCCAATTTTTCAGTTTTTGATTTGTTAAAAAAGTTTGAATATCCAATAAATGTCGTTCCACTTCATGATTGTGTCCCACTTGTTGTTGATTCTTCACAAAAAATACAGTTTTATATCTTTATGTTTGAAGCCTGAAATGTGGCAAAAGGTCGCAAAGTTCAAGGGGGTCGAATACTTTCGCAAGGCACTGTACATACTGTATGTACAGTAGACATGCCTACAGTAGACACGACAACACGATATACAGAAAATAAGGAACTTACTTTGATAGGAACACACACATGTCCAAAGTTATTATATGTAAGTAAAGCAACATGGAAGGCAAAGCGAGTGGCAGCAAGAAAATGTTCCAATTCTTACAAAACTGAGCAAATATATGCATACTTGTCCTGCTCAAACATGAGTGATGTGCAGTGGGTTCGCCTGGAAGAGAGAAGTTTATCTGGCTCAGGAAAGCCTCAAACATAAATTGTCCGCAACGCTGAAATGGACTACTTCTATGTGAATTAATGAGGAGGCGGAACACATCTCAATTCAAACTGTTGTTAGAAAATACAATTTGTTAGAAAATAATTTGAAATTGACAAGTTGAAACATAGCCTATGGTTAATTAGCAGGCAGCGTGTGTTGCGTAATAATCACATTTTGGAACAGTGAGTGCATTCTGACATCACCTGCATAAAACAACTCACGCTGGGGTGAATGTTAGAGATATTTGGAACTCACGTGTGAAAAGGTTAAAACAAAAATTAAAGTAGAGTGGTTGGTTGGGATGGATGGGTAGATGTATAACGCAAACAACTAGCAATCCAAATGTTGAGTGTTTTTTAATTTCAACAACAACATTAGCATTTTAGCTAATTAGCAACTTTGCAACTGCTTTTTAGCTAATTTAACTGCTTAGCATGTTAGCTAACCCTTCCCCTTAACCCTTTAACCTAACTTTTAACTCTACCCTGAACCATACCCCTAACGTTAGCATTAGCCACCTAGCCAACTAGCTAAGGTTAGCCACACCAAATGTGGAATTTGTAACATATAACACGATTAGCAAATTCCTAACATATTGTATTCATTCCAATTTGTAACATATCGTACAGATTGAGATTCGTAACATATAGTGGATGATGGTCATCCACGAATGAATACATAACACATGAAACATAACATACTTATTTGAGTGTACCAAATTTAAATTTGCTATGTTACGTCTACCCCTGAGTCCAGGTTGAATCAAAATGGTATTACAGCAGACTAGAGCAGTCTGTCTGTCTCAGCTCGCCGAGCCAGATTTATTGACGTTCCCTCCAAATGCCATTTGACCATTTTTCTTCACAACAGTGAGATAGATAACAAGAGAGAGCCTGTTTGTAGACGTGTCAACTAAGATTTAAATAACTCACATATTATTCTCCTCCTCACTTCGGATCAAACTTTGATTCATCATTAGGCTCATTAAAGGGGCATAAAGAAAGAGAAAGAGAGAGCAAGAGAAATGAAGAGAACGTTTAGTAGGAGTTCAAAGGCAGGAAATAGGAACCAGATGTCCTGGCCCCACTTTCCTGGTCGTAAAAAGCATTTTTGTATATTTTTATTTCTAATAACTGGGCTCTGTGCCTTGTGGCCATTTTCAGACACGGTCTTCAGTCCTTACTGGCAAACAAACACTGAAGCAATTAAGTAATAGCTAAATATCCGACCTAGACCACTGAAAACATTTATACTGAACAACAATATAAATGCAACATGCAACAATTTCAAAGATTTTACTGAGTTACAGTTCATATAAGGAAATCAGTCAATTGAAAGAAATTCATTAAGCCCTAATCTATGGATTTCACATGACTGGGCAGGGGTGCAGCCATAGGTGGGCCAGGGAGGGCACAGGCCTGTCATGCCAAATAATGCCTCCCAGCCAAAAAGTGTCCCCCTCTGCGGCACAATGGGATTCAATAAACTATTAGCATCCGTTGCTATATCAATGATGTGATGACCTAAATAAAGATTAGAAGTTTGAAGATCATTACAGCCTAAGTTACGTTATTTTCATCATCGCTATGCAAACAAGTACTTGTTTAGCTAATAAAATGAAAACATTACTTCAAACTACTTTTGGGTACCTTGTTAACATTACAACATGAACTCCATGTCTTAAACATTGCTACGTTCAGAAGGAAAAAAAACGTGTAATCTGCTTGATATTAAAGTTACTTACCTTACAGATCACGAAGTCAGCTAATTTCCACTCCATTCATATGCAAATCCATTTGATTCATACACTGGTTTGTCTGGCTGTCATGTTTTTATTTTATTTTAACCTGCCCTTCACTTATCTACACTGAAATAATATCATTTCAGTAGTTCTCTATTATGATTCATTTGTTCTATCTCGCATAGCTCACTAGTACACCCTTGTGGTTGAATATATATGTATCTATTGTGAATAATGTGGAACAAAAAAATAACATCAAAGGATACCTTACAACTTACAACAATGAACACCTTGTGAAACAGCTGTGAAAACCAACCTGGCAATAGTTAAGATTTTAATACATAAACAGTGATATTTGTGAAACAGTGAATATATTTTCACAGATTTTTTTTTGTACACTCACATGGCAATTATAGACTAAAATACTGAATTCTGGTGTGTGTAATTTTCAAATCAAATCAAATTTTATTGGTCACATACACATGTTTAGCAGATGTTATTGCGAGTGTAGCGAAATGCTTGTGCTTCTAGTTCCGACAGTGCAGCAATACCTAACAAGTAATATCTAACAATTCCACAACAAATACCTAATACAGACAAATCTAAGTAAAGGAATGGAATAATAATATATAAATATAAATATATAGATGAACAATGTCAGAGCGGGATAGGCTAAGATAATATATATAGTATAGAATACATATGAGATGATTAATGCAAGATATGCAAACCTTATTAAAGTGGCATTATTAAAGTGAGTAGTGTTCCATTTATTAAAGTGGCCAATGATTTCAAGTCTGTATGTAGACAGCAGCCTCTCTGTGCTAGTGATGGCTGATTAACAGTCTGATGGCCTTGAGATAGAAGCTGTTTTTCAGTCTCTCGGTCCCAGCTTTGATGCACCTGTACTGACCTCGCCTTCTGGATGGTAGCGGGATGAACAGGCAGTGGCTCGGGTGGTTGTTGTCCTTGATGTCTTCCTGTGACATCGGATGCTGTAAATGGCCTGGAGGGCAGGAAGTGTGCCTCCGGTGATGCGTTGGGCTGAACACCCCACACTCTGGAGAGCCCTGCGGTTGCGACCTGCAATTGTCGTACCAGGCGGTAATACAGCCCAACAGGATGCTCTCAATATTGCATCTGTAAAATTTTGTGAGGGTTTTAGGTGACAAGCCAAATTTCTTCAGCCTCCTGAGGTTGAAGAGGCGCACTGTCTGTGTGGGGGGACCATTTCAGTTTGTCAGTGATATGTATGCCGAGGAACTTACTACTTTCCACATTCTCCACTGCTGTCCAGTCGATGTGGATAAGGGGGTGTTCCCTTAACCGCTCCGAGAGCCCTCACCTCCTCCCTGTCGGCTGTCTCGTCGTTGTTGGTAATCGAGCCTAGTACTGTTGTGTCGTCTGCAAACTTGATGATTGAGTTGGAGGGTGCATGGCCATGCAGTCATTGGTGAACAGGGAGTAAAGGAGGGGGCTGAGCCCTGTGTTGAGGGGCCCCAGTATTGAGGATCAGTGAAGTGGAGATGTTTCTTCTTACCTTTACCACCTGGGGACGGCCCGTCAGGAAGTCCAGGACCCAATTGCACAGGGCAGGGTTAAGACCCCAGGGTTTCTATGGTGTTGAATGCTGATCTATAGTCAATGAACAGCATTCTTACATAGGTATTCCTCTTGGCCAGATGAGAAAAGGCAGTGTGCAGTGTGATGGCGATTGCATCGTCTGTGGACCTATTGGGGCGGTAAGCAAATTGAAGTGGGTCTAGGGTGACAGGTAGGGTGGAGGTAATATGATCCTTGACTAGTCTCTCAAAGCACTTCATGATGACACAAGTGAGTGCTACGGGGCGATAGTCATTTAGTTCAGTTTCCTATGCATTCTTGGGTACAGGAACAATGGTGGCCATCTTGAAGCATGTGGGGACAGCAGACTGGGATAGGGAGAGATTGAATATGTCTGTAAACACACCAGCCAGCTGGTCTACACATGCTCTGAAGACGAGGCTAGGGATGCCTTGCGAGGGTTAACACGTTTAAATGTCTTACTCACGCCAGGAGAGCCCACAGTCCTTGGTAGCGGGCTGCGTCGGTGGCACTGTATTATCCTCAAAGTGGGCAAAGAAGGTGTTTAGTTTGTCTGGAAGCAAGACGTCGGTGTCCGCGATGTGGCTGGTTTTCCTTTAGTAGTCCGTGATTGTCTTTAGACCCTGTCACATACATCTTGTGTCTGAGTCGTTGAATTGCGACTCCACTTTGTCTCTATACTGACATTTTGCTTGTTTGATTGCCTAGCGGAGGGAATGACTACTCTTTTTGTATTCTGCCATATTACCAGTCGCATTGTCATGGTTAAATGCAGTGGTACACGCTTTCAGTTTTGAGCGAATGCTGCCATCTATCCACAGTTTCTGGTTAGGGTAGGGTTTAATAATTATAGAGGGCACAACTGCTCCTATACACTTCCTTATAAACTCACTCACCGAATCAGCGTATACTATACAATATTATTCTCTGAGACTACCCAGGAACATATCCCAGTCCGCGTGATCAAAACAATCTTGACGCGTGGATTCTGATTGGGCAGACCAGCGTTGAATAGTCCTTAGCACGGGTACATCCTGTTTGAGTTTCTGCCTTTAGGAATGGAGGAGCAAAATGTAGTCGTGGTCAGATTTGCCGAGAGGAGGGCGGGGGAGGGCCTTGTATGCATCTCTGAAGTAACAATCGTCCAGTGTTTTTCCAGCGCGAGAACTACAGTCAATTTGCTGATAGAATTTAGGTAGCATTTTTCTCAAATTTGCTTTGTTAAAATCTCCAAATACCATAAATTCAGCCTCAGGATATATGGTTTCCAGTTTGCATAAAGTCCAGTGTAGTTCCTTGAGGGCCGTCGTCGTATCGGCTTGAGGGGGGGATATACAGGGCTGTGACAATAACCGAAGAGATTTCTCTTGAGAGATAATATGGTCGGCATTTGATTGTGAGGAATTCTAGGTCAGGTGAACAAAAGGACTTGAGTTCCTGTATGTTGTTACAATTACACCATGAGTCATTAATCATGAAACATACACCCCCGCCCTTCTTCTTCCCGGAGAGATGTTTATTCCTGTTGGCGCGATGCACTGAGAATACAGTTGGCTGTACCAACTCCGACAGCATATCCCAAGAGAGCCATGTTTCCGTGAAACAGAGTATGTTACAATCCCTGATGTCTCTCTGGAAAGCAACCCATGCCCTGATTTCGTCAACTTTGTTATCTAGGGACTGGACATTAGCAAGTAATATAATCGGAAGGAGTGGGTGGTGTACGCGCATCCGAAGTCTGACTAAAAGATCGCTACGACTCCCTCTTCTCCGGCGGCGTTGTTTTGGCTCGGCCTCTGGAATCAATTAACCTAACGCGACGAGCAATCCCGTATCCGGGAGCGTAATTTTAGCCTCAAGCTCATTACCATAACGCAACGTTAACTATTCATGAAAATCGCAAATTAAATGAAATAAATATATTGGCTCACAAGCTTAGCCTTTTGTTAACAACACTGTCATCTCAGATTTTCAAAAAATGCTTTTCAACCATAGCTACACAAGCATTTGTGTAAGAGTATTGATAGCTAGCATAGCATTAAGCCTAGCATTCAGCAGGCAACATTTTCACAAAAACAAGAAAAGCATTCAAATAAAATAATTTACCTTTGAAGAACTTCGGATGTTTTCAATGAGGAGACTCCCAGTCAGATAGCAAATGTTCAGTTTTTCCAAAAAGACTATTTGTGTAGGAGAAATCGCTCTGTTTTGTTCATCACGTTTGGCTAAGAAAAAACCCCGAAAATTCAGTCATTACAACTGCAAACTTTTTTCCAAATGAACTCCATAATATCGACAGAAACATGGCAAACGTTGTTTAGAATCAATCCTCAAGGTGTTTTTCACATATCTATTCGATGATAAATCACTCGTGGCAGTTTGGTTTCTCCTCTGAACAAAATGGAAAAATGCACGCACCTGGAGATTACGCAATAGTTTCGACGGAGGACACCGAGCGGACACCTGGTAAATGTAGTCTCTTATGGTCAATTTTCCAATGATATGCCTACAAATACGTCACAATGCTGCAGACACCTTGAGGAAACGACAGAAAGTGTAGGCTCATTCCTTGCGCATTCACAGCCATATAAGGAGATATTGGAACACAGCGCATTCAAAATCTGGCTCACTTCCTGTATGAAATTTCATCTTGGTTTCGCCTGTAGCATTAGTTCTGTGGCACTCACAGACAATATCTTTGCAGTTTTGGAAATGTCAGAGTGTTTTCTTTCCAAAGCTGTCAATTATATGCATAGTCAAGCATCTTTTTGTGACAAAATAAAACGGGAACGTTTTTCATCCAAAAATGAAATACTGCCCCCAGAGGTTCAAGAGGTTAAAATGCCCTGGGTGGTGCAGACAAACTATCCTCTTCTGAAAAGTAATATTCCTGGTCGTAGTGCTGGTAAGTTGACACCGCTCTGATATCCAATAGTTCTTCCCGGCTGTATGTAATAACACTTAAGATTTCTGGGCTAACAATGTAAGAAATAATACAGAAAAACAAAATTATGCAAAGTTTCCTAAGGACTAGAAGCGAGTAAGCCAGTGGTTGCTGTGTGGGTGGGAGGGTCTGCCTGTCACTTGTTCTCAACAGGCAGTCAGTCTCGGAAGGGGGACATGGAGAGGGAGACTGCAAAGTCAAGGCACTGCTGCACTTTTTTTCTGAGGGTTTGCAGTGCTAGTGTTTTTAGTTAATAACAGTAGCTGTAGATGATGTAATGAAAATATGGAGGGTGGCTGGTAATGAAGGACATCAGGTGGATCCAGAACCCCTAGGTCCTGGAGAACAGGAGCAGAGTTAGAGAAGACAGAGACGTAAACAAGCAAACACACAGGTTACACTTTACTGTGAGAAGATTTGATGGATTAATGCAGTGCTATAAATGGGAGATATGTACTTTTCAAAATTTTTGGAAGGTATAGCCTACCTTAAGCTGGTCCCCCTCCGAGTCAGAGCACAGAGAATCACAAACTCACTGGTTCTGGTGGATGGGATACCTACTGGGGGCTTGAACAGTCGATGGTCCTAAAGTCATTTGGAGAGGTAAATTGAAGAGTTATATTTTATAAGCTCAGCATAACTACCATTTCTTGCTTTCTCAAATGTCAACCAAAGTGTCACGCCCTGACCGTAGAGAGCTTTTTATGTCTCTATTGTGGTTTGGTCAGGGTGTGAGGTTCTCAATCAGGGACAGCTGTCTATCGTTGTCTCTGATTGGGAACCATACTTAAGTAGCTTTTTTCCACATGGGTTTTGTGGGTAGTTATTTTCTGTTTAGTGTTTGCACCTTACGGGACTGTTTTGGTTTCATTTATTATTTTGTTATTTTGTATTAGTGTTCAGTTCAATAAACAAACATGAATACTTACCACGCTGCGCTTTGGTCCGACTACTCTTCCTCATCCGACGACGAAAGCCGTTACACAAAGCTTAAAACACTTTGTCTATTGGGCTTCACCGAAGTGTAGGGCGTCAGTGCTTTCAGTGGTCGACCGTCCAACTGCTCCAACAGGAGAAGATTGTGGCTTCCACAGAGATAACCCTAGGAAGACAGAGAAAAATATCAGTGTTAGGGGAAACTAAAACTAGCTTCAGGTTATTTTACGTGCAAATGCAAATAGTTAATATCTGAGATTTTTTAGAATAACCTTAATAGATGGTGACCCCAGCTAGGAGCGAAGAGCAGCGAGGTTTCCCAGGTCTCGCCTTCCTTTTGTCCTTCTTCCAAACCAAGTAATTCGCCTGGATGTCGTAGCACATGGTTCCATTCTTGATTTTGCTCCCGTAGCTTTCCTTCTGTTTCTCCTGTGCCTTGTCGATGTTCAGTCTCACCTTGATTGATAACAGGAATAAATGCAATTATATTTCATATTACAAATACATTTCTTACATGTCTCTTGGAGGGCCAGAAAATAAATTAACAACGGACTATCATTTTCACCTGGTCGAAAACCTCTACATCCTTCTCAATCCGTGCCTGAAGGTGGTCCTCGAAGGCGTTCTGATCTGGTTTGACAACTTCCACCACATCTGGTGGGGTTTCAGTGATCTGAAAGTACGTCATAGAAAAATAGCAATAGACAAACAACAACACTAAGTCAATTATGGGTAAACTGTGGGTAGAAGATGTCCATCATCGCCTTGGAGGTGGCCTGGCCAGTCTCGTTGTTTGGTTCCAAGCACCATTTTTAATGGGTTACAGAAGGGAATTTAGAGTCAAGCACATTCTCTTCATTTAATGACCTTAATGGGTATTGCCCCCACACACTTGATAAAGTGATCGGTTGCCGTCAGACACCAGCTGTTGCCATTCCTGAATTTCGTGAAGGGTCCGATGAGGTCCACCCCTGACATTCAAAGTGGTCCGATGAGGTCCAACCCTAACATTTAAAGTGGTCTGATAAGGTCCACCCCTAACATTTAAAGTGGTCTGATAAGGTCCACACCTAACATTTAAAGTGGCCCGATGAGGTCCAGCCTTGACATTTAAAGTGGTCCGATGAGGTCCACCCCTAACATTTAAACTGGTCCGATGAGGTCCACCCCTAACATTCAAAGTGGTCCGATGAGGTCCACCCCTAACATTCAAAGTGGTCCGATGAGGTCCACCCCTAACATTCAAAGTGGTCCGATGAGGTCCAACCCTAACATTCAAAGTGGTCCGATGAGGTCCAACCCTAACATTTAAAGTGGTCTGATAAGGTCCACCCCTAACATTTAAAGTGGTCCGATGAGGTCCACCCTAACATTTAAAGTGGTCCGATGAGGTCCACCCCTAACATTCAAAGTGGTCCGATGAGGTCCACCCCTTTCAAAGTGGTCCGATGAGGTCCACCCCTAACATTCAAAGTGGTCCGATGAGGTCCACCCCTAACATTCAAAGTGGTCCGATGAGGTCCAACCCTAACATTCAAAGTGGTCCGATGAGGTCCACCCTGACATTCAAAGTGGTCCGATGAGGTCCAACCCTAACATTTAAAGTGGTCTGATAAGGTCCACCCCTAACATTTAAAGTGGTCTGATAAGGTCCACACCTAACATTTAAAGTGGCCCGATGAGGTCCAACCCTAACATTCAAAGTGGTCCGATGAGGTTTTTAAACTGGTCCGGTCCGTGGTCCGATGAGGTCCAACCCTAACATTTAAAGTGGTCTGAGGAGGTCCACCCCTAACATTTAAAGTGGTCCGATGAGGTCCACCCCTAACATTTAAAGTGGTCCGATGAGGTCCACCCCTGACATTTAAAGTGGTCCGATGAGGTCCACCCATAACATTTAAAGAGAATATTACTTTATTCTGATACAAATCTGTATCATACAGTATGCAGATTTTCATATTTGTCAGGATACTGACACACACACACACACACACACACACACACACACACACACACACACACACACATTCTATAATATTGAACTATGCTGTGGTGAAATAAAGCATCTATTATAAAACAACTTATTGGGGCAAAATTTGAATTGGGACACTTATCGATCACGTGCCTTAGTGAAACAACTTTGATGGGCTTCAACTCCGGCGCCACAGTCTTCCTCCTCTCAAACTTCAAACTTCTGGCAGGATAGAAAGGGTACTGACCTTTAAGCAAAAAGTAATAGAATGTGATTGATAAACAAAAGGTTATTTAACTTGCCCAACATTCCACCTCCTTGACAATTCTCCATCAGAAGAAGCGTCGGTTGATTTTGGCAATCATGTGCTTCACTCCGAAATGGCCAACATGTATCTCAGTCAGCATGGCCTCCTTCTCCTCCTTAGTAAAAATCACTCTCCTGTGTGGATGGCAATCCTTCCCCCGTTGATACATATGATTGCCTAATAAGTTGGAAGAGAAGAGTTGTTGAAATACTCTAGTCTAAGTACATTTGCACTGCTGTCTTCATCTCTCTGTTTCTCTCTCTCCATCTCTCTCTGTCTTCCATTCTCTTCCCACCTCTCTCTCAACCTTTCTTTCACACTTCCCCCCCACCCCCACTGTCTAGCAAAGACACTTTGGAATTACCATCATTGCTTACAGCTATCCATTTGATTGATCAGGATTCATTTATAGCTCGATACCTCAATATAACAGACATACAGATGAAGTCGGAAGTTTACATACGCTTAGTCATTAAAACTCGTTTTTCTACCAATCCCAAAACTGACAGGGTAAAACTCTGTCGTTCTTCCCCTGAGCAAGGCAGAAGATGTGGACGTCGATCTAGGCAGCCCCCTAAACCTCTCTGATTCCGAGGTTGGGTTAAATGCGGGAGACACATTTCAGTTGAATGCATTCAGTTGTACAACTGACTAGGTATCCCCCTTTCCTTTCCTATGAGTGAGAAACCTACATGAAAAGTATAGACCATACAGTTGAAGTCGGAAGTTTGCAAAAACTTAGGTTGGAGTCATTAAAATTCGTTTTTCAACAACCACAACTTTCTTGTTAACAAACTATAATGTTGGCAAGTCGGTAAGGACATCTGCTTTGTGCATGATACAAGTCATTTTTCCAACAATTGTTTACAGACAGATTATTTCACTTATAATTCACTGTATGACAATTCCAGTGGGTCAGAAGTTTATATAAACTAACATTTGGGTCAATTGGAGGTGTACCTGTGAATGTATTTCAAGGCCTACCTTCAAACTCAGTGCCTCTGTTCTTGACATCATGGGAAAATCAAAAGAAATCAGCCAAGACCTCAGAAAAAAATTATAGACCTACACAAGTCTGGTTCATCCTTGGGAGCAATTTACAAACGCCTGAAGGTACCATGTTCATCTGTACGAACAATAGTGTACAAGTATAAACACCATGGGACCACGAGGCCATCATACCGGAAAGGAAGGAGACGTGTTCTGTCTCCTAGAGATGAATGTACTTTGGTGCGAAAAGTGCAAATCAATCCCAGAACAACAGCAAAGGACCTTGTGACGATGCTGGAGGAAACAGGCACAAAAGTATCTACAGTGGGGTAAAAAAGTATTTAGTCAGCCACCAATTGTGCAAGTTCTCCTACTTAAAAAGATGATAGAGGCCTGTAATTTTCATCATAGGTACACTTCAACTATGACAGACAAAATGAGAAAAAAAATCCAGAAAATCTCATTGTAGGATTTTTTATGAATTTATTTGGAAATTATGGTGGAAAATAAGTATTTGGTCAATAACAAAAGTTTATCTCAATACTTTGTTCTTCTTCATCTTCAATGAAACGAGTGTTTTCTATCCAAAGTTGTCAATTATATGCATAGTCTAGCATCTTTTCGTGACAAAATATCTTGTTAAAACGGTAACTTTTTTCATCCAAAAATGTTAATAGCGCCCCCTAATGCTTAACTTCCAAATTTGTGGAAAAATGGCTTAAGTACAACAAAGTCATCACAAAGCCCTGACCTCAATCCTATAGAAGATTTGTGGGCAGAACTGAAAAAGCATGTGTGAGCAAGGAGGCCTACAAACCTGACTCTGTTACACCAGCTCTGTCAGGAGGAATGGGCCAAAATTCACCCAACTTATTGTGGGAAGCTTGTGGAAGGCTGCCAGGAACGTTTGACCCAAGCTAAACTATTTAAAGGCAATGCTTCCAAATACTAATTGAGTGTACATAAACTTCTGACCCACTGGGAATGTGATGATAGAAATAAAAGCTGAAATAAATCATTATCTCAACTATTATTCTGACATTTCACATTATTAATATAAAGCGGTGATCTTAACTGACCTAAGACAGGTCATTTTTACTCAGATTAAATGTCAGGAATTCTGAAAAACTGAGTTTAAATGAATTTGGCTAAGGTGTATGTAAACTTCTGACTTCAAATGTAGTTATACTTGTGTCAAACACAAAGTAAGATGTCCTAACTGACTTGCCAAAACTATAGTTCGTTAACAAGAAATTTGTGGAGTGGTTGAAAAACGAGTTTAAATGACTCCAACCTCAGTGTATGTAAACTTCCGACTTCAACTGTATATTAGTGGAGGCCTCCTACATGCTTCACGGTGGGAACCACACGTGTAGATCAACCGTTCACCTACTCTGCATCTGACAAAGACACGGCGGTTGGAATCAAAAATCTCAAATTTGGACTCATCAGACCAAAGGACAGATTTCCACTGGTGTAATGTCCATTGCTAACGTTAGTTACCTAGCTGTAACTGTTATTGTTGCTGTCTGTAGGTACAGTGCCTTGCGAAAGTATTCGGCCCCCTTGAACTTTACGACCTTTTGCCACATTTCAGGCTTCAAACATAAAGATATAAAACTGTATTTTTTTGTGAAGAATCAACAACAAGTGGGACACAATCATGAAGTGGAACGACATTTATTGGATATTTCCAACTTTTTTAACAAATCGAAAACTGAAAAATTGGGCGTGCAAAATTATTCAGCCCCCTTAAGTTAATACTTTGTAGCGCCACCTTTTGCTGTGATTACAGCTGTAAGTCGCTTGGGGTATGTCTCTATCAGTTTTGCACATCGAGAGACTGAAAATTTTTCCCATTCCTCCTTGCAAAACAGCTCGAGCTCAGTGAGGTTGGATGGAGAGCATTTGTGAACAGCAGTTTTCAGTTCTTTCCACAGATTCTCGATTGGATTCAGGTCTGGACTTTGACTTGGCCATTCTAACACCTGGATATGTTTATTTTTGAACCATTCCATTGTAGATTTCGCTTTATGTTTTGGATCATTGTCTTGTTGGAAGACAAATCTCCGTCCCAGTCTCAGGTCTTTTGCAGACTCCGTCAGGTTTTCTTCCAGAATGGTCCTGTATTTGGCTCCATCCATCTTCCCATCAATTTTAACCATCTTCCCTGTCCCTGCTGAAGAAAAGCAGGCCCAAACCGTGATGCTGCCACCACCATGTTTGACAGTGGGGATGGTATGTTCAGGGTGATGCGCTGTGTTGCTTTTACGCCAAACATAACGTTTTGCATTGTTGCCAAAAAGTTCAATTTTGGTTTCATCTGACCAGAGCACCTTCTTCCACATGTTTGGTGTGTCTCCCAGGTGGCTTGTGGCAAACTTTAAACAACACTTTTTATGGATATCTTTAAGAAATGGCTTTCTTCTTGCCACTCTTCCATAAAGGCCAGATTTGTGCAATATACGACTGATTGTTGTCCTATGGACAGAGTCTCCCACCTCAGCTGTAGATCTCTGCAGTTCATCCAGAGTGATCATGGGCCTCTTGGCTGAATCTCTGATCAGTCTTCTCCTTGTATGAGCTGAAAGTTTAGAGGGACGGCCAGGTCTTGGTAGATTTGCAGTGGTCTGATACTCCTTCCATTTCAATATTAAACTAAACACCTCCCTCTGCAACTGGATCCTGGACTTCCTGACGGGCCGCCCTCACGTGGTAAGGGTAGGTATAACAACACGTCCGCCATGCTGATCCTTAACACGGGGGCCCCTCAGGGGTGCGTGCTCAGTCCCCATCATTAAGTTTGCCGACGACATAACAGTGGTAGGGCTGATCACTGACAACGATGAGACAGCCTATTGGGAGGAGGTCAAAGACCTGGCCGTTTGGTGCCAGGACAACAACCTCTCCCTCAACGTGATCAAGACAAAGGAGATGATTGTGGACTACAGGAAAAGGAGGACCGAGCATGCCCCCATTGTCATCAACGGGGCTGTAGTGGAGCAGGCTGAAAGTTTCAAGTTCCTTGGTGTCCACATCACCAACAAACTGACATGGTCCAAACACACCAAGACAGTCGCGAAGAGGATACGAAAAAAACTATTCCCTCTCAAGAGACAGAAAAGATTTGGCATGGGTCCTCAGAACCTCAAAAGGTTCTACAGCTGCACCTTCGAGAGCATCCTGACTGGTTGCATCACTGCCTGGTACGGCAACTGCTCGGCCTCCGACCGCAAGGCATTACAGAGGGTAGTGCGTACGGCCCAGTAAATCAAGCTTCTTGCCATCCAGGACCTCTATACAAGGCAGTGTCAGAGGAAGGCCCTAAACATTGTCATAGGCTCCAGCCACCCTAGTCATAGACTGTTCTCTCTGCTACTGCACAGCAAGTGGTACCGGAGCACCAAGTCTAGGTACAAGAGGCTTTTAAACAGCTTCTACACCCAATACATTAGACTCCTGAACATCTGATCAAATGGCTACCCAGACTGTTTGCATTGCCCCCACCCCATCCCTCTTTTACGCTCCTGCTACTCTCTGTTTATTATCTATGCATAGTCACTATAATAACTCTACCTACATGTACATATTACCTCAATTACCTCGACTAACCGGTGCCCCTGCACATCGTCTCTGTACCGGTGCCTCCTTTATATAGCCTTGCTATTGTTATTTTACTGCTGCTCTTGAATTATTTGTTACTTTTATTTATTATTTGTGTTGGTATTTTTCTTAAAACTGCATTGTTGGTTAATTAAGGGCTTGTAAACAAGCATTTCACTGTAAGGTCTACACCTGTGTTATTCTGCGCATGTGACAAATAAAATTTGATTTGTGTCCAAACGTTTCATTGGTAGTGTATTTTGAGAGCATCTGCTGGAAAACACATTTGTTTATTCAGAAAACAGAAGGGGGAGAGACTTTCAAAAAAAAACGGGTGAGATTTAATCAGGATTTTCCCTGTATGAAGTTCTTTTTCTGATAAAACTGTTATTTCCCCCAATCTGTACTAACTGTTTCCATGGCAACCTTGCCGCCGTCAGCCAGCTGTCCAAAGTAAGATAGTGTGGCAAATTGGAAAATAGTTCTATAAATTCCCAGTATGATCACATAGATTACCAGCTGTGGTGTACCGTGTACCTAAAAGTTATTGCCACTATTTACTGTATCTAATTCAAGATGGCATCCACACATCAGCAGAGAATCATCAGCTCAGTGACAGAGAAGACATGTGCTTAACCAGCATTGAAAAGAAGAGACCAGACGATGGCTTGTTTGGTGGGAAAAACTCTGAAACTAGTATATACTGTAAATCAAAATATACGAGGTCATAGCAAACAATCATACACTGTAATTCCACACTGACATGATTATTTTCAGAGCAGTGCAACAATTCTCACTTTCTTGATGCAACATACAATTTACTAAACATGTTTCATTCCATTTTGGTGGAAATGGAAACCGTTTCTGATTTTATTCCAATATGTTTGCCTTGTTTGGTGAAAGCGAATGGCACAGGTTAGTGTGGATGACTGCTATGCTATAAGCAACATAATGTCATGTAATGGATCTGATGTACAGTATACTCAGAATATCTTGTGTCATGCATACTGTTTACCCTCCTGGCTGTGTTCTGTAAGTGTTACCTTTAGAGATGGCATCATCTGTAATGGATAAACAGCCTGCCTATGACATATAAGCCATGTTTACATGCCTGTCCCCAAGGCAGGGTCCAGGTGGCATACTGCAGACACTCTGCCTGATATTGATGCTTAGTCATGATCTTGTAGTAGCCTACGTACTGTTCTCATACAGTGCACACTCAGTTCAGTTCATTGATTTGATATTGATGCACATAAACTACAATTCCGCCTAAACCATGTGGAAATTATGACCACAGCCAAATAATTGGGAGAAGGAGAAGACTTTTTCATAATTTTGCATTCTGTTTTAAGACAGGACAATGTTCATATCCTTGCTCTACGTTTTTTTTCCAATAATGTCTAATAAGTTACCATGACAACTAGAGAGTAGAGAGCATTGCCCTGGTTAAACTATCCAAGGCACTTGCCAACTAGTTTCCCACTCTCTCCCACCAATGATGACTTTTTCGAGTTATACGGTAGGATTCATACCATGGGTTACCAACATATTCAAATGAATATTGACATATTTTAGATCTTCTCTCGGGCCTAACAACACCGTGCCAATATATCTTCCAAACACTGACTTCTTGGGCATTATCACTTAAGTAAAGACACCAACCATGGTGTTAACTGGTAAGCATTGATAGCATTAGTCAGAGATGCCACCAGTTAACTTCCAATTTTCTTGAAACAATCAGCATTTGGTCCTCCAGCAGCAATAGGCAGACATTGAGCGGGCCGAACATTGCTCTTTCTCATGGAGCTCATTTACTCAGGCAAGTGTAAACTTAATTTTCTATAAAAACTACATGTTCTGTATAAAATAATAAAATAAAAGTGCGAAACAAAGAAACAAAGACAGGAGGAAGAAGAATTTAAAAAAAGTAAAATCATACATACAGTGGGGCAAAAAAGTATTTAGTCAGCCACCAATTGTGCAAGTTTTCCCACTCAAAAAGATGAGAGAGGCCTGTAATTTTGATAATAGGTACACTTCAACTATGACAGACAAAATGAGAAAAAAAATCCAGAAAATCATATTGTAGGATTTTTAATTTATTTATTTGCAAATTATGGTGGAAAATAAGTATTTGGTCACCTCCAAACAAGCAAGATTTATGGCTCTCACAGAACTGTAACTTCTTCTTTAAGAGGCTCCTCTGTCCTCCACTCGTTACCTGTATTAATGGCACCTGCTTGAACTTGTTATCAGTATAAAATACACCTGTCCACAACCTCAAACAGTCACACTCCAAACTCCACTATGGCCAAGACCAAAGAGCTGTCAAAGGACACCAGAATCAAAATTGTAGACCTGCACCAGGCTGGGAAGACTGAATCTGCAATAGGTAAGCAGCTTGGTTTGAATAAATCAACTGTGGGAGCAATTATTAGGAAATGGAAGACATACAAGACCACAGATAATCTCCCTCGATCTGGGGCTCCACGCAAGATCTCACCCGTGGGGTCAAAATGATCACAAGAACGGTGAGCAAAAATCCCAGAGCCACACGGGGGGGGACCTAGTGAATGACCTGCAGAGAGCTGGGACCAAAGTAACAAAGCCTACCATCAGTAACACACTACACCAACAGGGACTCAAATCCTGCAGTGCCAGACCTGTCCCTCTGCTTAAGCCAGTACATGTCCAGGCCTGTCTGAAGTTTGCTAGAGAGCATTTGGATGATCCAGAAGAAGATTGGGAGAATGTCATATGGTCAGATGAAACCAAAATATAACTTTTTGGTAAAAACTCAACTCATCATGTTTGGATGACAAAGAATGCTGAGTTGCATCCAAAGAACAACATACCTACTGTGAAGCATGGGGGTGGAAACATCATGCTTTGGGGCTGTTTTTCTGCAAAGGGACCAGGACGACTGATCCGTGTAAAGGAAAGAATGAATGGGGCCATGTATTGTGAGATTTTGAGTGAAAACCTCCTTCCATCAGCAAGGGCATTGAAGATGAAACGTGGCTGGGTCTTTCAGCATGACAATGATCCCAAACACGCCGCCCGGGCAAGAAGGAGTGGCTTCGTAAGAAGCATTTCAAGGTCCTGGAGTGGCCTAGCCAGTCTCCAGATCTCAACCCCATAGAAAATCTTTGGAGGGAGTTGAAAGTCCGTGTTGCCCAGCAACAGCCCCAAAACATCACTGCTCTAGAGGAGATCTGCATGGAGGAATGGGCCAAAATACCAGCAACAGTGTGTGAATACTTTGAAGACTTACAGAAAACATTTGACCTCTGTCATTGCCAACAAAGGGTATATAACAAAGTATTGAGATAAACTTTTGTTATTGACCAAATACTTATTTTCCAACATAATTTGCAAATAAATTCATTAAAAATCCTACAAAGTGATTTTCTGGATTTTTTTTTCTCGTTTTGTCTGTCATGGTTGAAGTGTACCTATGATGAAAATTACAGGCCTCTCTCATCTTTTTTAAGTGGGAGAACTTGCACAATTGGTGGCTGACTAAATACTTTTTTGCCCCATTATACATTGAAATCATACATTGAAATCATACATTGAAAGCATCTTTATATAAGTGTGTCTTAAGCAGGGATTTAAAAAGAGATACTGAATCTGCAAGTCTATACTTCTCTTGCAAACCATTCCAAAGTCTGATCATGTGAGGCTTGACTTTTCTGATACCATTCTAATAACTTGATCCCCAGTCAAAGCCTCCTCTTCACTTGTTCTTGTGCTTCGCCCCAGAGGGTGTAAAAGTGTGGAATGACTGCATCTTTCTCTGTGTGATAGGATAGCCTGTCTCTTTGCCAGAGGCAATGCTTCACATGGTGATTCAGAAGCTCATCAACCGGCTCTGTCTGCCGTCTGAGTGGCCGCACTCATCATGATGACAGCCAGGACAGAGGATATGCCAGAAAATCACCCATCATCTCCTCTTCAACTCTCGTGGATAGAAAATTAAGTAGGCAGAACGTCAAACATGCCATTAAATGTAGCACACAAACAAAATATGAAATGCTAAATATAAGCAGAAATATTTAGACAAGAGCTGTACAATCTCTCTCTTATGTTAAAGATCTTCCGGATTGAAGTCTCTCTTATTGATCTTGTTTTTTAAGGGTAGACCGTTTTCATGGGAAATGGCTGTTAGAGAAAAGACCAGTGTAATGAAATATTGGAGTCATTTTGTCTCAGCTTGTGCCTTTCAGGCGTCATGTCATACCTCTCACTGTTAATAAAGGGATGTGCTTGGGAAACCATCCCTGGGCCATACAGCGGCAGAAGAAACACCAGAGGAATTATGGAAAATGACAATTCCAAGTAGGTAAGGCTCCCCCAATTGTATCCACTTTTTGTGTGAGAATAACATTGAAGAGCTAATAGAGATATTAGGGAGATTGTAGATACTTCACGTGAACACAGCATTTTGGCCATCAGCCACCAGAGAATCGGTCTTCAATCTAAATGATGGAAGGTGATGTACACTTAGGGGGATGTATAGATTAACATAACCACACAAGAGCGAGCACTTCAGTGTTACGATGCTTGCTGCATCAGCATCAGTTTTCTTCTGTAGCATCACAAAGTTCAAAGAGCCCAGGTTTGTTTCTTTGTGCAAGTATGAAACATCCAGGGTTGGTTCATGAGCTTGGAATACATTTTCTTTATTTTTTTTACTCACATAAACCACAAAGGACTTTAAATGGGAGAGGAGCAGAGGCATTATTCCCATACTGGGCACGGGGGGGCACATGGCCCAAAGATTTAAACATGTTCATATTTTATAATTATTTTGTTAAATCTGTTGTTGTTTCTCTGTAATACTACTAGCCACCTAGCAATTTTATGAAGTTGTTTTTAACTAGCCCAGATAGGTTCCCAATCTCCCAAGAGGCCATTTCAGGCTTTCAATTAAGTTAGAGTAGCTATCTTATCTAACTATCTTAGCTGGCATAACTGCTGGCAAGGTTGGTAGACTTTAGAAAAGCAAGCAATTACTAAATAAGTCTCACATTCCTTTCAATCTTTTACTTCGATTTTAGCAGAGATGCATAGAAAGAATCATATTTCGTTTCTTTAAAAAATAACCACCAGTCAGGATACAGACAGACAGCTCAAGAGGTATGCTAGAAACAGTGCACTTGGGATAGTATTCAGACACCATCCCTTTTTTCCACATTTTTGGGAGCGTGGCTGGACAGCTATTTTCAGGTCTCTCTAGAAATGTTTGATCGGGTTCAAGTCCGGGCTCTGGTTGGGCCACTAAAGGACATCCCGAAGACACTCCTGCTTTGTCTTGGCTGTGTGTTAAGGGTTGTTGTCCTGTTGGAAGGTTAACTTTCACCCCAGTCTGAAGTTCTGAGTGCTCTGGAGCAGATTTTCAACAAGGATCTCTCTGTACTTTGCTCCGTTCATCTTTCCCTCGATCCTGATCAGTCTCCCAGTCCCTGCCACAGAAAAACATCCTCACAGGATGATAATGCCACCCCCACGCTTTCCTCAAGACCTGACGCTTGGCATTCAGGCAATCTTGGTTTCATCAGACCAGAGAATCTTGTTTCTCATGTTCTGAGAGTCCTTTAAGTGCCTTTGTGCAAACTCCAAGTGGGCTGTCATGTGCCTTTTACTGAGGAGTGGCTTCCGTCTGGCCACTCTACCATAAAGACCTGATTGGTGGAATGCTGCATAGATGGATGTCCTTCTGGAAGGTTCTCCCATCTCCACAGAGGAACTCTGTAGCTCTGTCAGAGTGCCATCGAGTTCTTGGTCACCTCCCTGACCAAGGCCCTTCACCCCAGATTGCTCAGTTTGGCCGGGCAGCGAGCTCTAGGAAGAGTCTTGGTGAGTCCAAACTTCTTCCATTTAAGAATGATGGAGGCCACTGTATTCTTGGTGACCTTCAATGCTGCAGACATTTTTTGGTACCCTTCCCCAGATCTGTGCCTCGACACAATCCTGTCTCGGAGCTCTACGGACAATTCCTTTGACCTCATGGCTTGGTTTTTGCTCTGACATGCACTGTCAACTGTGGGACCTTATGTAGACAGGTGTGTGCCTTTCCAAATCATGTCCAATCAATTGAATTTACCACAGGTGGACTCCAATCAAGTTGTAGAAAAATCTCAAGGATTTTCCAATGGAAACAGGATGCACCTGAGCTCAATTTTGAGTCTCATAGCAAAGGGTCTGAATACTTACGTAAATAAAAAATTTCAGTTTTTAATTTTCATACATTTCTAAACATTTCTAAAAAACTGTTTTTGCATTGTTGTTATGGGGTATTGTGTGTAGGTTGCTGAGGAAAAATGTTTATTTAATCTATTTTAGAATAAGGCTGGAACATAAATGTGAGAAAAGTAAAGGGGTCTGAATACTTTCCGATCGTACTGTATGCAGAAAAATAAACATATTTTAAGCATAATTATTATGGCTCTAGTTTGCAGGAAAAACATGTTTCAGGTGTTTTAAAAGTGTAAAATGTGTGCCCCCTCAGAAGTTTGGGGTGCATGACACCCCTGGAGAGAAATTGTATGTCTTAATCAACTTTAAAACAACAGCTGAATCACCAGACCAGTTATTTCCAATATTGTAAGATAACCAATAAGCATTCAAAACCAATCTGATTCTATTTTCCATGCTTCCTCTGCGTGATCTAGCTCACTATAACTGATGTGAGCAAGACCTTTAAACAGGTCAACATTTACAAGGCCGCAGGGCCATACGAATTACCAGGACGTGTACTCAGAGCATGCGCTGACCAGCTGGCAAGTCTCTTCACTGACATTTTCAACCTCTCCCTGACCCAGTCTGTAATACCTACATATTTCAAGCAGACCACTATAGTCCCTATGCCTGAGAACACCAAGGCAACCTGTCTAAATGACTATCGCCCCATAGCACTCATATCTGTAGCAATGAAATGCTTTGAAAGGCTGGCCATGGCTCATATCAACACCATCATTCCAGAAACACTGGACCAACTCTAATTGACATACCGCTCCAAGAGATTCACAGATTACACCATCTCTATTGCATTCCACACAGCCTTCTTCCACCTGGACAAAAGGAACAACTATGTGAGAATGCTGTTCATTGACTACAACTCAGCGTTCAACACCATGGTGCCCTCCAAGCTCATAACTAGGCTAAGGACCCTGAGACCAAACACCTCCTTCTGCAACTGGATCCTTGACTCCCTAATGGGCTGCCCCCAGATGGTAAGGGTAGGCAACAACACATCCGCCACACTGACCCTCAACACTGGGGCCCCTCATGGTTGCGTGCTTAGTCCCTTCCTGTACTCCCTGTTCACCCACGACTGCATGCCTATGCACGACTCCAACACCATCATTAAGTTTGCTGATGACACAACTGTGGTAAGGTTGATCACAGATGACGATGAGACAGCCTATAGGGAGAAAGTCAGACCTGGCAGTGTGGAGACTGAAAATATTTGGCATGAGTACCCAGATCCTCAAAAAGTTCTACAGCTGCACCATCGAGAGCATCCTTACTGGTTGCATCACCGCCGGGTATGGCAACTGCTCGGCATCTGAATGTAAGGCGCTACAGAGGGTAATGCGTATGGCCATGTACAATCATTGGGGAAATGCATCCTGCCAACCA
The DNA here is from genome assembly GCF_018296145.1 of Oncorhynchus tshawytscha. Taxonomy (NCBI): domain Eukaryota; kingdom Metazoa; phylum Chordata; class Actinopteri; order Salmoniformes; family Salmonidae; genus Oncorhynchus; species Oncorhynchus tshawytscha. Next base: position 16,876,242 of record NC_056429.1, read on the forward strand.
GGACCTACGGTATGCATAGTCACTTTACCCCTACCTACATGAACAAATGACCTTAACTAACCTGTACCCCCGCACATTGACTCGGTACCAGTACCCCCTGTATATAGCCTCGTTATTGTTATTTTATTGTGTTACTTTCTATAATTTTTTACTTTAATTTATTTGGTAAATATTTTCTTAACTCTTTATTGAACTGCATCATTGGATAAGGGCTTGTAAGTAAGCATTACACGGAAAGGTCTACACTTGTTGTATTTGGAGCATGTGACAAATAAAGTTTGATTTGATTTGGTGCCAGGACAACAACCTCTCTCTCAACATCAGAAAGACAAAGGAGCTGATCTTGGACTACAGGAAAAGGAAGGCCGAGCAAGCCCCCATTCACATCGAGGGGGCTGTAGTGGAGTGGCTTGAGAGCTTAAATTTCCTCGGTGTCCACATCACTAAGGATCTATTATGGTCCACACACACCAACACAGTCATGAAGAGGGCACGCCATTGCCTCCTCCCCCTCAAGAGGCTGAAAAGATTTGGCATGGGACCTCAGATCATCAAAACGTTCTACAGCTGTATCATTGAAAGCATCTTGACTGGTTGCATCACTACTTGGTATGGCAACTGTTTGGCATCCGACCGCAAGGCGCTACAAAGGGCAGTGCGTATGGCCCAGTACATCACTTGGGCCGAGCCACCTGCCATCCAGGACATCTATACCAGGCGGTGTCAGAGGAAGGACCTAAAACTCCAGCCACCCAAGTTGAAGACCGTTTTCTTTGCTACCCCACGGCAGGCAGTACCGATGCATCAAGTCTGGAACTAACAGGACCCTGAACAGCTTCTACCCACAAGCCATAAGACTGCTAAAAAGTGAGTTAAATAAACCAAACAGCTACCTGGACTATCTTAGTTTTTCTTGGTACTTTTTCAGTATATTCAATTGGTAGTTACAGTCTTGTCCCATCGCTGCAACTACTGTACGGACTCGGAAGAGGCGAAGTTCCAGAGCGATGCGTCCTTCAAAACACAACCCTGCCAAGCCGCACTGCTCGCTTAACCCAGATGCCAGCCACAGCAATGTGTCAGAGGAAACACTGTATAGCTGGCGACCGTAGTCAGCATGCATGCGCCCAGCCCGCCACAAGGACATATCGGCCAGCCAAACCCTCCCCTAACCCGGCCGATGCTGGGCCAATTGTGCACCGCCTCATGGGTCTCCCGATCACGGCGACACAGCCTGGGATCAATCCCGGGTCTGTAGGGATGCCTCTAGCACTGCAATGCAGTGCAGTGCCTTAGACCGCTGCACCACTTGGGAGGCTACCCGGACTATCTTAATAATTGACCCTTTTGCACTAACCTTTTTGACTTATCACATATGCTTCTGCTACTGTTTATTATCTGTCCTGTTGAATAGTCACTTTATTCCTAGTTATATGTACATACTGTATCTACCTCAATTATCTCATACCCCTACACATCAACTCAGTACCGATACCCAGTGTATATAGCCAACTACTCATTGTATATTTCTTGTTACTTTTATTATGACCTTTTATTACTTTTCTATTATTTCGCTGTTTCATTTTTCTCTGCATTGTTTGGAAGGCCACATAAGCAAGCATTTCACTGTTAGTCTACACCTGTTGTTTACGAAGCATGTGACGAATAAATTTGATTTGAATTGATTTGCCACAGTGACTGACCTTTCGCTGGTGAGTGAATTGAATCATCCACTGAGCCTATTTATACGGAGAGGAGCACATTATTAATTTGATAATACCTCCTGTCAATTCCCCTGGGTTCTGATTAAATAATGGAATGCCTTGACCTTCCAGATCAGATCGTCAACAGAATAAAGGCGATTGCAGACTAGGTTCTGTTTGCTCCTAGTAGAACACGGCTAGGTGTAAGTTCACGACTGTGCTCGCATACTCCCTTAAAGACCTTCGCTAACATTTGAGCAGAGTTGAGTAGCCTGCTTCCTAACAATAGCTAGCTAGCTACCTGGACCTTGCTACCAAACGTTGACATCGGTTTTACCAACAGGAAGGCTATGATGTTCTTTCTCTGACAAAATGTTGTTTGATCAAAAAGTTGTACAGATCTTTAGCTTAGTTGGTTGGCTTGCTTTCTCTGCATGAGTATGCATCTAGGCTAGCTAGCCAGTCAAGAATCCCGTCCACACCCCTACAGTTGGCCAATCACTGATGAAGGGACTACCGAACTTCGACGTGCCTCAAGAAAAAGTTGCATTCCTCTGCTCAGACGTTGATAGATCAACCAATGGTGCTGTGCTATGTGCTGTGTGCTCTTTTTGCCTCCTCTTATAAGGTGGAGAGCGTTGGATCAGTAACCAGTAACCAAAAGATCGCTGATTCAAATCCCCGAGCCCACTCGTTGAAAAATCTGTCGATGTGTGCTTGAGCAAGGCCTTTATCCCTAATTGCTTGTGTAAGTCGCTCTGGACAAGCTCTTCTGCTAAATTATTCAAATGTAAATCTTCTTTGCATAATGATGGACTCTGTTTGGAATTCTTTCATCCTGCATAGCTAGCCTTGTATCATAATCCAAAGCCATCCTACAGCTGCCATTTCAATATTGATCAGCCTGGTCCACTGAGGAGAGACATAGCACTGCAGGAAAGAGGAAATGCATCATGGGAGTTACTTGACAAATGAGAAGGACAAACATTGTGACATAAAGGTCATAGTTCAGCTGTGACGTGGAAGACAATGTGTGTTTGTCTCTAAGTGGAGGAGTCAGTTGTGTTATTCTCTTCTTTCAGCTGAAAGAGGTAGCAGCAGGGCATTGGCCAGTCTAAATGCCATCTCTGCCCATGCCACGGCTCACCGACAGTGCACAGTGACAGCTTTATAATGGCAGCGATAGCATGGAACTATTAAGTCACCCTCTATAGTCACATCTCAATGCTGGCACACAATAACTGTTGTCCTGTTGTCAATCCAGTAGAGCAGTGAAGCTCCACAGACAATGAGCACATCAGCGTTGTGTGTGTGTCTGTGTGTGGAGATAACAAAGCGGTGTATCTCACATGAACACTCTCAGCCAGGCTCCGTTACTCCACACCCCGCTAGGCTTCTCTCCTCCCCAGCCATCTAGGGCTCTGATCAAAAGTACTGTACTATGTAGGGAATACGGTGCCATTTGGGACACAGTCCTAGTCTCTCTTTAGTCACCAACATCAATGTGTTCTGAATGTAAAAAATAACATATAGTGAGAGGGATTGGACTGTTACATAAAATAACAGTTTATCTACTATATAATTTAGATCCACTTTAATGCTAAGACTGGAAGTGTGCTGCCATACAGTTGACACTCTAAAGTGCATTTTCCATACATAAATGTCCCAATATGTGTCATCATGCACCATAGTTAATTTCTCAGACTTATAGCCATGTAAACAACCGTAGCTTGTGAGAGGGTTGGAGTGGTACACATAATACATTTTCATTCACCAAATGTGTAGTCATCATTTGGTCTTAATAGACCTTAAAACAACAGTTGAGCAAAAGGGGATTTGAATCACCAGACCAGTTAACCACAATATTGTAAATGATCTGGTCCTATTTTGCATGCTTCCTCAGTTTTACGTTACATAAAAAGACTGCCACCGTAACTGACCTTTCACTGGGGAGAGAACAGAATTATCCACTGAGCCTATTTATATGGAGGACAGCTCATTATTAATATGTTAATACCTCCTGTCAATTCCCCCTGGGTTCTGATTAAATAATGTAATGACTTGACCTTCCGGAGCAGCCACCATCAACAAAATAAGGGTTAACCTATTTGAGAAAGTTGTTTAACTTTAATTATACTTATCACCAGGACAGTGCTTCATACATCTTTTAATGTCAAGCTTTTAATTTCCATGTCACTGAACATAAATAATTCTGTTGAATTTGTTGTTGCATCCCAAATGGCACCCTGTTGCCTTACACAGGGCACTACTGCTGATCAGAGTTCTATGGGTCTATAGAAGTGTGGGTTGTTAAGCAACAAAACCGATGCAGGTGCAACTCTTGGGTCAAAAAAGACAGGGTTGGCTTAGAATCAAAGGATGTTGAGAACATGTAAACTATATTCCCTCTCCAAATATTTATTGAAAACATAAATACATTTGCACAATTTGCACTTCTTGTCTCTCAAATACATCATTACAGTTGTTGGTTAGCTAGCTAGCGAATTTGATCCATATTAGAATAGACATGACAGTCAAAACCAGGGCCTAAAATGTACTTTTTGGTCCACCAGCCAGTATGGCAAGTAGATGGAAAAATCTACCAGCCACTCATATTTTTTACCAGACAAAATATTTATTATTTTTTGCCATAATTGTCAAAACAAATCACGCAAAAACAGATGATCATGCTTAATGTTTCTAATACAAAAAAAATATTAGTAAGAAGTAATGTAATTGATATATTGCTAGATTTTAGTTAAAAAATGTGTGACCTGTCTTTTAACCAAAATAACAGATGAGACAAAATATTCAGCTGCCACTTTAAGGTAGGACGTAACCGTGATAACGGGGCCACTCCAGTCCTGTCAAGTGTGTCTGTTCGCTATCAGTTGAATCAGCAGACTCAAACTAACAACAAACAACCGACCTTGAAAACAAAACAAGGCACAGTGGCTTGCGAAAGTATTCACCCAAGTATTGGCATTTTTCCTATTTTGTTGCCTTACAACATGGAATTAAAATATATTTTGGGGGGGGGGTTGTATACTTTGATTTATACAACATGCCTACCACTTTGAAGATGCAAAATATATTTGTGTGTGAAACAAACAAGAAATGACACAAAAAAACAGAAAACTTGAGAGTGCATAACTATTCATCCCCCCCAAAGTCAATACTTTGTAGAGTCACCTTTTATAGCTGCAATTACAGCTGCAAGTATCTTGGGGTATGTCTCAATAAGCTTGGCACATCTAGCCACTGGGATTTTTTCCCATTCTTCATGGTAAAACTGCTCCAGTTCCTTCAAGTTGGATAGGTTCCGCTGGTGTACAGCAATCTTTAAATCATACCACAGATTCTCAATTGGATTGAGGTCTGGGTTTTGACTAGGCCATTCCAAGACATTAACATGTTTCCCCTTAAACCACTCAAGTGTTGATTTAGCAGTATGCTTAGGGTCATAGTCCTGCTGGAAGGTGAACCTCTGTCCCAGTCTCAAATCTCTGGAAGACTGAAACAGGTTTCCCTCAAGAATTTCCCTGTATTTAGGGTGATCCATCATTCCTTAAATTCTGACCAGTTTCCCAGTCCCTGCCGATTAAAATGGGGGGGTCTTGGGGGGATGAGAGTGTTGGGTTTGCGCCAGACATAGCGTTTTCCTTGATGGCCAAAAAGCTACATTTTAGTCTCATCTGACCAGAGTACTTTCTTCCATATGTTTGGGGATGCCTTTTGGCGAACACATGCCTTTTGGCGAACACATGCCTTTTGGCGAACAGCAAACATGTTTGCGTATTTTTTTCCATAAAGCCCAACTCTGTGGAGTGTACGGCTTAAAATGGTCCTATGAACAAATACTCCAATCTTTGCTGTGGAGCTTTGCAACTCCTTCAGGGTTATCTTTGGTCTCTTTGTTGCCTCTCTGATTAATACCCTCCTTACCTGGTCTGTGAGTTTTGGTGGGAGGCCCTCTTTTGGCAGGTTTGTTGTGGTGCCATATTTTTTCCATTTTTTAGTAATGGATTTAATGGTGCTCCGTGGGATGTTCAAAGCTTCTGATATTTTTTTATAACCCAACCCTGATCTGTACTTCTCCACAACTTTGTCCCTGGCCTGTTTGGAGAGCTCCTTGGTCTTCATAGTGCCCTTGCTTGGTGGTGCCCCTTGCTTAGTTGTGTTGAGGACTCTGGGGCCTTTCAGAACAGGTGTATATAGATCATGTGACAGATCATGTGACACAGGTGGACTTTATTTAACAAATAAAAATCTATTTCAATTAAAGGTTGTAATGCAACAAAATAGGAAAAACACCAAAAGGGGTGAATTCCTTTGCAATGCACTGTAAATAGCCAGGAAATACAAGGATAAAGTCTCACTTTGTAGACTTTTGAGTGAATTAAACCAACTTTTAAACCTGTGCACAGAGCCTCCAAAAATTATTTTTGAAATTTTATTTAACCTATATTTAACTAGGCAAGTCAGTTAAAGAACAAATTCTTATTTACAATGACGGCCTACCCCGTCAATATAATATATCAGCACTGTGCACAAAGCTTCCTAGCCAGGCAGTGTTGCTGCGTGAGGTGGGTTATAGATTAGTATTTCTTTGTGTGATTAGCAGCTGTGAAACAAAACTATAGAAATACTATGAAAACAGCCACTGCAGCATTTTTCTGCTATAAATCACAACTCACACAAGTCCTCATACTTGACTTTTTACCCGCAAATGCAAATGTAACACTCACACTACAGAGCCCTGCTGTCCACCCACCTATGTGGCTGGTGAAATAGACATTCTTACCCGCCAATATCTAAATCTACCCACATTTGATGGGTGTTAATTTTATGCGCTGGTCAAAACACTTCAAAACAAGACATGGTATCAATAACAAGATACAAGGAGCTTTGGTTAAGGGGAAGGAAGGGGAATCTGAAAATTATTCATGTGAATATGCTGCATGCAAGAGCTGGCAGACTACTGGAGGAGTGTTCAATGCTTGATTTTTTTCTCTCAAAATAATCTATATAAAAATCTTGACTCCGGGCCTCCCCGGGTGGCGCAGTGGTTAAGGGCGCTGTACTGCAGCGCAAGCTGTGCCATCAGAGACTCTGGGTTCGCGCCCAGGCTCTGTCGCGACCGGGAGGTCCGTGGGGCGACTCACAATTGGCCTAGCGTCGTCCGGGTTAGGGAGGGTTTGGCCGATAGGGATATCCTTGTCTCATCGTGCACCAGAGACTCCTGTGGAGGGCCGGGCGCAGTGCACTCTAACCAAGGTTGCCAGGTGCACGGTGTTTCCTCTGACACATTGGTGCAGCTGGCTTCCGGGTTAGATGTGTGCTGTGTTAAGAAGCAGTGCGGGTTGGGTTGTATATCGGAGGATGCATGACTTTCAACCTTCGTCTCTCCCGAGCCCGTACGGGATTTGTAGTGATGAGACAAGATAATAGCTACTAAAAACATTTGGATATCATGAAATTGGGGAGAAAAAGGGGTAAAAAAATAAATAAAAATCTTGTCTCCATAGATACACTTCTCTAATCATACAAGCATATGGTGGTAAAACAACAACCCAGATAGGTGCAGTGAAATGTGTCATAAGGTGCCCCTGGAGCAAATTAGGGTTAAGTGCCTTGCTCAAGGGCACATCGCCAGATTTTTCACCTTGTGTATTTGAACTAGCGACCTTTCAGTTACTGGCCCACACCCTAAACGTTAAGCTACTTGCCACCCATGTAACACAGGGCCACAGGTCACAGAGCTTACCACAGGTTCCGCTCTTATCATCTTACTTCCCTCGCTGGATGAATTTTACTGCCCATTTCCTTTTGCGTAACTCGTTAAAATAACACATTGTACTCTTTGTGACTGGCCCTTCAGATCCCTCACAATGATTCCTCAAAGTTTTTCCGCAATTCCTGATAGCCATCAGCCATTTCCGGGCTGAGTGAGTGTGGCAAAGCGGGCGATGTGACAGAGACTACTTCAATGTGGAGACTTATATCAGGGCCTCATTGATCCTTAAGGTCCAGTACAGGGAGGCACAAAGGGGGAAACCAACATCACATATCATATTTGATACAGTGCAGTAGAACAATGCTAGACAGATTTGGGGACCAATTCATAATGGGTCCTAAAGAATGAGAGATGTCTCTGCAGCCATTATATTGCTAATTCCGACATGTTTGATTTACATAGGTGGGAAAATGTACATGACTCATGTGAATAAATAACTAAATAAATGGGTTTTCAGCACTGCCAAAAGCAGTAATCTGTGTTCCATTCTGCGTCATCTAGTCATTCTCATTGTTCAGTTCAGTTACTGATTTGTACAGGAGTTTGCCTGATTGAAAATGGCTGTAGAACGGCTGAATGTAGGAACCTCACTAATATATGGAGTTTGAGCTTCACAAATCAGATGTCAAGTGCTCAGAAAGTCAGCCTCTGTCTGCACAAAGTCAATGTCTGTAAATTATTACCAAGACTCAAAGGTCAACCCACACACACAGGGGCACATGTATTCCAGAAATGGAAGAATGGGTCATGCTTAGATAAATGAGCAGGGTCTGGTGAGGACTGCCTAATGGGTTTTAAAGCGGGAGAATGGTGGGAAATTCCACTGAATAGCACTAAAATGGAAACATACAGTATGATGTAATCCACCATTTTTGTCACTTTATATACCTCACACTGCTTTCAGTTTACACGAAGAAGCCGAACTCAAGAGTTTTGATGATTTTAAGTTATGCTTGTGATATTTTTGATTTTGCATTAGAGTTTCAGATTCTCATAGGATTTGTTGGCACTTAAACTAGGGGTGTTTCTCAATATGCGTACTATTTGTGCTCCGAGCATGCAAATTGGAGCACCGAAGGTTATTTAAATCAAAAACATTTGTAAAAATGTACCTTTATGTAACTAGGCAAGTCAGTTATGAACAAATTCTTAGTTACAATGACAGCCTACCCCAGCCAATTGTACGGCACCCTATGGGACTCCCAATCACAGCCGGATGTGAGACAGCCTGGATTTGAACCAGGAACTGTAATGACACCTCTTAGACTGGGATGCAGTGCCTTAGACCACTGCACCACTCGTTGCATGAGTCCAACTCAAAGTATGCATTGATAAAAGCTGAAAATATTCCCAGGATTCTTTGTGAGATATGACACGACCACGTAAAAAAAGAAGAAAAAATACTTAAAACAACGGTGGCCATTTTTGAGCTGAAGCAAGAGAAAACAATCTCAGACTTGAAATTAAATGTTGCTCATTTACATCTTATCTGTTGCCTTACTACAATATGTTATCTTGATGCGTGAATAAATACATACTGTGTCCATTTTGGCATGTTTAACTCCCTAAAATATACAGTGCATTCGGAAAGTATTCAGACCCCTTGACTTTATACACATTTTGTTATGTTACAGCCTTATTCTAAAATTGATTAAATTGTTTTTTTTTCCCTCATCAATCTACACACTACCCCATAATGACAAAGGAAGATGGTTTACCAGGGCATGTACTCCAAGCATGCGTTGACCAACTGGCAAGTGTCTTCACAGCTATTTTGAACCTGTCCCTTACTGAGTCTGTAATACCAACATGTTTCATGCAGACCACCATAGGCCCTGTGCCCAAGAACAGCAAGGTAACTTGCATAAATGACTACCGACCTGTAGCACTCACGTATGTAGCCATGAATTGCTTTTGAAAGGCTGGTCATGGCTCACATCAACACCATTATCCAATAAACCCTTGACCCACTCCAAATTGCATACCGCCCCAACAGATCCACAGATGATGTAATCTCTATTTCATACCACACTGCCCTTTCCCACCTGGACAAGAGGAACACCTATGTGAGAATGCTATTCATTGAATACAGCTCAGAGTTCAATACCATAGTGCCCTCAAAGCTCATCACTAAGCTAAGGACCCTGGGACTAAACACCTACCTCTTCAAATGGATCCTGGACTTCCTGACGGGCCACCCCCAGGTGGTAAGACTAGGTAACAAAACCTCCGCCACACTGATCTTCAACACGGGGGCTCCTCAGGGGTGAGTGCTCAGTCACCTCCTGTACTCCCTGTTCACTCATGACTGCATGGCCAACACCATCATTACGTTTGCAGATGGTCCTAAAAATTGTCAAAGACTCCAGCCACCCTAGTCATAGACCGTTCTCTCTTCTAGGCAAGCGGTACCGGAGTGCCAAGTCTAGGTCCAAAAGGCTTCTTAACAGCTTCTACCCCCAAGCCATAAGACTCCTGAACATCTTATCAAGTGGCTTCCCAGTATATTTGAATTGCATTGCATCCTTTTACGCTGCTACTCTCTTTTAATTATCTATGAATAGTCACTTTAACTCTACCTACATGTGCATATTACCTCAATTACCTTGACTAACCTGTACCCCAGCACATTGAATCTTTACCGGTACCCCCTGTATATAGCCTCGCTATTGCTAGTTTAGTGCTTTTTTAAAAACTTTTATTTGAAGTGTTTCCTTTTAAATTTTTTAAACAATTTTTTTTTAAAGGGTTTGTAAGTAAGAATTTCACCGTAAGGTCTACCTACAACTGTTATATTTGGCGCATATGACAAATAACATTTGATTTAAAAAAATAAAATAAAAATATTTTGCAAATGTAATTAACATTTTAAACTGAAAAATCACATTTACATAAGTGCTCAGACCCTCAGGACTTTGTTGAAGCACCTTTGGCAGTGATTACAGCCTCGAGTCTTCTTGGGTATGAAGCTACAAGCTTGGCACACCTGTATTTGGTGAGTTTCTTCCATTCTTCTCTGCAGATCCTCTCAAGCTCTGTCAGGTTAGATGGGGAGTGTCTCTCCAGTGGTCACTCAAGGACATGCAGAGACTTGTCCCGAAGCCACTCCTGATTTGTATTGTCTGTGTGCTTAGGGTCGTTGTCCTGTTGAAAGGTGAACCTTTGCCCCAGTCTGAGGTCCTGAGTGCTCTGGAGCAGGTATTCATCAAGCCACTTAGTTATCACTTTTGCTTTATGGCAAGGTGCTCCATCATGCTGGAAAAGGCATTGTTCATCACCAAACTGTTCCAGGATGGTTGGGAGAAGTTGCTCTCGGAGGATGTGTTGGTACCATTCTTCATTCATGGCTGTGTTCTTAGGCAAAATTGTGAGTGAGCCCACTCCCTTGGCTGTGAAGCAATCCCACACATGAATGGTCTCAGGATGCTTTACTTGACACAGGACTGATGGTAGCGCTTACCTTGTCTTCTCCAGACAAGCTTTTTTCCGTATGCCCCAAACAATCGGAAAGGGGATTCATCAGACAAAAATGACATTACCCCAGTCCTAAGCAGTCCAATCCCTGTACCTTTTGCAGAATATCAGTGTCCCTGATGTTTTTCCTGGAGAGAAGTGCCTTCTTTCCTGCCCTTCTTGACACCAGACCATCCTCCAAAAGTCTTCGCCTCACTGTGCGTGCAGATGCACTCACACCAGCCTGCTGCCATTCCTGAGCAAGCTCTGTACTGGTGGTGCCCCAATACTGCAGCTGAATCAACTTTAGAAGACGGTCCGGGCACTTGCTGGACTTTCCTGAGCGCCCTGAAGCCTTCTTCACAACAATTGAACCGCTCTCCTTGAAGTTCTTGATAAATGGTTGATTTAGGTGCAGTCTTACTGGCAGCAATATCCTTGCCTGTGAAGCCCTTTTTGTGCAAAGCAATGATGACTGCACGTGTTTCCTTGCAGGTATCCATGGTTGACAGAGGAAGAACAATGATTCCAAGCACCACCCTCCTTTTGAAGCTTCCAGTCTGTTATTCGAACTCAGTCAGCATGACAGAGTGATCTCCAGCCTTGTCCTCGTCAACACACTGTGTTAATGAGAGAATAACTGACATGATGTCAGCCGGAGCATATGAAAATTGCCATCATACAAACTGAGGCAGCAGACTTTGTGAAAATTAATATTTGTGTCATTCTCAAAACTTTTGGCCACGACTGTACTTTTTTTTTGTTGTTTTTTTTGCTACGTACATTTTTCCTCGATCCTGACTAGTCTCACTGCCGCTGAAGAACATCCCCACAGCATGATGCTGCCACCACCATGCTTCACCGTAAGGATGGTGCAAGGTATTCTCCAGACGTAACGCTTGCCATTCAGGCCAAATAGTTCATCTCGGTTTTATCAGACAAGAGAATCTTGTTTCTTGTGGTCTGAGAGTCCTTTAGGTGACTTTTGGTCAACTCCAAGCGGGCTGCCACGTGCCTTTTACTGAGAAGTGGCTTCCGTCTGGCCACTCTACCATAAAGTCCTTATTGGTGGAGTGCTGTAGAGATTCATTCTGGAATGTTCTCCCATCTCCACAGAGGAACTCTAGAGCTCTGTCAAAGTGACCATCAGGTTCTTGGTCACCTGCCTGACCAAGGCCCTTCTCCCCGATTGCTCAGTTTGGCCGGGTGGCCAGCTTAGGAAGAGTCTTGGTGGTTCCAAACTTCTTCCATTTAAGAATGATGGAGGTCACTGTGTTCTTCGGGACCTTCAATGCTGCAGACATTTTTTTGTACCCTTCCCCCGATCTGTGCCTCGACACAATCCTGACTCGGAGCTCTTCGGCCAATTCCTTAGTCCCCATGGCTTGGTTTTTGCTCTGACATGCACTGTCAACTGTGGGACCTTATATACTGTAATCAGATGCGTGCCTTTCCAAATCATGTCCAATCAATGGAAGTTCCACAGGTGGACTCCAATCAAGTTGTAGAAACATCTCAAGGATGATCAATGGAAACAGGATGCATCTGAGCTCAATTTCGAGTCTCATAGCGAAAGGTCTGGATACTTATGTAAATAAGCTATTTCTGTATTTTATTTGCAATACATTTTCTAAAATGTCTAAAAACCTGTTTTTGCTTTGTCATTATAGGGTATTGTGTGTAGATTAATGAAGAAACATGTGTACTTAATCTATTTTAGAATAAGGTTGTAACATAACAAAATGTGGAAAAAGTGAAGAGATCTGAATACTTTCCAAATTCACTGTACGCTGCTGCTACTCTGTTTATCATATAATCTGATGCCTAATCACCTTAACCCTATATATACAGTGCATTCAGAAAGAATTCAAAATCCCTTAACTTTTTTTCCACAGTTTGATGTGTTACAGTTTGGATTTAAAATACATTGAGATTTGTGTTATTGATCTACACACAATACAGCATAATGTCAAAGTGGACATTTGTTTGTAGCACATTTTCTACATTAATAATGAATAAAAAGCTGAAAAGTCTTGAGTCAATAAGTATTCAAGCCCTTTGTTATGGCAAGCCTAAATAGGTTCAGGAGTAAAAATGTTAACACAACAAATCACATAATAAGTTTCATGGACTCATTCTGGTTGCAATAATAGTTGTTAACATGATTTTTGAATGACTTCCACCTCTCTGTAATGCACACATACAATTATCTGTAATTATCTCAAATGTAAAAAAGAAGACGCTGAATATCTCTTTCAGCTTGCTGAAGTTATTAATTAGTCTTTGCACGGTGTATCAATACACCAAGTCACTGCAAAGATACAAGCATCCTTCCTAACTCAGTTGCTGGAGAGGAATGATTTTTATAGGATAATGGACACATATTGTACAATCCAGGTATACAAAGCTCTTAGAGACTTACCCAAGAAGCCTTACAGCTGTAATCACTGCCTAAGGTGTTTCTAACTTGTATTGGCTCAGGGGGGTGAATACAAATTTAATCAATATAAAAATATATTAATATTGGCATTACAAAAATTACAATAAAATCAATTTTAATCCCAATTTGTAACACAACAAAATGTTTGATAAAGTCAAGGGGTGTGAATACTTTCTGAAGGCACTGTATCTACCTATATCAATCCAGTATCCTGTATATAGCTTACTTACTTCTCGTGTTCTTCTTATTTTTTATTTATTGTGGGTTTTTGTTCTACCTTGTTATTTGTACTACTACATTGATATTGATTTCTGCATTGTTGGGATAGTAGCTGGCAAGAAATGCATTTCACTGTATTTATTCACATGATATGAAAACTTGAAACTCTCTTGTGTTAAACCCTGAATCCCAAGGGTTGAGAGATCTCGTAGTAAGCCCTGATTGTCAGTGTAGCTTTGCATTCTTAGAGCACAGCTAGCAGTAGAACCGGGCTGGCGGTGTGTCCCTATTGTCTGGCTGAAAAGCTAAGAGAACTTTCAGACATGGGTTATGTTGGCTTAGGAAAAGCTAAGGCTAAGGGAATAGAGGTTGGTAACAGACAGGTCTAGGGTGCAGCTTAAGCATTACACAAAGTATCAAATTATAATTAACAGGCTTTTTGAAAGTTGGGCAATATTTTGCAGTACAACAATGCAATGTAACTTTTTTTTTGATTCTCCTCTTAATTAAGGCTTTCTTACAATTCTCCAGCTGCCGCCTTCGTATTAGTCAATGTTCTTTTGCACTTTGGAAAACTCAGCCGTTTTGCAAAAAAAATTCCATGGTAGACTAGTCATAGCTATGAATTGGCTTTCATGTGGTAAAGTTTATTAGTCAGTCTGTGTAACGCCTCACTAAGGCACCTCTATAGACATACACATTAGTGGGCACCTCTCGCACCAGCAGTAGGATGGAGAAAGGAGATAGAAAGGGGATCAAGTCCTGGAGAGGTCTCCACTCGTCTCATGACACCTAGTTACTGGCACTGGCATTTAGATAGGCCAGTAAACAGAGAGATAGGTCTGAGGTGCAAGTCTAATAGATGGACTTAGGAACTAGATAAGCCAACAAATAGGGTTCTGTCTCTTCTCACTTCCATTAGTGTTCCTGGTAGGGTGTTTTTGCCAGGAATTGGGTTTTGAAAATGGTTCCAACAACATAAAATTATTTTCTGTCACAACATCGTATATCAAGTGTACTCGTTTAAAAATTGGAAGACCACTTGTAGCTTGGACTGTACATAATGTGCGGCCCGTTTAATGCCTTACAGCTCACTGATTTAAAAGTTATTTGAATAATACTCTGTAAACCAAAGAATGAACTGCATTTTAAAGTCACTGTTCTAATAGTGATTGGTCAACATTGTAGGTAATGAACCATGTGAGGTATACATGGATGGTCAAGGCTGAGTGGGCTGCGCAGCCAACCCTGACTTGGACACAGGCAGACAATACCGACACCAGACTCAAATTGATTTACCAGGGATGGATCACTGGCTGACAAAACAATTAGCACAGCTGTGCCACGGAAATATGGCCGCCCAGTTTCAGTTTAGTTCTTCCTGCCAGCCTGCTCTTCTCCTCTCTTCCTGCCTGAAGACAGATTCTACGTCCAAAATGGCACCATATTCCCCATATAACGCACAACTTTTGGGCCCATATGGCTCTGGTCAAAAGTAGCCCACATTGTAGGGAATAGAATGCCATTTGGGATGCACATAAAGTGATGGAGTGATGGAAGGAGCGGGTGAACAAGTGGCCGCTAGAGCTGCAACTTAGTTGGTTAGTTCACCCTGTCTGTCTGACATTCCCCATCCGGCTCATTAGAGCCTTCTACACCTTGTGTGCAGCCCAAATGGCAGCTTATTCCCTATATAGTGCACTATATAGGGAATATATGGTCAAAAGGGCCCTGGTCAAAGCTAGTGCACTAAATAGGGAATAGGGTGCCATTTGGGATGCAGGGCTGATGAGCTGTAATTAAAGCGTGTCTGAGTGTTTTAATTACTTAGTGAAATACCTCACCAGGACAAGGGTTACTTATGTTAGCCTCTAATACGTCCTAAACCCCGATTCAGATGTAAAAAACAACTCGGGAGTACAAGAGAATTGGGCAGAAAGTAGACAATGGTTTCCAGACTAACATTTTGGGCCCACAGTAATGTTGATCAATGTTGATCCTTCCCTTGAAAGGACTCTCAGAGACAGGATATAGAAATGTAATTGTTCTCGACAGGATGATTCATGTTAAGGCAAGGGTTGTTTGTGTATGTTTTGTTATGAAGCCTGAAGCCCTTGCACAACAACATAAAATACATTAATTCAATATCGGGACACAAAAAGGCTGCTCAATGTCTTGAAACTTGAATCACAAATAACATATCTCAATGTGCAGGCACTCAGGGTTGAGTGTGATAATGTGGATGGGGTCGGGATAAACTAACCAATGTGAGTATGGTTGAATACCCTCCTCATGTTCCTATTTGTTTCCCTGTCTTGGCAACAATCTACTTCTAGCCTCAAGGTCATTGTCACTTTGTCTCTATGATGATTTGTCTCCATGTCCTCCACATACTTCATATTAAAGGTGAAATAAAATAAATAAATAAAATATTTCATATTATTTCAAACTCAAATTCTTATTATCACAATTACAGTGAGGCTCTGCAAAAGCAGATACTGTCAAACATATGTGTCATAGAGGCTGAATATGTAGTGATGACTGTCTGAACACATTCTCAGTAAGATGTACTTTGTTTTTGGCTGAAGTTTGGGTAATGTTTATATGATCCCCTTTCAAACAGCTTAATCTTTACCTCTTTCTTGCCGGCATTCACCTTTTATGTAGCCATTACTGAGGATGCGACTGAGCAAGAGACAATCAACTTTGACCCTGTTGTTGCGACCATTGTCGTGGTAACCTGATGCAGAGATCAATGGAAAACAGACCGTCGGAGGATAAAAGAAGGACGCGGGATTGGCCCACATTCAACAAATCTGATCTAACAAAGTGGATATTCGTCAAATCCGTCATGATTTGTATTTAATTTTAATTTAGTCTCACACTCACACCCACTGACACTCCAACACACACATAACACTCATTTATACTGACTATACACATACACACTCACATACAATCATCATTTAACGCTGCTGCTACTCTGTTTATCACACATCATGATGCCTAGTCACCTTACCCCTATACAAATCTGTAAGGGGTGCGTAACCGATGGCAGGGAAGTCAGATGCAGGAGAGCAGAACTTGGTAATAGCCGGAGCAGTTTAATAGCAAAACCAACGGCATAAAAATAACAAGATATTGAGTACAAAAACCCGTCGCGCACCAATAAACACGTGCACAAGCACTTACAATAAACAATCCCACACAAAGACATGGGGGGAACAGAGGGTTAAATACATAGCAAGTGATTGAGGGAATTGAAACCAGGTGTGAGGAAAAACAAGACAAAACACATGGAAAATGAAAAGTGGATCGATGGTGGCAAGAAGACCAGCAATGCCGACCGCAGAGCGCCGCCCGAACAAGGAGAGGACCCGTCTTCGGTGGAAGTCGTGACAATATCTACCTCTATCACTCCAGTGTCCCTGCACATTGTAAATAGGGTATATGAACTGAATCTCTATATACTGTAGATCTTGATATTTTACCACACACATCAATCACGAAGACTGTTCCACTCTAAACCAGCCCAAATGTTCTCTGTTTTAATTAAAATGTTGATTTGTCAATGATTAATGCCACACCGGACACAGACGCCATTAAAATAAGTCTCAGACCACTGCAGGTGTTGTCCAAGGGATGCTTTTATAGAGAGAGAGAAAAGGAAAGCCCCAGTTAAGTTGATTTCCCTGTTGGCAAGCCTCAGATTTGAAGGGAAGTTCCCCAGTGACCGATGCTGCCATTTTAAATGGCATTTATTGTTCTTCTCAAGACGATTGTGAGCTCAACTGACTCATCCTGCATATGAAATCCCACAGTGAAAGAGGGAATTAGAATATTATTCAAATAGTAAGGAGCTGTTGAAATTCAAGCAGACCACCCTAGTTCCTGTGCCCAAGAACGCCAAGGTAACCTGTTTAAATGACTATCGTTCACACAGTGTTGTAGTGGTGCCTGGAGAAGTGGGTATACTCTAATCTTGCCAAATGTTTCCCAAACGGCCTGCCAGGTGAAGGAAAGGTGGCCTGTGTGAAAGATTCTATGAGAAACGTTGACATACACTCTAAAAGTCCTAAAATAATGAATCACACATTGGTCATTCAGTCAGTCCAACATCCCAAGCTGTAGGTTACTGTGCAAGTAAGCTACTAGTAGGCATATTATTGAAACAGATACATGAGTCTGTCAACTGAGTCAGAAATTCAGTTTTCAGTCACACTTTTTCTTCTCAGAAAAACAACAAAATTGTATTTTCTAAGTCCATAACAATGCTTAAACCACATCAGGAGACCACTTTTGAGGTCTGGGAAACATCTAAGAAATGTATACTTTTTTGTTAAAGTGTGCTAGTTAACATTTAATTAGAGAAGGTTTTTGGGAAAGCATCTACCAGACAGTTAGGCCTATCATTAATACTGCTAGATTTTGTTTGAAACCTGGACATTTTACTTCATACTGTATTACGAGGCATGTCTTACCTTGCTTCAAAGTAGCCAATAGCAAAAATAGCCCACCATAGAAATGTGGAGGCAATTGTTTTTATAAAGACTCACTCATATGCTGTTCTATTGGTTTTCTTTCATTTTAGAACAGTGTTCTCCCGCAGGTACCGCCGTGTACATTGCTGCGCCTAAAATATGAAGAAATATTAGTTTATTAACATGTTAAACATTCTGATCTGTTCCATCAGCCTTATTAATTGATACAGTGTATACCCCCACTACACTATTTTGATACATATCAGTGGGAATTTAGAAGTGAGTAGGCCTATATGCAATTCCCATTGAAAAATAAGTAGGTGTACGGTGTTTACCTCCCTATTAGTGGTGCAAGGGTCAGCTGTTTGTTCACCTGCACCCACCTGCAGTTGCTAATAACCCATCTGCAACCGCTCAACTATATGTGATAAAGTGAAAATCTGAGGCCGGCAGCCGACCCTAACCCGCTAATACCGAAAATGTGCTGTAGGCTATAGTCAAAGATAGCAGAAAGTATTTTGGACAGGTGTTGTGGGATTGTGTTTTGCCTGATTAATATGTTTCTGCTTATAGTTTACAACATTTTGGTAGACTATTTGTTATATTTTCTATAAGTAGATACATGCAGCGTCTCTTCTCTCATTATACCCTATGTTGCCCTAGAAGACTACATAAACTCTTGTTCATTAGAATAATGTAATACATTAATGGAATGAATGCATCAATCTAGTTGACATCGGTAAGGTTCTCATCTCATCTTCTTTCCCAGAGGAAAGAGTTTAGGGACTGGGGAGAAAATGCAAAATAATTGGAAAGATTTTCTGTAAAAAATGTCCAAGTTTGACTGGTTGTAAGGAAATAGATAGCTGTGAAAATGAACCAACATTTTTCTGATAAGATTTCAGTTTGGCTTGGATGAATATTGTATGTGGTTGAAATACTATGAAACTAAATCAAATTTTATTAAGCCATACACATATTTAGCAGATGTTATTGCGGGTGTAGCAAAATGCTTGTGTTCCTAGCTCCCGTGCAGTAGTATCTCATAATTCAATACACACAAATCTAAAAGTAAAAGAATGGAATTAAGATGCATTGACTAAAATACAGTAGAATACAGTATATACATATGACATGAATAAAGCACTATGTAAACATCATTAAAGTGACTAGTGTTCCATTTTTAAAGTGGCCAGTGATTCCATGTCTATGTATATAAGGCAGCAGCCTCAAAGGTGCAGGGATGAGTAACCGGGTGGTACCCGGCTGGTGGCTTTGAGATAGAAGCTGTTTTTCAGTCTCTCGGTCCCAGCTTTGATGCACCTGTACTGACCTCGCCTTCTGGATGATAACGAGGTGAACAGGTCGTGGCTCGGGTGGTTGATGTCCTTGATGATCTTTTTGGCCTTCCTGTGACATTGGGTGCTGTAGGTGACCTGAAGGGCAGGCAGTGTGTCCCCGGTGATGCGTTGGGCAGACCACAACACCCTCTGGAGCAAGAAATAAATAATCAATAAAAAAAGTTATAGAAAAATAACAAATGATTAAGGAACATCAATAAAATAACAGTAGCGAGGCTACATACAGGGGGTACTGATAAAGAGTCAATGTGTGGGGGCACAGGTTACGTGTTTTACTATTCTATTATTTCTCTATTTTCTTCCACTCTGCATTGTTGGGAAGGGCCCATAAGTTAGCATTTCACTGTTAGTCCATACCTGTTGTTTATGAAGAATGTGACAAATAAAATATGATTTGAAATTCAAACTACCATCACCTTTATTGTAATTGGGCTGTTGTAGGCCTACTTGTGGGGAAAGTTTTCAAAGTTTTCCTAATCTCATTTCCATTTTGTATATAGAACGAATATTAAAACAGTAAACATTTTCATTATTTTGAATTGACTCTCTCAGCTTCTGCTTTGTTGAATAGGAACAAAGCAATATTGTTGCTGCATTGTGAAACTAACATAGGGGTATTTTCTCAAATTGATTTTGTGATTGTCTCTCAGGATGAAATGTGGTGCCATACTTTGTGTCAGTTGCCAGTCCACAATCTGACAGCAGCGCTCCCTCTAGCCACTCATGGAGTGGCTTAGTTAGATCGACAAAGGGCTTTGATCACCCAACAACAGGCTTATAAGAACAAGACACTCCACTTCCCAACAGCTAATTAACTAGAGTGTCCTAGCAGGACCATGACAGAACCGGTGTCAAAGCAGTCAGCTGCCATGCTATCACTTGGCGTCACAGATAACATACCTTTACTGAGCCATACCATTGTAGCTCAGGATGGTTCTTAATACATTTTCCATTTACTTATAAAATGTGTTGTTTTTACCTCAAGAATGGATCATTTCTTCATTCATCATAGTTTCATCCTTGAGCCATGAACAAATTATTTTTAAAATCTCTTCGAATAACATCCTCCTGGGGCAGAAGTGCCGTTAAACCTATTAAAGGTTTGTGCCAGATCAGTGTTCGGTCATTATTACTTGCTGAGAGGCGACACAGATGAGTCACCACACAGCCCCAAACCCCAAGGCTCCAATTACACTACTGCAAGAGGTGCTGACAGAACCGGGTGAAAAAAGACACGTGTCCAGACTAGTTCTAATGGGATTAGACTTTACTATAGTATTTACTGTAGTTCTGCGGACATATTGTAGTATTAGTATAAATACTGCAGTAAGAAAACATTTGTAGTATGTACTATAGTAATTACTGTGGGGGTTTTGCAGATTGTAGTATACTGTGGTGATTTTACAGACATTACTGTAGTATTTAATATAGTGTTTTTGTTGTATTATCTTTGCCGTAGCAGTGGGGCTTTTTCCTTGAGGAAACCTACCGGACAAAATACTCACAACAAATATTCCATAACCTGTAGGTAAGACTGAGGTCTGAAAAGACCATTAAGAGAGTCAGTTGTACAACTGAATGCATTCAACTGAAATGTGTCTCATGCATTTAACCCAACCCCTCTGAATCAGAGAGGTTTAAGGGGGCCGCCTTAATCGACATCCACATCTTCGGAGCTTGGGGAACAGTGGGCTAACTGCCTTGCTCAGGGGCAGAATGACAGACTTTTACCATGTCAGCTTGGGGATTCGATTCAGCAACCTTTTGGTTATTGGGCCATTCCAGTATAGTCAAAGTCGGTATGGTTTCACCACAGATATAGAACTGATACATTGTCTATGGGTATTATGGCCACAGATCAATCTGTTTTCAGCAGTATTTTTTTAAGTTGAGGAGGCATCATTGAATGACTGGCTATTCTTGGCTATCTGTGTGTCATGCAGGGTTGACCATAAACATAATATACAGCTCTCTCTTGAGGCCTATGCAGAGTAAGATGAAGGACCTGACCTTCAACTGTCCATT
Source organism: Oncorhynchus tshawytscha (assembly GCF_018296145.1). NCBI lineage: Eukaryota > Metazoa > Chordata > Actinopteri > Salmoniformes > Salmonidae > Oncorhynchus > Oncorhynchus tshawytscha. The sequence goes on from NC_056429.1 coordinate 16,897,721, forward strand.
AGTGTATGTGACATCACCAGTGTGGACAGGAGGGAGCCTTGCCTGTGGCCATTTCCCTGTGTGTGGAGCACACAGCCTCCTCTCCCTCATCTCTCAATGTCAAAGCCAAAGGAGACCATCACTCAATCACTTCAGGCTTGACAACAATGTGTTGTTTTTACCAGCCTATGCTGTTTTAGCTGTTGTTCATTATGTGTTGTTTGTACCAGCCTATCTTTTATCTGTTGTTTCTTCGCAATTCAAGTGGTTTAATTAAAGGTGTTCACAATTTTTATTTAATACAGCATCTCCATACTTTTTTGTATTTAAAAGAACTGAATTGAACTTTAACCTGTGCTTAAAAAGGTTCCCTCAGAAACACAAAGATCTGTGTCCTTAGCACTAGAATAGCAGCTTATTAACCTACACATGTGCTAAGTAGGACCATATAAGGGTCTTTAGTTTGTCCCCATATTTTTTGTATTTTCATTTATTTAACATAACTTAGCACAAAAAGGTGCTATGTTAACTCTATATGTAGAGTCTGTCATAGAATCCCCTGTAAATGGTTCTTCCTAGAACCCTCTGAACAATTCCTTCAGCCTTATCAGCATTAAAATGGAACTCTTTATGACAATCCATTAATCATCAGATCTTTCTTTGAAGGCATAGTTATACTCCAACACAGTGGTGTTAGGAAACTCCTGGTTTACAGGCCACATCAGGCTTGAAGGTCACATTATACTGGCTTTCAAAGTGATTAGTAATTCCTTTTGGAATCCAGACAGAGTGAGGCTATCCAACAATTTGAACTTTTAATCACCCGCAACCTGCATTCAGAATGACTGCCAGGGTAGAGAAGACTGAGTAATGTGACTACCTAAATCATCTAACCTGAAACAAGTATCTCGGTAATGGGTGCAATTTGTCTAACTAGTAACAGATTGGATTAGTTCAGAAAAATACATGTTATTTATGTTTGTATAGCATGACATTAATCAACCAACCAATGTACATGCAAAGACACAGATAGTAAAACAGACAACTGTGAATAGAGCATGCTGGGAAATGTGATAATGATGGACAGGGTTTTGACTGTTTTACTCTACACAGTTAAAATGACACAATCGCAGGGGTCTGAGATACTGCATCGCAGTGCTAGCTGTGCCACTAGAGATGGTTCGAGTCCAGGCTCTGTCGCAGCCGGCAACGACATGGAGACTCATGGGGCGGCGCACAATTGGCCCAGCATCGTCCGGGTTAGGGGAGGGTTTGGCTGGCAGGGATGTTCTTGTCTTATTGCGCACTAGCGACTCCTGTAGCGGGCCAGGCGCAATGCATGCTGACACGGTTGCCAGGTGTACGGTGTTTCCTCCGACACATTGGTGCGGCTGGTTCTGGGTTAAGCAGGCATTGTGTAAAGGAGCAGTGCGGCTTGGCTGCGTTGTGTTTCGGAGGCCACACGGCTCTTGACCTTCGCCTCTCCCGAGTCCATACAGGAGTTGCAGCGATGGGACAAGACTGTAACTACCAGTTGGATACCACGAAAAAGTGGTAAACATTTATTTTTTGATAAATACAATGACACAATCACGCTCAACTCTGGTTATTAACAACAACACTGGTATTTTTTTACACTGTTGAGTGTTAAGTTAATTTAACTTCTGAATTAAAATGAGAAATGTTACACTGGAAAATCAACACAAGGTCAAATTTTCCAATGTGCTGTGTATCATACAATACACTGCCGGTTCATTCATACTCCCTTCTATTCTCCTACTCTCTGCTCAATAAAATCCCAGAAAATACTAATTTGAAAGACAGAAATCATGGCAAAGATATTTATGTCAGTACTGTATATGTAAAATGATTAAGGGAATACCAGATATGTGTACAAATATTCCCATATAGCTACAGTTGAAAACATTCTCACACCTATCTTTTTAAACTGATCAGAGTACTCAAACACCTGACGTTACGGTTTAAACACTGAGATAAACACTAATGCTCAGGCACTATTTACAGCTTATTCAGATTCAGAAGGGTTCTTTGAAGGAAGAATCCTTCTTGCCTCCCAAAGAATCACCAAAGAACCCTTCCTTCAAAAACGGTTGTTAGGATGTTAAAGGTTCTAGGTACAACACTTTGCCTTGCAAAGTACCCTCGTCTTCCAAAAAGGGTTCTTCAGATGAATATGGTTCTTTGTAGGACCCTATCCCTCTGCAAAGAACCATTTTGGAACACTCTTTTTCTAAGAGTGTACTAAGATAGGTTTGAAGCAATGAATCGCTCCCTAGAAAACTATTTCCGATAGGTTAACTAAATTGTGATTGTTATGACATTTACCACGGCAGAAAATGCTCTCAGACTGTAGCTCTTAAAATTGCTTTCCCTCCCAGAGCTTCTTTTGTCAAATGTCAGTTATTTTACCATCCTCCTGTACGTGATCATCATCAAATTATCAGCGACTCTCTCAGTCCAGTAACAAACCAACGGCAAACAATGAAAATCAATGAGATATGTCTAAGGCTGAATGTTCTACGGTAACAGCCACAGGTGATGCGATTTCTGGATCAATACACTGGACAGAAAATAAGCAGAAATTAGACATTTATGTTCGATACAGAATCCATTTATTTTTCATCTCTGAATTGATCTTACCTTTGATTCTCTTCCCTAACAACTTTATAGATAGATATTTACCACTTGACCTGAAGACCTAATAAGAAGAGATGGAGTAGACAGAAGAGAACTGCCAGGGGATGTGTATTGATGACATATCAGTGAGCGGAGCCAGTGACAGAGAGAACAAGAGACATATAGACAGACAGACAGCTGCTCTATACAACTGAGCCCTCTCTCCTGTTATTATTGAGAAGAGTCTGTTGACTGGGGACAGAAGACTTTGCCTCCCTCTGCCTTGATACACAAGCGCTGACACCAGCATTTACACTACAGGGTCACTGGCAGGATGACTGCTGACAGGACAGAGGGACTGTGGTGACTTCTTTACGATTCAAACACAGTCACTACTCAAGCCTGATTGGGGTTGTTTCAGCCCACATTAAAAGTTCCCAAATGGGAAATCCAGGGATATGATGCAACAAAAATAGGATTTATTTTCTTTTAGATCTAACAAAGTATTCCCCGGTCAACTTAAAGCATTGATTACTTGAAATGAAATGACACTATATGGCCAAAAGAGTTTACTGCTCCCACATCTAGCTAGGACTCCTCCTACAGAAGGCCCAACTTCCATGTATCCTACACCTGCACACTTGGCACAGTGCAATGAATGTGCAAGAGGGGGAGCCATATTCTAAGGTACACTGATAACCAAAAGAATGTACAGTACATGTATCAATCAGGTATAAATCATAAGAACACAATATTTCATCTAATATATTCATATTTCATAGATATACTGTACATGGTGCTCTGTATGTTTTCTGTGTTCTATACAATATGGCTAACCGGCTCTAACAGGACCCCATCTGTGGTAAAGCACAATGTAGGACAGATGCACAGACCACGTTGTGGATCAGTGTAACTGGGATCTTCTTCTTTGTATGTGTGTGTGTGAGCTCTCAGACTGTGAGGCATTCCTACAATTCTACTGTGTGATGAAAACCCAAGCACCCCACTGACAGGCCCATGTAAACTACAAGGATATAGTATTAAAACCCTGTCTACAGTGCACACACCAATGTTAGTAAATATTAATAATTCAGCTATGGCTCAGATCCTTACATATGAGAGGCCAGCCTGACAGAAATGATATCCCTAATATCCAGGATAGCAGGACCCTATTATATATCCAATTCCTCTGGAGAAATACAGGTAACTACCAAAATAAAGGAAACACCAACATAAAGTGTCTTAATGGGGCATTGGCCACCATGAGCCAGAACAGGTTTGAAAGCACCTGCACCTTGGCATAAGATTCTGCAAGTGTCTGGAACTTTATTGGATGCGAAACACCATTCTTCCATGAGAAATTCCATAATTTGCTGTTTTGTTGATGGTGGTAGAAAACACGGTCTCGTGTGCTGCTCCACAATCTCCCATAAGTGTTCAATTGGGTCATCTGGTGCCTGAGATGGCCATGAAATATGGTTTACATCATTTTCGTTCTCATCAAGCCATTCAGTGACCACTCGTGCCTTGTGGATGGGGGCATTGCCATCCTATGGGAGCATAGCCATGATAGCCAAATAATGGCCTGCCCAGCATTTTTATACATGACCCTAAGCACGATGGGATGTTAATTTCTTAATTAACTCTGGAACCACACCTATGTGTAAGCACCTGTTTTCAATGTACTGTATGTTTTATCCCTCAATGACTCAAGTGTTTCCATTATTTTGGCAGTTACCTATATATATTGGCTCCCAACATTGGGACTGGATAGAGGGAATATGTTGTTTCGTATGGCTGAAATAGAGTCTTTCAAATGACTGAAAGCACCAGTCAAAGGGCACTTGTCTGAAGGGTCTATAAGAGATAACATAGGGTATCTCTCAATGTACAGTCACCAGGTAGGACTTAGTCTCTCTTGATAGAAGGGCTGCCTCCCACAATGTACCAATGTTCCGTCACTGCTGTTGCCTAGGGTCTGGGTTTCTGAGACTAGGTAGGACTCGACATCCAGTAGCTTAACTGACAAGTGTTTGCACAGTGAAACAGACTTCAAAATGTGCCCCTTTAAAATGGAGCAGTGGTTCATTCCTGGAGCTGTGAGTTGTGACAGTTCTCTCCTCCACTCTGATAACTAATGAACTGTTGCAACAATGTCTACAGTATGGGTAGCTGCACCTACCTCCTGTAGCACCGCCCTGTTGTTTTTAATCAATTTCTCAAATTAAGGATTCCCTTTTCCCAAACTGGTTTGATCCTTGTTTGTACTTCACACCGAGAGTGAGACAACAGCAGCTTCTCACCTGTATGTGGTTGAGCTTTGCTGCCTGAGGTGGCTGCATTCATTTGCAGGCAGCTTCTCAGTGTTTATCTGGGCTGTGACAAAGACAATATGTGGATGTGACATTGGGGATCCTCCATCACACATTGATTGTGTAAATTATTCACCAATGATCACGCTCTGACTGTATAATTAAACTGGCAGACATCTACACTTCCACACGGTCTCTTAGCAACTACTGTCTACTACTGCATCCACAACAGCAATATTAAATGTCTATTTTGTATCAAGAAACATCCAGGCCGTTAGTGGACTTCTTGAAGCAGAAGGGGCTATCATCCCCGTGTCTAATAAAGGGAAAGTAACTGAATTGAATGATTACCGACCCGTCGCACTCACTTTCGTCATAATGTGGTGCTTCGAGAGGCTAGTCAAAGATCATATAACCTCCTCTCTCCCCGACACACTCGACCCTCTCCAATTCACCTACCGCCCCGACTGATCCACGGACAACATAATCACCATTGCACTGCACACTGCCCTCACCCACATAGAGAAAAGGAATGCATATGTGAGGATACTATTTGTATTATTTTTATTATTGTTCATCCATTTCACTTTGACCTGCACTGTTGGAGCTCGGATCGTAAGAATTTCACTGCCTGCTATTACATCGACGACCCTGTACATGTGACTAATAAAATCTAATCTAATCAATTGCCTAATGCTAATAAATCCTCTACTTTGACAAAGTGTCTCAATGTTTTGTCATTACTACTTAAGAAGTCATAACTACTGTTATCAAACAAAAATCTGTTTAGCAAACATTCGCTTCAGTCCAGATGCTGGAGCTCCAGACAGACGCCATCTAAGTAACAGTTCTGCTTTGTAGTTTGATCCAAACATCCCTAGCTGCCTTCTTCCATTACCCCTCTTCTCTGTGGAGCAGGCCTGGGGTCTCTGGACCCTGTGTGTCAGACTGGCTGGCAGGCAGAAATCCCCAGAACAGGGAGCTAGACTGCAGGCAGGCTGTGGCAGACAGACACAGACCAGCCTAGGTCTTAGTCACTACACACCCTGTTGGTGTTTCAGAACACATGGCATCTCTCCAGTGGATGGGAAAGGATCAGACTGTAGCGAGGATCAGTCAGAGAGATGGCTATGGAAAATGATAAGGCTATGATTGGTGTTCTGGATCAGTGGAGAGCAACTGAGGATGGATCAGTCTTCAGTCACCCCTGTGGTTACTCTGTGGAGGTGAGTCCCATCAGAACATGTGTGGGGGGTTGTCAACAGCATGCTTCATATTGCTCTCATTTCATGCTCTGCCATCTCTCCAAATGGAAGACATTTTTAGAACTTCAAAGTTGTCCTCATTTTGGCAAGTCCTTTCTCTTGTTTCGATTGAAATCAGCCTTTTAATTGGCCAGAAATTCTGTTCTAGCTCTGCGGCGTCCTACACAGATTTTCTCTCAAACAGACACACACACACACTCTTATTGCATGTCTAGCCGTCGCCACCGGGGGGGACTCCCTCCTGTGAGAGGAGCTCTGTGTCCCCATATCATAAAGATCTCCTTTTTGGCATGTACAGGATTGTCTTACCCAGAATCAGACACACGGCGGTGTAATTCCTTACCAGCCTTTTCCCAGACTAAATAAATTGCTTTTCATAATCTGATCTAATTGTTGGTTCTTACAGCTCTTCACAGGCTTTCCCCATTTAGACAAATACCAATAAGTTTACACAGGCAGCCCAATTCTGATACTTTTTTCACAAATTGGTCTTTTGACCAATCAGATCAGCCCTGAAAAAGATCAAATGTGAAAAGATCTTGTGATTGGTCAAAAGACCAATTAGTGGAAAAATTATCAGAATTGGGCTGCCTGTTTAAGCGCAGCCTTAGTGACTTGAATGTGTTGATTATTTTCCTACCTAGAAACGTTGTAGAAAAATGTAACCATGTGTGACAATAAACACTTCCAGGGCCTGGCTAACTCAATCGCTAGACTTTAATTTCCCTGCAACTTGGACAATATGGTTTGAAATGTGCAATTCTGTCCCAAACATGACTATATAGTGAATAAATCATTAAACACATTAAAACATGTTGGGGTGTTGTTCATTTGGAATGGAAACATAGCTGATTGATTATTACTAATGAAGATGATCTAATTTTAGAAAATGGGATTCTCCTGAGTAGGTGCTTAAGAGAGCATAATGAAAATGTGTGCAATTAACATGTCATTACTTTTTCCATCTTTTTTTTAGACACTGGTCTAAACTCAATTGAGACTATTGTATAGCTGCATTTCAATCTGAAACTGTTCAACACCGTAGAGGACAATAGTGGATGTATTTATCCTGCTATTTGAAGTAGGGTTCAATTATATCAAATCTCTATTACTTATACCTATTTTCTTCCACCTAGAAACAATATGAGATAGAAACAGTGTTTTAGAGTGGATGGGTCCAGAAATGCGTCATCAGTGCTTAAGCCCCAGCAGCATAGAAATAGAAGTGAAGACAGATGGTGTTGATGTTTCTGCAGTTCCTCATGCCTTTAACTGTTAACTTTGTTCCCAATCAGAAGAAATCACAAGAGTTCAGCAACAGTCAAGTCATAATGATGTAGCTATGTTCATGTTTGATCTGTGAATTATTCAGTAATCAAAATTGGACGGTTACGATTTAGCTTTTCTCCATAGCATTTTTGACATATAATTAATTGCTTTCTGAAAAAGCCTTGAGGCACTCCAAATTAAGTGATATAATTTACATAATACTGACCTTTCGACCATGGTTGAAACCATGGTCTACTGCGTTTGTAGTAATATGACAACCACTTGCCTAAAGATGTCTTATCTCTCTCTCTCTCTCAGGATGTGTGCATGGCAGAGCCTGTTTCTCAGGGCAATGGTCCTGAGTATTTAGCAGACTGGGTGAGGACCTGTCTGACAGAGGATTTGTTATGGATGTTGACCATACGCTGTCACTACATATCCCATCTGTTCTCCCTGTGTGTGTGTGTGTCCTGTTCATGTTTGTGTGTCCTGTTCGTGTGTGTGTGTGTGCGTGTGAGTGTGTGCGTGCGTGTGACCCGCCAGACCTGGAGAGATGCCTTGAACCAGCACCCCACACCTGCACTGTGGGTAATAATCTCAGAGCTCAGGGGGTCAGGGGAAAGGTTGCAAGGCAAAGCCTTTTATAGACCTGTTTGATTCCCCTGCCGCCTGTTCCCTCTATTGACTTCCCGTCTTTCACTCCCACCACATGTCAATAGATCTCCTTGACGATAGCACTGATCCTATAGAAGCTTTTCACTGGAGAGCATTTGTGTGTAATGTCAGCAACAGGTGGCTTTATTGATTAATCGTGTCCACTGACGCTACAGAGTGGAGGCTATTAGCTAACAATAATGCTTTTTAAAGATTGCGCTGTTCTGGCTCAGTCAACTCAGGAGGCACTGTCAGGAGGCGTTAAATGTCATATCTGATTGCAGCTTTTTTTCTGTCATTTCTACTGCATGTTCAGCTTCTAAGGAGTTTCAGAATACACATTCATCTGTCACGCTCTCCAAGAAAGAGTCATCACTCAACTCAACCACAGTGGAAATAATCTGAATAGGTGTCTTACCATACACATTATACATCAATGATGTCGCTCTTGCTGCTGGCGATTCTCTGATCCACCTCTACGCAGACGACACCACTCTGTATACTTCTGGCCCTTCTTTGGACACTGTGTTAACTAACCTCCAGACAGGCTTCAATGCCATACAACTCTCCTTCCGTGGCCTCCAAATGCTCTTAAATGCAAGTAAAACTAAATGCATGCTCTTCAACCGATCGTTTCCCGCTCCTGCCCGCCCGTCCAGCATCACTACTCTGGACGGTTCTGACTTAGGTATTTGTATTTGTCCACATATTCTAAGTGTCTGACTAGACTGTAAACTCTCCTTCCAGACTCACATTAAGCATCTCAAATCCAAAATTAAATCTAGAATCGGCTTCCTATTTCGTATCAAAGCATCCTTCACTCATGCTGCCAAACATACCCTTGTAAAACGGACTATCCTACCAATCCTTGACTTCGGTAAAGTAATTTACAAAATAGCCTCCAACACTCTACTCAGCAGATTGGATGCAGTCTATCACAGTGCCATCTGTTTTATCACCAAAGCTCCATATACAACCCACCACTGCGACCTGTACGCTATCGTTGGCTGGCATTCGCTTCATATTCGTCGCCAAACCCACTGGCTCCAGGTCATCTATAAGTTTTTGCTAGGTAAAGCCCCACCTTATCTCAGCTCACTGGTCACCATAGAAGCACCCACCCGTAGCATGCACTCCAGCAGTTAAATTTCACTGGTCACCACCAAAGCCAATTCCTCCATTGGCCGCCTTTCCTTCCAGTTCTCTGCTGCCAATGACTGGAATAAATTGCAACAATCACTGAAGCTGTAGACTCATATCTTCCTCTCTAACTTTAAGCACCAGCTGTCAGAGCAGCTCACAGATCACTGCACCTGTACACAGCCCATCTGTAAATAGCCCATCCAGCTACCTCATCACCATACTGTTATTTATTTTTTTGCTCCTTTGCACCTCAGTATCTCTACTTGCACATGTATCTTCTTCACATTATCACTCCAGTGTTTAATAGCTAAATTGTAATTATTTCATCACTATGGCCTATTTATTGCCTTAACTCCATTATCTTACCTCATTTGCACACACTGTATATAGTCTTTTCTATTGTGTTATTGACTGTATGTTTGTTTATTCCATGTGTAACTCTGTGTTGTTGTTTGTGTCGCACTGCTTTGCTTTATCTTGGCCAGGTCGCAGTTGTAAATGAGAACTTGTTCTCAACTGGCCTACCTGGTTAAATAAAGATGAAATAAAATGTTTAAAAAAAAACACCAGTACATCACATATTACCATACTAATGAGGTGTAATGACAAGGGCTTTTTCATGAGATGTAATGACATGGGCTAATTCATTAAATGTAATGACATGGGCTATTTCATGAGATGTAATGACATGGGCTATTTAGGAAAATGTAATGGCAGAGGCTATTTCATGAGATGTAATGACATGGGCTATTTCATGAGAAGTAATGACATGGGCTATTTCATGAGATGTAATGACATGAGCTAATTCATTAAATGTAATGAAATGGGCTATTTCACGAAATGTAATGACATGGTCTAATTCATTAAATGTAATGAAATGGGCTATTTCATGAAATGTAATGACATGGGCTATTTCATGAGATGTAATGACATGGGCTATTTCATGAGAAGTAATGACATGGGCTATTTCATGAGATGTAATGACATGAGCTAATTCATTAAATGTAATGAAATGGGCTATTTCACGAAATGTAATGACATGGTCTAATTCATTAAATGTAATGAAATGGGCTATTTCATGAAATGTAATGACATGGGCTATTTCATGAGATGTAATGACATGGGCTATTTCATGAGAAGTAATGACATGGGCTATTTCATGAGATGTAATGACATGAGCTAATTCATTAAATGTAATGAAATGGGCTATTTCACAAAATGTAATGACATGGTCTAATTCATTAAATGTAATGAAATGGGCTATTTCATGAAATGTAATGACATGGGCTATTTCATGAGAAGTAATGACATGGGCTATTTCATGAGATGTAATGACATGAGCTAATTCATTAAATGTAATGAAATGGGCTATTTCACGAAATGTAATGACATGGTCTAATTCATTAAATGTAATGAAATGGGCTATTTCATGAAATGTAATGACATGGGCTATTTCATGAGATGTAATGACATGGGCTATTTCATGAGAAGTAATGACATGGGCTATTTCATGAGAAGTAATGACATGGGCTATTTCATGAGATGTAATGACATGGGCTATTTAGGAAAATGTAATGGCAGAGGCTATTTCATGAGATGTAATGACATGGGCTATTTCATGAGATGTAATGACATGGGCTATTTCATGAGATGTAATGACATGGGCTATTTCATGAGATGTAATGACATGGGCTATTTCATGAGATGTAATGACATGGGCTATTTCATGACATGTAATAATGAAATTGGCTATTTCATGACATGTAATAATGAAATTGGCTATTTAATGAGATGTAATAATGAAATGCGATATTTCATGGGATATTTCTTGACCATCCTGAAAGCTGAAAGAACAGCTGCTTTTAAAATAGCTATACATTCACTTACCCACTTAGCCTAAAAGAGGCTATTTCCCCCAAAGTTCCTTGGTAAAAGGATTCTCCTGCCGTAGGGTACATGCCAGACCAATGTCATACAGCAACACTGGAACAAAAAATCACTTCCTACACTTTCCTCCCTCACCTCTCCTTGTTAGCAGACTTTGCCAAACTGTCCTTGAGGAAACAGCAGGACATCCTAACAAGGTATAGAGACTTCAAGGCGCTGGTGTCAGACTTCGTGCAGTTCTGTCGGTCCTGCCTACTGACCTTCTGAGGTCCCAGCCTTGAAGTTGCTATACCTCGTTAGTACCTCCTGCAGTTTCTTGAACAGAGCATGTCTTTCTTATTGCTGCTCAGCAGTGACTGACTGACTGACTTGCTCGCCAAAGGTCTGGGGAGGTACATATAGGACCAGTCCTTAAATATTTTCAGCACAAACACACGTTCACATATAGACAAAGTTGGAGACATGAGCTGTTGCATATGTTCTACAGAAGAAATACTGTAAAACTGCTGTTAAAGGCTAAGTTCATTAGAGCCACCATGACAATGTTGTGATACCAGGTATCGTAGATGCCAGTAGTGTCTGCTGAATTGCCATTGTTCCTTTTCAAGGGATTCTATAATGCAATCAGAGCTACGCTTCCCAAAATATTGCTGTCTACTCATTATCACTACAAGTGCTTATTCAGAAGAAGAAATTGTATGTACTTCCTAAGAATTGAGTGCCTTGACCTTTCATGTTCTGTCATAATGGGATTTGCAAGAAGCGTTTCTCTGGGGATAATAGGGTTTGTGTGAGTGTGTGGGCCTACAGTACACTGTAGCTTTGAGAAGCCAGTTTTGATTTTGGAGGTTGGAGCTTTTGAGTGGTCTGGTTTCAGGGAATAAAAAGCTGTTATTCTGTCTGCACACACTGGGGGATTTTCATTCAATGATGGGACTTATTATTAAAGGCCATGGGTCTAGAAATATCCCATATTCTAAGTACTGTCATGACTGTCCTGATCAGGTCAGGTTACAGGAGACCACAACCCTACAGATGATCTCTCAACCCCAACAGAGGAGGAGAGATCTAGGGGTCTGAAGATGTGGGGGTTTTATGACCCCTCACGCCCCTGGTAAATCTCAGGCCACAGACAAATTCCTTTGTCATGTTACTATGGAGAACCAGCCTCAGAACTTTAAACATTTAATAAAGGGACTTTGGAACAATGGTTTCCGTCAGCCACTATGGTGGTCATGACGATAGATGGAATATGAAAATGTATGTCATTTTTGTTTTGTTATTAAAAGGTTAATAGATGACGTTATTACGAAAACATTGTAACATCAACAGTTTTCCTAGTGTATGTTTGATGTTTATACATTGTATGTTGTGTGGAAAATGTCCAAATTAAAGGGAATGTTTTGGTAAAGATGAAATGTGAAGTTAGTTGTCTAAAATTGGATTTGAGAAAAACCTAGACCTTGCTCATAACTTGGTACGCCCAGAGAATTGCCCTAAATGCAGTTACACCCACTTCTGACCCAAGGGTATAAAACCTGTGAGTAAAGAATTTACAGACAAGACTACGTGACCCAAACTGCAGCCAAGGTCTAAAAAGTCAACGAACCCAGAACGCAAGTTTGAAGACAAAGAAATATGTTTCTACCCAAGCTACGGATGAGTAGCTTTGCCCAAGCGGGTGAAATCAAGCCGGACCCCCTAGCAACCAATCCCAGCGAATCGTGGTATCTAAAAGGTTTCATTCCTATGCTGTGAGCTCTGAGCTACAGAGCTGTCTGTCCTCAGAAGACCCCTTCCAGAGCAAGGGTGAGGGAACAGACTCCTAAGCCAAAAGGACACTGACATCGTGAAGACCAGAAAGGTGCGCCGGAGAAGTGCGTCAACGAGCAGCCTGAACGGTCTATGCAGAGAATCCTCAGAGACCTTCCCCACGTAATTACATCATTATATTCTGACCCATAAGAGCAGCAGTTTGGGGCAAGGCTAGGGTTAGAATAAGCATAGCTGACAAATTCACCCAAATGTATATTTCTCTCGTGTACTTTCTTTCTCTCTCTCTTTGAAATCCCCATTTTGGGTAACAGGCACAATAGTGTATAATGTGTTTTGTCCTTGTGTATATTTTATCATCATTTAGCTTTTTAATAAATAAATACTCAACTAAGATTGGTGTGGTACGAACTCATTGGTGAGACCCGGGTCCGTGCAGATTCATGGACTATACGACGTTCAGAACGAGATTGTAGAGGTAACTGGTTAATTAGCGCCTGTTGTAAAATCGATATTCTGATATTGTTTGAGTTAATTTGGGAAATAGAAACTCAATAAAAACTAGTTTTCCCATGGTGCCCCAGGTTAATGAGTTAATAATTGCTTTATTCAGTTAATCACGCAATTAGAAACTTTAATCATTTGATGAGCAACAGTCGTCATATTAACTAATACAACGTCACCCCAGTACATATAGCAGAAATGTATGCACTTTTTCAAGTCCCAAACAAAAATTGACGGTACAACTTGGTGACACACACCACCAATTGTCAAATTACTGCATTTGACCACATTCATTTTGAAAACTGCTTCAGAATCAGTGGCTGGGTGTTGTTCTGAAGTGTGTATATGAGGAGTTCTGATGCTAACAGTAGTCTGGTAACAGAAATCCAATTAAAAGCACCTGGGCCCTCGATACCTTTTAAAAATACACCACAGATCCTAGCAGGCTATGAGTGGGGCTACTGGGCCCTTGACTGACTGCTTCTATAAGTCTGAAAGGACTTCTCTCTGCCAGTCCATAAAGACACACCCACACGTGCAGTCCACAGATACACAGGTGTACACACACAGATGCTGCAAACATGTGCAATCACACCATCACGGTTGTCGTAAAAACGGGACCAAGGCGCAGCAGATGTTGAGTTACACATATTTCATTCAAAGTGGAACTTAAAGCAAAAACATTAAATCAATAAATGAACAACGAAACGTGACTACGTGGTGCACATGCACAAAGCAATATCCCACAAACACAGGTGGGAAAAATAGCTACTTTAAATACGATCCCCAATTAGAGACAACGATTACCAGCTGCCTCTAATTGGGAACCATACAAATACCAACATAGAAAATATAAACTAGAACACAACATAGAAATTATAAACTAGAATACCCCCTAGTCACGCCCTGACCTACTACACCATAGAGAAACAAGGGCTCTCTATGGTCAGGGCGTGACACACACAAACACATCTAACACAGACAAATTAATATGCATACACACACCTGAACACGACCCTGTCCATGGACATCTTCACTGACTTCAAAGGCCTTTAAAAAAAAGCCTCAATGCTCAAAATTAGATGGCTGAAGAGTGCTGAAAATGAAGAGGGCTCACAATGGTACGTGATGAACAGCTTCCTACCCTAAGGTTTGGACTGTCAGCTCCAGGTCTATGTTAGTGAAATAGGATGATTGACAGATCTTTTATAATCCACTGGTATGAATGAATGCCCTTCAGCCCCTTACCAACACGCACACGCACACACAATCATCTTTCCCTGGGGGATTGTGAGTTATTAAAGCTAAAATATAATAATGGTAAGGCGGGATGACAAAGATCAACATGAGCCAGTTAATTGGGGGTGACCCGTCCTGCGCTGTGAAGTGATTAAGAGAAAGACAATATTAAAATAGTTCAGGGGATGTTTAATTGGTGGCGCTGAATCATTATCACGCTTGTTGTGAGATTCTGAAGTTGATTCCTGTGATCTTGAATCTAGTTCTCAGGTATAACAGTGTGTAAACAATGGGGTAATTTCTGGTCACCAGATGATGACTCATATCGGAAAAGGTGATATTTATCCATAATTGGACACACAAAGTTTATATTCAGAATTGCACCTGGTGTTCTTCATAAGTGAAGCGTGCTGTGCGCCTCTCTTTGATGACATAGCTGATGTTCAGACTATTTTAATGTGCTTATTAACGGATGTGTGCTTTATTGATGTTGAGCATATCACTAGAATAAAGATGACTGATTTCTCTCATTTTGAAACATTTTCTAATTAGGTTCATTTAGATTTTAGATCACTATTCTCATATGTTCTACAATGTTATATAGAAGAGTAGAGAATAAAATGAGCGCATAACAGTACATAGCTAGGCAGTATCAAACACAGAATCTTGGAGAGCTTACTGTACATCTATTCTGCAGGGATAATACCAAGCACCTAAATACTTCACACAGCCTACATAGTTGTCACCATATTAGCTAACGTCAAAGTCAACATAGCGACTAGAACTAGTGCTTTAGTGAACCCGCTATAATCATGCAATACAGTGTACAGTCAGCAAGGAGTTTAGCATTTACACCAGCGGGCACTCGGAAGAGCTCCGGTGTTGAATAGCCATAACCAGCTAGCTAACATAGCATCCCTCTCTGTTTGAGCCAGGTGTTTGAGTAGGCTAAACTAGCTATCTGCATTCGCTTGTTAAGTGAAAGTGAAAGAAAAATACAACAAAATACAGCTAGCTCTATCTATCTCTCTCTTGCTTCTCCTTCATTTTTGACTAAATTCATTTGTAAAGGACTTTTCAACTGTTGTCTTTCTCTTTCTTTGAGTCAACTACTCACAACATTGTATGCACTGCAGTGCTAGCTAGCTGTAGCTTATGCTTTCAGTAATAGATTCATTCACTGATCCTTTGATTAGGTGGACAACATGTCAGTTCATGCTGCAATAACTCTGATAGGTTGGATGATGTTCTCTAGAAGTTGTCCTAATTACTTTGTAAGTCTATGGAAGAGGGTGAAAACCATGCGCTTCCTAGGTTTTGTATTGATGTCTATGTACCCAGAGGTGAACGGAAACTAGCTGTCCTCCGGCTACACCAAGGTGCTACCCTACAGAGTGCTGTTAAGGTTACTGTAAACCTTCATTGCAAAACAGTGTGTTTTAATAAATTATTTGGTGACGTGAATATATTTAGTATAGTTTTAACTAAAAATGTCAACTTTTTTAATCACTATTTAGATTTTTATAAAATTCACTGAGGATGATGGTCCTCCAATTCCTCCTCTGAGGAGCCTACACTGCTACACATGCACACATTTACACATTTACACATTGCGTTTGTCATACAAGGCTGGTAAAACGATTTAGGACATTAAGGAGACAGCGCGTCAATGGGAGAGGAACGTCTTTTGAAAAGCTACTGGGAATGTAGTGACTGGGTCTTCACAACTGTCAAACCCTAACTTAGGAGTGGTAAAATAATTTAAACACTATTCACACACAGAGAATATTATTGCACATTTCCTCAAAGAAATGAGAGAGGTTACATTGGTTACCATAGCAATTGTCGACAGTGTCAAATGGTTACCTAGAAACTAGTCCTAGAGCCTATCTATTTTTATGGAGCATGCAGCCTCTACATTTGCTGTCTGTTTGGTCAGAGTAATGTCAGAGAGATGTAATTGCATTGTCAGATGCTGTGAAGGGACAAGGCCTATGTCACATCCTACAGGGTTACATTGAGGTCAGTTGGAACACAATGACAACATTAACCCTGTAAAATTATGGTGGCAGATACCCTAGCGGTTAGAGCATTGAGCCAGTAACTGAAAGGTTGCTAGATTGAATCCCTGAGTGAACAAGGTGAAAATATGTCTGTACCCTTGAGCTGAGTGTCAATCCACCCTATCCCATACTCACGGGAACTTTGTGAGGTTGATCCGAGGAGAGATTACTTGTGAAATAGGACAAATGTAAGTACCCACCAAATAATTACTATTATTAATTAAATAATCTCAGTAAAGATTGATAAATGGTAATTGGATGCATGCTGTAGATACATACTCTGTATAGAAATGCAGGAGGATGAGTAGGTTAAATGCTAGAGTAAATATAGTGAATTTAACCTTTATTTAATTAGGCAAGTCAGTTTAAGAACAAATTCTTATTTACAACGACGGCCTGCCAAGACTCTGAATACAGTGCCTTCGGAAAGTATTCAGACCCCTTGACTTTTTCCACATTTTGTTAGGTTACAGCCTAATTAAAAAATGTCCCTCATCAATCTACACCCAATACCCCATAATGACAAAACAAAAACATGTTTTTAGAAATGTTTGCAAATATATAAAACAAATAATGAAATATCACATTTCCATAAGTATTTAGACCCTGTATTCAGTACTCTGTTGAAGCACCTTTGGCAGCGATTACAGCTACGAGTCTTCTTGGGTATGACACTACAAGCTTGGCACACCTGTATTTTTTGGTTTCTCCCATTCTTCTCTGCAAATCCTCTCAAGCTCTGTCAGGTTGGATGAGGAGCATTGCTGAACAGCTTGTATTTTCTGGTTTCTCCAGATATGTTTGATCGGACAATTCAAGGACATTCAGAGACTTGTCCCACAGCCACTCCTGCATTGTCTTGGCTGTGTGCTTAGGGTCGTTGTCCTGTTGGAAGGTGAACCTTTGCCCCAGCAAGTTTTCATTAAGGACCTCTCTGTACTTTGCGCCATTCACCTTGACCTCAATCCTAACTAGTCTTGCAGTTCCTGCAGCTGAAAAACATCCCCACAGCATGATGCTACCACCACCGTTCTTCACCGTAGGGATGGTGCCAGGTTTCCTCCAGACGTGGCACTTGGCATTCAGGTTTCAGGTTTGTTGGTTTCATCAGACAAGAGAATCTTGTTTCTCATGGTCTGAGTCTTTAGGTGCCTTTTTGCAAACTCCAAGTGGGCTGTCATGTGCCTTTTACTGAGGAGTGGCTTCTGTCTGGCCACTCTGCCATAAAGGCCTGATTGGTGGAGTGATGCAGAGATGTTTGTCCTTCTGTAAGGTTCTCCCATCTCCACAGAGGAACTCTAGAGCTCCGTTAGAGTGACCATCGGGTTTTTGGTCACCTCCCTGATCAAGGCCCTTCTCCCCGATTGCTCAGTTTGGCCTGGCGGCCAACTATAGGAAGAGTCTTGGTGGTTCTAAACTTCTTCCATTTAAGAACAATGGAGGCCACTGTGTTCTTGGGGACCTTCAATGCTGCAGACATCTTTTGGTACACTCCAGATCTGTGCCTCGACACAATCCAGTCTCGGCGCTCTACGGACAATTCCTCCGACCCCATGGCTTGGTTTTTGCTGTAGTCCCACTGTCAACTGTGGGACCTTATATAGACAGGTCTATGAGACCTTATATACTGTAATCAGATGCGTGCCTTTCCAAATCATGTCCAATCAATTGAATTTACCACAGGTGGACTCCAATCAAGTTGTAGAAACATCTCAAGGATGATCAATGGAAACAGGATGCATCTGAGCTCAATTTCGAGTCTCATAGCAAAGGGTCTGAGTATTTGTGTAAATGAGGTATTTCTGTTTTCTAAAAAACAGTTTCTGCTTTTTCATTATGGGGTATTGTGTGTACAGTGCCTTGCGAAAGTATTCGGCCCCCTTGAACATTGCGACCTTTTGCCACATTCCAGGCTTCAAACATAAAGATATAAAACTGTATTTTTTTGTGAAGAATCAACAACAAGTGGGACACAATCATGAAGTGGAACGACATTTATTGGATATTTCAAACTTTTTTAACAAATCAAAAAACTGAAAAATTGTGCGTGCAAAATTATTCAGCCCCTTTACTTTCAGTGCAGCAAACTCTCTCCAGAAGTTCAGTGAGGATCTCTGAATGATCCAATGTTGACCTAAATGACTAATGATGATAAATACAATCCGCCTGTGTGTAATCAAGTCTCCGTATAAATGCACCTGCACTGTGATAGTCTCAGAGGTCCGGTAAAAGCGCAGAGAGCATCATGAAGAACAAGGAACACACCAGGCAGGTACGAGATACTGTTGTGAAGAAGTGTAAAGCCGGATTTGGATACAAAAAGATTTCCCAAGCTTTAAACATCCCAAGGAGCACTGTGCAAGCAATAATATTGAAATGGAAGGAGTATCAGACCACTGCAAATCTACCAAGACCTGGCCGTCCCTCTAAACTTTCAGTTCATACAAGGAGAAGACTGATCAGAGATGCAGCCAAGAGGCCCATGATCACTCTGGATGAACTGCAGAGATCTCCAGCTGAGGTGGGAGACTCTGTCCATAGGACAACAATCAGTCTTATATTGCACAAATCTGGCCTTTATGGAAGAGTGGCAAGAAGAAAGCCATTTCTTAAAGATATCCATAAAAAGTGTCATTTAAAGTTTGCCACAAGCCACCTGGGAGACACACCAAACATGTGGAAGAAGGTGCTCTGGTCAGATAAAACCAAAATTGAACTTTTTGGCAACAATGCAAAACGTTATGTTTGGCGTAAAAGCAACACAGCTCATCACCTTGAACACACCATCCCCACTGTCAAACATGGTGGTGGCAGCATCATGGTTTGGGCCTGCTTTTCTTCAGTAGGGACAGGGAAGATGGTTAAAATTGATGGGAAGATGGATGGAGCCAAATACAGGACCATTCTGGAAGAAAACCTGATGGAGTCTGCAAAAGACCTGAGACTGGGACGGAGATTTGTCTTCCAACAAGACAATGATCCAAAACATAAAGCAAAATCTACAATGGAATGGTTCAAAAATAAACATATCCAGGTGTTAGAATGGCCAAGTCAAAGTCCAGACCTGAATCCAATCGAGAATCTGTGGAAAGAACTGAAAACTGCTGTTCACAAATGCTCTCCATCCAACCTCACTGAGCTCGAGCTGTTTTGCAAGGAGGAATGGGAAAAAAAAATTTCAGTCTCTCGATGTGCAAAACTGATAGAGACATACCCCAAGCGACTTACAGCTGTAATCGCAGCAAAAGGTGGCGCTACAAAGTATTAACTTAAGGGGGCTGAATAATTTTGCACGCCCAATTTTTCAGTTTTTGATTTGTTAAAAAAGTTTGAAATATCTAATAAATGTCGTTCCACTTCATGATTGTGTCCCACTTGTTGTTGATTCTTCACAAAAAAATACAGTTTTATATCTTTATGTTTGAAGCCTGAAATGTTGCAAAAGGTCGCAAAGTTCAAGGGGGCCGAATACTTTCGCAAGGCACTGTATGAACTTTATCGAACAAAACATACATGTGTTGTGTAACATGAAGTCCTATGAGTGTCATCTGATGAAGATCATCAAAGGTTAGGGATTAATTTTATCTCTATTTCTGTTTTTTGTGACTCCTCTCTTTGACTGGAAAATGGCTGTGTGTGTTTTTGTGACTAGGCTCTGACCTAACATAATCATGTTGTGCTTTCGCTGTAAAGCTTTTTTGAAATCGGACACTGTGGTGGGATTAACAACAAGTTTATCTTTATAATGGTGTAAAATACATCTATGTTTGAGGAATTGTAATTATGAGATTTCTGTTGTTTTGAATTTGGCGCCCTGCACTTTCACTGGCTGTTGTCATATCGATCCCGTTAGCGGGATTCAAGCCATAAGAAGTTACTTGTTACTTTTATCTCTTATTCTTATTCATATTTTTTGAAGCTGCACTGTCTGTTAGGGGCTCGTAAGTAAGCTGTAAGGTCTACACCTTTTGTATTTGGAGCATGTGACTAATAAAATTTGATTTGATTATACTGCACTATCAGTATGTTCTGCAGCCAAATACCCTACAAATGTAACAAGGTGATTTAAGGGGTCGCACTTGCATCGTAAATGTGCGCACTCATTTAATTGGGTGCCTGATTGCTTCCCATCGTCATAGTGAAGAAGCCCTCTCTTGAAGGAAGCCATTCCTAATCATCATAGCCCACTACAATCAGGGCTCCTCTCTCAGACCACATTACTGATTGGCACCGAGGGGCACTAAGCACACTTTTACTAATGTCACCATTCCCAAACATATCATTCGTAGATTCTATAAAGAAGAAGCAATCAATAACAATGCTCAACTATTCTGAATAAAGGTGTACTATTTGTATGAATGGAATGCATGCACGCACAATACTACTCTATGTCGCTTTTTAATGAAAGTGTCTTGCTACATGGTATATATTACTATTATATTATTGTAATACAATGGCAATGTTAAATACTAATTTCTGATTGGTTTGAAGGGCATTCTAGAGCGTGCATTATTTAAGCAACAAGGCCCGAGATGTTGTGGTATATGACGCAACGCGGAGTGCCTGGATACAGCCCTTAGCCGGGGGCTATTAGCCATATACCGCAAACCCCCGAGGTGCCTTATTGCTATTATAAACTGGTTACCAACATAATTAGGAGAGTGAAAGTACATGTTTTGTCATACCCGTGGTATAATATGGTTTGATATACCATGGCTGTCAACCAATCATCATTCAGGGTTCGAACCACCCAGTTTATAATTTCCTATAAAGCACGTCATGGTAGAATTCAATGACTATAGTTCATTCTTACATGTTCTATGTTTGAGCTGCTTTGGAAAGCAAAAGTCAAATTGAAAATATTATTGGCCTCGTTGAATTCGATTTTCTTAATAGCAAGACATGGACGGTTAGTTCCACTCCACTAGCAGGTAGTGGAACACATCTGCCTCATCGTTCTTATATTGCATAGAACATATCGTTGATTATCCCTTATTTTATACCATGGCATTGTTGAATACTCGTTTCTGATTGGCTTGAGGAGCACTAGAGCGTACATAATTTCACTATAACACGCGGCGTATCAGCAAGGTAGAATCCAATTGCTATAGTTCATTCTTATATGTACTATGTTTGAGCTGTTTTGGTAAGCTTGCGCTTCGTAGAACAAACCTTCCAGTAGTTTATATTTTCCCCTCGTTGATGATTTATTATTCTTCTGCTGTTTCAATACATTCTCATACAATACAATACTGCCCTCACCTGGTTGCTGAACGTCACTACATAACCAAAGTATTTTGGACAATGGCATGTACTGGTCATTATAAGGGTACGACACCATCACTTTGCATACACACTATAAATGGTAAAAAGCCGGGATGACTTTAAATTCCATTGAAATGTTGAAGCATCAGATACATGTTGACACAATGTACCAATACAACTTCCAAAGCAGATGTTATAATTCTATGATAAAGTGACTGGCTCACGCAGTCTGTAAAGAAAGTATGAGGTCTAATAGTTCCTGTTCAAGCATTAGTTTTAGAAGTAGATCAGTCTACAAGTAGGGCCTCATCAATGTATTGGTCCACCCCATAGCTGAACTTAGGGTAACTCCTCCCCCATACCTTCCCCATGAGACCCCCCCCCACACACACATCAAATCAAATTGTATTTGTCACATGCGCTGAATACAACAGGTGTAGACCTTACAGTGAAATGCTTACATACAAGCCCTTAACCAACAATGCAGTTTTAAGAAAAATCCTAAAAAAGTAAGAGATAAGAATAACAAATCATTAAAGAGCAGCAGTAAATAACAGTAGCGGCGATATATACAGTGGGGCAAAAAAGTATTTAGTCAGCCACCAATTGTGCAAGTTCTCCCACTTAAAAAGATGAGAGAGGCCTGTAATTGTCATCATAGGTACACTTCAACTATGACAGACGAAATTAAGAAAAAAAATCCAGAAAGTCACATTGTAGGGATTTTTAATGAATTTATTTGCAAATTATGGTGGAAAATAAGTATTTGATCACCTACAAACAAGCAAGATTTCTGGCTCTCACAGACCTGTAACTTCTTCATTAAGAGGCTCCTCTGTCCTCCACTCGTTACCTGTATTAATGGCACCTGTTTGAACTTGTTATCACTATAAAAGACACCTGTCCACAACCTCAAACAGTCACACTCCAAACTCCACTATGGCCAAGACCAAAGAGCTTTCAAAGGACACCAGAAACAAAATTGTAGACCTGCACCAGGCTGGGAAGACTGAATCTGCAATAGGTAAGCAGCTTGGTTTGAAGAAATCAACTGTGGGAGCAATTATTAGGAAATGGAAGACATACAAGACCACTGATAATCTCCCTCGATCTGCGGCTCCACGCAAGATCTCACCCCGTGGGGTCAAAATGATCACAAGAACGGTGACCTAGTGAATGACCTGCAGAGAGCTGGGACCAAAGTAACAAAGCCTACCATCAGTAACACTACGCCAACAGGGACTCAAATCCTGCAGTGCCAGACGTGTCCCCCTGCTTAAGCCAGTACATGTCCAGGCCCGTCTGAAGGTTGCTAGAGAGCATTTGAATGATCCAGAAGAAGATTGGGAGAATGTCATATGGTCAGATGAAACCAAAATATAACTTTTTGGTACAAACTCAACTCGTCGTGTTTGGAGGACAAAGAATGCTGAGTTGCATCCAAAGAACACCATACCTACTGTGAAGCATGGGGGTGGAAACATCATGCTTTGGGGCTGTTTTTCTGCATAGGGACCAGGACGACTGATCCGTGTAAAGGAAATAATGAATGGGGCCATGTATCATGAGATTTTGAGTGAAAACCTCCTTTCATCAGCAAGGGCATTGAAGATGAAACGTGGCTGGTTCTTTCAGCATGACATTTCAGCATGATATCCCATGACCAAACACACCGCCCGGGCAACGAAGGAGTGGCTTCGTAAGAAGCATTTCAAGGTCCTGGAGTGGCCTAGCCAGTCTCCAGAGCTCAACCCCATAGAAAATCTTTGGAGGGAGTTGAAAGTCCATGTTGCCCAGCAACAGCCCCAAAACATCACTGCTCTAGAGGAGATCTGCATGGAGGAATGGGCCAAAATACCAGCAACAGTGTGTGAAAACCTTGTGAAGACTTACAGAAAACATTTCACCTCTGTCATTGCCAACAAAGGGTATATAACAAATTATTGAGATAAACTTTTGTTTTTGACCAAATACTTATTTTCCACCATAATTTGCAAATAAATTCATAAAAAATCCCTACAATGTGATTTTCTGGATTTTCTTTTCTCATTTTGTCTGTCATAGTTGAAGTGTACCTATGATGAAAATTACAGGCCTCTCTCATCTTTTTAAGTGGGAGAACTTGCACAATTGGTGGATGACTAAATATTTTTTTGCCCCACTGTACCTCAGTGAAATCACACTGTGCTTCCATTGCAATGAACAGGGCGTACTATAAGTTAAGAAATAATAGATTGTTAAGTTAACAATAATGATAATAGCAAATAATAATAATACCACTCCCCTCCAGGAATATATTTCAGGGTGTAGAAGACCCCCCCACCCCCTCCCCCCATGAAGTCACAGCATGTCACATCAGCGTCCAGCTCTGCAGGAGTTTGATGTATGAATTGTGTGTGTAGCGTAAAGACTGTAGGAAATATGTCCCAAAAAGTGTCAAGAATAATAAAGAAGAAAATATATGAGCAATAACAGTAGTGTGCTTTGTATGCTGCAAGCACAGAAATAATAATAACTATTCATATGTTATAACAGAAAATAGGACTAATATAATATACTGAATAGCATATTACCATCAAAACAAACACCCCACAGTTGTTTGAGAAACCTTGCTTTGGTAGGCCCTGTGGTGTGAACAAGGTACCATTTTCAATACAGGAATGACAATCAAATGGTATAGTTCAGTGGAATCATTTAAAGGAATATCCAACCTGAACATCATCCACACCAAAAGTCCTCCAAGGTCCAGGGGACAAGATCTGAGCACTGTTTCTGTGAACACAGTGTATGTGAAAGTGAAGAAAAAGTACAATTCAACAGCATTTTATACTCCAGCATGCATAACAGATTTGAACACAGTTGGAACTGAATTAGCCCAAGTATTTTTCACAACATGTATGGGTGTTGCTGGACCAGAAAATGTATTTTCGACTGCAAACACACCATTTCTCACATCAATGCACTCACATGCCAAAACTCTTTCCTTGGACACTGTTTCAAAGCAATGTGTATGCTTTCTTCGTAAATATGTTTTGAAGTTTGTCTTATTTAACTTAAGTTTGCAGTGTGGACAAGTTACAAAGACTTTTCTTGACCTGCCATTTATGTTGGAACCAGGAGATTTCATTATTGTATTTACTATGTGTAGGCCGTGTAGACTCGCTATGTGTAACTAAGGGAATGGCATTAACGATACGCATTTAGAGCCAACCAAACACAACAAGCCATACATTGAAGAAACACAGAAAATCAATGATCAAATCGATTACATAACTTTACTGTAAACCTAGGCTTACTGCTCAAGTAGGCAAATTTGTCCAAATAAGATTCCCTCATTGTAAGCAATTAGCTAGCTCACGTTCAGAAGGGTGCTATTGCTAATTAGCTAGCTCAAGTGCAAATGGGTGCTAATTAACGCTATGCTAACATCGGTGTGGTAGTTGGTTATATAAAAATATACCACTGCACTGGTATAACATGAACATTAGAAAGTACATTACACATAATGACAGTCTCACTTCCATGGTTGATATTTTTATCCATGTAGGTTAGGTTCGATTAAGATTCGCTTTCGTTGACGTTGATACCTTCGACATGAACCTCAACTTGGGTGAGCTTGAAGGAGACGAGACAGGAAGGGTTTGGGTTAAATGCATTTGACTACGCCCACATTGAGCCCGGCCCCGAACTGCACACTGCAGTCAGGTGCTTCTCACCACATCCCACGAGCATCGGAGCTGGTGTAGTACGCTTTGCCTGTTTGATGGTTCATCGGGGGTATAGCGGGATTTCTTATAAACTTCTGGGTTAGAGTCCCGCTCCTTGAAAGCGGTAGCTCTACCCTTTAGCTCAGTGCAAATGTTACCTGTAATCCATAGCTTCTGGTTGGGGTATGTACGTACGGTCACTGTGGGGACGACGTCCTTGATGCATGTATTGATAAAGCCAGTGACTGATGTGGTGTACTCCTCAATCAATGCCATTGGAAGAATCACGGAGCGTATTCCAGTCTGTGCTAGCAAAACAGTCATGTAGTTTAGCATCTGCTTCATCTGACCACTTTTTTATGGACCGAGTCACTGGTGCTTCCTGCTTTAATTTTTGCTTGTAAGCAGGAATCAGGAGGATAGAGTTATGGTCAGATTTGCCAAATGGAGGGTGAGGGAGAGCATTGTACACGTCTCTGCGTGGAGTAAAGGTGGGGTAGACCTTTTCCCCCTCTGGTTGCACATTTAACATGTAGGTAAAACTGATTTAAGTTTCCCTGCATTAAAGTCCCCGGCCACTAGGAGCGCCACCTCTGGATGAGCATTTTCCTGTTTGCTTATGGCGGAATACAGCTCATTGAGTGCGTTTTAGTGCCAGCCTTGGTCTGTGGTGGTATGTAGACAGCTATGAAAAATACAGATAAAAACTCTCTAGGTAGATAGTGTGGTCTGCAGCTTATCATGAGATACTCTACCTCAGGTGAGAAAAACCCTGAGACTTCCTTAGATATCGTGCACCAGCTATTGTTTACAAATATGCATAGGCCCCGTGTCTTCCAAGAGGCTGCTGTTCTGTCCTGCTGATAGAGTGTATAACCTGTCAGCTGTATGTTCTTAATGTCGTCGTTCAGCCATGACTCTGTGAAACAAGATATTACCGTTTTTAATTTCTCGTTGGTAGGATATACGTGCTTTCAGTTCGTCCCATTCATTTTCCAGCAATTGAACATTAGCTAGCAGGATGGAAGGCATGTGCAGATTAGCCACTCGTCGCCTGATCCTCACAAGACATCCTGATCTCTTTCCTCAAAATCTGTTTCCTTTTCCAGTGAATCACGGGGATCTGGGCCTGGTTGGGTGTCCATAGTATATCCCTCTCATCCGACTCATTGAAGAACTCCTTGTCCAATTTGAGGTGTGTAATCCCAGTTCTGATGTCCAGAAGCTCTTTTCGGTCATAAGAGACGGTAGCAGAAACATTATGTACAAAACCAGTTACGAACAACGTGAAAAAACGAACAAAATAGCATAGTTGGTTAAGAGCCGATAAGACGGCAGCCATCTTTAGCACACAGAAGGGTAGTTACTTGCTACATTGGCCATGTTCGAGAGGATCAAAACCGAAATGTATAATTGGTAAATTGTAAATGACTAACTGATCTACAAATAATAATGAGTAGTTATTTATTTTATCCCTTTTCGTGGTATCCAATTGGTAGTTACAGTCTTGTCCCATCGCTGCAACTCCCATACGGACTCGGGAGAGGTAAATGTCGAGAGCCGTGCGTCCTCCGAAACATAATCCAGCCTCACTGCTTCTTGACACAATGCCTGTTTAACCTGGAAGCCAGCCGCGCCAATGTGTCGGAGGAAACACCGTACACCTGTCAACTGTGTCAACGTGCATTGCGCCCGGCCCGCCACAGGAGTCACTAGAGCGCGATGGTACAAGAACAAACCTCCCCGAACCTGGGCCAATTGTTCCATGGGTCTCGGCTGCGACAGAGCCTGGACTCGAATCAGGATCTGTAGTGGCACAGCTAGTGCTGCGATGCAGTGCCTTAGACAACTGCGCCACTCTGGAGGCCCATGAGCAGTTATTTCTGATGCAAGGTTCTCTGTAGATCAGTTAGTCATTACTCACCTGCACTGTCGGCTGCATATTCGAACAAACCCAGTGATTTCCAACACAGATAATTTCAGATTTCCATGATGAATAGCGTTTCATGCGCTCGTTAACGGTAGCATTATTAATAACACTAAGTACGATTCAGGGTTTATATTTCACAAGCATATCGGTCTCCTGAGAGACCATCAAAAATTGCCAAAGCCAACTATATTTCAAGTCGTCTTGGCGGGGTATTGGGTAAAGTTTTCAACTAGCAATAATCGCGCCTCGGATAAACCTCATAGGCTACGATACTGCCACTGCGCAAAGAAAAATCAATTGTGGGATTGGGTGGATTTAGTTGCGACAGAATGATGATTCCTATGACGGTGTCAATAAAAAAAAAGATAAACAATACACAAGTAGAGATAGATTAGGGAACCGTGTAAAATGATATTATGATGTGAACGCAATTATAAAAAAATGTTTAACATTTTTTATTTAAAATATTCAAAGACATGCCGTGCATTGTGGGAATACATTGTGTCAACATGTGGAGAACTGGAGATGGCTGATCAGTTGTCTACAGGCTGGATAAAACAAGAATAGGCTTAGGGGCTTTCCCACAAAATGGCTTTGTAGCGTTTTTTACCGTTTATTTCCTATTTCCACAATCGTCACTCGGGAGCGCACTAAACAACGCACCGTGGTTTGTTCAAAAAGGGTTGTCTTGTGCGGTTCGCTGCAAAACCAGTCCGGACCAAACACAGGAAAAAGTATTATAAGACAGTACAGTATGCTTTAGAGACTCTGTTGTATTATTGGTTGTTTGGCTGAGAGCAGTTGATGAAATGCACACAGCGCAGTAACGTAATTTAATATATCTTAAATATGATGTGATTTGCAGCGCATTTATGAATGCATCCGATGCAGATTAGGCTACATGGGTGTTGTACGCCTATTCACGTCGCAGTTTAGTTAGAGCGGCTATTGTTGGAAGACCAAAGCGAAAGTAATATGTAACAAGGGATACAAGTTAGGCTTCTTCATCATTATAATGTGAGCATTTTTCTCCAATAAACAAATTACTTGCATGAACACTTGGTTTTGTTTAGGCATACTTTTTTCATTTGGTCCGGTTGGTTTCACATTGCCAAATGTCAAACCACGCATTTATAGGCGTGGTTTGACATTTGGCAATGTGAAACCAACCGGACCAAATGAAAAAAGTACAATGTAACAAATAATCGAACTCAGACATATGTGTGAAAACGCCCTTATTGGGTATTCAGATAGGAATCTATTTATATGTAGAAAATTTAGATTTTTCTGCAGAATTTAGAAGCATGTCCTGTCAGCTACATTTTACATTTCTGATTGCAATGTTCTCATTTGACGCAAGTATGGTGGGCCTATAGGAAGCATGGCACTTGTATCCTTTAGTGGTTGAAAACGGGACCATTTTTGTCTCACGGATGGTACCTTCGTTCTATCCTTGAGGTGTTGTCACTTCTATTTAGACACTAACACTAGGCGGTTCATTGATATAAAGAACATATTCATTAACTGACCACCAAACTATCCCTAGCTACCACTGAAGCTCATGAAATGAACAAGCGCCTATCAGCGGTCTCTAGTCTGATAGATTGCTTCCGTAGTGTGCCATTCAAACCACCAGATGGCAATCTAATCCATGCAAAGTGGCATAGTTTAAAGATTATTTCTGTGATTACCTCCAAGTTAAAAATATATATATAATTGAGCTGCAATGCCTGCCAAAGGTGCTTCTACCACTGGTGTGTAGACATGCAGTCAAGACATCTTAATTTTGTGTTTGTTATTAATTTGGAAAATGTTCTGATTTTTCTTTCACTTTAAAAATGTGGAATAGGTTGTGTAGATCGGTGTGGGGGAAAAATCGGATGTAATCTCTTTTTACATTTCATTTAAGGCAGCAAAATGTGAAGACTGTGCAGGGGGTGTGTAGACCCTATGACTGTAGGCTCCATTTGTAACTTGATGATTCTGTTGCCTGGTCGGTTCCCTGTGTTTCCACCCCTGAAGGAGACCTCTCACATAATCAGTTGAAGTATCCACTTGACTACAGCATGACAATTTCAGCTATTATAAGAACTGTCATTTCTATGCAGAAATGATGGAAAGGGTAAGCTACATATTCTTGCATATCAATGCAAAAACACTGCGCTGTGTAGTTTTGGCCTCTTAGCTACCCATATGTCTCATATCTCCTACAGTAAAGGTTCATTTCGTAGTCAGATTGATACCAGTTGAGATGGATAGGTAATAATGCCTAATACACTAAGCTTCTTCTAAATATCAATGCAAAGCCGGATAATAATAATAATAAACCCTAATTTCCTACGGAGAGTGAACATTAAAAGCATTTCTGTTGTTGTGAAACCTCAATGGGATACTGCCATTTACTTTATATAATGTAGGCTCAGAAGCAGATAACTAGTAGCATGCCGGTTGTAAAGCGGCCTGTCCTGTGCTGTGCTGCTGACACAATAGGGAGGATTTGCTCCTGCCAGTCATAGACCGGTGCAATTAGTCTTACAGTGGCAGGATCACCGTCAGGGACAGGACAGGTAAGTATGTAGATAAAGGGATTACACTGTGTCTGGGCCACATAATCTGAAATGAATCCGGTAAGCTTCTGTTTCATTCTGAGCCTAGCATGGCAATCCATTTTCATCATCACACTACAAACTGGCTATTACTTCAGTGCAACCCAAGAAAATATGAGAAGAGCTGTGTTCACTTTGCCAGATTAACGATCTCTCAAACCAGGCTTGTGTGCCACACCTGTATGCCAGTTGTGGACATTTGATAATGGTGGTGGTCAGGGGGAATAATACGCTTTAATTCTCTTGAGGTGCCTTGATTACTTTTCTCTGAAAGCCCTATCAAGAATCTTACTGGATTTCTAGCCATCAACTCGGGGATGTGTGATTTTAGTAATCACCTGTGACATGCTATAGATTAGATCTGGTCCAGCTGACATAATACCCTGCTTTCCAATAGGGCCCAGTGGTAGTCCATGATCTTAAACACACTGGCATCATCCCTTTTTTTGTTTAGTGTATTCAATTGTAGAGCTTTGTTTTTAAGTCAATGCCATCCAGTATAAGGATAAACTTATGTCATGTGTAGCAGCTTCTACTAGGTTAAGTAGGAATTTTTGTCTGGGAAATGTAAGTATGACTTTCCAGTAAAACCCTTAGACTGGTGTGTGCCAACCAGGCTGATCCAGCTTAGACCCAACCAATCACATTCTCAGACCTCCGTCCACCAACACACTCAGCCTCCTTAAATCACTGATCAGTGATTCATCAGGATCAGCGGGTATAATGAGGTGTGTGTTTGTTTGTAGGGAGGGAGTACCTGTTTACCTGTGTACGTGTGTGTCTGTTTGTGTGTGTGTATCTGTGCCACTCAGAGTGCCACTGTGTGTGTGTGCCATGTATGTGTCTGTGTGTTTGTATGCCATGTGTGTGTGTGTGTGTGTTGTCCGATTTATATCACAGCAGGCTGGGGGACAGACAGGCAGGCATTGATGCTGGCCAGCCCCTCTCTCTCTCTCCCCTCCCTGTGTCACACTATGCTTTAGAGTACAGACAACCAGCCAAGGCTCTAGTCTGCACACAGTAAAGTTAGGTCACTCAAAACATCCCCGGCCGTCACAGGCTTCCACTGCAATAAGTCATATTGGCAGACAGTGCTGTGCTCTGCTAGGTCATGGAGCCATTCAAATCAAAGGATGCATTCCAAATGACACCCTATTCCCTATATAGTGCACTACTTATGGAACCTGGTTAAAAGTAGTGCACTGTATAGGGATTAGTGTGCCAATTGGGACGTAACCAAACTGCTCCTTTAAATAACCTTCTTCTGTCTCTCTAGCGAGTCTTCACGCCCTGCATCAGCCCCCCCTCCCCCTGTGACAGCTTCCTGTGTCCACGAGCAGCCTCCATCTGTTATCCCCATGTCTCCTGTCTTCTGAACTCCATCCCAGAGATGCTACATCTGGCAACCTTCAGACACTGACACAGAAAGTCATAATAGTGCATGTGTTTTTGTATAAGCTGATACTACTGTATCGCAAAGCAAAGCAAAGTTGAATATATTTGGAGATACATAGTAGCACAATGCAACGATATCAATACTGGTCACAAAGTTATTAAATGTGCACAGTTTTAATGACGATATAGTAATACCCACATGTACAGTAGGCAGAGTTAACAGTACATAATCTATACATCGTCCCAAAGATAAGGATGCATGCATTATAACAGAAGCACTGACATCTAAAATGTATATGTCGGCAAAACACAGCTCTCTCACCGAATGAAGTACAGCACTAACATTGTGCATAATTAATGCAGGCACTTGAACACATGCACTGCAATAAGGAACCAGCAGAGTGCACTCTATCCATATGACAAACAGGTGCTGAAGCATGCTACTGAACTACAAGTTTTGGTTAGACCTTGACAGAACACTCAAGAAGAGAGAATGAACTCACTGACTTCAATACTAACATTGTGTGAATAGAATAATTTATTATCGGGTAAATGACTGAGCAAACTGATCTAATATTAAGAAACCGAGTGCTGCAATCAAATCAAATGGTGTTTGTCACATTTCCAAAAACTAGACTTTACTGTGAAATGCTTGCTTAAGAGCCCTTCCCAACGATGCAGTTAAAAGTAATAAAAGCATAGTAACAGAAGAGGAATAAAATACACAAGAATGGATCTATGTTAAGGGAGTACCAGTACCAGATCAATGTGCAGGGGTATAAGGTATTTAACGTAGTAGATATATATATATGTACATGAAGGCAGGGTAAAGTGACAGGCACCAGGATAGATAATAGTAAGAATAAAATAGAGTAGTAGTGGCAGCATATGATCAGTGTAAAAGTATGTGTGTTTGTGTTGTGTAAGTATGCTTGTGTGTTATGTGTGCGCATGTAGTGGAGGTGTAGTGTGTGTAAACATTGCCTTTGGAAAGTTTTCAGACCCCTTGACTTTTTCCACATTTTGTTAGGTTACAGAGGAACTCTAGAGCTCTGTCAGAGTGACTATTGGATTCTTGGTTACCTTCCTGCACAAGGCCCTTCTCCCCCAATTGCTCAGTTTGGCCGGGCGGCCAGATCTAGGAAGAGTCTCGGTGGTTCCAAACGTCTTCCATTGAAAAATAATGGAGGCCACTGTGTTCTTGGGGACCTTCAATGCTGCAGACATTTTTTGTACCCTTCCCCAAATCTGTGCCTCGACACAATTCTGTCTCGGTGCTCTACGGACAATTCCTTCGACCTCACGGCTTGATTTTTGCTCTGACAAGCACTGTCAACTAAGTGACCATATGTACAGATGAAGACGGAGGTTTACATACACCTTAGCCAAATACATTCAAACTCAGTTTTTTCACAATTCCTGACATTTAATCCTAGTAAAAACTCCCTGTCTTTGGTCAGTTAGGATCGCCACTTTATTTTAAGAATGTGAAATGTCAGAATAATAGTAGAGGGAATGATTTATTTCAGCTTTTATTTCTTTAATCACATTCCCAGAGGGTCAGAAGTTTACATACACTCAATTAGTATTTGGTAGCATTGCCTTTAAATTGTTTAACTTGGGTCAAACAATTTGCGTAGCCTTCCACAAGCTTTCCACAATAAGGGGTGAATTTTGGCCCATTCCTCTTGACAGAGCTGGTGTAACTGGTCTATAGGAGTGAGGTCAGGGCTTTGTGATGGCCATCGAATAACTTGACTTTGTTGTCCTTAAGCCATTTTGCCACAACTTTGAAAATATGCTTGGGGTCATTATCCATTTGGAGGACCCATTTGCGACCAAGCTTTAACTTCCTGACTGATATCTTGAGATGTTGCTTCAATATATCCACAAAATTTCTCCCCCTCATGATGTCATCTATTTTGTGAAGTGCAAAAGTCCCTCCTGCAGCAAAGGAACCCTACAACATGATGCCGCCACCCCCGTGCTTCACGGTTGGGATGGTGTTCTTCGGTTTGCAAGCCTCCCCCTTTTTCCTCCAAACGATGGTCATCATGGCCAAACAGTTCTATTTTTGTTTCATCAGACAAGAGGACATTTCTCCAAAAAGTGTGATCTTTGTCCCCATGTGCAGTTGCAAACCGTAGTCTGGCTTTTTTATGGCGGTTTTGGAGCAGGAGCTTCTTCTTTCCTGAGCGGCCTTTCAGGTTATGTCGATATAGGACTCGTTTTACTGTGGATATAGATCCTTTTGTACCTGTTTCCTCCAGCATCTTCACAAGGTCCTTTGCTGTTGTTCTGGGATTGATTTGCACTTTTCGCACCTAAGTACGTTCATCTCTAGGAGACAGAACATGTCTCCTTCCTGAGCGGTATGACGGCTGCGTGGTCCAATGGTGTTTATACTTGCGTACTATTGTTTGTACAGATGAACATGGTACCTTCAGGCGTTTGTAAATTCCTCCCAAGGATGAACCAGACTTGTGGAGGTCTACAATTATTTTTCTGAGGTCTTGGCTGATTTCGTTTGATTTTCCCATGATGTCAAGCAAAGAGGCACTGAGTTTGAAGGTAGGCCTTGAAATACATTCACAGGTACACCTCCAATTAACTCAAATTATGTAATTTAGCCTAACAGAAGCTTCTAAATCCGTAACATAATTTTCTGGAATTTTCCAAGCTGTTTCAAAGCACAGTCAACTTAGTGTTTGCAAACTTCTGACCCACTGGAATTGTAATACAGTGAATTATAAGTGAAATAATCTGTCTCTAAACAATTGTTGGAAAAATGACTTGTGTCATGCACAAAGTAATGTCATAACCGACTTGCCAAAACTATAGTTTGTTTACAAGAAATTTGCGTTGTTCAAAAAGTGAAAAACAAGTTTTAATGACTCCAACCTAAGTGTATGTAAACTTCCGACTTCAACTGTAGACAGGTGTGTGCCTTTCCAAATCATGTCCAATCATTTGACTTTACCACAGGTTGTAGAAACATCTCAAGGATCTTCAATGGAAACAGGATGCTGCTGAGCTCTATTTCGAGTCTCATAGTGAAGGGTTTGAATACTTGTGTAAATAAGATATTTCTGTTTTTGCTTCATCATTATGGGGTATTGTGTCTAGATTGTTTTTATTTAATACATTTTAGATTAATTCTGTAACGTAACAACATTTTGAAAAAAGTCAAAGGGGTCTGAATACTTTCCCGAAGGCACTGTATATAGTCTTGTGAGTGTACACAGAGTTAGTGCAAGATTGGGTCAGTGCAGATCATCCGGGTAACCTTTTAATGAACTATTTGTCTTTTGGCTTGGAGGTAGAAGCTGTCTCGGAGCCTGTTGGTCCGAGAGCCAATGCTCTGGCACAGTTTGCTGGATGGTAGCAGGTTGAATAGTCTATTGCTTGGGTAGTTGGAGTCTTTGACAATTTTTTTAACCTTCCTCTGACACTGTCTGATATAGAGGTCCTGGATGGCAGGGAGCTCGGCTCCCGTAATGTACTGGGCTGTCCACACAACTTTGTGTAGCTCTCTGCGGGGATGCAGCCAGTCAAGATGCTCCACGACTGTGCGGGTGTGTGTGGACTATGTTAAGTCCTTAGTGATGTTGACGGCAAAGAACATGAAGCTCTCGACCAGCTCCACTACAGCCCCGTCGATGTGGATGGGGAAGTGCTCTCCCCTAATCACCACCTTCCACTCATCTCCTTGGGTAATGAACCATGTAGTCAGTCTCTGTCAGTCCCAGTGCGTTACGTATGAGAACAGTAAGGGGCTGACTATCATTCGCTAGTCAATATGTAATGAGAAAATGATCAAATACAAATATGCTATCATCATACAAGTGTACAGGCAACAAACAGCATGTTTCTTGATTATTCCTTGCTTACCAGTTGATCATATTCACATGAACGATCTCCATTCAAATCAAATCAAAGTTTATTTGTTGTGTACAAACTTTTGTAGATATTATCGCAGGTGCAGCGAAATGCTAATGTTTCTAGCTCCAACAATGCAGCAATAGCAATACAATAACAATACACACATAATTCCTTCCCCCCAAAATAAGAAATAACAAGAAATGAAGACATACAGAAGTGTGTGACAGCTTCCCTAGCTTGGTGTGTTCAAGCCTATAACCTACTTCCAAGACTTATTACTCCTGAACACTTAGACAAACAGGTCAAGCATTGTGAACTCAAGCATCATATAGACAGCAGATTTAGCTCTGCTTGTTTTGCAATATCCACTATCCTAGCTGTGTTTCTTGAGTGTTCAGTTTCTGCTCTGATAGTAGTGTTCTGTTTGTCGATCTCACTCCATCTCTCTGTGTCTGATTACCTGACATTAGTTTCCATCTCATCGGTCAATGTGAAAACCTGTGAAGGCCATCTCCCCCATCTTCCTCAGCCTCTCTGCTGCATCTCTGCCACTCTTCTGGCTGTGTCAGCAGTAAGGGGCTGACTCACACCCCCTCAGCCCCATCGTCCCTCAGGGCCCTTCGGGCAAAGACGACACGTCGCTCCCCCAGACAGACAGGCTCATTTGCATGGCCGTAAATCACTTACAAAACTGACACCCAACCAGAGCACAGCAAGGATTATGAGACAGGGCCATAAAACTATTACTCCATGTGCCAAACTGCAGTGTTATGTGAGATGAGGCTCCCAGGCAGGAATATAAACTCTTCAAGTGGTTGGTGAGGTGATGATGTTTGGTGGTTGAGAAAACTGATCTGGGTTCAGTCTCACATGCAGCTACGTTTTAGCCCCTCGCTGGAATGAGACAGCATTCAGGAGAGGTGTGTTTGGAAAGGTCAGGGATCCCAAGTTTCTTCAAAGTTGTCTAGTATAGCCTACAACTAACAGTGCATGATGCAACCTCACCTTCTGAGGTGAAAAGCCAAGACAGCCACTGCTAGTAACTGTGAAGGATTGACTATCTCATTATACAGTAACAGGCAGGCCTAGGCTTGATGGAGTCAATACAACAAGAAAAACAAATGGTTTCATCATTCATCATATGGGTTTTAAAATCAATTAAGTTATCTAAACATTATCTTACAATTTCAAACCTTCAAGCGGTGTATAGGCCTATAACGCTGTAAAAATAGAAAGACTCAAAACACCATGATTGTCTAATAAAACCATGGAAAGTAGTACACCTAACCTAAGATCTGGTGTTTGGATTGTGTTTGAATGTAAACCCAAAGTATGTTTTATGATACACAGAAAGTGTTTTAAAACAGAATACAAGTATTCTAAAACGCCCAAATTGTTCTTCAGTCTGAATTTTAAAAAGTAAAGATTGTTTTCAGCGCATGTAAAAAGGCAGCATCAAAACACACACACAAAAAGCTGTGTGTCTCGTACAATCAAACGGTTAAGAAATGCAAATAGTTTATAGTCTAAATATTGATTGATGATAAGGGCATATTGAGAATATTTTTTATGGAACTCCTCCTTTATTTAGACATTAAAAACATGTGACAGAGAAGAATGAAAGTGGGACAAGCGAAAGCGGCATTGAATCCCCGACTTCTGGGGCAATAATATGTTACATTTCAGTGGAATTTCATTGAAATATTACACACTCAAAAATACTGCCACACTGTAAAAAATATTCTGGAGTGAATTTTTTTTAGATTTAAAAAAAAATGACAACCAATTTATACTTAATGAATGCAGGTTGTTTCAATTATTTGTTCATTTCAGTTTACTCCCCAAAAACATCCTGCTTAATATGTTGCTAAAAATGTTACTATCTTTTATGAGGATAACATAGATCTAAGAGAGTGAATTAACTGATTTGAAGCCTGGTTTCAATCTCCTTGCACTTCCTATGTTGCCACTTCGCTCTGTTTTTATAGGATTGTGGGTAATTGAATACTTTTTTTTACATTATTATTATTTTACACAATGTTATAAGCATGTTTGAATAAATAAAATTATACTTATATATTATTAGTAAGCAGCTTGTTGTGCTATGAGGGTAATGATTCAGGATGAACGGATATCAAAACCTTTAGACACAATTACATTAATGATGACACAAACCATTCCCACATGTGCATACTTTAATACTAGAGGCAAATACAGAATCTTGCTATGTTTGCTGTAAAACCTTGGGTGGATTGTTGCATAAATCAACATTGAACATTACAATACTCCAGAAGAAGATATCTAACTGCATTATACAGGGTTTGAGGGCACCACAACAGTTTTAGATGTTTTAGAGAGAGGAAAGGACAACAAAAGAGAAGGTATCTAATTCTGCACTAAACAGAACTCAAACATCAAACTACTGTTTTCAACATTTTCTGTTAGTGCTCCCAGTCCCTGGCAAGGTGTTGCACTACAATGGATTAAATAGTGTTACAACACCATGTAATGTTTCAAAACATATCAGGTGATGTGTGTAAATCTAAGACACTCCATTTAGTATGATATGTTATGTTTTGTATGGTATCTATTAATTTGTGGCTGTCCATCACCCATTTCATATAATATGTTACAAATTACAACTCGTATAATGTTATGACTTTTCAAAACTTACAATATATTACACATTTTCAAAATGCGGTATATGTAACAAATTTGCTAAACTTAAGATATGTAACGAATTCTAGCTAGATAGCTAACTTTAGCCTCCGGCTAACGTTAGCTAAAATAGGGTTTAGGAATAGCGGTTAGGTTTAGGAGTTAGGTTAAAGGGTTAAGGTCAGGGTTAGCTGAAAGTGTTAAGGTTAGGGTTAGGGGAAGGGTTAGTTAAAAGGGTTAAGGTTAGGGTTAGAGTTAGCTAAAAGGGTTAAGGATAGGGTTAGGGGAAGGTACAGCTAAAAGGGTTTGGGTTAGTTGTAAAGTAGCTTAAAAGTTGTAAGTAGTTGAACATTTGCACAAGTTATCCATGATGAGATTCAAACTCGCAGCCTTTGGGTTGATAGAAAGTCGCTTAATACACCCACCCAACCACCCTAATGTTGCCTTAAGTAACCATCTTTCTTGTGTAACCATACCAAAAGTAACATACCATACTAATTTGAGCACCCTGGATTTCTTTATGTCTAGTCTATGAGACCTGGCTGGTGTACACAAGAATAATAGTGAAGACATCAAACAATGAAATAACACATATGGAAACATTTATTTGGGCTGCAATCTGAGGCTGGTCTTCTTTCCTGTGGCGGTCCTCATGAGAGCCAGTTTCATCATAGCCCTTGATTGTTTTTGTTACTGCACTTGAAGAAACTTTCAAAGTTCTTGATATTTTCCAGATTGACTGACCTTCATGTCTTAAAGTAATGATGGGCTGTCGTTTCTCTTTGCTTATTTGAGTTATTCTTGTCATAATATGGACTTGGTCTTTTACCAAATATGGCTATCTTCTGTATACCACCCCTACCTTGTCACAACACAACTGATTGGCTCAAACGCATTAAGAAGGAAAGAAATTCCACAAATTAACTTTTAACATTCCACACCTTTAATTGAAATGCATTCCAGGTGACTACCTCTTGAAGCTGGTTGGGAGAATGAAAAGAGTTTGCAAAGCTGTCATCAAGGCAAAGGGTGACTACTTTTAAAAATCTCAAATATAAAATATATTTTGATTTGTTTAACACCTTTTTAGTTACTACATGATTCCATTATATTATTTAATCGTTTTGATGTCTTCACCATTATTCTAAAATCTAGAAAATAGTGACAATAAAGAAAAACACTGGAATGAGTACGTGTCCAAACTTTTGACTGGTACTGTATGTGATTGGATTTGCCCTTGAAACTGCAAAGAATAAGCTATGTCATAGTCATAAATACTTTATTTATCATGACCTCCATCTTGAAGACATTAGAGTTGATTTATGACATCATGAGGCAGTTATCATTATCAACCATGATCCCCCATGACCCTAGGGACAAGTTTGGACAAGCAAATGCTTTTGGATGGTTTGAATCGTTGGTTGGATTTAGAATATACATTTTTACATCCGAGGAATAAAACGGCCATAATCTTCCATTAGACATTAATCTGACACAGATTAAAAAATAAAACCACTTTAAAATGTTGAAATAAGCATCAAGGTTAAGACAACTATGCCATACTGGGCATAGGGCGGCAGGTATCCTTCTTGAGGTTGGAGCGTTGAGCTAGTAACCAAAAGGTTGCTGGATGGAATACAAAAACGAACAAATTGAAAAATCTGTCGATGTGCCCTTGAGTAAGGCACTTAACCATAATTTGCTCCAGGGGTACAGTACTACTGTGGCTGACCTTGTAAAACAACACATTTCACTGCACCTATCCGGTATATGTTCCAATATTATTTTTAACTGAATGTGAACTCGCATGCATGAGCTATTCCAATGCCTTCCCTTCATTACAATGAGTTGAAGCCGGTGGCGACCGAATACCATATTATACTACTTGCTCCTTCGCTTTTCTTGATATTTCGTAACCATTGCCTGGCAGTCAGTGAACTATACAGTCTTCTGCGTTTTGGAAGGGGGAGGAGAATAATTCCTCTCTCGTCCCGGTCGATGTTGCGTTCTTCCTCTCCACGCATTCCCCACTATAATGTCATGGTTCTCAAATGCAATGTCACTCAAGGCGGATGTGAGCGGATCTCACAGGTGTATTGCCAATTTAGCCAGAGTTCGAGAAGAAACACCTGGAATCATCATGTGATCCTGTACCTGGGCGTGGAGAAAGTCCCTGTTATTTTCTGGACTCTTGTTGAGTGTCGTCTTTCCCTAGGAATTGTCAACCAGTGCGTGCCCCACTGTATTTTCTAAGGAACAGTGCCTTTCTGTAACCCTTTCCGCGCGAATTCAGGAAGAGTAAAATGTGAACTTTACATGCATTTTGCTTGGGGGTTATTTTTAATTTTTAGGGGGACTTTGAAACCCAACGGCTGGTGTTTGTGCAACTATACTGTTCTTCCAAGGTGAGTTTGACGGGTGTTCTCCCGCTACAGCAACGGACCCAGTCTGTCTTTTATATTCTATACATTTTAGAAGCGAATTCAAATACATCTTCGGGTCAGTAAGAATATAGCTGGCTGTATACTCATTTGCCTGCGTAAACATCTGCTGAATTTACAATTGCGATGATAGTAGTACATGTATTACTTCCGATAATAGCGCCGCTCTATACAACAGACATGACACGAGACACGCATGTTTTGCACATTTGTCTTGAAACCTAAGAACGTGTCCCTTGAATTCACATATAAATTTAGGTTACATATTGATTGGAAGTATTATCTTTGTCAGATTAAATGTTTTTCCTCCAACATTATGAAGTGATGCAACTGTATGGAAATAATGCTTTATGAATGGTGAACCTGAGTTTTGTTTGAGCAGTTTAAACACGAAATGGATTTCTGTAGTCACTCAGTATTAGTTGCTAAACCGCCCATAGCATATGCACTTGTATGAGTAGATGCAGTCTAGCCTACATTTAACCCATTCATAGCTAACTACATTTAGCGCCTATTGACAATAGTATCGGCTTTGGGAGTTTGGTTAAGAGCCCCGACTCTCGTAATGAACCTTAAATCGCATCGCTTGTGGTAGGTGCGGTTTTGAAAACGTAACATGCAGCCCAAACCGCAAGTGTTGCGTGCGAGAGCGTTGCAAAATAATTGTACATGCATGTTATTCAATGATTTCACCCACACTGCTCCGCACGTCAAGGTGCGTCTGCGTAGCCAGGCGCTAAAAAAACTAACTAGGTTTCCCCTTTTATCTGTGGATTAATTGTCTGAGTAGAGAACACTCAATTTCGTGTGACTCAAAATGGGTCAAAATTCTAAAATTATCCAGCAAAAAAGGGACCATGTGCATTTCAGGTAAAATAATAACCCAGTGTTGATCTCCTAGGACAAATTAGCTAGCAACAGTAATCTAGCTAAATTTCCATAAATGTTTCATGTGTTCACAGTTGGTTTTGGTATTTTAACCTGGGTGTCATGAACGCATCTGGTGGGGATAGACAGAATCGATGGCGCACGCGGACGCATGTGCGGAGTCAGTTTTGTCAACATATAAGGAAGGTATCATTCATATCAGCGAGAAATACTTTAACAAAATGTTAAATTACTACACACCTTTATGGGTTTAGGGTGTTCCCACACGGCCATATATCCATGTTACAGTACTTGTTTACCAAAGACAGAGGTGGCCACCTGTGCTAATTAATCAGCACTCTCTTAAAACCTGTGTGTAAGGTTAACTGGGGAGGAAGTGTAGTTCCTCAACTGGAGGAACACAGAGCATATGGATCTGTGCAAATCTGCTACAGTAAGTGTCTTTTTTATTTGGAAGATTATTTCTCACTGATGTGAAAGATATGGGGCATATCGGTATGTTTCAAAAACCGTTTTGGCAAACAGGGATTGACGTTTTCTAAACGTTAAAACACAGCTTTGTAGTTCACACGTGGCGGAAGCTAATGGAGAAGGGTGTTCGAGAGCTAGCCTACAGTGAATTCTGAAAATATTCAGACCCCTTGACTTTTTCCACATTTTTTTACATTACAGCCTTATCCTCAAATGGATTTAATATGTTTTCCCCTCATCAATTTACACACATTAACCCATAATGACTAAACAAAAACAGGTTTTTAGAAATTTTTGCAAATGTATAAAACTTTAAAAAAAAACTGATATCACATTTTACATGCAATACCAGTCAAAATATTGGACACACCTACTCATTCAAGAGTTTTTATTTATTTGTACTATTTTATACATTACAGAATAATAGTGAAGACACCACAATTATGAAATAACACACATGGAATCATGTAGTAACCAAAAAGTTTTCAACAAATCAAAATACACTGCTCAAAAAAATAAAGGGAACACTTAAACAACACAATGTAACGCCAAGTCAATCACACTTCTGTGAAATCAAACTGTCCACTTAGGAAGCAACACTGATTGACAATAAATTTCACATGCTGTTGTGCAAATGGAATAGACAACAGGTGGAAATTATAGGCAATTAGCAAGGCACCCCCCAATAAAGGAGTGGTTCTGCAGGTGGTGACTACAGACCACTTCTCATTTCCTATGCTTCCTGGCTGATGTTTTAGTCACTTTTGAATGCTTGCGGTGCTTTCACTCTAGTGGTAGCATGAGACGGAGTCTACAACCCACACAAGTGGCTCAGGTAGTGCAGCTCATCCAGGATGGTACATGAATGCGAGTTGTGGAAAGAAGGTTTGCTGTGTCTGTCAGCGTAGTGTCCAGAGCATGGAGGCGCTACCAGGAGACAGGCCAGTACATCAGGAGACGTGGATGAGGCCGTAGGAGGGCAACAACCCAGCAGCAGGACCGCTACCTCCGCCTTTGTGCAAGGAGGAGCAGGAGGAGCACTGCCAGAGCCCTGCAAAATGACCTCCAGCAGGCCACAAATGTGCATGTGTCTGCTCAAACGGTCAGAAACAGATTCCATGAGGGTGGTATGAGGGCCCGACGTCCACAGGTGGGGGTTGTGCTTACAGCCCAACACCGTGCAGCACGTTTGGCATTTGCCAGAGAACACCAAGATTGGCAAATTCGCCACTGGTGCCCTGTGCTCTTCACAGATGAAAGCAGGTTCACACTGAGCACATGTGACAGACGTGACAGTCTGGAGACGCTGTGGAGAATGTTCTGCTGCCTGCAACATCCTCCAGCATGACCGGTTTGGCCGTGGGTCAGTCATGGTGTGGGGTGGCATTTCTTTGGGGGCCGCACAGCTCTCCATGTGCTCGCCAGAGTTAGCCTGACTGCCATTAGGTACCGAGATGAGATCCTCAGACCCCTTGTGAGGTCATATGCTGGTGCGGTTGGCCCTGGGTTCCTCCTAATGCAAGACAATGCTAGACCTCATGTGGCTGGAGTGTGTCAGCAGTTCCTGCAAGAGGAAGGCATTGATGCTATGGACTGGCTCGCCCGTTCCCCAGACCTGAATCCAATTGAGCACATCTGGGACATCATGTCTCGCTCCATCCACCAACGCCACGTTGCACCACAGACTGTCCAGGAGTTGGCGGATGCTTTAGTCCAGGTCTGGGAGGAGATCCCTCAGGAGACCATCCGCCACCTCATCAGGAGCATGCCCAGGCGTTGTAGGGAGGTCATACCGGCACGTGGTGGCCACACACACTACTGAGCCTCATTTTGACTTGTTTTAAGGAGATTACATCAAAGTTGGTTCAGCTTGTAGTGTGGTTTTCCACTTTAATTTTGAGTGTGACTCCAAATCCAGACCTCCATGGGTTGATAAATTTGATTTCCATTGATAATTTTTGTGTGATTTTGTTGTCAGCACATTCAACTATGTAAAGAAAAAAGTATTTAATAAGAATATTTCATTAATTCAGATCTAGGATGTCTTATTTTAGTGTTCCCTTTATTTTTTTGAGCAGTGTATATTTTATATTTGAGATTCTTCAAAGTAGCCACCCTTTGCCTCGATGACGGCTTTGCACATGCTTGGCAATCTCTCAACAAGCTTCACCTGGAATGCTTTTCCAATAGACTTGTGAA
This sequence comes from Oncorhynchus tshawytscha, assembly GCF_018296145.1. Classification (NCBI taxonomy): domain Eukaryota; kingdom Metazoa; phylum Chordata; class Actinopteri; order Salmoniformes; family Salmonidae; genus Oncorhynchus; species Oncorhynchus tshawytscha. Next base: position 16,941,888 of record NC_056429.1, read on the forward strand.
GGAGTTCCCACATATGATGAGCACTTGTTGGCTGCTTTTCCTTCACTCTGTGGTCCAACTCATCCCAAACCATCTCAATTGGGGTGATGTCGGGTGATTGTGCAGGCCAGGTCATCTGATGCAGCACTACATCACTCTCCTTCTTGTTCAAATAGCCTTACACAGCCTGGAGGTGTGTTGGGTCATTGTCCTGTTGAAAAACAAAAGATAGTCCCACTAAGCGCAAACCAGATGGGATGGCGTAACACTGCAAAATGCTGTGGTTGTCATGCTGCTGAAGTATGAATTCTTGAATTCTAAATAAATGACCAACAGTGTCATCAGCAAAGCACCCCCACACAATCACACCTCTACCTCCATGCTTCACGATGGGAACCACACATACGGAGATAATCCGTTTGTCTCACAAAGATACAGCGTTTGGAACCAAAAACCTCAAATTTGGACTCATCAGACCAAAGATTTCCACCTGTTTATGCCCATTGCTCGTCGCTGGTGCGCGATGAGACAAGGACATCCCTACCGGCCAAGCCCTCCCTAACCCAGACGACGCTAGGCCAATTGTGCGTCGCCCCACGGACCTCCCGGACGCGGCCGGTTACGACAGAGCCTGGGCGCGAACCCAGAGTCTCTGATGGCACAGCTGGCGCTGCAGTAGAGCGCCCTTAACCACTGCGCCACCCGGGAGGCCCCCAGAAATTTTCTCTTTGTCACTAAGGGGTATTGTGTCTAGATTGATGACCCCAAAAAAGATCATCCATTTTAGAATGAGGCTGCAACTAAATGTGGAAAAAGGAAGGTGTCTGAATACTTTCCCGAATGCACTGTATCTCATTCATTTGCACAAAGTGATCCATGCACTATGAAGTTATACAGTTCACTAAGAAGGCATTTGCCTAGATCCTTATGATGACCACTTCATGAATGCATTTACCTTCACAGGCTTCATTAGTATTTCATTTGTAGTAAACCATGCTTTGATTAACTACGTTGGTTGTGTCTCTTTTTCACAGTAACATGTGAAGACAGAATAATGGTCCTGGCAGCCTGTAAACTGTAGAGTAGCGGATCAGTCATCACGACTCCACAAGAAACATCTCTCACACCATCTCATACAGGCAATCTCACTGAGCCTGACCATGTGAAACACTCCCCTGCCTCTGAGTCGGCATGTGATTATGTATTTTGATTGGTACTGTTTGTTTTGAACTTTCCTGTGGAGAACATGTAGATAGTCATCCCATTCATGTCCTCCTCGAATCTCCTGAGTAGTGCTGTGAGTCTGTGTCTCTCTGGCCCCGGCCCTCTGCTCTGCTCTCTCACTGTATAGCCTTGTTGTCTGTCTAAATCGTCCTTTGATTCCGGAGTCCGTCGTCCATTTCGCCGAGCCACCCACCCCTCACATACAGACCTACTGTACATGGGATGCTCCATCTCCTGGGGATTATCCCCATTAAATGACATTAACAAACGTTGTCGTGGTGGAAATTGATTAGTCCGGGTCGGGGGTACTCCGCTCGAGGGGAATCAGGAAGGATGGTCGGGTGGGGTGGGCAGTGTTGGTTGGTATTTTTTATTTTTTTTGTGGGGGGCGGTGTCACTAAGCCCGAACTCCTGACACAGCAAGTCTGGGTTTCCAATAAGGGCCATCTGCTCAAAGGAACACACACAGTGAGGCAACCTAAAACCAGGTCTGTCTGTCTGTAACCCACAATGCCTCATTCAGGGATTATCTCATCCTCCCTGAATAAATAGACACATTATCTGTGTGGAGGGGATGAGAGAGACCGGTCAGGGATAAATTATTTTTCCTGCTCCCCACAAGCGTGAAAAAGACAAACATACCACACTTGTTCATTACATATGCTCTTTTCATTTTGAAGATGCCACATTTCTCATAGGATTTTGAGGGTTTTGTAATTCTCGTCAGTCAAATCGAAGCTCATACTATGTATCTAACGCAAGTTATAAAAAAACCTCAGGGAATAGCAGACATTACAACATGCCTAAACAGCGTAATAAATCTTGGAATATTGTACCACTGTAGTCATGGTTGGTGTTAGCTTTGTACATTGATTTTTTTGTGATGTCCATTCCACTGCACTTATTTTGGTCTTGTGAAATCCAACATTGCAAAATGTGACTTGTTTAATTGCTCATAGCTTCCCTTATATGTACTCGCCATCTGAGGACACAACTGTTCAGCGTAGGCATAAATCATACAGCATCTCTCTATCCAGATAGTTTAGTCTCTTGTCCTGCTGGTCTGCTGCTGATATGCTGTACTTCATTTCATAGACTTCCGGCTGTGTTTAAGGTCAAATGTAGTTAAATCTATCCATCCTTTGTCTCTTTGTATGCGTTCTACAGGATTAGTAGGCATAACCTCTTGGTCCTTTTCATTTCTATAAAGTACAGCCTTAATCCTGGTTAGCTATGTAAAGCCCGTCACCACCACCCTACCCTACCCCAATGTAGCCCAAACCTAGTCGCTGTACTGCTAGAGCATCTCATGATGATGACCCCAAATGTTCCATATATCATTTTCAAAATGGGCGCAGAATTTTAAACATCAAATACATTGCTATTACATGTGTACAATATATGGCTAGGTGGCTGATGTTAGCCTGGCTTGTTCTTATTTGTCTGTCAGAACTAGGCCTACACCTTTTATATTGTGGTGGGGGTGAGAAATAGGGTATGGGTATGGGGGTGTCAATTTTGCATTAATTCAGGCTCAGGAGAATAGCGATTTCCTTCAGATTGGAGATAGTCTTTTTTTATGTTGGGTGGATTATCCTGTGATGAGGCGGCATCATGCTGAGGTGCTTCTGTGATCTCATCTCTTAGCATTTGCTGCTGCCACCCCTTGTGCTAATGCCCTTGGCCTTACTGGGCACCGTCCCAAACGCTGGCCTCCTAACCTCTCCCCTTCTGGCTCTGTTATGTCGCTTCATGGTGAATCACTTTAGAAGCTCTTATGTCTCTTGCAAAATCAGGGATAATCCAAAAACACGAAAAAGCAGACTGCGTGCACAAAGAAAGACAGTTCACTGAACTATTTTCATGTTATTTACTATATTTAGAGCAGATCATTTGGGTTAGTGGTTGTAACACAGCTATACAGTACATGCCTATACCCCACAAAGCCCCTGCATTTTCTATCCCCATCCCCTCCACCACCCCTGACTCTTGAGCTCTGTTACAGCTGATACCAAAGCCATTGTAGTAATGACAGGCCCACAAGGTGAGATCACATTCATTCTCACACTTCCTCTCCAACAGCTGGCAGCTCAGCTGGGCTGTGACAGTGTTCGCTTGCAGGGGGCGGGGGTAGGGGCATGCCTCTGTCTGTAGTGTAACTTCTTCCCCACCCCACCATGCTGCTCAGACACCCTCTCTAGTTCCTACCACCCAACCCCACACAGCCAACACCATCCAAGGCTTTACCTCCTCACTACTATTGACTCTCAATACTGTAGGGGTCCACTTAAGCCCTCGGCCTTCACCATAATGGCTTCATCCACACTCTACAGGGTTCGCTTTACCCCTCAAACAACCTTGACACTGTCTCAACCCACACTGCTTTCATCCTATGCCGATGCTCTCCACAGTGCTCTCAACCTACCCATGGCTCACTCCACACCACTTCTCATCGCATGCTGATTCTCGGAACACTACCCACTCTCGCCAACTTTGACTACTATCATCTTTAGGTCTTTACCTTGAACTATTCTGAGTCTGACTCTTCTCACAGAGGATTTCATATGAGTCAGAGAGAGAACGAGAGAGATAATGTGTCGTAATTCTGTAATGCACACATGTTCTGGAAATATATACATTATTTGGGAGGGAATGAGGGAGGGAGAGAACTTAATTGCTCGGTTGAGAGATTATACATTGTTATGCGTGGGAGTGAGCAGTAGTAATATTTCATAGGGATAGAGCCAAGAGGGAGATAGTTGATTTGATATAAGGTGGGGTGTAGGACTGGGAATTGTCAGGGACCGCACAATACTAGAGGTCATGGGTAGATTGGTCGTCTGACAATTCTGGCAAAGGCCGGACCATCTTTTATTGGGGTGGGCTGGTCGAAAATGTAAAAAATAAATTAATAATTATATATATTTATTTGATAAAAAATGACAGAGCTGGCAGAGTGGCCCTGTTTCTTTTTAAATGACTTTTGCACAGTTCCTCTGCTGGCATAATAATCTGTAGTATATGGGGCATTTGTCTGACCAAGCTGGGCCGGACCAATTTTGGTTTTCGAGCTGGTCATGGGTGCACCTCAGCCACGCTCAAGGTCCTAAGCGATATCATAACCACCATTGATAAAAGACAATACTGTTCAGCCGTCTTCATCGACCTGGCCAAGGCTTTCGACTCTCACCGCATTCTAATCGGCAGACTCAACAGCCTTGGTTTCTCAAATGACTGCCTCGACTGGTTTTCCAACTACTTCTCAGAGTTCAGTGTGTCAAATCGGAGGGCCTGTTGTCCGGACCTCTGGCAGTCTCTATTGGGGTGCCACAGGGTTCAATTCTCGGGCTTTTCTCTGTATACATCAATGATGTCGCTCTTGCTGCTGGTGATTCTCTGATCCACCTCTACGCAGACGACACCATTCTGTATACTTCTGGCCCTTCTTTGGACACTGTGTTAACTAACCTCCAGACAAGCTTCAATGCTATACAACACTCCTTCCGTGTCCTCCAACTGCTCTTAAATGCAAGTAAAACTAAATGCATGCTCTTCAAACGATCGCTGCCCACCCGCCCGTCTAGCATCACTACTCTGGACGGTTCTGACTTAATATGTGGACAACTACAAATACCTAGGTGTCTGGTTAGACTATAAACTCTCCTTCCAGACTCGCATTAAGCATCTCCAATCCAAAATTAAATCTAGAATCGGCTTCCTATTTCGCAAACAAAACATTCTTCACTCATGCTGCCAAACATACCCTAGTAAATCTGACTATCCTACCGATCCTTAACTTCGGCGATGTCATTTACAAAATAGCCTCCAACACTCTACTCAGCAAATTGGATGCAGTCTATCACAGTGCCATCTGTTTTGTCACCAAAGCCTCATATACTAACCACCACTGTGACCTGTACGCTCTCGTTGGCTGGCCCTCACTTAATATTCGTCGCCAAACCCACTGGCTACAGGTCCTTTTTCTACAGGTCCTTTTTTTTAAGTCTTTGCTAGGTAAAGCCCCGCCTTATCTCAGCTCACTGGTCACCATAGCAGCACCCACTCGCAGCACGCGGTCCAGCAGGTATATTTCACTGGTCATCCCCAAAGCCAACTCCTCCTTTGGCTGCCTTTACTTCCAGTTCTCTGCTGCCAATGACTTGAACTAATTGCAAAAATCACTGAAGCTGGAGTCTTATCTCCCTCACTAACTTTAAGCATCAGCTTTCAGAGCAGCTTACCGATCATTGCACCTGTACACAGCCCATCTGTAAATAGCTCATCCAACTACCTCATCCCTATTTTATTTTTTTGCTCCTTTGCACCCCAGTATCTCTACTTGCACATTCATCTTCTGCATATCTATCACTCCAGTGTTTAATTGTAATTATTTCACCACTATGGCCTGTTTATTGCCTTACCTCCCTAATCTTACTACATTTGCACACACTATATATACATTTTTCTATTGTGTTATTGACTGTACGTTTGTTTAACCTATGTGTAACTATGTTTTGTTTGTGTCGAACTTGTTCTCAACTGGCCCACCTGGTTAAATAAAGGTGAAATGAAAAAAGTGGAAAGAGAGTGAGACCCACCCAGTAAATGTGTGAAATTAACCGATTTATTTGCTAAAAGTTCTGGTTCTGCTGGTCCGAGAGCTGTGTCTGTGAGAAATGACAGATCAGCTGCTGTGATGTAACCAAGGTAGGAAGAAAACAGAGAAAGACATGCTCACACACAATGACACAGATCATGTAGCCTACTGCTGCCAGTTAGGCCTAATATGTTGGCTGTATATTGTATGAAATACCTTTTATATCTACTAAAGGGGGGATTCGGGGCAACATTTAGACACTAGGCTACTTGCAATATAGCCTAACACAAGTGAATAGAGTTGTATTTGTATTTATTATGGATCCCCATTAGCCAAAGCAGCAGCTACTCTTCCTGGGGTTCAGCAAAATTAAGGCAATTTATACCATTTTAAAACATTACAATACATTCACAGATTTCACAATGCAATGTGCGCCCTCAGGCCCCTACTCCACCACTACCACATATCTACATTACTAAATCCATGTGTGTGCACGTGTCTGTGCCAGTGTTTGTGTTGCTTCACAGTCCCTGCTGTTCCGTAAAGTGTTTTTTTAATCTGTTTTTGAATCTAATTTTACTGCTTGCGTAAGTTACTTGATGTGGAATAGAGTTCCACGTTGTCATGGCTCTATGTAGTACTGTGTGCCTCCCATAGTCTGTTCTGGACTTGGGGACTGTGAAGAGACCTGTTGTGGCATGTCTTGTAGGGTATGCATGGGTGTCCGAGCTGTGTGCCAGGAGTTCATAAAAGTAGTGATGAAGTCAATCTCTCCTCCACTTTCAGCCAGAGAGATTGACATGCATATTGTTAATATTAACTATCTGTGTACATCCAAGGACCAGCTGTGCTGCCCTGTTCTGAGCCAATTGCAATTTTCCTAAGTCCTTTTTTGTGGCACCTGACCACACGACTGAACAGTAGTCAAGGTGCGACAAAACTAGGGCCTGTAGGATCTGCCTTGTTATAAGTGTTGTTAAGATGGCAGAGCATCACTTTATTATAGACAGACTTATCCCATCTTAGCTACTACTGCATCAATATGTTTTGACCATGACAGTTTACAATCTAGTGTTATTTCAAGCAATTTAGTCATCTCAACTTGCTCAATTTCCACATGATTTATTACAAGATTTAGCTGAGGTTTAGGTTTTAGTAAGTATTTTGTTCCAAATACAATGCTTTTAGTTTTATAAATATTTAGGGCTAACTTATTCCTTTCCACACACTCAAACTAACTGCAGCTCTTTGTTGGGTGTTGCAGTCATTTCAGTCACTGTAGTAGCTAACGTGTGTAGTGTTGCGTCATCCGCATACATAAAAATGTGGCTTTACTCAGTCAGTAGCATGTCATTAGTAAAAATTTAAAAAAGCAAGGGGCCTAAACAGCTACCCTGGGGAATTCCTGATTCTAACTGGATTATATTTGATAGGCTGTTTGGGAAAGGCGTGCCGCTAGCGGGACACCTCGACAACATCTGGTGAAATTGCAGGGCGCGAAAATTCAAATTAAATTACTATAAATATTTAACTTTCATAAAATCACAAGTGTAATACATCCAAATAAAGCTCCACTTCTTGTTAATCCAACCGCCATGTCAGATTTCAAAAAGTCTTTACAGCAAAAGCAAACCATGCGATTATCTGAGGACAGCACCCTGCATACAAACACATGAAAAACATATTTCAACCAGGCAGGTGCGACACAAAAGTCAGAAATAGCGATATAAAAAATGCCTTACCTTTGATCTGCTTCTGTTGGCACTCCAAAAGGTCCCAGTTACATCACAAATGGTCCTTTTGTTCGATAATGTTTTTTATATCCATAAAAACTCAGTTTAGCTGGCGCGCTTCAGTCAATAATCCATCCAGTTTCCCTCCATCAAAATGAATCCCAAAACGTTTCTAATAAACTTTTCTAAACAAGTCAAACAACATTTATAATCAAACCTTAGGTATCCTAATATGCAAATAAACAATACATTTTAGGACGGAGAATAGTATGTTCATTACCGGAGATAAATAAGAAAACGAGCTTTCATCCACGCGCTTGGAAACACTACAGCCAAAATGGGAGCCACCTAGAAAAACTTCAATTTCTGGGTCATTTTTCCCCAAAAAACCGCATGAAACTCTTTCTAAAGACTGTTGACATCTAGTGGAAGCCCTATGAACTGCAATCTGGGAGGACTTGGCCTTATAATTAAAGTTCTAGCCATTGAAAATAGTGGTAAGCTGAATTTCTCTTTTTTTGGGGGGGGGAATAGATTGTCCTTGGGGTTTCGCCTGCCATATCAGTTTTGTTATACTCACAGACATGACTTTAACAGTTTTAGAAACTTTTCTATCCAAATCTACCAATTAAATGCATATCCTAGCTTCTGGGCCTGAGTAACAGGTAGTTTACTTTGGGCAAGCTTTTCATCTGGACGTCAAAATACTGCCCCCTATCCCAAACAAGTTTTAAAGAACACCCTCTTTATTCACATTATAGCAGGGGGTGCAAAGCCATAACACACGTTTTTCCAGCAGTAGACTATGATCAATAATGTCAAAAGCTGCACTGAAGTTTAAAAAGACAGCCCCCACAATCATTTTATCATCAATTTCTCTCAGCCAATCATCAGTCATTTGTGTAAATGCTGTGCCTGTTGAGTGTCCTTCCCTATAAGCATGCTGAAATTCTGTTGTCAATTTGTTTACTCTGAAATAGCATTGTATCTGGTCAAACACCATTTTTTCCCAGAAGTTTGCTAAGGGTTGGTAACAGGCTTATTGGTTGGCTATTTGAGCCAGTAAAGGGGGCTTTACTATTCTTGGGTAGCAGCATGACTTTAGCTTCCCTCCAGGCCTGAGGGCATACTCTCTTCAGTAGACTTAAATTGAAGATGTGGCAAATAGGAGTGGTAATATCGTCTGCTATTATCCTCAGTAATTTTCCATCTAGATTGTCAGACCCCGGTGGCTTGTCATTGTTGATAGACAACAATTCTTTCACCTCTTCCACATTGACTTTACGGAATTCAAAAGTACAATTCTTGTCTTTTCATAATTTGGTCCGAGATACTTGGATGTGTAGTGTCAGCGTTTGTTGCTGGCATGTCATCCCTAAGTTTGCTTATCTTTGCCAATGGAAAAAGTCATTAAAGTAGTTTGTAATATCAGTGGGCTTTGTGATGAATGAGCCATCTGATTCAATAAATGAAGGAGCCGAGTTGGCTTTTTCCCCAAAAAAATTCATTTAGGGTGCCCCAAAGCTTTTTTACTATCATTCTTCATATAATTTGTCTTTGTTTCATAGTGTAGTTTCTTTTTATTTAGTTTAGTCACATGAATTCTTAATTTGCAGTATGTTTGCCAATCAGTTGGGCCAGACTTAATTGACAAACCTTTTGCCTCATACCTCTCAACCGTACAATTTTTAAATTCCTCATCAATCCAAGGGGATTTAACAGTTTTTACAGTCATTTTCTTATAGGTGCATGCTTATTAGTAACTGGAATAAGTAGTTTCATAAATGAGTCAAGTGCTGCGTCTGGTTGCTCCTCATTACAGACATGAATCACTACAAAACTTCTTGTATGACCTCTTATACACTATGTTAGGCCCAGCCTTTGGAACTTTGGTTTTCCTAGATATGGCTATTAATTTGTGATCGCTACATCCTGCGGATATGGATACTGCTTTCAAGCAAATATCTGTAGCATAAGTAAAAATGTGATCTATACATGTAGATTTAATTCCTGTGCTGTTTATAACTACCCTGGTAGGTTGACTGACAACCTGATCCAGGTTGCAGGCACTGGTTACAGTTTTAAAAATATTTCCTGAGTGGGCAGCTTGATGATAGCCTGTCAATATTTAAATCACCCAGAAAATAAACTTCTCTGTTGATATCACATGCATTATTAAGCATTTCACACATGTTATCTGGATACTGACTGTTAGCACTTGCTGGTCTATAGCAGCTTCCCACTATAATGGGCTTTAGGTGAGGCAGATGAACCTGTAGCCGTATTACTTCAACAGTATTTAACATTCGATCTTCTCTAAGAATGTGGTTCTGAATATAGACAGCAACACCGCCTCCATTGGCATTTCTGTCTTTTCAGTAGATGTTATAATCATTGCTGCCTCTGTCTCATCAAAGGTATTATGTAAGGGCGTTTCAGAGATAGTCAGAATATGAATGTCATCTGTTACAAGCAAGCTATTTTTATTTTGCTTTACTGAGAAGCTTATCAGAGGTAAACTTACTCATGTTATTTTCATTGGAGCTGATAGTGCAGGGTGAGCTGCATAAAGTGGTCTTGCTACTATTGCACACCGCCTCAGTGCTAACAGTGTAACTCTGGTTTATAGGCTCATGATTACGGCTTCCAATAGCTGTAGGATAAACAGATTGGCTGTTATAACTTATAGGTAAGGTAATAGCCATCTACTAGACATTTATACACTGCATTTTATTAAACACAAGTCATCATGTAACGGTACATTTGGGGACGGTCTGTGTATTTTAATTGTTTTATCAATGTATATTAGCTTCTGAATTCCAGTCTCTTCAGCCCAGCGAGTGGGTTTATGAGCTATAGTAACAAGTGACCCTGGTGTTGGATTACATTACATAGTCACCACCACTGGGGACTGCAAGGTCCCGCTTATCCCCTGTCTATTTCATTCGCTGAAAGGCCCTCCACATCTTGGCAGAAAGACGCGCACTGTGAAATGAAGCACAACACAGAAGGTTGTGTATTGAATCAAATAGAACAAAACAGAGAGAGGGGGATATAGAGAGACTGACAGTTCCTTTAATATATTGTATTAAACAGCCAAAACATTCATTTTTACTGCAGTGGGCTATACCAGTGGGCTAATTATTAGTCTTAAACAAATCTACTTTGAAACAAAAGTATACACCTTACTCACATTGTTATGGGCTTAAAAAATAAGATACATGTACTATGTTAGATATAGAGTTGACATTTTATAAAATGTTGAGTTTGCATCCCATTTGACTTTATATTCAGTGCATTTGAAAAGTATTCAGACCCCTTTTTCCACATTTTGTTACATTACAGGCTTATTCTAAAATTGATCATTTTGATCAATCTACACAATACCCCATAATGACAAGAAAAGCATGTTTTTAGAAATGTTTGCAAAAAACCCTGAAATACCTTATTTACATAAGTATTCAGACCCTTTGCTATGAGACTAGAAATTGAGCTAAGGTGCATCCTGGTTCCATTGATCATCCTTGAGATGTTTGTACAACTTGTTTGGAGTCCACCTGTGGTAAATTCAATTGATTGGACATGATTTGGAAAGGCACACACCCATCTATATAAGGTCCCACAGTTGACAGTGCATGTCAGGGCAAAAACCAAGCCATAAGGTCAAAGGAATTGTCTATAGAGCTCCAAGACAGGATTGTGTCGAGGCACAGCTCTGGCGAAGGGTACAAAACAATGTCTGCAGCATTGAAGGTCCTCCATCATTCTTAAATGGAAGAAGTTTGGAACCACCAAGATTCTTCCTAGAGCTGGACGCCCGGCCAAACTGAGCAATCTGGGGAGAAGGGACTTTGTCAAAGAGGTGACCAAGAACCTCATGGTACTCTGACAGAGCTCCAGAGTTCCTTGGGGAGATGGGAAAACAATCCAGAAGGACAACCATCTCTGCGGCACTCCACCAACAGGCTTTTATGGTGGAGTGGCCATACGGAAGCCACTCCTCAGTAAAAAGCACATGCCAGCCTGCCTGGAGTTTGCCAAAAGGCACCTAAAGGACTCTCAGACCATGAGAAACAATATTATTTGGTCTGATGAAACCAAGATTGAACTCTTGGACCTGAATGGCAAGCGTCACATCTGGAGGAAACCTTGCACCAACCCTACGGTGAAGCATGGTGGTGGCAACATCATGCTGTGGGGATGTTTTTCAGCGACAGGGACTGGGAGACTAGTCAGGATCGAGGGAAAGATGAACAGAGCAAAGTACAGAGATCCTTGATGAAAACCTGCTCGAGTGTTCAGGACCTCAGACTGGGAAGAAGGTTCACCTTCCAACAGTTCAACGACCCTAAACACACAGCCAAGACAAATCAGGAGTGGCTTTAGGACAGGTCTCTGAATGTCCTTTGAGTGGCCCAGCCAGAGCCCGGACTTGAACCCGATCAAACATTTCTGGAGAGACCTGAAATTAGCTGTGCAGCAACGCTCCCCATCCAACCTGACAGAGCTTGAGAACTGCAGAGAAGAATGGGAGAAACTCCCCAAATACAAGTGTGCCAGGCTTGTAGCGTCATACCCAAGAAGAGCCGAGACTGTAATCGCTGCCAACGGTGCTTCAACAGAGTACTGACTAAAGGGTCTAAATATTTATGTAAATGTGATATTTCATTTTTTTTCTACATTTGCAAAAAATGTCTAAACCTGTTTTTGCTTTGTCATTATTGGGTATTAATGGAAAAAAACAAAAATATCAATTTTAGAATAAGGTTGTAACGTAACAAAATGTGAAAAAAGTCAAGGGGTCTAAATACTTTCCAAATGCACTGTACATCATAGAAGACTGAAATATAACAAAACATTTGACATAGAAACATCAGATTTTTGAGCGTTTAAAAAAATAAATATATATATTTATAACATTCCACCATTGAGGCCACTAGGTCATTTCACTGCAGGAAAGGGCTACAAAGAAGTTGGAGAACAAGTTATAGGATGGAAAATAGTGGAGTTTTGGCACAAGTGCAGTCAACTATCGCTACCTAGTAAAAACAAAATCGATACTTGGAGTCAAAGTATCGCTATAATATCGTCCAAAATAATATTCGATATCTGACTTTTTTTGCCCCATCACTAGTGGGTTGTGAACTGAGGGAAAGGAAGGGGAAGACTAAGAGGAAAACATGATCCTCTTTGCTCATCAAAAAGGCTGTATTAGGAACATAGCTGGTGTAAACTGTCAGAGTCCCCGAGGTGGCATGGCATAGCTGGGGACCTTACGCAAGTGTGTTAGACACAATTCAGTACTCCTGGGCCAAGCGTTCCTCTCTTCTCTCTCCCTCTTTACTCTCCCACATTCCCTAGCTAGCTGAACTGACAGGCTGACACACAGACAGACTGGATGGACTTTAGATTTTGCCTACAGATTGGAAACGTCATCATGTCATTCTGCCCACCCAGAGCACTGGCATGAGTTCATGCATCTAGACACCCTGGATGGAAAATTAGGGATTTGAAAACTCTTTCAGGCCAAGATGAGAAAGGTGTACCTTCAGCCCCTTGGAATATTAGTAAATTGTTTATATTCCAGAGTCATTTTGGTGTGAGGAGAGAGAGGGGGAGAGGGGGGGAGAGATGGAGAGAGAGTCTAATTTATTTGGCCGTGGATGTGAATACAGAGTTTTCGCCCCCCCACCATGCCCCTCACGAAGCCTCTTTCTCAAAGCCAAGGATCCGGATCACGTTTTACGCATGTGTTATTTTACGCACATGTTTTTTTCTACGTAGCTGCTGCTCACACTCCCCCTCCCTTCAGGTTTCTCACTTTACTCACCCTTTTCTGAACCATGGTGATGTAGCCTATGTTTCTGCCTCATAATTCTGAATAGCTGAAATAAAATCCCTTCAGCGATTTGAACAAACATGCAAGACCATTATGAAGGCTACAACCATCTCTGTCTGTTGTAACGGATATTGCAGTTGCACAAGCAGGACGCAGTCACTACACTTTGCATTGGAAGATGGCGCCAGAAGAAATGGCAGCCGTTATCCTCGTCATTGCCAGGAGAAAGAGACGCAGGTATAGAGGACACAGGGCTGGGTGCTTTGTAAAGATCCACCGACAGCGAGTGGGAAATCTGCCTTTACCATCAATATTACTTGCCAACGTACAATCATTGGACAATAAATTAGAGGTACGATCACAAATATTCTACCAACGGGACATCAAAAACTGTAATGGCTTATGTTTCACCGAATTATGGCTGAATGACGACATGGATAACATTCAGCTGGCGGGATATACTCTGCACCGGCTAGATAGAACAGCACACTCTGCTAAGACGAGGAGGGGCGGTCTGTGTATATTTGTAAATAACAGCTGGTGCACGAAATCTAAAGAAGTCTCTAGATTTTGCTTGCCTGAAGTAGAGTATCTCATGATAAGCTGTAGACCACACTATTTGCCAAGAGTTTTCATCCACAGATGAAGTTGGAAGTTTACATACACCTTAGCGAAATACATTTTAACTCAGTTTACACAATTCCTGACATGTAAAACCTCTTGATACTAGCCATCCCGGATCCGGGACCGTGAATACAGCCTCAAGCTCATTACCGTAACGCAACGTTAACTATTCATGAAAATCGCAAATGAAATTAAATAAATATGCCAGCTCTCAAGCTTAGCCTTTTGTTAACAACACTGTCATCTCAGATTTTCAAAATATGCTTTTCAACCATAGCAAAACAAGCATTTGTGTAACAGTATTGATAGCTAGCGTAGCATTTAGCGGGAAACATTTTCACAAGAACAAGAAAAGCATTCAAATAAAATCATTTACCTTTTGAAGAACTTCGGATGTTTTCAATGAGGAGACTCTCAGTTAGATAGCAAATGTTCAGTGTTTCCAAAAATATTATTTGTGTAGGAGAAATCGCTCCGTTTTGTTCATCACTTTTGGCTACCAAAAAAACACGAAAATTCAGTCATCAAAACGTCAAACTTTTTTCCAAATTAACTCCATAATATCGACTGAAACATGGCAAACGTTGTTTAGAATCAATCCTCAAGGTGTTTTTCACATATCTCTTCGATGAGATATCGTTCGTGGAAGTATGCTTTCTCCTCAATCACATGGAAGAATGCTCGACAAAGGACACCGGGCGGACACCTGGTAAATGTAGTCTCTTATGGCCAATCTTCCAATGATATGCCTACAAATACGTCAAAATGCTGCAGACACCTTGGGGAAATGGCAGAAAGTGTAGGCTCGTTCAGGGCGCATTCACAGCCATATAAGGAGACAATGGAAAACGGAGCCTCAAATTTTGCTTACTTCCTGTTTGAAGTTTCATCTTGGTTTCGCCTGTAGCATCAGTTCTGTGGCACTCACAGATAATATCTTTGCAGTTTTGGAAACGTCAGAGTGTTTTCTTTCCAAAGCTGTCAATTATATGCATAGTCGAGCATCTTTTCGTGACAAAATATCTTGTTTAAAACGGGAACGTTTTTTTATCCAAAAAATGAAATAGTGCCCCTAGAGTCTCAAGAGGTTTTAAACCTCGTAAAAAATTCCTGTATTTGGTCAGTTAGGATCACCACTTTATTTTAAGAATGTGAAATGTCAGAATAATAGTAGAGAATGATTTCTTTCAGCTTTTATATCTTTCATCACATTCTCAGGTTGAGAGCTTTAAGTTCCTTGGTGTCCACATCACCAACAAACTAGAACGGTCCAAACACACCAAGACAGTCGTGAAGAGGGCACGACAAAGCCTATTCCCCCTCAGGAAACTAAAAAGATTTTGAATTGGTCCTCAGATCCTCAAAAGGTTCTACAGCCGCACCATCGAGAGCATCCTGACTGGTTGCATCACTGCCTGGTATGGCAACTGCTCAGCCTCTGACCGCAAGGCACTACAGAGAGTAGTGCGTACGGCCCAGTACATCACTGGGGCTAAGCTGCCTGCCATCCAGGACCTCCTATACCAAGCAGTGTCAGAGGAAGGTCCTAAATATTGACAAAGATTCCAGCCACCCCAGTCATACTGTTCTCTCTGCTACCGCATAGCAAGTGGTACCGGAGCGCCAAGTCTAGGACCAAAGGGCTTCTCAACAGCTTTTACCCCTAAGCCACAAGACCCCTGAACAGCTAATCAAATGGTTACCCAGACTATGCATTGTCATTATGTCCCCCCTACTCATCTACCCTGCCAACCTTTCTGTTACGCTGCTGCTACTTTCTGTTTTACATCTATGCATTGTCACTTTAACTAATCCTACACATACATCTTAGCTCAAATAGCCCGACTAACCTGTGCACCCGCACATTGACTCTGTACCGGTACCACCTGTATAGAGCCTCGCTTCTGTTATTTTTTTGTACTGTTTTTTTTTTTTTTTTTTAAATATCTCTCTACTTATCTATTGTTTACCTAATACCTACAGTTGAAGTCGTAAGTTTACATACACTTAGGTTGGAGTCATTACAATTAGTTTTTCAACCACTCCACACATTTCTTGTTAACAAACTATAGTTTTGGCAAGTCGGTCTTTTTGCATGACACAAGTAATTTTTCCAACAATTGTTTACAGACAGATTATTTCACTTATAATTCACTATCACAATTCCAGTGGGTCAGAAGTTTATTTAAGGGCTTGTAAGTAAGCATTTCACTGTTCTATTGAGTGCATGTGACAAAAACTTTGATTTGATGGAGCAAAAACAATCTGGGTTTTGTGCAATGATGTATGCTAATCTTTGTAGTTACTGCTATATCGTAGCCCCTAGCCAGAGTTACTGAAAAATAACACTACTGTACTTTGACTGGCTGTCTGCCTCCTGCTTAGCCAATGTTTTTTAAAAAGAATACGGATGCTGCATTGTGGCATACACCGGATAGGTGCAGTGAAATGTGTTGTTTTAGTATGACACTCCTTTTTTTGCAATGATTCAAAAATAACATTCAATTGCTAATTAGGATTATTGTCTGTGTCTTGCTTGTGTTTGATATGCCGCTAAGATAGCTGCATGTAACTCCGCACTTGAGTTTAGCATTGGGGTTTGTACGAACATGTTGATAATGTCTTTTGTGCACAACATCTAAATAGCTGTATGTAGCCGTATCCAACTTTGAGCCTAATAAAGATGAGCTGACGCATCATTTAGGTTCAAATTGATATGTGGCTTTCTTAAAGAGATTTGGACATGGAAGCAGACTTAAGTTAACACATAATTTAAAAACTACAGAGCCACTCATTCCACCTGTAATATCATTTTTAAAGCTTTTGTTTTTGAATGAGAGTTGCTCCATTTTAAAGTGGCGTTTGGAGTTTAATCTTAGCTCAGCTCAGGCAGCACCGGAGGGTGCAATTAATTTGTACCCACGTGAGCAATGTCACACTTAATCCTGAAAACGGACCGATTTCCTCACACCATTTGTAATTATCACCTCTGCTATACAGCTAATATGAAGTCCAGCTGCTTCCTGTTAATGTGGTGGGAGCGGTTGGATATTGCACTCCTGCTTATTTTTGCTGATTAATTCCGAAGTAGTAAGTGGACCAGGCAAGCAGGGCTTGTGTTGTGCGACAGATGCATGAAGGGTCAGTGCATTGCCAACAGCTGGAGATGATAAAGGTCACAATAAATCAAATCCAAATCAGATGTTATTTGTCACATACACATGTTTTGCAGATGTTATTGCGCTTGTAGTGAAATGCTTGTGTTTCTGGCTCCAACAGTGCAGTAGTATCTAACAAATACACACAACCTAAAAGTAAAAGAATGGAATTAAGGAATATATAAATATTAGGATGAGCAATGTCAGATTGGCATAGACTCAAATAGAGTAGAATATAATACAGTATGTACATATGAGATGAGTAAAACAAAAATATGTACAAAAACATTGTTTTACCAAACACCAACCTGAGAGAGGCAGCGAGATGGAGAGGGAGGTGGAGAGAGGAACTAATGGAGAGAGAGAAATGGAAAGCGAGAGACTTGAGACTACTCAACAGGCCGTGGAGTAGAATGTGAAGGAGATGCAGGTTCAGTCAGTTAGTGAGACGTGATGAAGCTAACTTTATAATGAAGTGCACAGTGGTTGTGGAAGATACTTGTTTATGACACCACCCAAGACTACATCCATGTCCTTGTGTTTCCATAATTAGCAGTGTAACGGGGTCCTTCGGTAGCCTACACACCAAGACCCATTAATAACAAGCCCTTACAGGAATTTGTCCAGTTCCTGAGCCTCGGGCTAAAACCAACATCACAAGGTCGGCATCAGCTGCCTCTCATGTGTATACTACTCACAAACAGATTTAGAGCAGGCAGCAAACAGTTTGGTGTTTTCTAGTTAGCACCCCAATCCCCTTGTGGCCATTGGTGTCAAGGGTAGTATCCCAGAGGAAATGTGGTCTGACTGTTTTTGTTGGATTAGGCAAGAGAGGGGGGGGCATGTCATGATGTTGGTTCAGCCTTTAGGGTTCCTTAAGGATCAGGTCCCGGAAGGTGAGATTAGTAGCTACGGACTTGGTTAACATCAGCCAGGGTTCCTCTGTGGACTTTAGAGTCACGGGGCATGTCTGACTGTCTTGTCTGGTGGTGCATGGATGCAGGCCTTCATTCCACAGTGGACTGGTGGTAAACTGCTGGAATCCCAGCTATGCCCACTAATTAGCCAGCCAGGACCAGAGCACATGGACAGCGTGTACAGACCGGAACACCCAACAACTTCCTGTTGTTCAGTTCACCCTATCGCCCTCTCTCTCTCAAGGTCACTTTCTTGTCAGCCTTCATTATCACCCTGTTTCTTTTTTTTTATCCTGCTGCCTTTTTTCTCCTCCTCTCTCTTTTTCATTCCTCCTCTATTTCTTTTTCACTCCCTTTCGTTTGTCCCTGTAGTCTGTGTGGATATGAATCTTCTAGCCCTCCCCGGGCGTGGATCTGTCTCCTGAAATGCAGATCTTGGTGGAGGTGTCACCATAGCTGTGTGTCTAGTGTGTCTGTGTGTGCCCCCCAGCCTCCCCCTCTTGTTCAGAAACAGTAGTGATGACATTCATTATTCCACACTGACTCATCTTGTTACCACAGGACAGACTCCAAAGCCCTACACTCTGGTTTCACCTCTGCACAGTTGTAAAGGAGGTTGAGAGCGATTTTAGTGTCTGCGTCTACATCTTACGAGCTCATTCAATTCTGGGACTGTATCCGTATTTCACTGAGATGTCCCACAAGTTGATGATCATCTTGTTAAGATTATATCTGTGATATTCTGTAAACTTAACCCTTATACACTGTTTGTTTTGTTTCACCCAGAGGCATGGCATGGTATCTCTCAGCGTTGCCCCCATGTACAACAGTGTTTTTATGTTAACCCTGTGCCGGGAACCTGTTTTCTGCTTTTAGCCAACCAAATGACAGACCTTGCTCCATGACATGACATCAGTCTGTCAGATTCCCCCAAAATAATGCCTTGTCGTGAAGTCAAAATACTAGAATTTTTGTCTTCGATATCAATACCATGTTTAGAATCATGATACGTAATACCATCACAATATTCGATATCAAAACGATACCACAGCAACAACAAAAAGAAAAATATTAACCAAAGTCACAATGACACTTCATCCAATCTCAGTTACTGCTCTTTTCAATCAGTTACTGCTCTGTACCTACATAACAACATAATGGTAATAATTTATTTGAATGATAAACTGGGCAAATCAAGATGTAGCCTAGGCCTATTCACAATACAGATAAATGCATATTCAATAGGAGTGTGTGCCTGCAGAGTTATTGAGCTTGTTTTGGCTGAATTCATGGGGCTGCAGATGACAAACAATCTGTTTCCCTTCCAATTGGGACTTATTTTATTGTACTAATCAACAACATTTGCATCGAAGTAGCTTATTTTATGAAAGTGTGCACTCTGTCTTTAACTAGTAATGACATCATTCACAAGGCAAGAGGGGTGCTGCCTTATTCAGTTCGCTTTGGCTAATGGAAAGACAGATTATGTGAAGGAATAAAGTTTTTGGTTGCAATCAACTTTGATATTGGCACATTTTGCATTATGGTTTGCACAAAGTATAGGGTAGTAAATTGATATTAGCTTCAGCTATAAGCTAACCTAACAAGGAAAGTTGGCCTATAAAGCTGAAAGCTACTGGTATCTTCTTGCGTCAGTGTTTTAGACTGTATAGACATTGTTTTGAAAACAGTAATTAACAGTTAACATTTCTACATGCCATGTCGCATTATTCAAGCGTGTTAACTTCTGTGCCACATGAGTGGGGAGCTAACATGATGTAGCCCAGACTCCCAGTGCAGCATGAGTGGGGAGCTAACATGATGTAGCCCAGACTCCCAGTGCAGCATGAGTGGGGAGCTAACATGATGTAGCCCAGACTCCCAGTGCAGCATGAGTGGGGAGCTAACATGATGGCCCAGACTCCCAGTGCAGCATGAGTGGGGAGCTAACATGATGTAGCCCAGACTCCCAGTGCAGCATGAGTGGGGAGCTAACATGATGTAGCCCAGACTCCCAGTGCAGCAGGCTGTGGGGAGCTAACATGATGTAGCCCAGACTCCCAGTGCAGCAGGCTGTGGGGAGCTAACATGATGCAGCCCAGACTCCCAGTGCAGCATGAGTGGGGAGCTAACATGATGTATCCCAGACTCCCGGTGCAGGCTGTGGGGAGCTAACATGATGTAGCCCAGACTCCCGGTGCAGCATGAGTGGGGAGCTAACATGATGTAGCCCAGACTCCCGGTGCAGCATGAGTGGGGAGCTAACATGATGTAGCCCAGACTCCCGGTGCAGCATGAGTGGGGAGCTAACATGATGTAGCCCAGACTCCCGGTGCAGGCATGTGGGGAGCTAACATGATGTAGCCCAGACTCCCGGTGCAGGCTGTGGGGAGCTAACATGATGTAGCCCAGACTCCCGGTGCAGGCTGTGGGGAGCTAACATGATGTAGCCCAGACTCCCGGTGCAGCATGAGTGGGGAGCTAACATGATGCATTCTAGACTCCCGGTACAGCATGAGTGGGGAGCTAACATGATGCAGCCCAGACTCCCAGTGCAGGCTAGCAATGAGTAACTGCCAAAGTGGAGCAGGCACCTTGTGCTATAAAGGGGACATTGGCTGCACTGCACTGACACATTTGACAGAAGTACCGAAAGTAACAAACATTCTGGTACCGAACTGTTTTTCACGTTCTGGTATCGAACAAGTACAGACGTTTTGGTATACCGGGCAACACTGTCTAGGCCTAAATATTTACACAGACACACAGCATATACTTGCACACAGTCACACACACGCAGTACTAGTTGTCTTTGTAGTCCTTGCCGTGCGGTTGGCCTTCTCCAAGCAGTAGCTACGTCTCTGCTACGTCTCGTCTCATCTGCTCCCACGTCATTGATCTTTCAGCTCAGACCTTTAATTACACTCATTAGAGAGGAGGGCTGATGCTGAGGTTAGAGAACCTTATTACTGAGAACTCGTCTTTCCTTTCCCCCCACCTGCCCGCTTCTGTTGTTTCTGCTGCTACCTCTCTCTGAAAACAAACAGCGTATGTCCCAGCAGTTACAATGTTTTCACAAACACATTGCCAAGTTGGATCCCCAAATCACAAACCTCTCCAATTAATTTTTTCTCCGCCCCTTTTTCAATTGGCTAAGGGAGAAAGTAAGTGCTGTTCCAATAACAGATTGAAGCAAAGTGGGCTGTGAAGGACATGTCTGGCAACTGTTGTGATTGGTGGAATTAATTGCTACTGACCTGAACAGAGGAAGTATCTAAACTCAGCAAAAAAAGAAACGTCCCTGTCTTTCAAAGATAATTTGTAAAAATCCAAATAACTTCACAGATCTTCTTTATAAAGGGTTTAAACACCTGTTTCCCATGCTTGTTCAATGAACCATAAACAATTCATGAACATGCACCTGTGGAACGGTCGTTAAGACACTAATAGCTTACAGACGGTAGGCAACTAAAGTCACATTTATGAAAATGTAGGACACTAAAGAGGCCTTTTCTACTGACTGTGAAAAACAGCAAATGAAAGATGCCCAGGGTCCCTGATCATCTGCGTGAACGTGCCTTACGCATGCTGCAAGGAGGCATGAGGACTGCAGATGTGGCCAGGGAAATACATTTCAATGTCCGTACTGTGAGACACCTAAGACAGTGCTACAGGGAGACAGGACGGACAGCTGATAGTCCTCGCAGTGGCAGACCACGTGTAACAACACCTGCACAGGATCGGTACATCCGAACATCATACCTGCAGGACAGGTACAGGATGGCAACAACAATTGCCCGAGTTACACCAGGAACGTACAATCCCTCCATCAGTGCTCAGACTGCCCGCAATAGGCTGAGAGAGACTGGACTGAGGACTTGTAGGCCTGTTGTAAAGCAGGTCCTCACCAGACAACACCGGCAACAACGTCGCTAATGGGCACAAACCCACCGTCGCTGGACCAGACAGGACTGGCAAAAAGTGCTCTTCGCTGACAAGTCGCGGTTTTATCTCACCAGGGGTGATGGTCGGATTCACGTTTATCGTCGAAGGAATGAGCGTTACACCGAGGCCTGTACTCTGGAGTGGGATCGATTTGGAGGTGGAGTGTCCATCATGGTCTGGGGCGGTGTGTCACAGCATCATCGGACTGAGCTTGTTGTCATTGCAGGCAATCTCAATGCTGTGCGTTACAGGGAAGACATCCTCCTCCCTCATGTGGTACCCTTCCTGCAGGCTCATCCTGACATGACCCTTCAATATGACAATGCCACCAGCCATACTGCTCATTCTGTGCGTGATTTCCTGCAAGACAGGAATGTCAGTGTTCTGCCATGGCCAGCAAAGAGCCCGGATCTCAATCCCATTGAGCACGTCTGGGACCTGTTGGTTTGGAGGTTGAGGGCTAGGGCCATTCCCCCCAGAAATGTCTGGGAACTTGCAGGTGCCTTGGTGGAAGAGTGGGGTAACATCTCACAGCAAATCTGGTGCAGTCCATGAGGAGGAGATGCACTGCAGTACTTAATGCAGCTGGTGGCCACAAGATTCTGACTGTTACTTTTGATTTTGACCCTCCCTTTGTTCAGGGACACATTATTCCATTTCTGTTAGTCACATGTCTGTGGAACCTATTCAGTTTATGTCTCAGTTGTTGAATCTTGTTATACAAATATTTACACATGTTAAGTTTGCTGAAAATAAACACAGTTGACAGTGAGAGGACGTTTCTTATATACCACTTTGAAGGTTCTATAGATGGGACTGAATTACTTTCTCTGTCCTAGAATTTCTATGGGCTTGTTGCTGTTTACCTGTCTAGGTGCTATGGGGACACTGACTTTCACTGACAGGTCCTTTCTCTCTCTACCACTCTTTTGTTGGGCCATCCCTTCTGTGACTTTTATTAGCCAGTGGTTTTCTGGGGTGTTCAGTTTCACTTCCCTGTCTGAGAGCTGTCTGGACGTCATCACACATTCCTCTGAGTTGATTGGTTAGTTACACATATGGAATGAGTTTACTGTTTAGGGGCCGTAATGAGAGAAACACTGTCTCACTCCATTGCGCTGATCTTCTTATTTCGATGTCTGTCCCTTCACTTTTTTCTTTTTATTCAAACCATAACGCAAAACGTTTTCACTCAACAGTGAAGTATGTTTAGCCAGTGCATTTGTGCCATATGTCATGTCTGAAATGTAAAGCAAACAAATCTGAAGCCTTCTAATTATCATCAATATGATGACTGTGTGCTTTTTGGCCTATGCGAAACGTGTGATCAGAAGGGATAAACGCTGGGCTCTATGTAAACCCACGTCCCATATCCCTTTGAGTTTGGGCCATTGTGACCTGGCATTACAATACAGTGAGGTGTACCGATTTGGTTACTGTGTAAGTGACTAGTACTTAAAAGGGCTATGGTGTGATTGGAGGGAAAAAGTGATGTGGCCTGAAACACTTCCTGTCAGTCTGGCCTTGGCCTTTCCTTTAGTCAGGAAGTGTAATATTTACAAGTGCCCTCATGATGCAGTGTGACGGGTGTTTTAAAGGGTTCTGGGTGAAAGTGGACTCTTGTAGCCTATTCCCTCCTCAAACTGACCTGCTGACCTTGTCTATGTCTCAAATCAATCAATCCACGATTATAGAGCTGAGCAACAAATCCAATGCTAACATTGCTAACAGGACATGAGCTTTATTTGTTGGGCATAATCACCAGACCCCCCATGGAGGGCAGACAAATAAAAATCCTGTTTCCTCTTTTTCAGCTGTGGTATTAAGAGCAGAGGGGGGTGTTGAATGAGGAGTGCCAGTGAAACGCCACTCTGGACAGGCAGTTAACTCAGGGAGAGGAGAGCCCAGCCTGGCCCAGTGTGGGTGAACTAACTATCACCTCCTGTATTCTCATCACCCAGCCAGGCAGATCGATGCTGTGTTTGCGCTGTGTTTGCTCTGTCTTGTCTATGTGCAAGCTCACACTCCCACTTCCTCTAGAAAGTAAGCCCAAGTTTGACCACATCCCAT